>NW_021703785.1:42109265-42762027 GCF_005190385.1 Monodon monoceros | reverse complement strand
AAATACGAAGAAAAAATATTAAAAGCAGCAAGGGAAAAACAACAAATAACACACAAGGGAATTCCCATAAGGTTAACAGCTGATCTTTCAGCAGAAACTCTGCAAGCCAGAAGGGAGTGGCAGGACATATTTAAAGCTATGAAGGAAAAAAACCTACAATCAAGATTACTCTACCCAGCAAGGATCTCATTCAGATTTGACGGAAAAATTAAAACCTTTACAGACAAGCAAAATCTAAGAGAATACAGCACCAGCTCTACAACAAATGCTAAAGGAACTTCTCTAGGCAGGAAACACAAGAGAAGGAAAAGACCTACAATGACAAACCCAAAACAATTAAGAAAATGGGAATAGAACCATACATATCGATAATTACCTTAAATGTAAATGGATCAAATGCTTCAACCAAAAGACATAGACTGGCTGAATGGATACAAAAACAAGACCCGTATATATGCTGTCTATGAGGGACCCACTTCAGACCTAGGGACACATACAGACTGAAAGTGAGGGGATGGAAAAAGATATTCCATGCAAATGGAAATCAAAAGAAAGCTGGAGCAGCAATTCTTATATCAGACAAAATAGACTTTAAAACAAAGACTATTACAAGAGACAAAGAAGGACACTACATAATGATCAAGGGATCAATCCAAGAAGAAGATGTAACAATTATAAATATTTATGCATCCAACATAGGAGCACCTCAACACATAAGGCAAATACTAACAGCCATAAATGGTGAAATCAACAGTAACACAATTATAGTAGGGGACTTTAACACCCCACTTTCACCGATGGACATATCATCCAAAATGAAAATAAATAAGGAAACAAGCTTAAAATGATACATTAAACAAGATGGACTTAACTGATATTTATAGGACATTCCATCCAAAAACAACAGAATAGACATTCTTGTCAAGTGCTCATGGAACATTCTCCAGGATAGATCACATCTTGGGTCACAAATCAAGCCTCGAAAACTTTAAGAAAATTGAAATCGTATCAGGTATCTTTTCCAACCACAATGCTATGAGACTAGATATCAATTACAGGGAAAAATCGGTAAAAAAATACAAACACATGGAGGTTATCAATACACTACTTAATAACCAAGAGATCACTGAAGAAATGAAAGAGGCAAGCAAAAAATACCTAGAAACAAATGACAATGAAAACACGACAACCCAAAACCCATGGGATGCAGCAAAATCAGTTCTAAGAGGGAAGTTTATAGCAATACAATTCTACCTTAAGAAACAAGAAACATCTCAAATGAACAACCTAACCTTACACCTAAAAAATTAGAGAAAGAAGAAACAAAAAACCCCAAAGTTAGCAAAAGGAAAGAAATCATAAAGAGCGGATCAGAAATAAATGAAAATGAAATGAAGGAAACGATAGCAAAAATCAGTAAAATTAAAAGCTGGTTCTTTAAGAGGATAAACAAAATTGATAAACCATTAGCCAGATTCATCAAGAAAAAAAGGAAGAAGACTTAAATCAACAAAATTAGAAATGAAAAAGAAGTAACAACTGACATTGCAGAAATACAAAGGATCATGAGAGATTACTACAAGCAACTCTATGCCAAAAAAATGGACAACCTGGAAGAAACTGACAAATTCATAGAATTGCACAACCTTCTCAGACTGAACCAGGAAGAAACAGAAAATATGAACAGACCAATCACAAGTAATGAAATTGAAACTGTGATTTAAAATCTTGCAACAAACAAAAGCCCAGGACCAGACGGCTTCACAGGCGAATTCTATCAAACGTTTAGAGAAGAGCTAACACCTATCCTTCTCAAACTCTTCCAAAATATAGCAGAGAGAGGAACACTCCCAAACTCATTCTACGAGGCCACCATCACCCTGAAACCACAACCAGACAAAGATGTCACAAAGAAGAAAACTACAGGCCAATATCACTGATGAACATAGATGCAAAAATCCTCAACAAAACACTGAGCAAACAGAATCTAACAGCACATTAAAAGGATCATACACCATGATCAAGTGGGGTTTATCCCAGGAATGCAAGGATTCTTCAATATATGCAAATCAATCAATGTGATACACCATATTAACAAATTGAAGGAGAAAAACCATATGATCATCTCAATAGATGCAAAGAAAGCTTTTGATAAAATTCAACACCTATTTATGATAAAAACCCTCCAGAAAGTAGGCATAGAGGGAACTTTCCTCAACATAATAAAGGCCATATATGACAAACCTACAGCCAACATCATCCTCAATGGTGAAAAACTGAAACCATTTCCACTAATATCAGGAACAAGACAAGGTTGCCCACTCTCACCACTATTATTCAACATAGTTTTGGAAGTTTTAGCCACAGCAATCAGAGAAGAAAAAGAAATAAAAGGAATCCAAATTGGAAAAGAAGAAGTAAAGCTGTCACTGCAGATGACTTGATACTATACATAGAGAATCCTAAAGATGCTACCAGAAAACTACTCGAGCTAATCAATGAATTTGGTAAAGGAGCAGGATACAAAATTAATGCACAGAAATCTCTGGCATTCCTATACACTAAGGATGAAAAATCTGAAAGTGAAATCAAGAAAACACTCCCATTTACCATTGCAACAAAAAGAATAAAATACCTAGGCATAAACCTACCTAAGGAGACAAAAGACCTGTATGCAGAAAATTATAAGACACTGATGAAAGAAATTAAAGATGATACAAATAGATGGAGAGATATACCATGGTCTTGGATTGGAAGAATCAACATTGTGAAAATGACTCTACTACCCAAAGCAATCTACAGATTCAATGCAATCCCTATCAAACTACCACTGGCATTTTTCACAGAACTACAACAAGAAATTTCACAATTTGTATGGAAACACAAAAGACCCCGAATAGCCAAAGCAATCTTGAGAAAGAAAAACAGAGCTGGAGGAATCAGGCTCCCTGACTTCAGACTCTACTACAAAGCTACAGTAATCAAGACAGTATGGTACTGGCACAAAAACAGAAATATAGATCAGTGGAACAGGATGGAAAGCCCAGAGATAAACTCACGCACATATGGGCACCTTATCTTTGATAAAGGAGGGGAGAATATAAAGTGGAGTTAAGACCACCTCTTCAATAAGTGGTGCTGGGAAAACTGGACAGCTACATGTTAAAGAATGAAATTAGAACACTCCCTAACACCATACACAAAAATAAACTCAAAACGGATTAAAGACCTAAATGTAAGGCCAGACACTATAAAACTCTTAGAGGAAAATATAGGCAGAACACTTTATGACATAAATCACAGCAAGATCCTTTTTGACCCACCTCCTAGAGAAATGGAAATAAAAACAAAAATAAACAAATGGGACCTAATAAAACTTAAAAGCTTTTGCACAGCAAAGGAAACCATAAACAAGACGAAGGAAAAGACAACACTTAGAAAGGGAGAAAATATTTGCAAATGAAGCAACTGACAAAGCATTAATCTCATTTACAAGCAGCTCATGCAGCTCAATATCAAAAAATCAAACAACCCAATCCAAAAATGGGCAGAAAACCTAAATAGACATTTCTCCAAAAAGATATACAGATTGCCAATAAACACATGAAAGGATGCTCAACATCACTAATCATTAGAGAAATGCAAATCAAAACTACAATGAGGTATCACCTCACACTGGTCAGAATGGTTATCATCAAAAAATGTAAAACAATAAATGTTGGAGAGGGTGTGGAGAAAAGGGAACCCTCTTGCACTGTTGGTGGGAATGTAAATTGATACAGCCACTCTGGAGAATAGTATGGAGGTTCCTTAAAAAACTAAAAATAGAACTACCATACGACCCAGCAATCCCACTACTGGGCATATACCCTGAGAAAACCATAATTCAAAAATAGTCATGTACCAAAATGTTCACTGCAGCTCTATTTAGCCAGGACATGGAAGCAACCTAAGTGTCCATCAACAGATGAATGGATAAAGAAGATGTGGCACATATATACAATGGAATATTAGCCATAAAAAGAAACGAAATTGAGTTATTTGTAGTGAGGTGGATGGACCTAGATTCTGTCATACAGAGTAAAGTCAGAAAGAGAAAAATAAATACTGTATGCTAACACGTATATATGGAATATAAAAATAATAATAATGGTCATGAAGAACCTAGGGGCAAGACGGGAATAAAGACACAGACTTACTAGAGAATGGACTTGAGTATACGGGGAGGGGGAAGGGTAAGCTGGGACTAAGTGAGAGAGTGGCATGGATACATATACCCTACCAAACTTAAAACAGATAGCTAGTGGGAAGCAGCCACATAGCACAGGGAGATCAGCTCGGTGCTTTGTGACCACCTAGAGGGGTGGGATAGGGAGGGTGGGAGGGAGGGAGACGCAAGAGGGAAGAGATATGGGGACATATGTATATGTATAGCTGATTAATTTTGTTATAAAGCAGAAAGTAACACACCATTGTAAAGCAATTATACTCCAATAAAGATGTTAAAAAATGCCATTTAAAATATTTTAAACAGAATATAGTATATTTCCCTGCTAAAACATTAAATTAAATGAAAAAATTACACTAAGTCAAATAAGGCCAACTTGTTTTTATTTAGCATCTTCAGTATATTTTTTGGAACTGGGGGGAAAAAAGCCCAAATTTGGGAGTGGAGGGAGCTGATTAAATAAACATGGATGTTCTAATTTGCCAGTCTCTGTTTGATGGTTCAATGAAGGATAAAGATTTATTTGGCATATCTGAACAGAAAGAAAAAAATGTGCTGATGCTCTTAGTCATTGGTTCCTTATCTTCTTTACTGTGTTGATTATTTTTATGTAGAAAGAAAAAACACAACAAAACTTCATTGGGCATTTACCGAAAAAGGCTGTAGTGGGATGAGGGGTTAGAAAACACCAGCTGTTCCAGTCTTTAAAATTAGGCAATTTGTTTTTCCACCCCTCCAGGTAATTACACAATTATTTGCCTCCACAATTCTGAATACTACTTTCAAGTGTCACTGTCACATTTATAGTGTAAGCCCATCTTCCTTTGTTTCTTCTTTCTTTTTCTTGATTTATAGAAGAAAACCACCCTGCCTCTTCATATATACATGCTAGCCTACAAGTCTAATCTGTTTATGTTAGTAAAAAGCTCAAAAACATATAACAGCACAAAATCTAATACACTTCTGAGATTATTCTTCTTATAAATAACATTAACAGCTAAGTATAGGACAAAAATAAATAGCAGAGACGAAGAAACAAGATCTTTGCATCAGAATCACATTCCACTGTGACCTATGATTTCCTCACTGTAAAATATTTACAGTGCTTATAGAGTGGAGGAAGCTGTGCAACTGAAACACACTTGAAATATACCTGTATTATCTGATTTTGTCATAATAAATAAATATTCCCTTCTCTTAAATTATGTTTTAAAGCTGTGCAGTATACAGATCAAAGCAAAGGAAAGGAAGGAAGGACTCACATTCTGTAGAGTGGGTGAGAGAAGGAGCCACATGAACTAATGAATTCATCAAAATGAGGAGAAGCAACTCAAGTCCAAAAGGGGTTATATGTTCACCCTCCTTGAAACTAAGTATATAGATATGAAAAGGCTGAAACTGTCTCAAATTTCTTAGTATTTCCCAGAATCCCTGGCCTTATTATGTTCTAAGCAGATACTATATAAATGCTTCTTAAATAAATGAGAAAGTAAAGAGGGTAATGGATCTGAATTGACTGAGCAACTTCTGTGCTCCTGCTAACATCCAAAAAAGGTTAAAAACTTTGATAGTAGCACGATAACAATTTTAGAAGTTGATAATTTCTAGGATGTTCTATAAAACCTATCTATCCATCTAAGAATTGATTCAATAATAACCATCTGTATCTTTTATGTACCAACCATTATTATGAACACTGAGACTCAAAATCAAGTTAGGAGAAAATCCTGTCCATGAGGTGCTCGTCATCAGGCAAGAAAGAGCATCTAAACAGTTGTAAGATGGGGGAGGCTGGATATGAATCCATTCTCAATAAGCAGAAGGGAGGATGTCCCAACTGTCATGTGGATAATCAGGGAAGGCTGCCCATTAGAGATCATTCAAGAACCAAATCTTAAAGGATGGGGAATGCAAAGTAGAATAATACAGACAACAGTTAGGTGAAAGAGCCAGTGCCTTTCAGGAACTACATGTCTACATACATCACTGGTGGTGTAGGGAGGAGAGAGAATGCAGTCAGAAAATACACAGGAACCAGAACACACAAGGTGCCTACTTCACACCAAGGAAAGTAGACTTTCACCCACATATAATAGGAAGTCACTGCAGAATTGGAAATAAAATACAATAAGCTGTATGTTAGACAGATACTCTGGCAATAGTGAGGAAGGCAGAATGTGAGCCTCTAGAACGCTTATAAGTTTAGAGAGACAAGGCCAGTTCAGAACTTGTAAGATAGAACTCATCTTCTCAGCTCTATTATAACCTTAAAAAGAAGAGGCAGACAGACAGACAGAAAAGCAGAGAGAAGGAGAGAGAGGGAAGGAGGGAGGGATGAATGAATGAGTTACTAGAGTTGGTCACAAAAGTGTGTTCACCTCACATTAAGGAAACCTAGCACGTTCGGTCTCCAAGGCACTTGAGACAAAATACAGGAAGAATCATTTCTCCTGTAATTAGACACAAAGGACTTTCTCTCTAAACATCACACTCTTCTCAAAAATATTCAATGCTCTACCAAAGAAAAAATATATATATTTTTCCAAGCCTACCTTTTCAACCCCATATCCCACTGTTCTCTTTCATAGGAACTTCACTGAAGACAAAAGAACAAATTCCCATCCACATGTGCACATCACAGTTTTCCCCACATACATGCATCTTTGCTGGTGTGTTTCCTACAGCCTGCTATACCTCCACATCCCTGCACCTCCATATGTTTAAATCCTACCTGTCCTCCATTCTTACTCATGCCACCTTCCCATGAAAACCTCCAAATTCCCACTTTCTTATTCACTTATTTCTCCTATTGTACTTTAATTATTCTGCCTGGTTTCATTAACATATTTATACATTTTATGACTTCTACCAGATTAAAAACTCTTTGGGAATAAGATAAATGTTGGCTTTATATGTTTATATGCATCCCAGAAAACAGGAACTCAAACCATTTAAGAAATTTAAAAATCTTACCTTCATCAAAACTATTAATACATTAGGGCAGTTGGTTAAAACAATAGTTACACTCATTCATTCATTCAAAAATATTTGCAGAGCATCTATTACATGCAGGCAGTGTTCTATATGTTAAAAATATTGAAATGAACAAAACCATCAAAACTTCCTATTAAGTTTTGGAAATATACTCTTGAGATTTTTACCTATTTGGTAGGTAATTCTTTCCTTCCCAGAGTAGTTCCAGTATCACTACTACTTAGACAGTGATTCAGCATATTTCCTTTCAACTACCTCCTAAACCTTTCCTTCATGTATCTACCAAGCACTGTCCCTCATGAACCTTATGGATAAATAAGAATATCTGTCCTGATAGAAAGGATAAACATGTCAGATTCTCAAACTCTGTGGTAGTCTAGAAGAATATGAACATAAATACTACTAGTAAAAAATAATTAATACAAGTTCCTCGTGTTCTCAGACCCGACCTTATATTACATATTTATTGATTATCTGTCTCCTCTATTAAAGTACAGGCTACATGAGAGCAGGGATATGGTCAGCTTTGTTCATCAGAATAACCCTACTGCCTAGAACAGTGCCGGGCACAGAGCAGTATTTCTTTAAAGAAAAAAAAAAATGAATTAATGAATGGACGAATGAATGAGAGTTAAACATCTCTATTATCCTAAGAGATACACTGGTACTATAATGACTCAAAATAAAGATCATGACTTGGAGACCAGCCCTGTGTCAATCCATCAACATTTTTCATCTCTGGACTGGATCTTAAAAAACAATTTTCGGGGCTTCCCTGGTGGCACAGTGGTTAAGAATCCGCCTGCCAATACAGGGGACACGGGTTCGATCCCTGGTCCTGGAAGATCCCACATGCCATGGTGCAACTAAGCCCTCATGCCACAACTACTGAGCCTGTGCTCTAAAGCCTGCGGGCCACAACTACTTAGCCTGCATGCCACAACTACTGAGGTCCACACATCTAGACCCCATGCTCCGCAACAGGAGAAACCACCACAATGAGAAGCCCATGGGCACCACAACAAAGAGAAGCCCCTGCTCGCTGAAACTAGAGAAAGCCCACACAGCAACGAAGACCCAATGCAGCCAAAAATTAATTAAATAAATTTTTTTCAAAAATCCCCTGGGTAGTTTATAAATAGGCTACCTTCCCAGTCCCTGTCATTAACTTGTACTGTCATCACTGCTAACACAAGAGGAGGGTAAATCCACTCATCATAGCTTTGAGCAACAAAACACAGTGCTCCATAAAGAACTGTACACATTCACGTATAGGAAGGAGATAAGGTAATTAAGTATCTAATTTTTCAACAGAAAACCAATGAGAAAATACAGTGGTCCTGAAAAGGCATTATTTAATCACTGCTTTGATTGATATATTTCAGAATGATGAATAATGCTCACGATCTGTAGAAACTTATACATTCCCTACAAATTATTACTAAATAGCAAAATAAAATATGACTTTTAATAAAACATATTTCTTGATAAACAGGCTAAGGAAATTCAAGTAGATAATATTAATTTACAGGAATATAATTTTAATGCCATTTCCATTCACTGATAGGTATCATAAGCATAGGCCACTTACTAAGCATAAACTGGGTTTATCATTGAAGTACTACCACACCCAAATGTATTAATGGAAAGGCAATAAATTCACACTTGAATTTTAAGTAAGAATGCATAAAACAAAATTATAAAGTTTTAAGTATAAGAAAAGCAAATATCCTATATGTTATAAACATGTTACACTTGAATTCCTGATAAAAAAACTAAATTCTGGAATATGTAATTGGTTTTCCCTTTTTTACAGCTACCACCTCACAGGTCATGACTTATAACTAAATACAGTGGCGTTGCTGGTAAATGTTTTACAACCATCTCTCAGGGAAAGAAAAACAACTTATTGGTAGTATTTGCCAATGTATGGGATGTAAGTACTCCCAAATGGCCGATTACAAGCAACAAATGCAATGCCACCAAATGTGACAGAGAAACTGGCTCTAGACCACCAGTGAAAAATACACTGTGCTAGACTAATTTGTGTTTGGTACATACTGTACTTATAAATCATGGATTTATTCATCAGTAACTTACTGTACATGGAGGCATGATAAAAATTACACAATTCCTGCCTTCAGTGAAATTAGAGTTCTAGTGAAAATCGGAATGGCACAATGGCATGTGAATTTCAAATTACTTAAAAATCTAAAACAAACGTATTTCTTTCATCTTCACATTTGCAACAGCTAATATTCATTTTAGGTTGCTCAACCACCAATCTCACTTCATCTTGTCTCAATATTAAGTAACAAGTTAACCTAAATATAGCAAAGTGACAATGATTTAAAGATTTCTTCCTAAGAGTTTTATGCTTATTACATGTATGTAATCAGTACTCTAAATTATATTTTTTTAATTATTTTCTTTCTAAAAGTCTGATTCTCTTTTAATTTGCATCTTCCAATACATTTACTCAACCAATATTATTAAGCATTTTATATATGGCATGGGGGAGGGGGAGCACGAGCATGCCTGGTGTGTGTGTGTGTGTGTGTGTGTGTGTGTGTGTGTGTGTGTGTGTGAGAGAGTGAGAGAGAGGGAGAGAGAAAGAGAGAGAGAGAGAGATTCATTAGGCATATACATTTCTTTTTTGCGGTACGCGGGCCTCTCACTGTTGTGGCCTCTCGCATTGCAGAGCACAGGCTCCGGACGCGCAGGCTCCGCGGCATGTGGGATCTTCCCAGACCGGGGCACGAACCCGTGTCCCCTGCATCGGCAGGCAGGCTCTCACCCACTGCGCCACCAGGGAAGCCCGGCATATACATTCCTTTATTCAACGTGTATTAAATGTCAGATATACATATATACACTGATAGCAGACCCCTTGCTAGGATAAGAAGATACAAAAGTGATTAAGATATATCACTGCCTCAAGTTTATTTGCTTCACAGTAAATCTATTAGTCATCTTCAATTTATGCCCAAAGATCAGGGTCTTCAATGTTTCTCAACTTCTTTAATTTGAGTAGTGGGATTTAAAACATAGCGTTCTCAGAAGGAACTGGGGGGGGGGGGTGGGTAGGTGAAGGGGATTAAGAGTACAAACCCCCAGTGTTATTATTATATAATAAGTCATGGGGATGCGATACACAGCATAAAGAATATGGACAATAATTTGTAATAACTTTGCATGGGTACAGATGGTTATTAGACTTATGGTGATCATTTCATAATGTATGCAAATGTAAGTCATTATGTAGTATACCTGAAATACAATATTGTACGTCAACTATATTTCAATGTAAAACATGTTATTGATAAATGTGACATTCTGTAATCCTTTAGTATAATTTCTGAGTATAACCAAACCTGTATTGCCGTCTTGATAAGGTTTTCATAATTTTTAAAACTCTTAATTTCTTTATTCATGTGTGTTTGTATACACATATATATAAAACTTCTCATAAATCCATAAAAGTGATATTTTTTACCTAGTTGCTCTTTCCCCACCTTCCCATTGTAAGGTAACCCATGTAAAAAGCCTGGTATATATAACCTTCCATATTTTAACCCAGGCTCACATAATTTCATACATATATACATACATACACACACACACACACACAGAACTATACAGGTAGAAAGTTTATTTTATTTTTTTTTGCGGTATGCGGGCCTCTCACTGTTGTGGCCTCTCCCGTTGCGGAGCAGAGGCTCTGGACGCGCAGGCTCGGTGGCCATGGCTCACAGGCCTAGCCGCTCCGCGGCATGTGGGATCTTCCCGGACCGGGGCACGAACCCGTGTCCCCTGCATCAGCAGGCGGACTCTCAACCACTGCGCCACCAGGGAAGCCCAGAAAGTTTATTTTTTAATGTTATCATCTTACATAATTTTCTTTTCAGTTATTGTCTTGTTCATCTCTGTTTGTTTGTGCTTTAGTTCTTCTAGGTCCTTGTTAAACTTTTCTTGTTATCTTCTCAATCCATGCCTCCATTCTTTTCCCCAAATCTTGAATCATCTTTACTATCATTACTCGGAATTCTTTTTCAGATTGATTATCTCCTTTTCATTTAGTTGTTCTTGTAGGTTTTTATCTTACTCCTTTGTCTGCAACATATTTCTTTATCATCTCATTTTGTCAAACTTTACTGTGTTCGTGGTCTCCTTTCCACAGGCTGCAGGATTGCAGCTCCTCTTGCTTCTGGTGTCTGCCCCCTGGTGGGTGAGGTTGGTCCAGAGGCTTGTGCTGTTATCCCCTTGATAGGGGGGTTTTGTTGTGGTGACCAGAGCCTGCCCTAGAGATTGAGTGGGGCCTCCCCTTTGTTCTGTGGTTGTCACTGTCAGGGGCAGGGGCTGCTCCCTAGTTGCTGCAGTTGAGGCCCCCGGATCTGTTTCTCAGCTGTGATTCTGATCTACGGTGTGAGGTAAGTGGGAATGGAGCACTCCCACTAGGAGAGAAGCCACCGAGTTTTCTCCCTTTGGAGCTGTTCACCTGTGAATGCGCTCTGTTGTGTCGCCTTTCACCTGTTGCGCAGGCTCACAAAGTACACTGTTGTTGGCACTGCTCTCAGTCCTGCCTTAGCTGGGGTTAGGCCGGCAATTGGCCCTGGTGACCCTCAGGAGCTGTTTTCACTCGGCCACCAGCACAGGTCCACTGAGGTCAGGTCCCAGTGCTGCACCAGTCATGCACCTGGACCCGCTGTGGGAGCTATGGAGGCCGCTTGAACTCTGGCCTGGCCCAACCCCCACGAGTACGCACCCACAGAGCCCACAGCTGCTAAAGCCAGACCCGTCCCAGCTGCAGGAGCACTTGTCCTTTCGGATGTTTCACAGCCGCTGAATTTAGGAAGCCATCAGCAGGGGTGTAACTCTGCAGTTCATGCAGCCACAAGGAGAGATTTCAGCTCTTTTTCCTTAGTCACATAGCCCCTGGGGCTCAGCTGTGGTTTCAGCCCCTCTTCTGGGCAAATTTCCTAGCGGGGGCACCTATCTGCACCCGCCCGGGCCAGCAGGGCAGGTCCCAGCACCCACTGAAAGATTTCCTAGTAGGGAGAGCTATCCATGCCTCATCTTACATAATTTTCTGCATCTTGCTTTTCTGTGATTTAAACCTCATGGAAGTTTCTCAAATTATCTAGTATAACTTTAATTCATTGTTTTTAATACTGGCATAATACTCCCCGGTATGGCTACCCATAATTTATTTAGCCATTGCCTTTTGTTTCCAGGTTTTTAACTTAGTAAATAATAATGAAAGAAGCATCCTTGTGCATATGTCCTCATCTGTTAGTGCTTTTGCTCCTTCTTCACAGATTCCCAGGAGTGGAATCCCTAGGTCAAAGAGCATGTATATTTTCCTTTTTTCATAAACATTTAAGATAGCTTTCCAAAAATGCTGTATTCTTTTTACAGCTCCACCAGCAACATATGAAGGTACTTTTTCCCCACATTCCCACTTAAACAGTAAATATCTGATGGATATAGTTACTTTAATTTGAATATCCATAACTACAAATCTTTACATATGTATTTATCTTCTTGGATTTGTTCTTCTTAAATTGTCCTTAGCCCATTTTTCTATTGGATTTTTTTCTAGTCAACTCATGAAAGCTCACCGTAGGGTAAAAGATATTAGCCCTTTGTCAAAATCATTAGTAATATTTTTTACTACATCTATTGTCTTTTACCTATGCTTAGTTTGCTATACAAATTCTTCTTTGAACACTTGATTATGCCTATGTTTTCTTTTACAGTTTCAAGGTTTCCATTTCTGGGAGAAAGCTGTTCTGTAGTCAGAAGACAACACCAACGTTCAGAGGCCAAGGGGAAAGGGAAGAGAAGGTCCTGGCATTAGATCTTCATTTTAGCCATCCCTTCTCTTCCAAGTAGGAGTCAATAAATCAATAAATTGCCTTTTTTGCTCAAGTTAGTTCAAGGTAGGCTTCTATCACTGACAACTAAAAGAGATTTGATTAATACTGCAATGTTCTTACCCAAATGAATTGCTAAGTTTGATACAATGTGGATTTTATGACAGTACCAGAAAATCAGTACTATATCAATTATTTCCTATTCTCATTACCCATGTCAATGTTCCTAAGTCTCCACCTATTTATAAAGAGAAAATACCACTACATGGTTTAAGAAAAATGAATCTAATTATTTCTTAATGCACAACAGCTAAAGCTTTTGAAACTTATGTATAATTGACAGTATTATTTAAATTACCCTTAAGAACTACAGTAAAAGTACACTCAGAGTTTCCATTTGAAAAATGTGTCTTTTTCTTAGCACACAATTTCACACAATTTTTATCCTTTGAATTTTCTATTTTTTTATACCATAAGTGAAGTAAGCTTCATTTCCAGATACTGGGCTAGAAAGTTATGGATATGATGCCTAATCCTTAATTTTAGAAAGTACAATTTTACATGGTTGTTCTCATTTTAAAACTTAAGATTCCTGAAGGCCTTGTTCCTATATATATAATTCTACCATTCTTCCTCTTAACAATTAGAGGAAGATGAGAAAAGAAAGTTGGGCTACATAATAACCATTTAATAACAACCACATAAGGCAAAATTTATGTCAACATTTTGCTGCCCCAAATACCCAGTGCTGAGATCCTCTCATGCTGGGAGGAAAGGAGTGAGAATTCAGACACGCAGGCTCAGCACACAGGAGCTCTGAATCTGGGCAAAAACAGAGCCATGAACCCCTATCAAGATCTCTAGGAAGTTTTAATAAAGCCCACACTTTATTTACACAACTTGATGGGCTATTGCAAGGCCTTCCCTGAGCTTTACAAGCCACATTTCAAGGCAGCAGCAGACTCACGGAAGCACTGAGCGCTGTTTGTAGCACCCACGCAAGGGGATATTGAGGAAGCCTCCAGACACCTCCTCTCAACAATGGCCAAACATAAATCCAGAGGCAACATTTGTCTTTAGTCCCCAGACCTCATTCCCAACACCAACACCACACTCAGACTTATCCATACCCAGTGGTATCACAAAGATGGGATGACAGCCAGTCACTCAGTACTGACCTCATCCGTTATACTGTTTCTGCACAACTTCTCTTTGACTCCCAGACTCCTGGAAGCACTTGCTTAACATGAACCCCTCAGAACCACATGTTGCTCCCTTCTTTGGATGATTTCCTAGGCATGTATTCTAGCTTCTTACTTGACCTTCTGGTATTTACTTGCTCCTCTCGCTGGCCTTAACCTCGGAGTCACTTGAACTGGTGCTATTTGCCAGATCAGAATTGTTCTGGCCCATTTGTAGTCAAAGGGAAGATGATATCAAGGTTCTAATTTATCATCTTCATTTACTGTGCCTTCTACTTGTCCCCATCAGGACAGGCTGTATTAGTCTATACTGTATCCCCTGGAACTCTAGGCTTCTGTAGACGTGGTCAGAGTTGACCACAGGAGGGTTAACCATGGCCTCTAAGGCTCACTACTCTTTTTCAACAGAACAGATCCACTTTTATTTTTGAGATATGATGAGGGAGTAGTGAGGGAGCTATATAAGACTATATAGTTACAAAAAGGTTCTTACACTAAAGAGAATTTTCATTAGTATTTGTTTATATTTTCTAACCTCACATGGGCCCTCAAGAAGCTTTCAGATATTTTTATTCATATTCCATTCCTTCAATACCTGTTTAAATCCCATCGGCTCTTTTCAAAGCTCTATCCCTATCTCTGCCCTATTCTTAGCGTTATGACTTTGCCCCTTAATTCACTAAGAACAGTGAAACTAGGCAGTTGACTCCACTTTCCTCTTCCATCAAGGAAACCAGTTTTCTTCTATCTTTACCAGACTCCCTGCCCAGAAAAACATGTGTGCTTCTTTATTCTTATGACTTTTAACATTAAACTATCAGTCTAATCCCAGTCCTTGTTCCCCTCTTTCTCTGTAGTGATTCCTTTTCTACAAACCTTTCAACCAGACCCACCCTCTCACCCAAACTTCCCTCTATTCTGCTTCCCCTCAGGCTACTAATTCATTTCTTTTTTTCTATCACCACTAAAACACTGACAAGTATGGTGTGTATTCACTATCCCCCCTTCCTCAATATGCATTCACTTCTTAAGCCTTCATAGATTTGGTTACCTCTGCCCTCATCAGCCCTCTCCCAGAGTTTCTCTTACAAATGACCATCAGGGAACTCCTAATCCATGTCTCTTTTCGGTCCCCCTCTGCTAGTCTCCCCGAAGCAAAACTTTTTTTGCATTTTTCCACCTGAGCCCTCCTCTCCCTAGACTATCCCTTCTAATTCTTCTCTAGCTGTCTATATCATATCTCTAGATGAAGATACAGCTGTAGCACCTTTCCAGAATCTCCTCCTCTATCCACTTAACAGAAGCTTTCACAATGGTTCCATCATTTCTCTCTTCTTGCTAAGTTAACTTCATTGAGAAGTTTTCAACCATGTCTTTATACCAAGAAACATGAAAACTAATCTCCGGCATGACCAATTTCTGACATGCCATGACCAAATTCATGAATTTTAGGAAAAAATATGTACTTCTTGAACTTCTATATACACAAACACTAAAATTTTCTTGAAATGGGACATTGGATAATGCCAAAAAACACTTAGAGGACAAATGTATTTTTTACAAAGAGTATCTTATACTACTTACTATAAATTACAGTTACTAAGGGTCTCTAACCAGTCTCAGAACAAAAGGAGTTGGAACATAATTAAGAAAACATTAAAAGAAAAAAAAAGAAAAACATCAGAAATAATGCTGACACTTTAAAAAACAAAGAATATACCTTTCATTAGTACTAATACATGCTTTACCTAACATATATACCAGACACCATGTGTATAGTAATAACACTCCGTATTTCATTCTTTCCACAACTACATCTTGAGGTTGGTATTCTCAACCACATTTTCCATTCTGAATAAAAGTAACCAAAAATGTTTAACAACAGTTATCTCTGGTGAAGAAATTGTGGATGGTTTTCATTTTTTTCTTTTTGGTTTATATGTATTTTCTGCAATGATTATATATTACTTTTGAAACGTATTAAGATGAAGACATCAAGTTTTTGAAAGCAGGAAATCTAACTGAGAAACATTTCCTGGTAAAGGAAGGAATCAAAGAATTTTCAGAAATGAAAGGTAACTTAGATGTTATCAGATCTAGCCCCCTAATTTTTCATATTGAAAAAAAATCAATTTTAGTAATACTTAATAAATTCTAAGGCAGACAGAAAAATCACATGAAATACTTCAAGTATAAATAATTCTTTTCATATATTTTAATGTAGTAATACACCTCTTATGAGTCAAGTCTCCAAGGTTTCCTATATTTTTCATTTATTATGGTATTTTCATCATCCAGCATTGTCACGCATAGGTAAGTGCTTAATAAACACTATTTGGCAATGATCACAAACTGAACATTTAAATTATTCATAGATTTATCCAGATGTTTCCAAAACGTAAGTTCTGTAAATAAAAGTGATTATTAAATGAGTGCCAATTTACTACAAGAATGTAAAATGAATCTGTGTGCTATTCCAAGTTACATTTAAAAGCTCTGCAAGCAGCATACTATTAGCTCTGCTGATTTTTTTTTATTTTCCTAATTGAAATGTGGTCCGTGTTATCAGGCCATCTGCGCCATGGCAAAATGACTTGGTAAACAAGATAAAAATGGTATTTTCTGTTAGCAACAACATCAGATTTTGTTTCTGCTAAGAAAATATTATTCTAAAAAGACAGTTTCTGGTACCAGTACCGAAAACTTGGATAAAGGAAGTCGCAGTAGGAGCAGGCTGTAGGAGACTGCGGAGAGTCCAGGGTCTCCCCACTAACCCCCCCAAGACAGAGTATGAGTCCTTCTCACCATGGCTGCAGGCAACAATCCAGCACTTTAACATGCACTTAGGGCCCATGTATTCCACCGTACTCGTTTCACCTGCCGATACATTTTGTCTCTACTAAACTGTGAGCTCCTTGATGTACTTGAGACCTTGTCTTAACTGACATTAGCTTCCCCAAGTTTCTCGCATGTAGTAGAAGAAAGACCAGATCACTACAGCTTAAAAGCAAGGAGCAAGCACCTGGCAACATGCAAAAGTCTGATATAATCTGGTAGATGGTTGTCCTGCTCTTCCCCCCACATCATCCTCTTTGCTTTTTGTCCAAAAAAAACCCCTGTTCATCTTGAGAAATACACAAAAACATCAAAAAACAGGTCACCCATAATCCTACTACTCCTTTTTCTTTGAGTATGAGAGAAAATGGGAATTCTTGCCTCAGTTTCTCCAATTCTAGGCCAAAGTGACAGACAACTGTGAGTGTTTTAACAAGTTTGGTTAGAATACATAAAGAGTTTTCCTTTAAATGAATAAATACACACAGGTACCAACTCATTCACATATACATGTACATCCTCACACAACAACTTTCTTTAAACAAAAAGTGGTTCATACTATACATGTGCTTCTATATCACTTTCTATATCAGCTAACTTTCCAAATCATAAACTCATTCATTGTAATAGCTGTATTATCGATCACTACATGAATGTGCTATAAGTTACTTAATCACTTCTCCATTGATGGTTATTTTGGTTATTTTAAGTTTCTTTGACATTTTACCCAGTGCTACAAGGGACAACCTCATACATAGATCTTTAAATATTAAAGCTATTGATAAAAACAGATTTAAAATCTGGGACTGTTAGATCAGTAGGGTATGCAAGTTTTTTATTTTGAAAGATACTGCCAAATTATACTCCCAAAATGTTGAATTGCTTTATATTTCTACACCCTCACCAAACACTTACTGTCAGCACTCTTTTTTAGCTTTTCTATTTTGACAGATGAAAAATGCTCTCCATACCTATTTTAATTTACATTGAGATTGAACATCTTTTCAAGTGGCTGCTTGCCATTTGTATTTTCCTTGAGCAAATTGCTTACTCATACTAAGTAAAAAATTTCCTATTGGGTCATTCATCTTTTTCCTAATGATTTGTAGGTGTTCTTTACACGTTAGTGATACGTTAGCAACTATTTTCTTCCAGTTTTTTATGTCTTCTAACTTTGTTTACTCCCTCCCTCTCCCTGTCACTGCCCATATAGAAGTTTTGGGTTATTATATTAACAAATGTACCCATCTTTTCCTTTACAATTTCTGGATTTAAACTTGCTTAAAAACACTGTCTCACTCCAAGATTATTTTTAGTAATATCACCCCAGAATGATATTCTACATTTCATATAAGTTACCCAGCCTAGCAAAGATGAGTTTTTCTTACTGAAGAGATAGGCCTAATCGTAAAACTTCAATCTTAACTAACTTAAAGTTCCCCTTTCCTCAGTGTGGCCCTCACTCGGACTAGGAAATCTATAATGTTGAACAGGGCTGTGGATCTTCACTATCTTCCCACCTTGTCCTTCAATTCCATCATCCCTACTCACCACGTTTCCTCCAACACCTTCAGGGCTGAAAAGAGAGAGAGTAGGGAGGAAAGAAAGTTAAGATGTAGAAAACTGCTGTAATCAGGTATCACTGTTACACGCCAGTGCCACTGTCCTCTGGATATGGCTGATAGGCAAATGCTGCCTCCTTCTGTGGGATGCGCATGTGGGTTACTCAGACTCCCTTGCTGAGACTTGGCAGTCCACTCCACATAGACTCTCTCTGTTGGGGGTCATTGCACATGCAGGTGGGCCCCTGGGCAAAACTCCTTCCAAGACAACTCAAAGTCAACTCCCTTTGGAGAGGTCCACATCCAGTCAATGTTCTGGTACAAGTCCAACTTGTTCCAACAATAGGTCTAAGCCGTTCTCCTTGCTCTGCCACCAAAGCAGTTCACATAGCCCTTACCTTTAGAGCCACCATTCACAAATAGAGCCAGTTTCTAATTCCTATGTCCTTAAATTGGAAAGGATACAGTCAGCTTCTCTCAAATGTCCACTCATTTGGTTCTACTCCCTTAAAAGGTGTCGGAGATAATGCCATAGCTGACACCTGTATCTCCAAAGAAAGCCTCTATCAATCTTCTATTTTTTACATATTTGTTAACCTATTCTTATAGAGCCTGGAATTGAACGAGCTAATGGTAGCACAATCCATTTCACAATCACTTTTCATGGCCACACTGCTCTGGTATCTGCTATCATTAGCCCACTTGCTATCCTTGGCCTTTGTACTTCTGCCAAAATGTTAACACAGTAGAAGTCACATTTAATATTTCTGCTATAGAAACCTTAGTTTTACTGTTATAATAATTCCTTTTTAGACTTTTTCAGAATCAAAACAGCCTTAATACTGTAGCTGAATGCCTTATCTTGGGTTGATAGATTTTTTTTTCTTTCCTTCTTTATAATGTCTTATACTTCCTAAATTTTCTGTAACAATGCATTATTTTTGAAATAAGGAAAAAAAAAGATTGTTAAAATTGTTACAGTTTAAGTACCTTTATTCAGTCCATTCCCCATTAGTCACATTCTTAACTTAGATTTTGTTATTAACTTTAAATAAGCTTTATACAAAAGTGAATAATTGCTTACAGCCATTCTATTCATTCATTTATTTATTTCTATTTTGTTTTAAGATGATATTTGAATTCTGATCATATCTCACAAGAAAACCAGGCCTCTACAGAACTTTTAATGTGAAAAGTATTTAGAAATCATATACTTTTCTCAGTAAGGAAGAACAGACAAAACAACAGGATGGTACCATATGGGTTGAAGACCACCTCATTAAGTGATACTCTGTAGCTTTTTAAGATGTATCTTTGATTTTAATAATTTAAAATTTGAGCATCTGAATAAATGAATGACACTTAAAATGATACTTGATTACTAAATAAGTTGATCTTAGAATTTCTAATCATTTTATTTAAACAGCCTTTGTCTCCTAAGAAATTTTTTTTAAATGACAGGGGGAAATATATAAAGATCAGAAGCTATAAAAATAAAAATTCTCAGTGAAAGAGTAAAATGAGGACACCAGTTCCTGTCACTTTCTCCTCTAAAAGGAGTTAAGAAGTGAACCTCAAGGGAGGTACATTTTACCAACTGTTAAGATACCCCCATATCTTAAATTACAACTGACTTCAGATAATGAATTAGGAAAAATCAAAATATAACAGATAATTAGCCTCCTATTAAAATGACCCAAGAGATTACACATGTGCACCAAGATCAAGAATTTATTTTAATTACAATAAAAAGTATGGCCTCCAGAATTGCAGGGTACTCTAACAGTCGTGAGTATGTGCTATAAGCGGAAGCAGTCTGCAGGCCTACCTGCAGACATGTCCAGAGACCCAGAGTTCTTCAGAGAGCCCCACTAAGACTCCCCAGGAAAAGGGGTGCCAGAAATATTAACACAATCATCTAATTTGTGCTGCATCATGTATTCCCTGCCTTCATGGGGTTTCTAGTCCATCACATTAACTCAACTAATTTAATTTATACATGAAGTATGAGGACAGTTCAGATAGGAAAAGCATATGATGCTATGGGCACACACCCCATTATCCTCATAGTAGATCATCGACAAACCAAGTAAGCAACTCTCTGTCATTTGGCATCCTATATAGACTAGCCTAAAAAGAGAGAAGAAAATATAAGAATTTTCTCCTTAATAATAGTATTTCTGATTACGGATTGTTAAAGTGATATTTGGATTTTAATACATCAGTCCCTATTAGCTTAGATTGTATACCTGCCCACAAAATACATACTGAGTCTTAGAATGTTGACCAGTCAAGTTTGTGAGGCTTCAAAATCCATCACCTGTAGACAGTCATGAATTCACAAAGGTAATACTGTCACAAAGGAATCTACCTTGTCCAGATAACTCATGAGCTCGATGCATGTCTTTCTTCTGTCTTTTTCCTCCAAGTACAATACACAAAGGCAGAGCCAGGGCATGTTGTACCTTCTCTGGGCCCTCAAGCACTAACCAAATTGGCAAAGAGAGTGGCAGTACTGAGGTCAAAACAGCACAAACTGAGTCTTTAATTAAATGTGGCTAAGTGGAGGATGGGAGCTAGATAGCGGTACAAGAATAGAGGAACTAGTACAGGCAAGAACAAAAAAGGGTTGATGTGGACAAGATGGAAGTCAACAGGAACTTCAGGGAACAAAGGTTTCCCCATGAACAAAGGTTACTGCAGGTTTGGACATGCTCCCAGAACATTCCTGAGCAGGTATGATAGATTCCATTATAAGAGGATGAATATAATGGGTAACTAAATTTAAAAGGAGATTTAAAATTGGGGATTAGAGTATAATTTTTAGAAAACTGATAAAAAAAAAATTTTTAAGTTAAAAGTTTACTTTTAAAAAGGCACCAAGCCCAGAAAGTTGTATAGTTCTTGAAAATAACAAGTCATCAAGTAATCTGTAGGTTGTGCAAAAATATGTGAGTAGGGAAAAAAGGCATATTTATCTGTTTGTCATGAATCTAGCATAGTTAAAGTGTGATAAAAAATAAACAAAAGGGCTTCCCTGGTGGTGCAGTGTTTGAGAGTCCGCCTGCCGATGCAGGGGACACGGGTTCGTGCCCAGGTCCAGGAAGATCCCACATGCCGCGGAGCAGCTGGGCCCGTGAGCCATGGCCTCTGAACCTGCGCATCCGGAGCCTGTGGTCCGCAACGGGACAGGCCACAACAGTGAGAGGCCCGCGTACCACAAAAAAAAAAAAAAAAAACTAAAAAGAAAAACCAAATGGGTTTGTGAATGAGGCAAAATTTTCTAATGAATTATTAAAACTTTGATTTATAAATCTTAATGATATCTTCAATTCATATTATATATTAGGGATAAAATATTAATACATTAATTTATATTACAGTAAGTCCCCTACATACGAACCTTCAAGTTGTGAACTTTCAAAGATGCAAATGTGCGTTCGCATGTCCAATCACGTAAGGTGTGAGTGAAATTGCAGCTTTCCCTCTGTCTCCTATTGCTGACAATCCTTCAGCTCTACCATCTCCCACCTCCTTCCCCTCCTCTAGTCAGTAAATCTTCTTGCCTGTTCACTTGATGCCAGCCCCTGTATGCCAGCTGTTGTACTGTACCACTGTACTTTTCAAGGTACTATACTGTAAGATTAAAAATGTTTTCTTTATTTGTTGTGTTTGTTTTTTAATGTATTATTTGTGTGGAAAGTATTATAAGCCTACTATAGTAGAGTACTATATAGCCGATTGTGTTAGCTGGGTACCTAGGCTAACTTTGTTGGACTTACAAACAAATTGGACTCTTACGAATGCACTCTCCGAACAGAACTCAATCGTATGTAGGGGACTTACTGTAATATATATGAAGTATTAATAAAATAGACATGTTTATACTAAACGTTTATTGGCTTAGTGGCATATATGATCAGCTTTTTTTAAATTGATAGGGTAAGTGATCAAAAAATTTTGGACACTACTGACCTAAAATACAGGAAACAAGCCAGAAGCTTCTGTTAACCATCTAGATATACCATGGAAAGAACCTGCGTGAATAAAGCCAAGACATAGCGAAACAGTGCTAAGAGATACGGAAGACCGAGTCCTTACGTCACCTGAGAACTTAGATCCAGGCCAGCCTGAAGCCAGCATATCCCAGGGCTTCCCAGATGCAGGAATCAACATGTTCCTGTTTTTCTGAGTCACTTGGAGCTGAGTCGGTCACTTCTAACAGAGGGTAGAACATTCACATAGGGTAACAAATAAAACAAGTTACAGAAAATTGTATTTTTACGACCCCACTGGAGAGAGAAAGGAAAGAAAAAAATAAAGTTCACCGGAGTGTGACTTGTTTAAGGTGCTAGAGACAGACATCCAGTATCAGGCTTTCCACTAGTCTGTAATAGAGTGATTGATGCCCAAAGTATGCTGTAGGCGACACAGTTACTCCTATGAATCAAATTCTGTAAATACCAAGAGGTGATTTTTTTAAATAAACCCCAAACTGTTTATGAAGTATGGTAATATCATTCTTGTTAATGTAATAATATACGAGAATGAAAAGAGTTGTTTCTGTAACAAATTAATGCTTAGAAACATCAAGATTAGGCTGAGTTGCTTTAAAAAAAACTTGTTTTCAAATTAGGTATGATCAAGAGAACTGAAAAGATCTCACTGTAAAAATCATACAAATTCTCATAGGTCTGAACTTAGACTGTTTTTACAAGTATAAATTCTTGGCTGAATTAAAATACACAAGTGGTGATCACAGATGATGCTTCATGCTTTATGTAGGAAAAATCAAAGTAGGAACAACTCCTACTCAAAGAAAAGGGCTTGGCTCTGTATTCAAATACTGAGATGTGAATATATAATTTTATGTTCTAAGTAGAAAAAAGATTGTATGTATTTTTTTATGATGACCAGTTTTAATAATTTGTATTTAACTTTTTATTCCAATATAATCAGATTTAAGAATGCTTCATCTGTAGCATTCACAGAGTCCCATTTTACACTTTAAACTTTGATGACTTATCAAGAGATTTAAGATAAAGATAACATAAGAGACTTTATTTAATCATTGCCCTACTTCTCATACCATAATTCTCATAAAAACACTCCTAAATTTTATTGTTTGGTAAACTAAGTTTTCAAGAGGCATAATGAATTTTCTGAAATCACAAAGCTAGAAGTAGCAAAGCTGGATTCTCAACTCCTAAAAACAAAGTATAGTGTGCCATGATGAATAAAATAACCTTTTATAAAATATTGTAGAACACAGCTTTAATTCACACCATCCAGAAAAAAATATAATGTATTCTTTGTTCCTATTTCAAATCATTAATATTACTATACTATTTCAGTAATTTTCTTAGTATTTAAAAATAGTATCTAAATATACTCACCATTTTTGTAATTTATTTTACTACTATATATATAATAAAGTCCTAATGTCCACAACATTTTACAATGTGTTACAGAAATTGGTGAGTTTAATTACTTAATGTGCACAGATCAATTTGAAATAAATTGAAAATGAGCATGCCGTATACTCTACTTAATCTTGTTACAAACTTGTTTCAAAGTTCACTTCCTAATTTGCAACCCAGTAGGTTATATTTTAAAATAATAAATAGAAAACTTTCTTTTACATCTCAGCAGTTTAAAGCCAAAGCAACTAAAGGTAAGAAGAGTCCTACTAGTCAAAAGATCTGACCTCAAGGGGAAAAAAAGTCCTACGCTTTTATTATCTAAACCAACACATCCGGCTTGTTATACTCTTTTTCTTCTTAAAAATGCAAATGAAGTAACATTATACTTCCTTCTTTGTCTATAGAATAATTTTCAAATGAATTACAGGCATAAAAGGTAGAAAAGTTGGTAGACAAATGAAATAACGAAGGAAAATAATCATTCAAAGTCAATTCTAGCTGGTTAAGGATGGCACGGAAGTACATACGTAAGATGAATAATACATTTTCATTCTAAGTAATACAGGTATCTGCATAAGGGGTCACACATCACTTCTCACATTGCTAAACCATTTTAAAGCACAAGGTGATAGAAACTCTCAGATGCCTATGAACTCCATTTACATGGAGTACATCACTATAATTTTTTAAATGCATTCATATTCAAATCTGAGAAACATGATTCTGAGGCTCATCAGGCCTGCTTAATTGCACCAACATCTGCAATCAATTTAAATTCTTTAAGATAGTCTTTCAGCACTTGAAGTGATTTCATGCTGTGATAGATTTAACACACTCACTAATTTATAGACACACACAAGCCGATGAGACCTATTTTTCCAGGGGTGGGGTTAAAGTACTGAAGGGCAGTCTGAATTTCCCAACTATCAGTGGGATATAAGAAAGAATGCATTTTGCATAACTTATTTAAATTATATAAGATGATAGCACTGCACAAACATAATATAGAAATTAAGACTAAAACTAGTGTTTTATTTAATTCTATTTGTAGGTCATGGACCATTAAGAGGTTTGATGACAGTTTACCGGTAAAATAAACAGCAAAATCTAGAGCTATCATTTGACATTATATAGGAAAAAGTCATGCATTAATATATCATCATTTCCTCCACTGAAAGTCAAGAGGGGCTGGGGGAGAGCAAGAGGAAGAATACCAACAATCCAGAAACGGTTTTTTAACCAAACATATAAACTGACCTAAAATGAGGAAAATAATTCAAAAATCAGAAGACTAAAGGACCTGGGCAGATGGCAGCAGGAGCATAGTTTCTGAAAGTGCCTGGATCTCCACAGAAAAAGAAACAAAACAACTAAATATCAAAACCAAAAACCTAACAATATTGAGCAATAAGGTATCTCCATGATCCTCAAAATACAAGCAGCTGGAGAGAAACCACTAACAGTCACACGATCTGCACAGCATCACGGTCTGTGTGGAAAGAGGCAGAGAAATAAACAAGATGTCTGATGATGTGAAAACAGGAGAATTCTAAAGTAGCCCAGAGGTATTCTTTAGCAATTTGAGAACAGCAGCTGAAAATGATTGGGGTTTGGCCCACGCCAGCTGTGGGTGAGCGTAGGAAGCAGAAAAGAGCTGAAGAGACTGGAACTGTCAATATCCTCTGAGTCCCAACACTGAGGTCAGGGCTCCCTTCCAGGACAGCACCCCACAATGTGGAGAAAGTGTTGAGAGTGAAATCAACACGGAGCTAAACATTCCTACTGACCACAAAAACATAACCTAAAACACAGCAAACTGTCACTTACGATTTCAAAATGAACTAAGAGACATTTAAAAAATATATAAAACATGAAAAAAAACACCTAAAGCAGAATTAGAAAAACTCAGACAAGTGAGGAGAGCAAACTCAGGAAAAAGAATGGAAATAAATCACTTCAGAAATGAAGCTTGAACTAGAAGAAATATAAGAACAAAAAATAATAAATCATATTATAAGAGATTTAGAAATGAAATACAGAAATTTTTTTCAAAAAAAATCAAAAAGAAATGAATATGGTAAAAGGATTTGGGGAAAAGTGGCATATTGAAGATATATAAAAATCCAACATACCAATAATAGGATCCATGAAGAAGAAAACCAAAGTAAGTACATAATGAAAGGGTATCTGCATATTTTATAATCCCAAATCAGACATATAAATAAAGAGAGCTAGTAATCTATAGGGAATGAAAATTAGTTATCTGCAGACCTTTTAAGAGCAATGCTGTCATGCTTTATGCTAGAAAAATGTTTAAATTGTGGGACTTCCCTGGCAGTCCAGTGGTTAAGAATCTGTTTCCACTGCAGGGGGCATGTGTTCAATCCCTGGTCAGGGAACTAAGGTCCCACATGCCACAAGGCCAAAAATAAAAATAAAATTTAAAAAAAAAGAAAAGGGAAAAAAATTGTAAATTTAAGATCCTACAGGAAAAAAACATGTGAGCCACAGTTTTTATATCCAGTAAAACTGACTAAACAATAATGGGCAAATACTGTTATCAACATGAAAAACTCAGGGAATACTGTTTCCATGACCTCTTCAGACAAATCTACTAAAGAACAAACTTCAGACAAACAAAATGACTAAGAGAAATATTAACAAAAGGACTGGTTGTGAGCATTAAAATACAGTTACTCACAGAATTAAAGACTAAATAGGGGTTAAACACAGTTAGTAAATGCTAAAGGAGTATAAAATGTAATGGCTATGTGCTCCGTTAGTACAACAAGAAAAACAACAGCTGGAGATGTGGGCAGCACATGCGAAAGAAAAAAATTTTAAATACATACACATAAATACATACGCATACTTTTTTTCCTTTGCTCTCTCTCCACTGAAAAGGCCTACAAACAGTGATTAACCCAATAGCAATAAGTATCCTTGACCCCCAGATTGTTCTTGAAATATCATTTCCCACTAAAAGAAATGACATATTCCAGGTCTAGTGTGGGAAAAGAGGGGAGTCTGCGTAATCTTACCTTACCAGATAGAAATGAAACAATGTAAAATAACAGGGCCATGCCAACCAAAATGACTAGAAGCCAACTGGACAAGGTCCCACTGGTTGGAGATGGGACAATTTAAGCTTCACTAAGAATAATAATATTAAAAATAATATATCACCTTTAGAGGATGACAGGGAACCAATTCAATATCTTGAAAACTGGCAAATAAAAGAATCAAGCATTTATCCTAAATTTCCTATATCATAAGGTAATCAGTATTTGTGAGAAAATGTCTCTTTATAAATATATTCCAACTAATAAATGAAAATAAAATTACAGAATTTTAATGATAAACTAACTGGATATGAAGTACTCCCTAATACAGAACATACCTCCTACAGTCTTACCAAAGGGATCAAACCTGAGTCTGATCAAGCCTCTGGATCTAGCTGCGGCTTTGCAGGAAATGCAAAGGAAAGAGAAACATGTTAACTTTACCACGAGTATGCAATCGGCAAAATACAGACTACCTTAGATAAAGGCAACCTGAAGATTAAAAAAAGTTAAAGATATTCCAATTTTAAAATATAAGCAACAATGAACTATGATGTCTAGTGGTATAATTTTGGGAGATAAAATTAAAGAAAGTCAAGGAAGTAGTTCCTATAAAAGTCAAGGTGGTGATTTAGGAAAAAAGCAAGATTTGAGACAGGGTAGATGGAGGGCTTTCTAAGTTGGCTGACAAGCTTCTCTTTATTGATCTGGGTGGTGTTCTTATGATAACTTATTAAGCTACATATTTATTTGTTGGTGTTTTCTATAACTGTGTTTCATTTTATAAATCAAAAGTTAAAAAAATCAGAAACCCTGATTTCTAGTCCTAGCTACTAACTGGGGGCTGTTGCACACTTCATTTGCAAAATGTAGAGATGCTCTAAGATAATTCCAGACCTAATATAAATTAAAAACCACCTCAGGGCTTCCCTCGTGGCGCTGGTTGAGAGTCCGCCTGCCGATGCAGGGGACACGGGTTCGTGCCCGGTCCGGGAGGATCCCACATGCCGCGAGGCGGCTGGGCCCGTGAGCCATGGCCGCTGAGCCTGCGCATCTGGAGCCTGTGCTCCGCAATGGGAGAGGCCACAACAGTGAGAGGCCCGCGTACCGCAAAAAAAAAAAAACAAAAAAAAAACCACCTCAGTAACTACAAAAATCTCTACTAAATGAAAGAGTATAACAAAGCCATCCTTAACAACAACAAAAAAAAAGCCAGAAGATGATTTTTAACTCACCAAAACAATGCAATACAGCTTTCCCAAAGGCTACCAAAGAAAAAAGAAAGAAAAAAATCTAGCGTAACAGTAATAATATACAAGGAGTAGACAAAACCTAAGACTGCCCGAATTTTCTTTTGGACAATTTTATTTTCATACCTCAATGAATCCCAAGGGCAGGGTTCCCAGTTTATGTAAACTACCCTGGAAAACTTCTGACAGTAAAAGAATTTGAAATAATTTTTACATTGAGGGTAAGAAGCTATACCAACCACACTTATTTTCTTGAGGGTGGGGAGAAACCATTATATTGTACCAGTTAGGAAATGGTAGTAAATCAGGGAAGCATGAAATTAGGAATGAATACCTTTTGTACATCAAGATGATTAACCCATTATGGATTTTTAAAGTATGTATAGAATTTATTCTCTTTAGGAATAAGTAAGAACTGAAAGGATGTCTCTCAAGTACAAACCAAAATAAAGAGGGGTTTAAGTTTACTGCCACCATTAAAGCTTTAAAACCAGACACACTCTTCTCCTCCTTGTTCATACGTGTTCTACTGGGCATCCTTTTCCAAAAAAGACCAAGTTCTTCCATCTGTTACAGTAGATAACCTTCCCCCCTTTGATGATTTTTACAAGAGGCCAAGTGTCGGAGAATTTCTTCGTAGCTACAGTATGCCCTTTGAACACTCATTTTGACATTATGCACGTGCAAACTAGCGTGGAACCCACAATGTCTTGGTAAAAGTTTTATGAGTAATGTTCACCATGTTCAGCCTTTCAATCCTATTAACTTCTAGTCTTTGGCTCAATTAACTAAGTGATATATTATTTTTAATATTATTGTTCTTAGTGAAGCTTAGTTACACTAAAAGACTCTCATCTTGTCCAGCCCAGTTCTCATCCTTGACTGTACCCTAGAAACACCGAGAGAACGTTACTAAATACTGATGCCTGGGGCCCACCTGACTTAATTGTAAATGACAGGACCCAGATATCAAGATTTTTAAAGCTCCCCAGACGATTCTAATGGATATCAAGGTTGAGTGGCACTGCTCCTGGCAACTTTTTTTCCTATTTCTTCAATTACCTAATAGACGAAATTTTCACATATTGAGGTACGGGGACATTATTCTGGTTTATACATGAGTTAATTTGTATTTTATGCTGACTAAAACAGTCTGTTTGTCGCCTATCAAACATACATTGTACATTTGCTTTAATCATTAAAGAAAAGTGTGCACTGACCAGGAGTAAAGAATGTCAATGTTAAAAATAAAGATTAAATGCCTCCCTACCTGGGAGGCCAATGCTGATACTCCTTAAATGATAAGACTTCCTTCCCAGATGCCAAGGCCATACTGTGTACATGCTGATCTGTGTTTTGGGTATTTTTTTGAAACCCTGAAGGAATGTATCCCTGAGTTGTTTGATGTTCTTTGTTCTGACGAGACATAAAACTGTGCTGAAAACCATGTTTCTCCAGAGTAGTTCCTCAGAGTTATCTGAGAGGCTGTCTCCCAAGCTATAGTCTCCAGTTTGGGTCAAATAAAACTCTTTTCTATTCCCATTATAGATCATTTATTGATTATTTCCACTGACATACCTTTTCCCTTCATTCACTGAAAAACAACTGTACATAATACATAGCATTTTTCTCAATTTTTCACTTATTCCTTCAGAACTGTTCCTTCTTTCAAAAGGTTCATTCCATATGGATATTTGCTCTTCACTTTCACCTCCATTATGATCACATTCCTCTTCTTTCTGGCACTTTCAAAGTTTTCACTACTTTTGCAGTTATCAGAAATAAGCTTAATTATATTCATTAAAGTCTAAAAAGTAAGCATGAACATAGAAAAATATCTCAGATCAAGAAACAACTCAATAACCAAGATGAAAACAACCTCAGATGACCTCTAATGCTGCAACTGGTATAAGCACCATTGGCCCTGTCAGGCTCTAAAATTCTAGTAAATTTTACTAGTAACTAACAATGTTTCTATATCTGGCGAATCTTTTAAAAAGTGCTATAATGAAAGAAAAGATGTCTTAACGAGCCATAACATTTTTAAAAGACCCAAAATACACAATTCTAGTTTGAACCTAATATAGTTTCATCCTATATAAAAAAAGAAAAGATGACTGCTTTCTTCATATTCATCTCCTGCCTAAACAAAAACACAATGCAGTAACATCAGAGAACATTGTACACCACTGGTGCTGCTTGGAACGACGTGTAAGAAAGCTGGATGAATCTTAGCTGTTAGAAGATAATTTTAATTGTACATAAATAAAACCTGTCCTATATAGGCACAAATGGAAATTAAAATGCCAGACAGATTAGGAAATACTCTCAAGAAGAAGTTGGTTCATTGCCCTGAGGCTCTGAAATTTTCTCCTAGTCAGCAAGCAAGACCTGGAGACAAACAGGCAAAGTATTGGAAGGGTACTGATGATAAACAGGTAAGTGTCTAATACTGAGCTCCAGCCACTTTTACCAAGTTTTTATGTGGCAGGGATGCTTTGATCAAATCCCTAACCTGAAATGTAAGCCAAAAAATAACCTGTGTTTATTTTACCAAGAATGTGTAACTATTTATGGTTCATCTAAGTTTCTAGTGGTTAAAATATATAAGCTTTTTAAATAACAACGATGACAAAAAATAGAGGAAATAAAACAAGGACAACAACAACTTGATTTACCTATATCTGACAATGTTTCCAAAATTTACATATGAAACTAAATCTAAAAAATAAAACACACACTGAAAGTTATGAAAACACCCTTAATCAAGTCTAGATTTTCTACTTGGAGAAAACGTTCATACATACAAATGAACACACAACTAATATTTTCTCAAAACACAGTTCTCGTCTGATCAAAATATGCCTAGAAGGCTGATACTGCAGAAAACTCTGTCCTCCATGTTTGAGAACACCATGACCTACTGAGCTAGAACAAGTGATAATACCTTTCAAAATACTTTTGAACACTACATATACACACCTACATACATACACATACGTGAAAGTCTATAATCCTGCGCTTACGAACTCAATTTACACTCAGCCATTTCATCATGAGAAACTTTTGTTACAATCTTTCTATGTGCCTTTTAAAATTATGTTCTATAATACTTGTTATTTAACTTTATTTTTTGTTAAAGAAGACTAAGCAAGAACTACAGAAATACTTAAGAAAGGATTCAAGGAGTAAAGCTAAACGCCATCCAAACTTTTCTAACAAATGCCTCGGAGGAGCCCTTGAAGTCACTTGACTGCAGTCTAGATTGACTAGGAAAGAAAAAAATTAGAAACAAAGTCAAAGGAAACTAGTAAACTTCCAGGAGCACTTATAAAAGAGGATTTCTGCTTCATTCCCTGGAAAAAGAAATCAAAAAGGAAAAAACTAAATACAAATAGGGAATAAAGGATGGATGTTATAATTATGCACCTCAGAAATGTGAGATTAGGCCTTTTTTATTTCATGTCAGCCCACCTAAAATGAGCTTGTTACTTGCAGCTGGGATACAGTTTCCAATGACATATTGGGGGGCGGCGGGGGATGTCAAGGAGCCTGTAAGAACTTTGGATTCCAACCTAGTGCAATCCTCAGGAACTAGAAGTATGCATTTTGAAGAGAGATTTTTAAAGCATTATATCCACACCTAATGGTACAGCCAAAAAAGACCATGTGCTGATAAGTCATAGTTGTAGTGGTTGTAGTCTGTATAGAAGTAAACTGCCTGGACAGTGTCGTCATCTCAATGTATAAAAATAAATTAGGAAAAAAAGAAGATGAATGGTTCTTAGAGACATAATCGTTCTTAAAGACATCATAAAGGTGTTATACTACACAGCATAAAACAAAATGTCCCTCAAAACTCTTTAAATGTCTCTCTCTCTCTCCCCCTGAAACTCCACCTCCCCACAGAGGACCAGATATCTTTCTGGTTCTCCTGTCCTATCGCTCAAACACGCCTGGCTGATTCTCCTCTTCCTCCTTTCACTTTCTGGGATATAGGTTTTGGCCTCTCTAAGTTGTCTCTAGTTTTGAATTGCCACGCATCACCCTGAAAAAGCCTAGAAGTGGAACTGCAAATTTTTTCTTCTCAACAAATAGAAAAGAGATTTTATTTTTACTAATCCTTTGCAACGCGTTGGGGTGGGAGTAGGGGGGTGTAGGCAACTCATTGATCTAAATCCTACTCTCTACAGCTATCCTCTTTAACACATTCTTTAGTTGCATATAAATTAATCCATGGTTTTCTGTTAACCCTGTCATGGGAGGCTTCCATATTACCCAGACAAAATACACCCAGAAAATGAACACAACGTATACACTGATGTCACAGATAAAGGGTATGATACACCTAAACAAAGAAGAAATAAGAAAAGGAAAACTTGGTGAAGGCAGCAACTCTATTAGGATATATCTCCCAAGCCTGGTTGGTTCCACTCAAAAGAATCTTGACTACAAAAGTCATCACTTAATATCTGAAGGGGGCTTTAAAAAATGTTTAAGGAAAAAAAGGATTAAAAATAATTGAACCGGGCTTCCCTGGTGGCGCAGTGGTTGAGAGTCCGCCTGCCGATGCAGGGGACGCGGGTTCGTGCCCCGGTCCGGGAAGATCCCACATGCCGCGGAAGCGGCTGGGCCCGTGCGCCATGGCCGCTGAGCCTGCGCGTCCGGAGCCTGTGCTCCGCAACGGGAGAGGCCACAACAGTGAGAGGCCCGCGCACCGCAAAAAAAAAAAAATAATAAAATAATTGAACCACACGTAATAAAAGAGAATTATACTCACAGTTGGGTTAAGCATAATTAAGTACATTTATATGGTAGATTTGTATTTTAAATTCTAGCTCACTTCCATTTAGAAAATAGGAAAATTCTTTGGCAATTGTGGTCTAAGAGATCCTCTCTTGTTCTAGAATTTTCTTCATCCTACCTTGTTCAGGAACTGTGGGTTCTCTTCCATTTGGACTATCATGTCACATCCTACTTATAAGGTCCTTACCACTAATTGCAGAATAGTCTTACCCTCCAGCAAGTCATAGTACATAGGTAAAATCTGTATCGTTCTTTCTTGAAAGAAGTTTTCTCCAATAAACTTGCCGCTAAGCACAAGTCATTTACCAAGGGATGGGCACCTGGCCTTGTAGTGCCTCCCCATCTATGCTCTGAGTATACTGGGTGAGGGGAGGATCTTTTAAGATACTCCTTTGGATGGAAAAAGAAATTTCCAGAGTGAATTAAAGAGATAGCCCACATAGGCCAAAGTGTATCTGGATGGTCTATCAGGATGTTTACAGCAGCAAAGCAAAAATCCAGCTTAAAGCAGCTTCAATAAGAACTGGCATCACCTCATATAATGGAAGAGTTGGGAGGCAGGACTGCACTGGGCCAGAGCAGCAGCTCCATGACGTCAGGCGTCAAGCACCCCACACCCCCTCACAGCCACGACAAGTAGCAGGGAATGGCAGCTTTCCTGCTCTGGACCCTTTTATGAGGGAGAGAAACCTTTCTCAGAAGCCCCCACCAGACCTGGCCATCAGACTGTACTGGCCAAACCTGGATCACATACCCATGCCCTAGGAACTTAGAAACACGTGAATCTGGCATTTTTAGCCTCAAGTATGATATTTGCTTAGTAAATTTTAATAATCTTTCCTAACTGAAGAAATTCAGTCTTACTATTTGGCCACCTAAACTGAAACCTACTAAGATCTTGGAAACAACCTAGTTTGATCGATGGTTTTTATTGTTTTTTTTTGTTTTTTCCTATTTTAAAACCAAGCTGATCTACTTTAGGGCTAGTTTGAGTGTTAACATTTCAAAAGCGTTTTCAAAAAATCAACTGTAGGCATCAATACTATTTTCCAAAAAATAATATTAATGCTTACCCACAAAAGAGAATCTCAAAGCAAATTCTAAGGCTAAAACGTTAACATCTGACAAAGTCCCCACATCCTCTCTAGAACAACCTATCTATGAACTTTGTTTTTCTCAGAGAAACTTTTTCGGTACTCATTGACCTAAATATACTGGCATAACAAAGTCCATATCCTAGAGTTAATAAAATGTGTTTTTACTTCCAGAGCAAAAACAGATGACTGGTCAGCTTGAACTTTCTACAATGTTAACCATTTGCTGAATTATTCAGAACCCTCCTAGGAAAAGCCATGACTCTCTACACACCAATTAAATGCTTTAATCATACTTTAGATAACTAATCTGTTTCAATCCTGATAACCTAATTACTTAATTCTGGTAAATAAATTCCAGCCCAAGTCTAAAATAGAGTATTAAACTTTAAAATCAGTGAATGTAAGCTGAAACAGATCCACTGTGAAGGAGTTCAAAATGTTTTATTCTATAAAAAAGTCTGTTTATCTGAAATTCCAGAATTAAACTGCACTATTATGCTAGGGTTTTCTATACCAGTTCTAACTAGTGTATTATCTCTTGTAATTATATTAAGTGGATTCATGCTTGTTGGATTTAAAATTCCCTAACAGGAGACTCTGCCCTGATGACTCTACATAAAACAGGTACACCATCTCCACTCCCCCTGCATTTTTTTCCCCACATCACATTTCACCTCCCATTACATGTGTTTGTGTGTTTCTGTCATGTGTGTCTCATTGCTCCATAGGATACAATGACACACTATCTTGGTGCTCAGTCGCCGGGGCCTTAAATACAGACACTTTTATTAAGTGCCTGACATACAGACGCTTAATAAATGTGTTGAGTGAACAAATGAACGTCTTAGAAATGTAGACTCACTAATAAGAAATTTGTATTTTTACTGAGGTACATTTACTTATATTTTTAATTGTGGTGTAATGATTTCAACAGTAAGAATTTCAACAGTAAATCACAAAGAAAAATAAAAAACAAACAATTGCTACTACAACCACTGCTACCACAAGAGGCAGCCACCAGTTAAAAATCTGTTACGTTCTAATCACAGAATAAACAATTTAATTCTAACAACAAGCCTATGGTGTAGGTATTAGCCCCATCTTATGGACGAGGGGATTGAGGATCAGAAAGATAAAATAAGATGTCCAAGATCAAACAGAGGATAAATAGTCAATCCAAAACATGGAGCTCTGACTCCTAAATCCCCACTGTTAATTTGTGATGGCCAAGTATCATCAAGGGACAAAAGCAATTCACATCTCAATGGCAAGATACAGAGCCCATAGAAAGAACTGGGAAAAGCACAGTACTCAGTGAATTCTACATCTGAACATCAGGCAGCCAAAAAATGAGACATGTTTAAAAATTAAACATCACTTGAGTCTTTCCTCCAAAAGGAATACCTCAGAATCACTGACTGGTCTAGTAGATAAATGGAGTTAAAGTATAAATAACTTATATTCTTATAAGCTGCCCTTGGGTTAAAGTATTCAGTGAAAACTACAGTGTGTTTAGTTATTTTTCTCCAATCCAATTCTATTTTATGTTCAGCCAAAAGCATTTTCTACTGTCTTTCTACCGAGCCTTGCTTCTTCATTAGCTTCCATCTTATATTTTTCATCCAATCCACTTAGTCGCAATTTTTTTTATGACAACAAAGCTCATTTGTTGTTCCATGAAATAAATATAATTGATTCTGTGTGCTGGTCATGTTTCTCAGACATTTAGTTATTACTTCCACCCACATATTTCATGTTTCCCTAGAAAAGTGGCAGCCACGTGGATTCTTAATGCTCCTTTCAGTGTCTACATTTATAGTTTGTTACAAGCTAATTTTATCCACAGGGAAACTCACATTAAAGATAGGCCTCTAAGCCACTATTATGTATCCTGATTTAGGTAGTTAGAGTAAGATCAGTCTCACTTTTCTACAATACAAGTATTATCCCAGTTTATAAGTGACATTAGAAATCAATATCCATCTTAATTCACTAACAAGGAGGGGTGTCCTAGAGTGAGTGGACCAAGCAACCACAGTGCTTCTTAACAGTCTGAGTGGCCAAACAGCAAAAGCAGTTTAAAAGTTATAAGGTGAGAAATACTTTCAAATTAAACAAACTTATTATAATACTTGTACCTTTAATTATACATACAAAAGCTCTATGATTACAGTTGCCCGCAATCTTAGGCACTTCATTAGGCAAATGTATTGTTTTCCATACCACAGCATGCTTCAGCAGTACTTCGCAACTTGACAGTTTTACTTACTGTCTTGGAAGCAGTATTAATGTACTGCATCACCATTTCTTTTTTGATACTGAAGTCCTTTTCCCGCAATGGTGCCTTTTTATCTTCATTTAAATTCATATCTTCCTGGAAAACACAATTAAAAAGCCTCGTTTTAGAATCTAAGTAGAGCAACAGTTCTACATACACAATGAACAGAAAATCAATAATTTGTGACTAAAGCAGCATTAACTGTTTTGGAATGATTTACATGTAGCTCTGCCAGGAGAAAAAAGAGAAAGGACCTGGAGATACAGAGAACAGAGTATTCTAGATCATTTTAGCAGGTAAAACACTTCAAAGAAAAACTTTTTAAATTCACAGCAGGCTAGTAAAATTACATTCACATCACTATAGATAATTAGACAGTTGAAGATTTCTGCCTTCCATAAGCTTATTAGGATTCACAATTTATATATAATTGTGAAATATATATATTACATATAAAAATATATTTATCTATATAAATTATATATATTATAGTCAATATATAATATTTATAATTTATATAAATATATTTTAAAATATAAACATATTTTTACAACAGCTGTACCTGAAGCCATCTTGCACCATTCTGAAAGCGCTCCTCCATATATCATAAGAATTAAACGGTAAATAAGCCAATCCCTTTTCAGATTCTGATAAGCTACAAGCACATACCAAATACCTAATACTGATCCTAGCAAAAGGTGAAGCATCCTACAGTTTTAACTGTCTCTTCTCCACCCCTATCAAAAATATTCATTAATTAATTTATTGCATGTTCTAAATCACATAAAAGTGGCATTCATAAAAAGAAGTACCACCTAAAAACCTAACATTTCTCAACAGCACCAATCAAAATAAAGGTTTAGGTAAGCTAGATCTTGCTACAGGCCTAATTCTGACTAAAAACTGCAAGTCAATAATATCCACATAAAGATATGAATTGCGACCAGAATCTATTAGCTCAGTTGACAAAGGAAGGGAGGCTGAGGTAAGACAAAAGTGGCTGAAGGAGAGGGCAGCTCAAATGGATTTCCTCCTGATGTTAGCCTTGGGTCATCTGTGTGCAATGTAGGACATCTTAATGTATATAAACTACATATCCACTCAGAAACGTGCCCATAAAAATCAGGACTTTGGATCACCTAGGGAGCCCAGAAAGTTAAATTTCTTCTAAGTTTTATAAGGGTTCTACAATTCAGACACTGTAGTTTATGCCTTTAGCTGACTCAGTTTTTGGCTACCAAAACTGTGAAGCAATTAAAAGTCAAAATTCCCTTCATTTCACCTTGATACAAAATTTAAGATCTTAGAAGTTGTCCCGTTTGATACTCCAATAAAAGGCAGCAATTAGTAATGTCACTCTTGGCTATTCTGGTTAGAAATATCCTATTATGTGAATAATGGTTTAGTTTGTTTCTTTTTTTTTTCTCTAAGCCAGTGATTTTCAATACACCTTAACACCACTTAGGAAGCATTCTGGAAATGTCTCGGGGCATTTTGGTTGTCATGGTGACTGCGGTGATGCTACCAGCATTTACAGGGGAAAGGTGTGCTAGACATTCTACAACACATGAGCTAATCCTACACAATAAGAAACTGTCCTGCGTCCCACAGAGAGATACACAGAGAGAACGAGAGAGGGAAAATCATAATTATCTACGCCTAGACTCTAATTCAATGAAATTAGATGTACAACGGAATTAATATGTAAATTGTTACATATTTAATACTTTATATATTATGTAACTTAATATACATTGAATTTTCCAAGAATCCAACTACTCTGTAAATTATAGTTACACTGTTTTTGTTTTAAGCTTTACCATCATTCGTGTTCCATTTCTGAAATTTAGGTATCCCAGGACAATGCTGCTTGTGGTATCTGAATCAACAGAACAACACACCTATATCAACCTACATCGTAGCTGTTGTACTCACAGTGGCATGAGGCAAAGACTCCAGAATGTGACTTTATTGTGCCTTCTTGAGTAGTCGATGGCCAACTGTTTACAATGAAATACATACTGTTTTATTATATAGTACAGTAGGCATTATATGTTGATTTTTTTTAAATTATGAGTGGAGATAGTTTATATAATCTATAAAGAATTGAACTAAGAAAAAGTAATGAGGAAGTTAAGGAGCAATTGCTATAAAAGGTGTGTGTGAGGGGCACCTAAGAGCACAGAGAACATCTGTTTTAAATTATTCACTGTATTTTTTATTTTCTGTCTAATGGCCAAATGTGACCCAGCCTCTTTAACCAGCAAATTAAAATACTTAATAGATATAGAAAACTAAAAAACAGAAAACCCATTAGCTGTGGCTGAAATCAAAATAAAATTTTAAGGTGGAGAGTTGTAAGAAAGAAAAGACTACTGCTTTCTTTCTGGAAAGGCATCTTCAAGATAACATGAGCTTATACACAAAAGTTGTATGTTTGGAATTAAGGAAGAAACCCAGAGTTCTCCCAACTTCTTTCCTCTGGCTTACCCCACCTCTCTTGTCTAAATATGACACTCAACTCCATAACGAAAGTTTAATGACAGTGGCTGCTTAAAAACAAGAGGAAACAAAGAAGAAATGATACTACAGAGAAGTTTGGAATCACCTACATAATCGCACAAACCTTCCAGGATCACTCACTAGGTATGTAACTTCATCTAACAGATGGTCCTTCTCTTTACATCCAGGAAGAAATGGCACTCGAAAGAGTAAGAAAAGTTCTGCCCTTTACAAAAGGAAAAAGAGAAATAAGGGAGTGATGGAAAGAAAAAAAAATGTATGTATCTATGGAATAGGGTACAGGATTTTTAGAATGGATTTTGAATCTTTATCAGTGGAGAACAGGGCTAAAAAAGAAGAAAACTCTACAAGACACTGGCACTGAACCTCTGAGGGTCACAGAGTCCTAGTGAAATGTATTGGAAGCTTCTTCCCAGAAAATGCACATCCATATTTTATGTTATAGTTCCAATTCAAGTTAAGCTGAACATCTTCCAAAGCTATCCAAGAACCTGGAGGTGGGAGGCAATGCGGGAGCCAAGCATCTCTATTTAATAAGCCCCTGCCTTAAGGCAAAACCTTCAGCATGAGATTTTGAATATCACATAGTCTAAACTCCATGTATGTATTACACAACAGAAAATACAGGCTCATAGAAATGAAATGACTTTTCAGAGCTATCTGGTTGTTAGAAGCTTGAGAACTGGAGCCCAGACACCCAGTCTAGTGCAGTTTCCAGATAACTGTAAAGGGTCTCTTGTGAGCGAGTCATCAGTTTTCACATTAGTGAGTTCACAGCTGGTTAGTATGATCATATCGCATTTCCGTTGTCTTAGGGCACGTTCCCTAGAGGCAGACCTGGGACAGGGATGCAGGTGCAGGTGATTAATGAGGGGGATGCTCTCAGGAAAAGGGGACTGAGACAGGGACATTCGAAAATGTGGCCTCAGCTGGATTCTCGCTTCAGCCTGAAGTGCACAGCAGTAGATGGTACCTGGAGGGAGAGGCCAGCCTTGACACCACCCAAGTCAGTCAGCCATTAGCTGCAGGACCCCAGTTCCCTGAGGCCAAATCTCTGGATTAAGAGGGCAGATGTGAACCACCAGGAGCCAACACTCACACCTGGGTACGCCCGTAACCAGCCTGGTGAAGGGGGTCTTGGAGGGGCACCAACAGTGTCCACTACAGCATTTGAAAATAACTTACTTTATATTATAATAAGGCTTCTTTCTAAGCAGAACTGAATAATACAGAAACCCACATTTATGCCCTACACAAGCAATATAAACCTCTGTGTGTTAACCAGTTCTTCCATTCAAACATAGGTCAGGACATGTAGTACACTGTATGGATACAGAATGATACTGTAGCTACAGATTTTATAACAGCCCTGAAAAACAGCTTACTTCAATATATATATCTATATATTGATATATATGTAACTCAATAAATATCTGTAATAAATAAAATACTAAACAGGAAATACATAGAACACATAACTGTACAAGGCCTGAGGAATGATTTGAATGAGGCTAATATTTCAGTGGGTATGAGATAAATATCTATTTCTTTAAATGGAAAAACCTTATCAGTTGGCTATTTAACTGAATATAGCTCATTTAAAAATATTTTTTGAGTAGTAATCAATCAAAACTTTAGTGTCTGTCAATCTGAAGAGTAATTATTGGTTTTGTTGTGAAAGTTCTATTAATACCTTAGCAACATACATAATGAATTAACTCACTTATAGCACTACCTTCATATACATGCTTAAACACAGTTTTTTGCCTGGGGAAATTGGGAGTTGCAGCATCAAAAAGTAATTTTCCTCTAGTTAATTACTTTCTAATTAAAAACTATACTTAAATTGAATCACTGTGCTACTTCACTATGTGAGTCTGACTGGCACTAGGGGCAGATTTCAGAAATACAGGGAGGAAATACTGAAGAAAAAAAATTAAGGGGCATGCTAAAATAAGCAGGATTCTTGGAAAGTGTCAAGGTCATGAGAGATGAGGAAGTACCACTGATCAGGAGATGAAAGAAACATGGCAAACCAAACATAAGATGTGATGCTGGGCTGTAACCTAGAACAGGAAAAGCACATCAGTGAGAAAACTGCTAAAATCTGAATAAAGTCTGTGGTTTGGTAACTACTGTACCAACATTAATTTCTTAGTATTAATAATTGCACTAAAGTTATATAAGATGCTGGCATTAGAGGACGTTGGGTGAAGGGTATAAAAGAATTCTTTGTACTATTTTTGCAACTCTTCTGTAAGTCTAAGATTATTTCAAAATAAAGTTTTTTAAAAACTAAATTAAAATATTCATAAAACTTCTGCTTTAAAAAAATAATTTGAAAAGAACAAGAAAAATAGAACATCCTACATTCTTTAAAAATACAGTATTTTTTTAAACGTCCACTAAATAAATGTTTGTAGTGTATTGGCCACAATAAATACACACAAACTTGATGGAGGGGAGGGAAGTAAAGAAACCACTATCAAGACAAATCTGAGGCTACCGAGAGGAAGAGCTAAGACACAGGTAACAGAAGTCCATTCAAAATCTTTTAAAGGTCAGGCATCCTTCGGAGTTTTCCAAAACACAAAGTTCAAGTTGCTCACATGTCTTCCCATTTTCATTCCAAATCTACTCTCTGAACCATCCTTCTCACTCATTCTCGAAGCAACACTTGCTACACCTTTTCACAAGGACCTGGTATTTCTATAATCTTAAATAATGGTTAAGTCTGAGCCAGGCATTGTGCTAAAACACTTATAAGCACAATTTATTTAATACTCAGTAATAACCCTTTGAGGTATGTACTATCCTCTCTTTATTGATGAGAGAACTAAAACTTAGGGAAATCCTGTAAGTTGGCCACAGTCCTGTAGCTTAGATTTTGTCTCTCCATTCTTATTTCCATATTATTTATCTCCATTATCTAAAATCCCACTTCCGGGCTTCACTGGTGGCGCAGTGGTTGAGAGTCCACCTGCCGATGCAGGGGACACGGGTTCGTGCCCCGGTCCAGGGGGATCCCACATGCTGCGGAGCGGCTGGCCCGTGAGCCATGGCCGCTGAGCCTGCGCGTCCGGAGCCTGTGCTCTGCAACGGGAGAGGCCACAACAGTGAGAGGCCCATGTACCGCAAAAAATTAAAATAAAAATAAAATAAAATAAATAAAATCCTACTTCCTCTGGGCCTAATGCCATCTGACATGCTCGGCAGCCAACACCTTGTGTTGACTCCTCTGCCAGTCCATGCCTTCACACCCACAACCAGCAATCTTCATTTCCACTTTCCTCAGCCTCGGTCTTCATGACCACACCTGAGCCTTTTCATTAGCTAAAAACTGTTCCACCTCTAGTATCATCATAATCCCCAAGATCCTTTTTTCTGACCTCAATCTTCTATCTTTTCACTTCTCCCACTCCCAAGCCACCTATTTTTTGACCTCAATAAAACCTCCAGTGTCGTGACCCCCTCCATTTTCTCCCAATTAGTCTCTTATGGTCCATCACTTCCTACAACATTGATGGAAAATCCTAGTGGTCTCTCCTCACATTCCCTAGAGTACTCATTTCAAACTTGCCATTTCCAGGAGCTATGAAACCATTGCTTCTACCTACCATTTTCAGTAAGCAAATTTTAATTTCCTCCATGAAAAGGAGACTATAATTCAATTTCCTGTTTCCTCTATTACCAATTTATTTGCACACTAATTTTTCTGTGCCAACTCTTGCCTCTATCCAAAGATAATCCCATTCATTTATGCTCTGGATCCTCTTTCCTTTCACCTCCTAAAAGGGCACTGCACATCAGTTACCCTATTTTAATCCTGTTTCACTAAATTCTTCTCAGTTGGTTGGGTCTCAGTATATAAACATGTTAATCCTTAATGGATTAAAAATTAAAAGAAAAAAGCCTCCCCTCAATCCTAGCTCTCCTTTGTATATGCCTTTCTTTTTCCTCCTTCACAGATAATTTTTAAAAGAACTTTTTTCTACACTTGCTGTCTCTTTTACATTGCATATACTTTTTAGATATTTGTCAAATGAAATATAACAAAACTTCCCAAATAGAATTTGCTAATCCTATTTTGGGACAAACATGAAATGCAGGTAATTTTCTGGGAAATGGAGCTGGAGCCAGAGATAACACTCACAGCCCCAGCCTTGAAGAGTAATGGAAACAAAGTCCAGCTCCAGAGGCAGGGTCTCCAGGCAGTGGCACTGGCACAGGTAAAACTGGCCAAGCTAAAATCCATCATGTCTTCAGGGAGCACTAGCAGAACCACACGCAACCTCTGTGACCTGGAACCGTCAGTGTGTGGTTGAGCTGTGCAAAGCAGCACCTGCTTGAGAGGTGAAGAGCACTGAGATCCTACCAAGACTTCACTCACCAGGCTGTGCGACTTTGTGTGGTGTTGTGTCCTCTCAGAGGAAAGAAGGTGTACACATTTTTCTAACTTGCACAAGGACACCAGATGGGTAGCTGTGGCCCTGACCTGGAAACCAGGTCAATGACATGTAGTCAAGCCAGCAGCTTTTAAGATGCTCCAGAGGATTTTTCCTATGTGTCAGATGGGATCAGAAGTTCCCACAAACCAGGAAAATCCAAGTTTTCTACTATCTTTAGACACCTTGACTCCATCCTAGGCTGATAAAATACCAACACAAAATAAATACCTTCTACTTCTTCTCTGGCAAAACTGAGAGAGAAAAAAAGATGTAATCTTAATACTCATGCACATACATGCAACTAGTGAGCACCAAGGTGTAATCAAGCAGAGAATGGCAAACAGAGAGTGGACATTTTTTTAACTGAATTACAAACATAAGACTCACTATTTTCATTCATGGATGTGGATTTTACAAGACAGCATGTTCATTAAATTTACATACATCAAGTTGAGTGGGATAGTTAATGCCATGGAGAGTCAGACTGAATTTAAAATGATTGACTTATTTGGAGAATTAAGTGAATATACAAGCAGCAAATTGAAGATGGTCAGGTGTGAGGAAATTTACCCAAAGAGGGAAAACACTACAGACAGGCAGAAGCACGACTAGAGTTATAAAACGGATCCTGGAAAAACAGTACAATAATGGATCAAAACATTCATAAGGATCAATAAGCATAATATTAAAAGGTAAAAATTGGAAGCACAGCAATATCAAAACCAAACATTCTTATTGTCAACAGCTATCATCTCATTTCAGTAGTGTTCAGTGCTTTGTTTCATGGGTTAAAGCCAAAATAATTGTTCTTGGTAGCAGTTTTGCTAATGTTTTTTTTCACTACAGCCACAAATTGGTTATAAGTTTTAAGAGGTCCACAATGATCCCCTAATTACTTCTCCTGGGACCTCAGAGCTCAACATCCTACAAGAGCAATTTTACCCATACTTCTTCTAAAAGTATAATTCTGTCCTTCACCACACTGGAATTCATCTTCCATATCACACAATGTCAAAAGGTCTTGCTGATGTGTATCCCTACTGAGGAATGTTCTTACTACCATGAGTGGTTTTAGTGCCAAATAAAAACATCAAAGATTTCATGATCTCATTCCAGTTAATTATATACTCCCAAATAGTGCACATTAACTGAATCTCATGTAGTTCTGCAATTTAATATATTGTATTCTTAGATTAGGCTTAAGTAAAATTAGAAAACCTGTAAAAGATAAATACAACCAAAACCCTGGAACTTGGAATTAACTTTATCACTACTTTTTTTAAAATAAATTTATTTATTTATTTTGTTTGTTTTATTTACGTTTGGCTGCATTGGGTCTTCATTGCTTCGCGTGGGCTTTCTCTAGTTGCAGGGAGCGGGGGCTACTCTTCCTTGCGGTGCGCGGGCTTCTCATGGCGGTGGCTTCTCTTGTTGCAGAGCATGGGCTCTACGCGCGCAGGCTTCAGCAGTTGTGGCACACGGGCTCAGTAGTTGAGGTTCGCGGGCTCTAGAGCACAGGCTCAGTAGTTGTGACTCACGGGCTTAGTTGCTCCGTGGCATGTGGGATCTTCCCAGACCAGGGCTCAAACCCGTGTCCCCTACATTGGCAGGTGGATTCTTAACCACTGAGCCACCAGGGAAGCCCTATTACTACTTTATATTGAAGATGCCCATAAATATGCTAAAGCTATAAAACAGCTTATCTTTCTTTGTCCATCATTTTTTACTACGTTCTTATATTAACCTTTATATAATCGTTTCATTTCCTTTACATAACTTTGATTATAAAGAGGTCAGAATTTTTGGTTTCACCAACAGTGGGGTTGGATTCACTGTTCTATCCACAATGTCCTTACTCAATCCCAATTAAAATTAACAGGAAATCAGATAGCTAGCTCATTAACAGGACAGCAGCCATAAAATAGCATTTACCCAGAGACTGACAACAAACTCATAAACGTTGTTATTCGACCGAATATTCTAACTGGAGCTTATAGAAAGAGTGCAAACTATTTCAATTTGAAACCAAATTACAATTTAACCTAATGCCGGTATCAGGGAATAAACAAACAGAGAAGAAACTTAAATATAACTTTTTTTCTCACATGCTATAAATTTTAGCAGAATAGGCAAGAAATGAGATGAATATGCAGCATGCTGCACAACTCTACTTTGGAATATAATCTGGCTGAAACTGTTCAAGCTTATGCATAAGCACCTACAATCACAGGCAACTGTTACGTAATTCAGCAGAAAAGAACACTGCTACTTATAAAAAGGGTTTCATTCACTTATTTGCTTTTCAACTTTTCTAAACAAATGGCCATTCCTTCATAAATTACATAAAGGATAAAATGGTTATTTCACAAAGCACAAAGGCTGACTTTTCTAGAGAAGAAAATAAGAATAAAAAAAAGCCTTCATCGTTTGGAAAGGCTGTACCTGCACACTTCCAAATTAGTGAAAGAGCAAGCTTAAACATTAACATAACCTTTATCCTTTTAAAACTCTCCTTTCTAATCATTTGACTGGTTCCACGAACTCCCACCAGGCAAAATCTAAGGCTCCTAAATCATTTATTTTCTCATTTATCTGGATCTAGAAGAAACAACGAGGCACTGACATTATCCCCCTGACAAACACAACCCATGAATCAAGTTGACAATAGCCTTACACTTCTACCCTCTCTTCCTCCTCCTCCATTTGGATTATTATTTGGATTGCTTTTAAACAATCTTTCCCTGAATTTTTCAATTTCTACCTGAAGGAGAGGGAGATGGGTGACAACTAATAGATCAGAACAAAGCATTACCATAGAACCTCTCTCGTTTTATCTGGTCAACCCAAAATATACTTTTATAGTTTATAAGAAATAGAAAACACCCATGATACAGAAAAGTAGATTTGTAAAAAATGCTAATACTTGAAATAAGCGAACTGCTAGTAGGAATCTATAGCAGTCAATTAGCCCTTAAAGAACTAACACAAACGAGTTTTCCTTGGTGTTTCATTCAGACTCCTGGTGACCCTTAAGACATCACTTTCACATCCAACACAATAGGTGTTCATTTGTCTGACTGAAGAAATAGCTATGCATAAATCTTTAACACCAACAATGAAAGCGGAAAAAAAGATTTAAAAAGAAAAAAGAAAAATTATCTTTAGCGTGTACCCAAAGAGTGGCAATGTGGAATAAAGATAGCAGTAAGAACCCTCCTCCCACCAACTGTACCAAAAAGAATCAAATTCAATTTTATCAGTTCACTTGAGCTCTTCTTTCTTCCTCTGGACCTTATTTTCAAAGATATCTGAGTTGACTACAAAGCAAAGAACACAAAGACATCTCAGTATTTAACTCTATGTGTACTAATTTATGTCTTTTCTTGCTTAGACATGGTATTCACCAAAGCAGAAGAAACAGACTAACTCATTCAACAATACATGAAGTATGCACTGTGAAGACACGAAGGGAACAAAGATGAATAAAGTTAAATGTTCATAGTCCAGTAAAATAGAGTTCTTATGAAAAGATTAGAAAACTGATCTAATGACATAATAAATAAAAGAAAACAGAAATGTATCATACATAGTCACTCATTTAATCAGTAATGGAGGATATACTCAGTTTAAAGGATAAAAATTAGCAGAACTACACGTCAACCTCATTGGAAGGCGAGTCTAGTGAAGGGCTAGCCAACTTAATTCAAATAACTGAAATGTAAAATGAAAAAAAGGCGTTTCCCAAATACTTCAGGAACAGGAAAAAAAAATAATTAACTCTGGGGTTTTCTACTCCAGAAGGAGTAGAAAGGAAAAAGAAAGGAATAAGAATAGGAAAAGATATAAAAATTAGTCACAGATATTCTGATTACATACATAGAAAACTATGAGGAACTCTACAAAGAATAAAAACTGAGAATTCAATAAGATTACTGAATACCAAAAGCAACACAAAAATTAATAATCTTAGTAAAAATGTTAATTTTTTTTAAATACTAGTTACATTTTAGAAATAAACCAAGGAATAAAGCTCATAAAAGATGTACACGACCTCTAGGGAGAAAATTATAAACTTTACAGTTCAGGAACAGAGAAAATCGAAATAAATAAATAGATATAAGATATCCAATGTTCACAGAAAAATTTAATATCACAAAGGCATTTATCCTGTCTAAATCAATAAATTTATTGCTATTCCAGTCAAGATCCCAACAGGGTTTATAATAAAACTTAACTAATTGATTGTAAAATTAATATAAAATCACAAAGGGGCCAAGAAGAGCCAGGACAATTTTGAAGAAGGGAAGGGGGTCCTAGATATGAAGGCTTATTATACAGTTATATTAATTAAGACAATGGATATAAATGCAGAGCTAGACAAACAGACCAATGGACAAAATCAAACCTCAGAAACAAACCTACATATGAGCAATACCTTGATGTATAACAGTGGTGATATTACAAATGATGGACAAGAATGGCTATTCAATAAATTCTGCTAGAAAAACTAGTTATCCATGTAGGAAAAGTATTGTATCCAATCTCTCACATCAGACATTAAGATATCACAATTCTAACAATTTTAGGAATGTAGAAGAACAGATCTATAATGTCAGGATAGAGAAGGATTTCTTAAATAATATACTTATGACATATTTAAGACCGTTTAAAAATCAAAATGGAGCAACTATGGCTCAGGCATCCAAAATGGGGCCAGACCATTGTTGATGTGGTTTCAGACACATTCCTGCATCTCTAAGAACTTGAATTTTCTCTGAGCTGTATCAAACTCAAGAACAGGACCAGCCATTTCAAAACAATATCTCCTAGTATCTGCTAGGTGCACCCTTGTAGTTTTCTAACAGAGAATAACAAACCTGACTCCATATTGTATCTATTCCTTTAGCTCTAACCTTTGTGCTCTGTTGCCTTGCTTAGTCATGCTGACTGTGCACCTTTGTAAAAGAAGTTGCCTATAGCCTGAAATATACATGATAGCCCATTCTTAAGGGTCTGCCTCCCAGGCTTGACCTTTAAGGTATAAAACTTTCATTCCTACAGAGATTAAAAAGTTCCGGAACAGAAATAACATTTGTCTTGTTGAAGATTTACAGGAACATTGTGATCAGACCTAAGGGGACAGCTGCAAGAACAAGGGATTCCTGCACCAAGAAGTTTGCAAAACCAGCCACACCTCCACCTTTTTTAGTATAGAAGCCTGAATTCTAACTTGGGTAAGATGGTTCTTTGGGACCCTAGTCCACCATCTTCTAGGTCTGCTGGCTTTCTGAATAAAGTCACTATTCTTTGCCCCAGCACCTCAGTCTCTCCATTTATTGGCCTGTCATGCAAGGAGCAAGTTAGCCGCTTGGACTCCGTAGCAGTTTCAAAGTCTGTCCCCCTTCACAGTTATGTAATCAGTTCAGACCCCAGCCAATCCCTGATTAACAAGCACCCTTACTTCTTTCTAACTCCAGTCCTAATTCTTGACAGACAACTTATGTAAATAACCTTGCAGGATTTTTGCCTTTATAACCCTCCCCAATTTTGTGGTCCAAAGGAACACAATTCAAATGGTCCTTGAATCTTTATCTCCTGGGCTGCAATCCTAACAAACCCTAAATAAACACCTGTTTATTCAATCAGGTCTCTGTTTCTGAAATTTTGGTTAACAATACAAAAAGCAGAAACCATAAAAGGATTTATAAATCTGGCCACATTGATTCTTACATTTCTATACTTTCATCCATCCTACCACCCCCAAAAGGAAGTAAAAAGACAAGACTCAGACTGGGACAAGATATTTACAACTCATATAAACTGACACGAGCATTAAGGATATGTGATGAATTCTACAAATCAATAGGAAAAAGAAAAAACCCTCAATGGAAAAAACTGGCAAAAGATATGAACAAGAAATTCACAGAAGAGTAAACCAAAGGGCCAATAAGTGTGTCAAGAAATGTTCAACCTCACTTATGATCAAAGAAAAAAAAATTGTTTAAAGTATTAGGTAACCTGTTTATATCCAACAGACTTTCAAAACTTAAAAAGCCTTATTATACCACTGCAAACTCAGTGACATTCTACAAATTAATCAGGTGGAATCTTCGAGTGTCAAATTCATAAGATACAAGATTAAGGACCTCTTCTAGACTGAGGAGATTTTAAAACATGACAACTGAATACAACACACAGTTCTGAACAGGATTCTTTTGCTATAAAGAGCACTGCTGGTACTACTGGTAAAACTTAAGAGCGTGAGGATTAGTTGACAGAAATTGATCAGTGTTAGCCTCCTGATGGTGGTGGTTATATTGTGGTTAAGTAGGAGGATGTCCTTTTTTGTAGACTAATACTAAAATATTAAGGGGTTATGAGGCATTGAGTCAGCAACTTACCAGTAAGTAGTTCAGAAAAAAAGTTTTTTTTCTGTACATTTATCATTAAGACACAGAAAACTTTTTTTTTTTTAACATATAGGAATAAAACCAACAGATTCAGGGTATTGTTCACCTTCGGGAATTAAAGAAGAATGTGATTGAAAGGAGTACACAAAGTATTTCAATTAATTATATATGTTCTATCCTTTTTTGTATACCTCACATACCCTATTTAAAAATACCACTGAACAAAAATAGATTCAACTTGAAAGTACATACTGAAAATTGTTTCAAAATTAACTTTTGAATGCCTTTAGGATTATCTATACTATGTTTCCCCACACTAAAAGCTAAAATATGTATTAAATAGTAGGTCATCTAAGCTCCTAATGCCAATAAACACTTCAAACACATGCTTAAGAGATAATGCTGATGGCATATTATAAATGTGCTCCCTCCTACATTACAATAGAGCCTAGTAAACATCTTCCCAAGAAAAGATTAGATCATTACTATTCATACTTAAGTATTCGTGCAACTTTATTAGACCACTTCTTCCATGCTTACAAATGATGACAGGAAGTCCAGAATTTAAATAATTTTTGTTAGAGTAATTCTGTCATCATTGGCATTCATTTAATGCCTGTTGATGATCACATCTTGATAGATGACCTTTCTTGCAGCTTTCGTTCTCTCAACAGATAGTGAAAGTGAGAAAACAAAAAAAGATATGAATGCATGAAATCTCTCTTCCTATTCATTATTTTAACATTTTTGTGTTATTTAGCAAACTGGCAATTAAAGCTAATTTCCACCTAAACACAGTATTGAAGGTGAAAAGAAATGTAGTCTTAGAAATTTTAAAAGTTAGAAAGATGCACCTAATTCAACAGGCAGTTATTTGCGATGATAAACCAGTTGGATGATGCTGCATGGATTTAATCTAGCAGAGAGACATCTCAAAATAATAAATAAAGGATAAATTACACAAGGGACTTATACACAAGCAGCTCTGAGGAGTGAAAGATCTGTACACGGAACACTGTAAGTCACTGATGAAAAAAGCTGCAGAAGACACAAATAAAAGGAAAAATGTTCTGTGTTCTTGGGTTGGAAGAATTAGTATTGTTAAAATGTTCATCCTACTCAAAGCCATCTATATATTCAATGCAATCCCTATCAAGATTCCAATGGCATTTTTATAGAAACAGTCCTACAATTTGTATGGAATCACCAAAAACCATGAATAACCAAAGCAATCTTGAAAAAGAACAAAGCTGGAGACATCACACTTCTCAATTTCAAACTATATTACAAAGCTATAGTAATCAAAACATTATGGTACTGGTATGAAAACAAACACAAAGAACAACAGAACAGAATCAAGAGTCCAGAAATAAACCCATGCATATATGGTCAACTAATATTTGAAATGGGAGCCAACAGTACTCAATGAGGAAAGATAGTCTCCTCAATAAAGGAGGAAAAACTGGATAATCACATGCAAAAAAAAAGAAAGCAAGAATAGAAAGAAACTGGACTCCACCTTATACCACTCACAAAAATTAACTCAAAATGGATTAAAGACTTAAATTTAAGACCTGAAACGCTAAAACTCCTAGAAGAAAACATAGAGGAAAAGCTCCTTCATGTTGGTTTTGGCAATGAGTTTTTTGAACATGACACCAAAAGTACAAGCAACAAAAACAAAAATAAACGTGAAGGATTTCATCAAATTAAACAGCTTCTGCACAGCAAAAATAAAAAATCAACAAAATTAAAAGGCAACTTATGAAATGGGAGAAAATATTTGCAAACCACATATCTGGTAAGAAGTTAATATCCAAAATACATAAGGAACACATATAACTCAAAAGCAAAGAAACAAAATCTGATTAAAAATGGGAAGAACTAAATAAACATTTTTCCAAAAAGGTTAAACACATGGCCAATAGGTACATGAAAAGGGACTCAACATCATTAATCATCAGGGAAATGCAAATCAGAACCACAATGGTTATATCACCTCACATAGTCAGAATGGCTGTTTTCAAAAATATATATAACAAGTGCTGGGGAGGATGTGAAAAAAAAGAACCCTTACACATTGCTGGTGGAGTGTAAATTGTCATAACCACTATGGAAAATAGTACGGAGGTTCCTCAAAAAATTAAAAATAGAACTATCATATGATCCAACAATTCCACTTCAAAGGATACAAATTTACAGTTATAAAATGAATAAATTCTCAGGATGTAATGTACAGAATGGTGACTCTAGTTTAAAAAAATATTACATAGTTGAAATTTGCTAAGAGAGTAAACCTTAAAGTTCTCACCACAGGGAAAAAAATGATAATTATGTGAGGTGATGGACGTGTTAACTGACCTTACTGTGGCAATCATCTTAAAAAATATACCTCTATCAAATCATCACATTGTATACTTTAAGCTTACACAATGTTAAATGCCAATTTTATCTCAATAAAACTGGAAAAAAATAAGAAAATAAGTTCAGTTTCTGGTTTGTTGAGGTTTAACATTTCTTAGAGAGCTTGACTATAGCTGCTCTTTGCAGAAGACAGAGCAAAGGGTCAGAATATAGGGAATATTCTACAGCATGAAAGGGTTCCAATCCCCTAGAAGGAGTGTGTAGGGAACAATTGATAAAGAAAAGACAAGAGGGACAGAGGCAACACTCAGAGGAAATAAAAAGAAGAGGAGGCATGGAAAGTAAACTCGTATGAATTGGCTAGAGAGGAGAAAAATCAGGAAAAGGAAAAAAGTGTTACGGTACCCAAAGGAAAAAGAGAAACACAAACAAGAGGTCAGCTGTGCTGTGTTACATGTTGCAAACAGGATCTGATGATTGGAAAGGCACTTACAGTTAGAGGGGTAAACATCTACAGCAAAACAACAGCAAAAATGAAAAGTTATTGGTAGAAAGAGCCAGAGTAAACTATTCTTTGTGGAGGACAGGCTCTGAATGGAACAAGATAAAGGACAGGAGCTGTGGTAAAGGACACATGAGCTTCCCATGGACAGGATATGGATCCCAGGGAGAAGCAGGCCCGGGCCATCTAAGAGATACTGCATCCCGAAGGTGACCCCACCAGAGGAATGGTCTCATGGAAGCCTGGGGCAGAAGGCCAAAGGAGACGTCACCAGTGACAAGGGAATTATAGGTGAGACTGGGAGCAGGGGAGCCATGAAAATACCACAGGAGAAAGGAATCCACATTTGTAATCCCCTAACCTCTGACAGGCAAAATGGTCCCCCAAAGATATCCATGCCCTAAGCCCTGGCTTCTGTAAATACGTCAGATGACATGGCAAAAGGGACTCTGCAGATGTAATTAAGGTTACAAACTTTAAAACAGGGAAATTATTTTGGATTTTCTGGGTGAGCCCAAGCTAATACATAAACCCTAAAAAGCAGAGGACTTTCTCCAGATGGAGGCAAGAGATGCCACAGAAGGGGAATTCAGAGAAATTCTAAGTGTGAGATGTTGTGATGTATCTGAGATGTAAGGGCCCATGTGAAGGATAGGAAAGAGGCCTCTCAAAGCTAAGGCAGCCCCCAGAGGACAATCAGGGAGAAAACTGAGACCTCAGTCCTACAACATCAGGGAACTGGACTCTGCCAACAAAATGAAATCAGAAGAGGATTCTCCCCAAAGCCTCTGATAAGAGCCTCCGACACTGACTTCAGCCTGGTCAGCCTACAGAAACCAGCTAAGTCGACCTGGACTTCGGCCTACAGAACTATGAGACAATACAGTGGTGTGGTTTTAGCCACCAAATCTGTGGCAATTTGTCACAGCCAGCAATAAAACTAACACAACATCCCACGGCACCAGTGCTAGATTATAAATACCCTCAGCCAGCAAAGTATTTTTATTCCTCCTCCCCTCATCTCCAATGTCATCCTGGAGGAGATAGGTTCAGTCTGGAGAGCAGGAAAGAAGGGAACTGCAGTGTGGGGAAACAGAGCAGAGCCCACCAGAGCCCCAAGCACAGCCATGACCACGGTCCCAAGCATGGCCCCAAGCACGGCCCCGACTACAGCCCCAAGCACGGCCGCAAGCACAGCCCCAAGCACGGCCACAACCACAGCCACAACCACAGCCACAACCACGGCCCCAAGCACAGCCACTACCACAGCCCCAAGCACAGCCACAACCACGGCCCCAAGCATGGCCCCAAGCATGGCCCCGACTACAGCCACAACCACGGCCCCAAGCACGGCCACAACCACGGCCACAACCACAGCCACAACCACGGCCCCAAGCACAGCCACTACCATAGCCCCAAGCACAGCCACAACCACAGCCCCAAGCACGGGCCTGACCACGGCCCCAAGCACGGCCACGACCACAGCCACGACCACAGCCTGCACTGGAGGCTTTAAGTGGAGCAGCCTTGAAAGAGGGAAAGTGAGAGGCTTTCTCTGGATAAAAGTTAACTTATTTAAATTAAACTAGGGCTTTCATTATCTGAAAGCAAACAGAAAACTCTGGGACCTACAGTGAATTTTATCCAGGGGCAGGAAAGAATAAGCTGAAAGAGCTGGTTTAAAGGGGCAATGGCTGGAACAAACAAGTCACTTTCAATCTGTACCTACCATGTTCACCTCAGTCAAAAAGCCAGCTACACAGATCTACTGTGAGTTCAAGAGCAACCACTGAAATTTGACGTCCATAAATCAAAGCTGTATACACAGCAATGCTCACACAACTATTTCACATACCTAAGATCTAAAGAGAAACCAAGATGAGCTTTCAGATAAAAACTCTGCTTTCACTGGATGACAAACAGGGAAAAAAAGCCCTTAAGAAGTAGCATAACTAAAAATTCATCACTACTTTTAAAAAGTGCACTGAAAATGTTACCCAGCGACCAACTAAATTAATTTCCTAAATAAAAGTGAAATGAGTACAAATGTTGAAGGATTACACTGTACTTCGCATTCATTAAGTAATCAAGTCAACACACTGTCTTTCAAAGGACCGTCTTGAGGAGGGAAAAGAGGTGTTCTTCAAAACAAAGATTTTACTTCATGAAAAAAATCATCTAAGTACCTTTGATAACGTTAAACAAGATTTTTTTAAACTGTACAATGCCAAAACAAAGAATCTAGATACAACTTCTAAATGAAACCTCATTTTGGCAAATGCCAAAAAATGAAAATGGCAGATTATTCAATGTTGCTTCCTCAAAAGAATTTTTATTAATAAAAATGGTACAGAGAGGTGCAAGCCAAAAATAAAACCCAACCTAAATCTAGCATCCTCCCCAGATATAAAAACAGCTTTAAATTTGTCAAAGGTGTGGTATCCCACCTGACAAGCCTGAGAAATATCACTAGTCCACATTTAAAGGCGAAAGACCCTTCTCAGCTTTAGAATCTCCAGCAGGTTTTCCCTGCATTGACCACTGTGATATGGTCAAGGTATCAGAAGGGGAGAAAAAGAAAAAAAAAAACCTTTATTTTTTTTAAAGCCTTTAGTTGTGACAAACTCACTCATTAGCAAGTTGGGCAGCTCTGAGAAAGCAATCATTCATTTTACTTCTGCTGAGTAAAGTGAGTTCGACTGCAAAAGATCTTCTGCCAACAAGGAGACCTGTTTAAGATTTAACAAGTGGGGCTTCCCTGGTAGCGCAGTGGTTAGGAATCCGCCTGACAATGCAGGGAACACAGGTTTAAGCCCTGGTCCAGGAAGATCCCACATGCCACGGAGCAACTAAGCCCGTGCACCACAACTACTGAGCCTGCGCTCTAGAGCCCGCAAGCCACAACTACTGAAGCCCGCGCGCCTAGAGCCCGTGCTCCTCAACAAGAGAAGCCACCGCAATGAGAAGCCCGCACACTGCAACGAAGAGTGGCCCCCACTCACCGCAGCTAGAGAAAGCCCGCGGGCAGCAACAAAGACCCAACACAGCCAAAAATAAATAAATAAAATTAATTAATTGATGTAAAATTTTTTAAAAAAAGATTTAACAAGTGATCTGGCCCAGTTATTAAAATGTGTAAACACTTCAAAAATGCCAAAATCCATCTGCCCTGTTCATACAATTAAAATTGATACTCTTAGCTAGGAGAAGGGTAAGAAAGACTAACAGAAACATACTTCTAAAGTCATCATGTTCAGAACAGAATACCATCAACTGTGTTCTGTACTTCCTAGGTAGTGGTACTTTAACAACTACTAGCTGCGGTAAGCCTCCATAAATGTCTAACATCACTGGCCTACTTGCTTTACTTACTCAGATGACACCAGCAATTCTGAACCAAAAGAAAAATTTTTCTTAACAAGGCAGTCACAAGTGAACCAAAAAAGTACCATTCCAGAATCTCACAGATAATTTAGGTAGTGGTTCCACATATGATACGTGAATGAGGGGGCACTTTATTATCTTGAGTCCTCAAAGGTAGTCTTGAAGAAATCTACCTTATACAAGTCTCATTGACAGATGCAAAGGCTAGCAAAAATGGTTACGTTCTTTTGTTCTAGACTGAAATTATATCAACTTGTGGTGATAAAAGAATTACAAAGGCACACCCCAAATTCAGTGAGCTCAAGTGCAGATTTAACTGTTGCAGGACTATGCAAACCTGGTTATCGTGAGAACTGAGAAAGGACCCAAACAAGGTCCAAAAATCAGCACACTTAACAATGCACACAGCAGAGAGCTGTGACCATCATTCTCAAATGCAACCGACCCAGACAGACCACTTAGATAATCCATTTAAGGCAAAAAGTATATCATTTGATACTTTAGAGGTTTACGTTTTTATGTATTTCTGTGTAAAACAACTGGTATGACATTTTTCTTCGGATTCTTAATTTTGTAATCCTAAAACTCTCTATGCCTTAAGTACTATCTTAGTGACATCAGAAATCACCTATGGAACCTGAGTTTCAGACATGTGTGGTTCCATTAATATAAGCCGAAGCAAAGGCTTTTTTTTTACATCAAACGTTATATAAGGAATCAAAATTCTTACCATCATCTTTTCAAAAAGCTCTAAGACTTCCTTCTCTGACAGTGGCTTTGGAATGTTTTCATTCATCTCTGAAGAGCAATCATTGCTTGAAAATGCAGTCTTCAGGTTGGAAAGTGGAGTCCTTTCTTTCTTGCTCCCTGGAATTCTTATGCTGGCAAATCTGTCCAGCTATGAAGAAAGATAAAATAAATAGCACACACGTAAGTATTCTCTTCTCCAACATTATTTACCTAATTCCCAAAATGAAAAAACAAACAGGGTCAATTACATTATCACTGTGATTTCATCAGGAGGCTTTCAATTAATTCAGCACTTAATCTTTAAAATTAAAAGAAATAATAAATATAAAAATAAGAGTCTTCATAACCATCCTGTCTAATGGCAGAAGAGATACACAACCTCAAAAGATTCCTTCTAATCTTAAGATTATAGAATTAAGAGTCTAATGAGTGACGTTTGCTTTACAGATTAACAAATTAAGCATTTTTACAAAGGTAACTTAGCTAATTTAGTGGTTGGCATTCTAACTAGTACTCAGTGTCCTGCCCCCCAGCCCCTCATCCAGTGTCCTTTTCATAGTACAGACTATGGGGTGGGGAGGTGGGGGAGCAGGGCATGATTTAGGCATTTTAAAAATTGACTTTTACTTACAGCTCCATAACTTGTTGGCCTGATAGACATCACATTTCTCTTTATTCAGGTTGGTCTGTATTTGAACTTCATGAACAACTATAGAGTAGCTAAAGCCTCAGGAAATAAAACTGGATTTTTGCTGCAATGAGATTTCTTCTACAATTATATCATCAAATAGTCCACGGATATTTGAAAATGCATAGACTAGTTTACAAAGTTAATTGTTCATTCATTGAAAATTGCTTGAATTTCACAAGTTCTATTCCTAACAGAGAACCCAGACACATACAGTGTTTCAAGTGGTAACCAGCAAAAAAGGTAAAGAAGTGTGTACTTAAAAAGCACAATGATTCTGGAATTGTTCAGCATAACTGTGCACACATTAAGCTACTATTTGCACCATATATATGTGTAGTACATAGTCCTGTACTATTCATTGTAGTAGCTACTAGCTATGTGTGGTTATTTAAATGTAAATTAAATTTTTTAATTCAGTTCCTTAGTTGCCCTAGTCACATACCAAGTGCTCAAGAACCACAAGAGACTAGTGGTTCCCATATTGGCCAAAGCACACAAAGTACATTTCTATCATGACAGAAGGTTCTACTGGATAGGGCTACTACAGCCCTTTAAAGAAATATAACACTTAAAATTCTGCTTAAAAGGACAGTAAGTCACAGTATTGATTATTCACTTCACTAAAGAAATAGGACTTTTTTCAAATAATGATATGCAAAGATAATAATGTTTATCTTTCAAAATAGGTCTTGAAGTTCACTTTGGAGATAATCCTTAGGAAAAACACCATGTACTATACACTCACACATGGTCCATCTAACATGAACTAAACATTAAAGTACTAACAATATGACAGCTTCTGGCAGGATTACAAGGTAGTCACAAAACACCACTGCTCTCATCCTAACAACAAAAGAAGCCAGATACCCTACAAAATAGTACTTGCTACTGTTTTCAACCCATCAGGAAGCTGAGGAAACAAGAAAACCTGTAAGAACTAAATACTGGGACGTGACAAACTGCTTTTATCCCTGACGAACAGCTGAAGAAAAATAAAGGTAAAGAAAAACCAGCCAAGTCTTTTTTATGAACTTTGACAGCTGCATGGGTACTGGCATGAGAGATTAGAATTCCAAGGGCCTCGGTCATGAAGCCCCAACCATGGAGCAAGCCTGCACCCTCCTACCAACTCTTTCCCTCAAGTCTTCACCAGCTACACGGGGTAGGAGGCCAATGGCTGGGGGCAGAGCAGGAAAGCTGAGCGGGATGCTTGCTCCCTGAGGCATGAAAGGTCTCTCCCAATGCAAAGGAGCTGCTCTCCGAAGGCTCTGGACCAGACAGAAGACCTGAGAGAAATCTAGGCCTTCTCAGAGCACACAACAGCTGAGCACAGCTGACAGAGAGCACACGAAGGCTGGGAGCAGGATAACAGGTCTCTCTGAAGAAACAGAGAGACAGCAATGGAACTGAAAACAAAAAAGAGAATGCTACAGTAACCCTAAAGATGGGCATCAGGACTTTAAAGCAGAAAGAAATATTCCACGGTTTTCAAAGCTAAAGTTCAGTTGTAATGTCAAAAAGCAGATTTCCAGAATCTCATTAGCACTCAGATCCTAAGCCCTCAAAACATCTGAGGCCACAGATGAGCTGAATAAAAAACCGAAGCAGCAGGAAACCAAATGCAGCTCAACTAGAGATCATAGTGACTCAGACCCCATTCCAACAGCCTGAAAGAAGGGCATGCCCTTTCTTGGAAGCAAATATTATTTAATTTCTACTGTAATTAAATAAAACGTCCACCATACAATCAAATATTGCTAGACACACAAAGAAGCGAGAAATGCGCCCATAGTCAAAAGAAATCACCTAGAGATGGCCCAGAGGGTAGAATTACTAAACAGACTACTTAAAATAAGATTTATAAAAATATGCTAAAGGATGTAATGAAGAGTGGCCAACATGCATGAAGGATGGAGAATTTCAGCAGCAAACCATGGATACTATTTTTTTTTAACTATTAGAATGAAAAATGTATCAGAAATGAAGAGTTCATTAGATGGCCTTAACAGAACCTGAACATTGCTGAGGAAAGAATTGGTGAACCTAAACACATATCAATAGAAAGAATCTAAACTGAAACAAAAAGGAAAAAAAAAATGGGAAAAGGGAAAAAAAAGGATAGAGTAACCACAGTCCGTGATACAATATTAAATGTTGTAACATAGGTGTAACTGGAGTCCAGAAGCAGAAGAGAGAGGCTAGATAGATAGATAGATAGATAGACAGACATATACATATATCAATTCACAGATCCAAGAAGCTCAGCAAACCCCAGAAAGAATGCTAAAATAACAAACAAAAACCAAACAAACAAAAACAGCTAGAAGCCTCATAGTCAAACTGCTGAAAATTAAAAATAAATGGCAAACCACAAAAGTACAGCCAGAGAAAAGAAGACATTATATATAAAACAAAAATGATACAAATGAAAATTTCTCACCAGAAACAATGCCAGCAAAAGACAATGGAATGGCATCTTTGAGGTACTGAAAGAAAAATACCCTTATCCTAGAATTCTATGTTTAGTAAAAATACTTTTCATAAATAGAAGCAAAAGAAAGACATTTCCAGACAGACAAAAGCTAGAGAATCTGTCGGCAGCAGATCTCCTCTACAAAAAGTGTCAAAAGAAGCTTTTCAGGCAGAATTGATGGAAATGGAATCCCATATTTACAAAAAGAAATGAAGAGCAATGGAGAGGTTGCTCTATTAGAAGTTGGTGATACAAAGATAAATGAGCTATTTAGAACGTAAATAACAAATAACAGTCCAGTGGAGGAGACAAGCACATAGACAGGTAATTATAAAGCTATGTAGACAATGTAGCAAGAAGTGTATACAGTGTATCACAGTAGCAAAGAAGAGGGCCCTCTAACTCACCAACATAAACTTTCCCTGCTTTGAAATAACCCAGAAACATAAAATTATCTCCACATGAATATATGTCCAGAAGTTATGTCTCTATGTACATCAGTACTCCAATCCTTGATACTTGTTTTAAAAAACTAGGGACACCCAACAGCTGTTTTAAGAAATGGAGCTGGTTCCTCTGTCTGTCTTCTGAATCACTATACTTCATTGCCATCATTTCTACACATGTAACATCAATTCTTGAGTGTAGAAACTATGCTAACTCCTCTTCACACACCACACACACACAAAAAAAGTTAATTAATATGCTAAACTTATAATGAAGTGAAATTAAGCAAAACATCATTAATGCAACATCAATATTATAAATGTAAACATGTCAATGAATGGGAATAGTAAGTTTAAGCAATTCACAAGCTAATTTGTGAATACTTAACTTCCAACAGTGTAGAAGAAATCAAAAGTTTAGTTTTCACCAAAAGTCAAAATTTTTCTAAATAAAAATCTCTGAAAGTCATAAAAATAACAATGACTAACATTTATTGAGCCCCTTCTATATCTACACACTGTGCTAAGAGCTTGAAATGAAGCATCAGGTTGAATGTATCTGTTTAATCCTTCAATGAGGAAACTATATGTTTAAATAACAAAGAACAAGCTCCAAAACACTTTTAAACATAAAAATGCCATAGTATTTAGCCTAAAAAATAGCATAAAGAAAAAAAAAAATCAACCCATTATGTTTTTGGATGTAGGACTGCATTTGTATCAATAAACAATACCAGAATTTGTACAATAATACAAAATCAGCACACCTCCCCCACATGCTTAGCACCTAAACTCTGCAGGCGCGGTGCCTTCTATCCAAGTGTTAAAACAAATGTGCACTGGACCACTAGCCTAGCTAGATAAAGGCAAGATAGGAAAAATTAGCATATTCCTTTTCCAACTTCTAACTCTATAAAGATGAAAAAAATCAGTGTTTCATAATTTCAATGCTTTTATTTATTTTCCCTGATTAGAAAGGAATGAAAGACAAAATAAGGAAGGAGCCGTGGGAGAAAAATAAATACAATCCTTCTATATTAGAACAGTAAACTGAATTTGTTGAATACCTCGGGCTTAAAGTAAAAGCATTCCCAGGTATGTGATGCTCTATTGAGCACTACAAGTAGTTTCCAAATAATCTGGGCACTATTACAAGCTAGGTACAGAGTGAACATTACTATCGAATCAGTGTAAATGTTCTAAAGAAGTTTCATTTATTTTAAGGGATGATACTATGACTCCACACGTAAATGGGGGGAAAAAAAACCACTCCTAATTTATCTTTCATGGAATTACACATACAATTTGCTTAAACCAAGACACAAGAGAACATAAAAGCAAACTTTTAAAACACCTTTGTACATAAAAACACGATAGAAATCCCCATCATACTAACTGTAAGTCGATTGTTATTTAATTTGGCAATTTCACTGCAAGTGTATGTGTTTTACAATGTGCACTTGGACTGCTACTTCTAATTTCACCTGAAATTCTCTTAAAGTTCAGCTAGAAACACAACCCAAGCAGGTGAAGTACACAATCTGCCTTTGTTGAAGAACTGGTTAAATACACAGAAGACTCGGGAAATCCTATTATAATGCTGTTTGGAGGTGGTACACAACACAATTAATATGGCTTCAGCTGTGTCTGGGGTGTACTGGGTTTTGTAAATTAATATCACTTATCTTCAGGGGAAGGTAAATGAGCACTCTACTGAGTATTATCTCATACTGATAATCAGTAATGACAGTTTTAAAAAATTTAAAACTCTATCTGGATGTTTAGCTATTGTATAACACTGTAAGAGTGAAAAAACAGTTTTTACTGTTACAATGTTTTAAATGCTAACAGAGCAGTGATTGTTTTTAATTTAAAAACAAAAGGAAGGGGAGGAGCTTCAAGATGGCAGAAAGTAAGACGTGGAGATCACCTTCCTCCCCACAAATACCTCAGAAATACATCTACATGTGGAACAACTGCTACAAAACACCTATTGAACGCTGGCAGAAGACCTCAGACCTCCCAAAAGGCAAGAAACTCCCCCACGTACCTGGGCAGGGCAAAAGAAAAAAACAACAGAGACAAAAAGAATAGGGACGGGACCTGCACCAGTGGGAGGGAGCTGTGAAGGAGGAAAGGTTTCCACACACTAGGAAGCCCCTTCGCGGGCAGAGACTGCGGGTGGCGGAGGGGGAATCTTCGGGGCCGCGGAGGAGAGCACAGCAACAGGGGTGCGGAGGGGAAAGCGGAGAGATTCCCACACAGAGGATCGGTGCCGACCAGCACTCACTAGCCCGAGAAGCTTGTCTGCTCACCCGCCGGGGCGGGTGGGGGCTGGGAGCTGAGGCTTGGGCTTTGGTCCGATCACTGGGAGAGAACTGGGGCTGGCTGTGTGAAAGCCTGAAGGGGACTAGTGCGCCGTAGGTAGCCAGGAAGGAGTCCGGGAAAGTCTGGAGCTGCCGAAGAGGCAAGAGACTTTTTCTTGCCTCTTTGTTTCCTGGTGCGCGAGGAGAGGGGATTAAGAGCGCTGCTTAAAGGAGCTCAGGAGACGGGTGCGAGCCGTGGCTATCAGCACAGACCCCAGGGACGGGCATGAGGCGCTAAGGCGGCTGCTGCTGCCACCACCAAGAAGCCTGTGTGCAAGCACAGGTCACTATCCACACAGCCCCTCCTGGGAGCCTGTGCAGCCCGCCTCTGCCAGGGTCCCAAGATCCAGGGACAACTTCCCCGGGAGAACACATGGTGCACCTCAGGCTAGTGCAATGTCACGATGGCTCTGCCACCGCAGGCTCGCCCTGCATCCGTACCCCTCCCTCCCCTAGACCTGAGTGAGACAGAACCCCCGAATCAGCTGCTCCTTTAACCCCATCCTGTCTGAGCGAAGAACAGACGCCTGCAGGAGATCTACACGCAGAGGCGGGGCCAAATCCAAACCTGAACTCCGGGAGCTGTGCGAACAAACAAGAGAAAGGGAAATTTTTCCCAGCAGCCTCAGAAGCAGCGGATTAAATCTCCACAATCAACTTGATTTACCCCACATCTGTGTAAAACCTGAATAGACAAGGAACCATCCGAAATTGAGGAGGTGGACTTTGGGAGCAACGATGTATATATATTTTTCCCTTTTTCTCTTTTTGTGAGTGTGTATGTGTATGTTTCTCTGTGTGATTTTGTCTGTATAGCTTTGCTTTTACCATTTGACCTAGGGTTCTGTCTGTCCGTTTTTTTGTTGTTCTTATTTTTTTTAATTAAATTTTTTTTTCTTAATAATTATTTTTTATTTTAATAACTTTATTTTATTTTAATCTTCTTTCTTTCTTATTTTTTCCTCCCTTTTATTCTGAGCCATGTGGATGGAAAGGCTCTTGGTGCTCCAGCCAGGCATCACAGTGGGGCCACTAGGTGTGACAGCCAAGTTCAGGACACTGCTCCACAACAGACCTCCCAGCTGCACATAATATCAAACGGCAAAAATCTCTCTGAGATCTCCATCTCAAGGCCAAGACCCAGCTTCACTCAACGACCAGCAAGCTACACTGCTGGACACCCTATGCCAAACAACTACCAAGACAGGAACACAACACCATCCATTAGCAGAGAGGCTGCCTAAAATAACAATAAGGCCACAGACACCCCAAACATACCACCAGATGTGGACCTGCCACCAGAAAGACAAGATCCAGCCTCATCCACCAGAACACAGGCACCATTCCCCTCCACGAGGAAGCCTACACAACCCACTGAACCAACCTTAGCCACTGGGGACAGACACCAAAAACAACAGGAACTACGAACCTGCAGCCTACGAAAAGGAGACCCCAAACACAGTAAGATAAGCAAAATGAGAAGACAGAGAAATATGCAGCAGATGAAGGAGCAAAGTAAAAACCCACCAGACCAAATAAATGGAGAGGAAATAGGCAGTCTACCTGAAAAAGAATTCAGAGTAATGATAGTAAAGATGATCCAAAATCTTGAAAATAGAATAGAGAAAATACAAAAATCATTTAACAAGGACCTAGAAGAACTAAAGAGCAAACAAACAATGATGAACACCACAATAAATGAAATTTAAAATTATCTAGAAGGGATCAATAGCAGAATAACTGAGGCAGAAAAACGGATAAGTGACCTAGAAGATAAAACAGTGGAAATAACTACTGCAGAGCACAATAAAGAAAAAGGAATGAAAAGAATTGAGGACAGTCTCAGAGACCTCTGGGACAACATTAAACACACCAACATTCGAATTATAGGGGTTCCAGAAGAAGAAGAGAAAAAGAAAGGGACTGAGAAAATATTTGAAGAGATTATAGTTGAAAACTTCCCTAATATGGGAAAGGAAATAGTTAATCAAGTCCAGGAAGCACAGAGAGTCCCATAACAAGATAAATCCAAGGAGAAACATGCCAAGACACATATTAATCAAACTATCAAAAATTAAATACAAAGAAAAAATATTAAAAGTAGCAATGGAAAAACAACACGTAAGGGAATCCGCATAAGGTTAACAACTGATCTTTCAGCAGAAATTCTGCAAGCCAGAGTGAGTGGCAGGACATACTGAAAGTGATGAAGGAGAAAAACCTACAACCAAGATTACTCTACCCAGCAAGGATCTCATTCAGATTTGATGGAGAAGTTAAAACTTTTATAGACAAGCAAAAGCTAAGAGAACTCAGCATCACCGAACCAGCTGTGCAACAAATGCTATAGGAACTTCTCTAGGCAGGAAACACAAGAGAAGGAAAAGATCTACAATAATAAACCCAAAACAATTAAGAAGATGGTAATAGGAACATACATATCGATACTTACCCTAAATGTAAATGGATTAAATGCTCCAACCAAAAGACATAGACTGGCTGAGTGGATACAAAAACAAGACGCATATATATGCTGTCTACAAGAGACCCACTTCAGACCTGGGACACATACATACTGAAAGTGAGGGGATGGAAAAAGATATTCCATGCAAATGGAAATCAAAAGAAAGCTGGAGTAGCAATTCTCATATCAGACAAAATAGACTTTAAAACAAAGACTATTACAAGAGACAAGGAAGGACACTACATAATGATCAAGGGATCAATCCAAGAAGAAGATATAACAATTGTAAATATTTATGCACCCAACATGGGAGCACCTCAATACATAAGGCAAATACTAACAGCCATAAAATGGGAAATCCACAGTAACACAATCATAGTAGGGGACTTTACCACCCCACTTTCACCAATGAACAGACCGTCCAAAATGAAAATAAATGAGGAAATACAAGCTTTAAATGATACATTAAACAAGAAAGACTTAAATGATATTTACAGGATATTCCATCCAAAAACAACAGATACACATTCTTGTGAAGTGCTCATGGAACATTCTGCAGGATAGATCCTATCTTGGGTCACAAATCAAGCCTTGGTAAATTTAAGAAAATTGAAATTGTATCAAGTATCTTTTCCAACCACAACACTATGAGACTATATATCAATTACAGGAAAAAAATCTGTAAGAAATACAAGCACATGGAGGCTAAACAACACACTACTTAATAACCAAGAGATCACTGTAGAAATCAAACAGGACATCAAAAAATACCTAGAAGCAAATGACAATGAAAACACAATGACACAAAAGCTATGGGATGCAGCAAAAGCAGTTCTAAGAGGGAACTTTATAGCTATACAAGCCTACCTTAAGAAACAAGAAACATCTCAAATAAACAATCTAAACTGACACCTACAGCAATTAGAGAAAGAAGACCAAAAAAAACCCCAAAGTGGCTTCCCTGGTGGTGCAGTGGTTGAGAGTCCGCCTGCCAATGCAGGGGACACGGGTTCGTGCCCCGGTCCGGGAAGATCCCACATGCCGCGGAGCGGCTGGGCCCGTGAGCCATGGCCACTGAGCCTGTGCGTCCGAAGCCTGTGCTCCGCAACGGGAGAGGCCACAACAGTAGGAGGCCTGCGTACCACAAAAAAAAAAAAAAAAAAAAAAAAAAAAAACCCAAAATTAGCAGAAGGAAAGAAATCATAAAGACCAGATCAGAAATAAATGAAAAAGAAATGAAGGAAACGATAGCAAAGATCAATAAAACTAAAACCTGGCTCTGGGCTTCCCTGGTGGCGCAGTGGTTGAGAGTCTGCCTGCCGATGCAGGGGAGACGGGTTCGTGCCCCGGTCCAGGAAGATCCCACATGCTGCGGAGCGGCTGGGCCCGTGAGCCACGGCTGCTGAGCCTGGGCGTCCAGAGACTGTGCTCCGCAACGGGAGAGGCCACAACAATGAGAGGGCCGCGTACCGCAAAAAAAAAAAAAAAAACACCTTAGTAAAAAGTTGGTTCTTTGAGAAGATAAACAAAATTGATAAACCATTAGCCAGACTTACCAAGAAAAACAGGGAGAAGACTCAAATCAATAGAATTAGAAATGAAAAAGGAGAAGTAACAACTGACACTGCAGAAATACAAATGATCATGAGAGATTACTACAAGCAACTCTGTGCCAATAAAATGGACAACCTGGAAGAAATGGACAAATTCTTAGAAATGCACAACTTTCTGACACTGAACCAGGAAGAAATACAAAGTATGAACAGACCAATCACAAGCACTGAAGTTGAAACTGTGATTGAAAATCTTCCAACACACAAAAGTCCAGGACCAGATGCCTTCACAGGCGAATTCTATCAAACATTTAGAGAAGAGCTAACACCTATCCCTCTCAAACTCTTCCAAAATATAGCAGCGGGAGGAACACTCCCAAACTCATTCTACGAGGCCACCATCACTCTGATACCAAAACCAGACAAAGATGTCACAAAGAAAGAAAACTACAGGCCAATATCACTGACGAACATAGATGCAAAACACCTCAACAAAAAACTAGCAAAGAGAACCCAACAGCGTATTAAAAGGATCATACACTATGATCAAGTGGGGTTTACCCCAGGAATGCAAGGATTCTTCAATATACACAAACCAATCAATGTGATACACCATATTAACAAACTGAAGGAGAAAAACCACATGATCGTATCAATAGATGCAGAAAAAGCTTTCGACAAAATTCAACACCTATTTATGATAAAAAAAAAAAAACCCTCCAGAAAATAGGCATAGAGGGAAATTTCCTCAACATAATAAAGGCCATATATGACAAACCCACAGCCAACATCATTCTCAATTGTGAAAAACTGAAACCATTTCCACAAAGATCAGGAACAAGACAAGGGTGCCCACTCTCAGCACTATTATTCAACATAGTTTTGGAAATTTTAGCCACAGCAATCAGAGAAGAAAAAGAAATAAAAGGAATCCAAAACACAAAAGAAGAAGTAAAGCTGTCACTGTTTGCAGGTGACATGATACTATACGTAGAGAATCCTAAAGATGCCACCACAAAACTACTAGAGCTAATCAATGAATTTGGTAAAGTAGCAGGACACAAAATTAATGCACAGAAATCTCTGGCATTCCTATACACTAAGGATGAAAAATCTGAAAGTGAAATTAAGAAAACACTCCCATCACCATTGCAACAAAAAGAATAAAATACCTGGCAATAAGCCTACCTAAGGAGACAAAAGACCTGTATGCAGAAAATTATAAGACACTGATGAAAGCAATTAAAGATGATACAAATAGATGGAGAGATATACCATGTTCTTGGATTGGAAGAATCAACATGGTGAAAATGACTCTACTACCCAAAGCAATCTACAGATTCAATGCAATCCCTATCAAACTACCACTGGCATTTTTCACAGAACTAAAACAAAAAATTTCACAATTTGTATGGAAACACAAAAGACCCCGAATAGCCAAAGCAATCTTGAGAAAGAAAAACCGAGCTGGAGGAATCAGGCTCCCTGACTTCAGACTACACTACAAAGCTACAGAAATCGAGAGAGTATGGTACCGGCACAAAAACAGAAATACAGATCAATGGAACAGGATAGAAAGCCCAGAGGTAACCGCACGCACAGATGGTCACCTTATCTTCGATAAAGGAGGCAAGAATATACAGTGAAGAAAAGACTGCCTCTTCAATAAGTGGTGCTGGGAAAACTGGACACCTACATGTGAAAGAATGAAATTAGAACACTCCCTAACACCATACACAAAAATAAGCTCAAAATGGATTAAAGATCTAAATGTAAGGCCAGACACCATCAGACTCTTAGAGGAAAACATAGGCAGAACACTCTATGACATAAATCACAGCAAGATCCTTTTTCAGCCACCTCCTAGAGAAATGGAAATAAAAACAAAAATAAACAAATGGGACCTAATGAAACTTAAAAGGTTTTGCACAGCAAAGGAAACCATAAACAAGATGAAAAGACAACCCTCAGAATGGGAGAAAATATTTGCAAATGAAGAAACTGACAAAGCATTAATCTCCAAAACATACAAGCAACACATGCAGCTCAATATCAAAAAAACAAATAACCCATGGGCTCCCTGGTGGCACAGTGGTTGAGAGTCCACCTGCTGATGCAGGGGACATGGGTTTGTGCCCCAGTCTGGGAAGATCCCACATGCCGCGGAGCGACTGGGCCCGTGAGCCATGGCCGCTGAGCCTGCACTTCCGGAGCCTGTACTCCACAATGGGAGAGGCCACAACAGTGAGAGGCCCGCATACCGCAAAAAAATAAAAATAAAAAAAAATAACCCAATCCAAAAATGGGCAGAAGACCTAAATAGACATTTCTCCAAAGACGATATACAGATTGCCAACAAACACATGAAAGAATGCTCAACATCATTAATCATTAGAGAAATGCAAATCAAAACTACCATGAGATATCACCTCACACCAGTCAGAATGGCCATCATCAAAAAATCTACAAACAATAAATGCTGGAGAGGGTGTGGAGAAAAGGGAACGCTCTTGCACTGTTTGTGGGTATGTAAATTGATACAGCCACTCTAGAGAACAGTATGGAGGTTCCTTGAAAAACTGAAAATAAAACTACCATACGACACAGCAATCCCACTACTGGGCATATACCCTGAGAAAACAATAATTCAAAAAGAGTCATGTACCAAAATGTTCATTGCAGCCCTATTTACAGTAGCCAGGACATGGAAGCAACCTAAGTGTCCATCAACAGATGAATGGATAAAGAAGATGTGGCACATATATACAATAGAATATTACTCAGCCATAAAAAGGAACGAAACTGAGTTATTTGTAGTGAGGTGGATGGACCTAGAGACTGTCATACAGAGTGAAGTAAGTCAGAAAGAGGAAAACAAATACCGTATGCTAACACATATATATGGAATCTAAAAAAAATGAAAAAATTGGTCAGAAGAACCTAGGGGCAAGATGGGAATAAAGATGCAGACCTACTAGAGAATGGACTTGAGTATACGGGGAGGGGGAAGGGTAAGCTGGGACAAAGTGAGAGAGTGGCATGGACATATATACACTACCAAACTTAAAATAGATGGCTAGTGGGAAGCAGCCGCATAGCACAGGGAGATCAGCTTGGTGTTTTGTGACCAACCTAGAGGGGTGGAATAGGGAGGGTGGGAGGGAGGGAGATGCAAGAGGGAAGAGATATGGGGACATATGTATATAATTGATTCACTTTGTTATAAAGCAGAAACTAACACACCATTGTAAAGCAATTATACTCTAATAAAGATGTTAAAAAAAAGGGTGATATGTAATTATTAGTCATCTTAGAATTTGAAAAGTCAGAAAAACTATTTGTGATCATAAACATACTTCCTTAGAACCCAGAAGGGATTATTTTCATGCAACGCAGGAGAATTATTAAGCAAATAACAGTTCATTTTAAGTAATGAATTAATTCTATTTGAGGGACTTCCCTGGTGGTGCAGCGGTTAAGACTCTGTGCTCCCAATGCAGGGGGCCTGGGTTCGATCCCTGGTCAGCGAACTAGATCCCACATGCATGCCTCAACTAAGAGTTCGCATGCCACAACTAAGGAGCCGGCGAGCCGCAACTAAGGCCGGGTACGACCAAGTAAATAAATAAATAAATAAATATTTTTTTAAAGTTCTATTTGAACACATATACCTGAAATCCAGAAAAATATATCACTTAAAATTATCAATTTTCATGCAATTTTGGACTATATTTAAGAGAAGGAAAAACCTTAACAGCTAAAATAACTTGGCTTTTTAATTATCTTTATTATTAACCAGGCAACTTGCTGATTAAAAACATGGCTCCGGAGTCTGACTTCTGAATCCTGCCCAGCCCCTTGTTTGCTGGGTTACCCTAACCAAACTAATTAAAATTTCCACGATAGTATCTTTGGTGAAGAACTGGTTAGATATACAGAAGTCTGAGGGAATTCTATAATAGTGCTATTCGGAGGTGGTACACCACACTTAATTAATATGATAGTGAGTTGTTAATAGGAAATAAAACTACTTCTCACCTTTCAGCTTCAGGTTAAAAGGCTGACCACTCTATCTAAAGTAGAACATGAGCTCACCCACTCCCCTTTCTCTGTCACAGCACACGGTTTATTTCCTTCATACATCCTGACATATGACTTACGAAAACCTATAATTTTCATATATTTTGTAATTGTTGACTCTGCCTCTTTCCCACCAAAATGTAAGTTCCATGCTAGACAACTGTCTTAGTTGTGGTGGCCAGTCTCTAGGACAGCCCCCAATGATCCCCTGACTTGTGTAACCAACAGCACACTGTGAAAATTATGGAGTGTCATTTCCAAGACTAGGTCATAAGAGACATTACAGCTTTTGTGTTGCTCCCTCTTGGATCACTCACTCTAGGATATGCCAGCTGCCAGATCACGAGGACACTGAAGAAGACCTAGCGGGAGGCCCAAAGGGCAAAGAACTGAGCTAAAGAAGCTAGAGAAGCAGGGAGGCATCTTGCCGACAGCCATGTGCTTAAGCCATCCCAGAAGCCCCAGTCAAACCTTCAGATATGAGAGCTCTAGACAACCTCTTCACCACAGCCTCCTGAGACACCAAGTCAGAACCACCCAGCTAAGCAAATTCCAAACTCCTGACCCACAGAAACAATATGAGATAATAAATGTTTGCTGTTTCGGCTTAGTTTGTTACACAGCAGCAGGTAACTGTTACAGCCACTGTTGTGTGTTCAGCCTATGGAACAGTTGCTGGCAGAAAGCTAGCAGTCAATAAGTACTTGAAGGTATGGATAAATAAGCAATTACTAGAGATAAAACACATAAAACATAGTGCCATCCCACAAATGTTTACCACTTAAGGGAAAAATATAATAACAAATTACAAATAAAGTATTATAAATGCCCTCAAGAAAATCATAAGTAAATTAGCAACAGATAGAGACCAGCGATTAATTCTGGGGTTGAGAAGGAACCTCAAGAGAGGCTTTGGAAAGGGGATACACAGGGAATCTGGTGAGGCTGATATGAGAATTACAGGAGATGGTGCATGTTACAAGCTAAGCAGTATACCTGCGTTTTTCCATGGTCTTTACTAAAATGCAAGTGACATCACTATTACAAAGAGACATCGTCGTGGGGAGGAAAACTGGCCGTTCACTGTTTCAGGTGTGATAAGCTAACCACCCCAGTCATAGGTTCACCCAATAACAATTCCCACAAACCCACCAACTACCTCATTCTACCTTCAACGTTCCTAAATATTACAAATGGGCATTTCCCACTTTTAACTTGTATTATTGAAATTTATGAGAAGTTCTTTAGCCAGACGCTTCTTTGAAAAGATGAAAAAGTACCACCACCCCCAAAAAATTAACTACTTACAATGATTTGCTCACATTTAGATTTCATATAGTATTTTAATATTATTAAATAAAAAACATTATATTATTGAAATTCCTTTAAATTGCTTGAAAATAAGTTACCACATGCAATATGTATTCCACAGCCAAGTGCCATGTGCAGAGCAGCCAATGGAAATGCCCACGTAGGGAAGAACGAAGGCCTCAGTCTTTCTTTATCTGTGATAAAGTCACAAGTCCAATCCTACCGTGCATGTGTTCGGTTGCTCATTTGTTTTTTTGTTTTGCCTATGTTTATAATTTTTTTAAATACTAAGTTTCACTTAAAGGTTAATTAAAAAGATTTAATCCTTTCCCATTAAGTTCAATAACACCATGAATTCTACCACAGACCCCTTGGTGGTCCATGGACCACAGGTTAAGAGTCCCTGGTAGGTAGATATGGAATAATAACAGAAATAGTGGTGAAAAAGAAAGCAACTCAAGTTCTAATGCTTGCAGTGAATCAATGGGAGGGACTAGATGACCTACAGTTGAGACCAACATGGAGAAATGAAATAAAAATGCTCAAGAAGCGCTGAAAGTTTTTGAATGAAGAGCTACCAGGAAAATAAAGTCCTCAAATAACCCCTAGGTTTCAAGTAGAGCAAGAGGAAAGCAAACATGCAAAGATAACAGGCTTTGAGTTCCAAAGAGCAAAGTAGGAGGGTTTTCGAAGGCTGGAGAAGTTGGGAGATACTGTCAGATTAGAAAAATAAACAGACCTGGATGAGGGAGAAGCACATAGGTGCTTAGTGAAGATGTGGATTGATTATGACTTCTGATGTTGACTCTGGTCAGTAGAAAAGTGATTTTAATTGTAATAATTTTAATGAAAATTAACTAGGAAACATAAATCAAACCATGTGGACTGTATCTTCTCAATTTACCTTCTCTCTGCCCTCTGCCCCTACTGCCACTACCCTAGTTCAGGCCACCTGGACAATTGCTGCAGCCTCCTAACTTGTCCCTGTGTCTTCACTGCCCCCTACCTCTACCCCTCCCCGAGCTACTCTCTGCACTGACGTCAATTTGATCTTACCGAAACGCAAATCAAATCATGTCCCTCACTCCTGTGCTTAAAACCTTCAGCCTTTGTAACACCATTACTCAGAGGATGACCCTCAAATATCTTACCATGGCTCAAAGGTCCACTTTGATCTAAATCTTACTTCCTCTCCAGACAATCTCTTCACTACTCCACCACCCTTATATGATCTAGATGTAATGAATAACCTAGAGTCTTCTACACATGCACAAGCTATCCCTCATGCCTAGAACCTATCCACACCCACAACTCCTATCCCATCCCCTTTATCTAGCTAATTTCAACTCAATCCTTAGCTTTCAGTTTGAACTACATCTTACATAGGAGCCTTTCTGACACCTCAAGACTGGATTAGATGCCCACAGACCTAGTGCTTTCCATTATATTATATGTATACTACTCTGAAACTGCCTTTCATCATACATATGTTTACTCAACAAACCTTTAACTCCTTGAGAACAAGAATTGTTATTTTATTCACTAAATGTTCCTGGAACTTGGCATGGTCCTAAGCATGTAGTGGGTGTTCTATTAATATTTGTTAACTGGGTTAATTAATGAAGAGCTTCCTACCTTCCATGCCCAGGACACAAGCTACTGCATCTTGCACTTCTAAATCCTTCTCAACGATATTTTAAATAAGGAATAATTAACACAGCCTATCACGGAGAATGCCAGACATTATGCCTTTTATATATTAAATTTAAAAACCCAGACTCTTCCCAACACTGTTATTTCAAAGTGCAGTCCCCTACACTAAAAACAAGTATGAATTTCTGTAATTTAATACCATGGTATAAGATAGTAAGGAAAATACCCACTCAAAGGAAAAGAGCACAAATACATTTTAAAAGAATTTAATATTCAAAATACCTCAAAGTTATATATACCCACATCTACTCAAATAGTTTCTAATTGCATATATTCAAATATTATAATACTATATGCTTGAAAGGAAATATAAATTAGCTCTGTAAATAAGTATCAGACTATTTTTAAGACATAGACCAATACTACCCATACACAAAAATTATCTAAAGACATCAACAATGGCTTTCTACTTGCCAACCTGACACCTCCACTAGGAATCCATTCCACTGATATCCAGGAAGTAAAATTATTACAGGGTAAAAAAATTACTACTACTCCTGCCAGCCTGTATTCCAACCTGTCCTTTAAAACTCAGCTGAAAAGTCACCTTCTCTATGAAGTCTTCTCAAAGACCAAAGTTGACCACACCACTGTGCCATTCCAGCCCATACCACTGCACTACAACTGTATACTGGTTGTGTACACATCTGTTTCCCCACTGTTCCCAGAGGGCAGAGACAGATTATTCATTTCTGTATTCCTATACTAGTACTAAGCCCTCAATAAAGGCTTCATGAATGAATGGATAAAAGGATGAATAAACAAGTCTGCATACCCTACTATATCTTAGCATATTCAACTCTGAGAGCTCTTGATCTTATTCCCAAGTTTCTACTGATTTGAAGAGGAGCTCTCTAAACCAGCCCATAAATATTTAAAAAGTCCAAGATAGCACTTAAGTGTTACTACTGAAAATCTAAGTACAGGAAGCTCTAATTAACTCATATTAATGGACTCAGAAAGGCCCACCCAACTTAGTAAATAGTTTAAGTTTTATAGAACTTATTTTCACGTATACTCAGTTGTCCCAGTCCATGCTGGTATACCTACTTTAGAAAGAATATTTTGAATATATAATTTTACAGAAAAGCTGTAGAATATATTTTCATACTTTTTGCTTTATCATTCGTTTTTAACTTAAAAAGGAAAAATAAGAATAAAAATGCAAAATAAACAAATTATAGTACAGAAAGCTTTATATCTTACTAGGCCAATATAATTATTTTAAATTATTCTTTTCCATTGAGCATTTTTTGTAAAGTTAATGATTTAGGTCCCGTGACCATACTTGCGAGTTAGACACAAATTCAGATAATCAAAATCATTTTATTTTCTTTCATAAGTATGACATCTAACTTAACATATATCCCACAAGACAAAGCACATCTAGGTAGGCACAGGAATACTCTGCAGGTAGACAAAATCCAAGCCTCTCAGGCACATCCATCCAGAAACTCATCTTCGAGTGAACCAGTCTCACAGAAAACACCCAGGAATATGCTGGAGTGGTCTCGCAGCAGTTAGTTATACTGAGTGAGTCTGAAGGCCCACGGAGAACAGGGAAAGCTTCTCAAAGCACCCATCAGAATGCACACCCAGACCATGAACCCCTCAGCGTCTCTAAGACCCCATTCCCGAGGGGAACCAGGAAAGCCTGCACGTATACCTGGCAGCAGGCTGCCGTTGTTGCTAGATCTGTGATTTCCATACAGAAGTTTTTCTACGTCCTTTGCAATTAAGAAACCTTATATCCTTTACCTGTTGCCATCTCTCAGTCACACATATCATTATTCCTTTCGGACAGACCTTTTTCAGTTTTGTTTACTAGAAATATTCAAAACAGTTCATTTCTTATCACAGAAAAATTCTTAGATACAATATGTCTTTACAATTATAATTTTCTCAGGATTAAGATCGATGGCTATGATACAACTTTCCCTTATCAGTTTCAAGGTCAGTAGTCTCATATGGGTGGCTGCAAGAGAAAAGCAGAAAATAAGGAGATATATTGAATACATCTAGATTTTACACTGGCACTCTGAGTGGAGAAAGGGATAGGACTTAAGTGGCAGTATAACTCTCTTGGTAAAGATCATGTTCTCTGGGGCCAGTCTGCCAGTTTTCCCAGCTGCCTCATGTGACTTTGAACAAGTTACTTATACTATCTCTTGCCTCAGTTTCTCTGTATTTGAAAAAGGGAATAATAATAATGCCCACTCAGAGGCTTGTTGTGAAAACTGAATGTGTTTATAAAGCTAACATTTGGAATGCTACTTGGCACATAGCTAGTAATTAACTGTCCTTACCATCACATAACACTCCTTTTTCCGATCAGCAGCTGTGTTTCTACATTCTCTAAGTAAATTCTCCAGCAACGTATCTTACATCTTTCTATTCCCTGGAAGATTCCTGCATGTTGACTGAGAGACGTATACCAAGTTAGAGAAGCAGGGTTCTACCACGGAGTCCTTATGTGCCACGTCAAAAATCTTTAGGCTTGACCTACAGATAACAGAAACTGCAATTAAGCAGTTTCAAATAGGATAAAATATGGTCAGACATGCAATTTAGATAGGTCACTCTGGTTTCTGTGCAGGAGGTTGGCTTTTTAGGAAGCAATAGAAAGTTGTGAGAGTCCTGACGAGATAATAAAGGGACTAGTGCTTTCATAGAAGACTTGAGAGAAGAGAATATATTCAAGAAATAATCAGAAACACTGGAAGGGTGAAGTTACCATCTATGAAAATATAGGAATAGAAATGTGTTTAAGAGGGAAGTAAAGCGTTTAATTTGGGGCACATAGAGTTTCAAGTACAAATGAGACATCCATGTGAAGGTATTCTAGGTCAATGCATGAATGTCTCAACTTGAGGGAAAGATCATAGACAGAGATATACACAAAGATATACCAAGTCAAGTACTATATATACAGGAGAGGAGCAACGGCTTCAGGAAAGCAACCTGAGAAATGACAATAGTTTTAAGATAGGCAAAGGAAAAACACACACAATACAGATAGAAAAGGAAAAATCAGAGGGATATGAAAACCTATAGTTTGGTGCCACAGAAGCCAAGAAATCTTTGTTTTTCAAAGAGGAAGGAAATAACTGTATCAGGCAGAGTAGAGAAATCCATTCAACTTCCAAAGACTAAAAAGTAATGAATATCACTGGGGATAAAAAGGATTATTTTATAATGATAAATTGAAACAACAATCCAAAATGTATATGCACTCAGTTGCAGAGCTTCATAAAACATGAAGCAAAAGCTGAAAGAACTAAAAAGAAAAATTTTTAAACCGAAAATTATACTTGGAGATTTCAACACTCCTCAATAATTTTTAGAAAAAGCAGACGGAAAATCAGAATATAGAAGATGTGAACAACACTATTGACCAACTTGGCCTATTAACTATTTATGGACCAGTTCTAACAAAAGCAGAATATACATGGAACATCCACCAGGACAGACCACATTCTGGGACAGAAAGCAAGACTCAAATTGAAAAAGACTGAAATCACACAAAGTATGGTCACTGGCCACAAGGGAATTAAATTACAAATCAGTAACATAAAGATATCAGGAAAATCTTCAAATATTTGAAAATTAAACAACATATACCTAAATAATCAATGGGTAAAAGAACAAATCAAAGGGAAATTTAAAACTATTTTGAATATTCAGAAGATTAGCAGTTAAAGCAGCTCTCAGAAGGAAATTTATAGCATAAAATTCTTATTAGAAAACAAAGTTCTCAATTATTTAAGCTTCCACCTTAAGAAGCCAGAAAAAGAATAAAGCAAAAGTATAGAAATGATAAAGATTAACAAATAAATGAAAATAAAATAAAGAAAATCAGTGAAACCAAAACCTGGTTCTTTGAAAATATCAATAAAATTGACAAACCTCTAGACAAACTAATCAGGGGAAAAACAGAAGACAAATTATCAATATCAGAATTGGAAAAGGGAAATAAATACAGATCCTACATTAAAAAGATAAGGAAATATCACAAATAATTCATAATTCAACAACATAGGTAATATAGAAAAGAATTCCTTAAAAGACAAACTACCAGGTCTCACTCAAGAAGAAAGAGAAAATTTGAATAGTCCTATATTTAGTAATAGACATTTCATTTCAAACAAGATAGGAATGGCAAATAAACACATGAAAAGATGTCCAACATAATTAGTCACTGGAGGAAACAATTTGTCAGTGTCTTATAAAGTTAAAACCACATGACTCGCCCTCCAAAATGAAAACATATGTCCAAAAACAACTGCACTCAAATGTTCATAGCAGTTTTTCCTAACAGCCAAAAACTGCAAACAACCCAAACTGTTGAATATATAAACCAACTTTAGTATTATCAAACAAGGGAATACTATTCAGTAACAAAAAGAACAAATTTCTGGTACACCCAATCACTAAATGAGTCTCAAAAGCATTATGCTAAGTAAAAGAAGCCAGACACAATGGCAAAATACAATGTAATGCCATTTATATGAAATTCTAGAAAATGAACTACTGTATAGTTCAGAAAACTGATCAGTATTTTCCAAGAGCTGGGAAGGGGGAAGAGAACTGACTGCAAAGGACACAGCGGAAACTTTCTGAGGTGATGGAAATGTTTTATATAACTGTAGTGTATGCATGATTGTATACATTTGTCAAAATTCAGGCTGCACTTTTAAAATTAATACATTATATTATATGTAAATCATACCTCGATTTTTAAAAGTACATATTACTAATCACTAATATTGTGAATGCATGGTTTACCAAGCATTTTAGTATATATTACTTAACTTAGCTCTTATAAAAACCCCTATAAACAAGGATGCCAAGGCTCAAAAGCTAAATGACATTCAAAGCTAGTACATGGCAGAGCTGGCACCCGAACCCCGCTCCCCTACATTCACCTACATGTAATGAAGAGCAGACACTAATGGAGATCTCAGAACTTCCTCTAGTTGCTGTACAGGACGATGTCTGTTTTGCTAGCTGTAATTGTGGACTATCTGGTGTCTTGAAGTCAATTTAGTGGAATGGATCACCTTTCTTTTTTTTCATGGAATGGAGAAGAGTAAAAAGGAGTAGAAAGGGGCTTCCCTGGTGGCGCAGTGGTTGAGAGTCCGCCTGCCGATGCAGGGGACACGGGTTTGTGACCCGGTCCGGGAGGATCCCACATGCCGCGGAGCAGCTGGGCCCGTGAGCCACGGCCGCTGAGCCTGCACGTCCGGAGCCTGTGCTCCGCAACGGGAGAGACCACAACAGTGAGATGCCCACGTACCGCAAAAAAAAAAAAAAAAAAAAAAAAGGAGTAGAAAGGAAGGAAAAGAAAATGATTAGAGTTCATTATGCTTAGAAACATTAAATATTGGTTCTTAAAAAAACTTTCGTTTTGACAGAGAGAATTTCTGTATGTGTGCTGGGCTACAAAATAAAGTGTGTTTCTCACTATGGGTCCTAGTCAAAAAAGCTTTAAAACCATCGCTGCAGGCCACACAAGGGATTATGACAGTAACGTTGGCTGCAGAGAGATGAAAGGAGAGATGAAGATCAGCAGGAGCGCTGTACTTTAGGCAAATAGTTGTGAGGGACAAGGGAGAAAAAAGCAGGTCAAAAATAACGCCTGCCCCACAGAAACACCCAGTGGACACTTTGATGGAAAACTCAGCATTCTGACATCCACATTCAATTTCGTCCAGCTTACCTTTTCACACGTGCCCCCCTTCACTGTCCTCCTCCCAACCTTTTTGCCTCTACAAGGAAAGCTTTCCTTTCAACCCAGGTATAAACAATGAAGCGTTGTAAGCTAAATGATTTTTTTCACCTTTATATTACCCTAGCACCTTGGACAGCACTTTATACCTAGTGGGTGCCCAAATATTCGTAGAGCAAACGCTGTTTAAAGTATATTAAATCTGCCTAGGGGCCTCAAGGCTACAGTAATACTTCATTCCTTTAACCCAACAGTGTCCTATGAAATTAAATTCTGACAGTAATTTAAGAAATAACCTTGAAATGTGAAGTACTTTTGCAGGCCTTTAACAAAGCAACCTAAAGAGATGGGTTTCTAACATTAATGTTTCCCAGGATGTTTCAATTTAATGTTTTTAAAATACTGTTATTCAAACATATGACTACAGCAGATGCCATTCTTATATTTCTTCTCTCAAGTCCTGCCCAAAAAAGGCTATTCACTTTAGGAAGTTCTAAATTAAAAGCACACATGCAACACATGTTGCAGGGGTGGCAAACTTTAATTACAAAACATATCGCTAGCACACATCAAAGCATAATGGCAAATGTTTCCCTGCGCTCTGACTCACCAGAAATAGTTTAAAGAGCCCTCAAAATATCCAGCTATCCTCTCCCTCCTCAAAGCTCCGCATTGCTCTGTAACACACATACCCTGTAAGGGTCAACTGCAAATAAGTCAGTCACACCACCCCTCTGTCCATACATCGGGAAGTATTTTTTAAAGGGGGTAAAAATGAACAGAACTGAATGCAGTAGTCAAGATACTTGAGCTTAAATGAGACTCACCAAAACCCTGTGAGGAAGGCAGAGAAGGTATAAAATAAGTCCTGCTTCACTGACAAGTGAACAATCTAATAATTGATCTGCCAAGGTCACAGAGCTAAGAAGTGGTGAAGTTCCGTCTTCCAACGAGAGTCTTCTGATTCCAAGTCCAATTCTCTTTCCACACGGCATCAATCAACAATGACCAAGAAAGAACTGAGTTGTCGGTGTCTCCTGTTCAAGAGAGCCATGCTTATTCTCTGACCTCCACAACAATGGGCCAGCTGCCTAAACTAGACTGCCTGCTCAATCTTTCCCTGGAAGGAGAGGGTAGCAAGGAATCCAGGACAGTCAATCATGTGAACATCTAAGATGAAGGTAGGTCAAGGCAACAGTCAGAAATCCAGCCAGGTGGTCAGAAAGGCTGACATCAGGTCCTGGTCAAAGCTTCTCTACTCTGTGCAAAGGCAAGACTCCATCTCCAGGAAGCTTGACCAGGACCAAGCCAGGACCAGATCCCAGGAAACCACAATACCAGGCAGGTTATCAAAAGAGAGACTCGTTCTTTCATTTGTTGAAATAATTTATGAAAATGCTTAACATGTGCCAGACAACATGCCTGGAAGTATTAATAACAACACACTGTCTCTGTGTTCAAAAGGTTTAAACCAGTGAGAAAGACAGACCATAGGCCAACATCAAAAAAAATCTACAAACAAATAGATGCTGGAAAGGGTATGGAGAAAAGGGAACCCTCCTACACTGTAAATTGGGAATGTAAATTGGTATAACCATTATGGAGACCAGTATGGAGGTTCCTTAAGAAACTAAATATAGAGCTACCATATGATCTAGCAATCCCACTCTTGGGCATATATCTGGAGAAAACCATAATTCGAAAAGATACATGCACCCCAATGTTCACTGCAGCACTATTCACAATAGCCAAGACATGGAAGCAACCTAAATGTCCATCGACAGAGGAAAGGATAAAGAAGACGTGGTACATATATACAACGGAATTTTACTCAGCCATAAAAAAGAACTAAATAATGCCATTTGCAGCAACATGGTTGGACCTAGAGATTATCATACTAGGTGAAGTAAGTCAGACAGAGAAAGACAAATATTATATGATATTATATGTGGAATCTAATAAAAAATGATACAAAGGAACTTATTTACAAAACAAAAACTGACTCACAGATCTGGAAGTCAAACTTATGGTTACCAAAGGGGAAATATGGCAGGAAGCGATAAATTAGGAGATTGGGATTAACATATACACACTACTATATATAAAACAGATAACTAATAAGGACCTACTGTATAGCACAGGGAACTCTACTCAATATTCTGTAATAACCTATATGGGAAAAGAATCTGAAAAAGAATGGATATATGTATATATATAACTGATTCACTTTGCTGTATATCTGAAATTAACACAACATTGTAAGTCACCTATACTCCAATAAAAATTAAAAAAAAAAAAAGACAGACCATAAATCATGTACTGCTTTGATAAAAATATGCACAGGGCGCTATGGTAAAACCCAAAAGTTCTGACCCTACCAAGCCCAGGGGCAAGGATGAGGGGAGAGGCAAGGAATGGAGATAGGATGGACAGAGGAAGTCTTCACTGAGGAGGAACCCATTTACTAATGTAAGATCAGATCATGATGGCTTCCAGAGTGGCCCACTGAAGTCACTCCACAACATGACTCTGTTTCTAGAACCTGGAATAGAGATTATGGGTTGGCAAAGTGCAGAGACAGAGTCATGAAACAAAGGTAAGGGTGGGGTCTGAATGAAAAGAGGAAAAAAAAAAAACTGTAGAGTGCCCACAAAAAATGAACAAACCTCAAGAATATCATAACATAGAATACTATTCAGCAACAGAAAGGAAGCACTCACACACACCACAACATGGATGAGCCTTGAAAACATTATGCCAAGTAGAAGAATTCAGTCACAAAAGCGCACGTAAGACTCCATTTATATAAAATGTCCAGAAGAGGCAAATATATAGACAGAAAGTAGACTGGACATTGCCTAGGGCTGAGCGAGTTGGGAATAATTCGGGAGAGACTATTCACAGGTATAGTATATTTTATATAAAAATTCTATATAGTATATTCTACATAAAAAGAATATATATATATATTCTTTTTGGGTAATGAAAATGTTCTTAAATTGATTGTGGTGATGGTTCTACAGCTCTGCAAATATACTAAAAACCACTGAATCATACACTTTAAATGGGTGAACTACATGCTATGTGAATTATACCTCAATAAGGCTTTGCAAATATACCACTGTAGATTCTCATAAAAGTTAATACTTAATAATTGCACATGGTTTTATTATTGGCCTTAGGAGCCATCTGAAGGCTAAGTCAGCACAGCAAGTGTGTGGGTTTGGAGCTACATGGAACAAGACTCAAGCCACAGCTACACCACTTGAGAGCTGTGCATACTTGGGTAAGCTACCTACTTAGGCTGCCTGAGCCCCAATGCACTCCGCACTACAATAAGTACATCACCCACCCTGCAGGGTGAGAAGTTATATACATAATCTGCATAAGTGCTCAATATTACTACCATTTCTGAATATTATCCTATGAGAAATAAATGTTATCCAGAAAAGTTTACATAAATATCCTTTTCTTAGATACTATCCAGAGGAATAAAACATAGCGTTCTGATTCAATTTTTTAAATCGTGCATGTCCAGATCTACATCTCATTCATCTTTTTATGCCTATCTAAACCACGTGCCTAAGATGTTACTTTGGATATTGGGGGTGCTAAACACTTTTTGAGTGCTCAGTGAGTTCTAGGCACTGTTTCATATTTGACATAAAGTGAAGCTGAATTCAAATCCTAGTTATCGAAGTGCTGTGCTTGGTCCTCCTTATCATGCTTCTGTATTTTTGGTGCTACTGTTTATTTGGGTCTTGTTGTTATTCTCATTGTTACTTTTTACCGTTAACCAAGAGTTACATTCAAAAATATACTTCTCAGAAAAATTCATTTGAATATATAAGAATCTGTAACGGTGATATAAAATGTTAAGTACTTATAAGAAAGCTGATTATTTTCAGCATGCAGAATATAGGATAAGGCATGCTTAGTTCTCTCGTTTTTAAACAAAACTTTTTAAAAATATATGTGTGATATTTTAGTCTGGTTTACTTTAATTAGCAACTACATATTTTTGAAAAGCTGACATGTCTTTAGCTATCCTTTGTACCTCTTTTTGAAGTGTGCGATTCACCCTCAAAGAAAGAGAGATGATTTGAATGATTCCAAGTTGACTAACAACTTGTGATTAAACAAAATTTTTAAATGAACATATTGACTAGTTCCTTTTACTATTTGAAAGCAACAATCTAATGTATTTCACAACCAGTTCTACCTCTTACTTTAGCACTATAAAAAGAGTTCATTTCCAAAACATGCAGTTTGTAGCAATTTCAAAGGTGTTAGTGCAGCACACCATCAACATTACGTGGTTAGTTAAGATTCACAACAAAGGAAACATCAAGGATAATCTTACCATATCATCTGTCAGTGTCCTAATATTTAAATGCTGCAAATGAAAGAAACCAATCATATCAGTAATTTATAACAGCTTTTTTAATATTAGTTAATAGAGTACATTTAAAATCCTACAACACTAAGTTGAATGTAATTCAATTTCTGACAGTCTAATAAAAATGCATTATATATTGTTTTAATCACTTTCTCGAAAAGATGGACAAAACTTACCTTGAATGTGATAGTCTCCTAAAATTTCTGTCTTTGTAAACCTCACAAACTAGAAACCTCACTATAGTACAATAAATATATCCTCCCAAATAATAGTATTATCTACCATACAGACTTAGAATGCAATGGATATAGGGGTTTAAATAAGATTTTCAGAAAATTTTTCAAATTATAAAAGTGAAACTTTAAATCTACCATTAGCATGCAGCATAATACATAATGAAGTACTTTGCTGGCTAATTAACTTAAACAATTCTAATAAAAGAGAAGAGAGTACTGGAATTACTATTTGCATCTTTAACATCGGTTTGATTTATCACCAGTTATTGACAGTAGACACTTTTCAATTTCATTGCTACTTCTTTGAGAACACTTTTGCCAATTTCCTTGCTAGACATACACAAGGCCACTTTAGAAAGTGAATAAATTAGTTTCCTGCAAAGTGGAGTGCGAAAGCAATATTAAGCATTTAGGGGGAAAAAACAATCCAAGTTTTTATAAATTCTGGAGCTGGGGAAGATTTTGTATTTAAGTAGCTGGAATCAATTTCCAATTCTCCTTCTTCTTATTCATTGTAGCATTAGACCTTTAAAAGGGCAGAGAAAAGTGTCAAGCACATTTCCTAAACAGGAAATTAGGTCAGGTCTACGAAAAGTATAAAAGGATATGTGTTAGCAATCATCATCTAACCAAATAAGTGGCAAATAGGTATCAATAAATTCAATATTTATTGACAGAATGAAATTTATCATTCATGCTTGTAACTAGAATGCACTATTTTTTTAACATCTTTATTGGAGTATAATTGCTTTACACTGGTGTGATAGTTTCTGCTTTAAAACAAAGTGAATCAGTTATACATATACATATATCCCCATATCTACACCCCCTTGCATCTCCCTCCCACCCTCCCTATCCCACCCCTCTAGGTGGTCACAAAGCACCGAGCTGATCTCCCTGTGCTATGCGGCTGCTTCCCACTAGCTATCTATTTTACATGTGGTAGTGTATATATGTCCATGCCACTCTCTCACTTTGTCCCAGCTTACCCTTCCCCCTCCCCGTATACTCAAGTCCATTTTCTAGTAGGTCTGCGTCTTTATTCTCGTCTTGACCCTGGGTTCTTCATGACCTTTTTTTTCCTTTTTCTTAGATTCCATATATATGTGTTAGCATATGGTATTTGTTTTTCTCTTTCTGACTTACTTCACTCTGTAGGACAGACTCTAGGTCCATCCACCTCACTACAAATAACTCAGTTTCGTTTCTTTTTATGGCTAAGTAATATTCCATTGTATATATGTGCCACATCTTCTTTATCCATTCATCTGTTGATGGACACTTAGGTTGCTTCCACGTCCTGTCTATTGTAAATAGAGCTGCAATGAACATTGTGGTACATGACTCTTTTTGAATTATGGTTTTCTCAGGGTATATGCCCAGCAGTGGGATTGCTGGGTCATATGGTAGTTCTATTTTTAGTTTTTTGAGGAACCTCCATACTGTTCTCCATAGCGGCTGTATCAATTTACATTCCCACCAACAGTGTATGAGGGTTCCCTTTTCTCCACACCCTCTCCAGCATTTGTTTGTAGATTTTTTGATGGCACTTTTATGCTCATGAATCTACCTCGATGATGATCCAGGTTAAAAATTTGTACAGTGTAAGTCACTATCCCAGATTCTCCACCCTTTCAGAGAAGATGTTCCTTCTTCTATGGCAGGAAAAACAGTAACTGGAGGGACAGAGCATGAGCTTTGCTTATACTAAAGAGAATGCAGCTGGATAAGTGATCATGCCAGTTCTAGACTGAATTACGTGATCAGTAGACCACATATGCTGACCTAGGAGCAAAGAAATAATAATACTGGATTAACAAAAGTTTAATGTTGAATCCTGGGTTGTAAAATTTACTTTTAATCACTATTAACTTCAGCAGTTGAAATTAACAAGTATGCACAGAGGCCTGTGAGAGTGGGTGTGATCCTGAGGCACTTAGGGTCACAATCTCATCCCAGAGACCATGACTAGAATTTAACCCAAATCCACATGGCTACTGTATGTGTGCTTTCCCACCAGTAGAGATTTCTAGCCCACTGCATTTGGTTAACCACATTGCTCTCTCCCTCTCCAACTAGAGGTATCACCCCAGTCACAACTCACATCACACCTGAAAGGGATAATTTCAAGTTCCTCTGACAAGAAAAAAGGAATAGAGCCAACTTCTGACACAACAGCATTCTAAGTGGCCTAATGCTTGAAAAGTAAGGCTAATGAAAAAGTATCATGCAGAAATCCTACTTGAAATAGTATGCCACAATAAAGCGAAAACATGTACTAACACAAGTGAAATATTCCAAAATGCCAGTTTGAGTTGCCTTGAGAAAAATGCCATAAAGTGATGTTAAAGAAGAGAAAAGAAACAATGAAAGCAGACAAACAATTTTAAGAGAAATGACACTAGGGCCTATGTAAGATTTATGAACTAAAAACTGCACAGAAGATACAGAAAGTATTATACAGAAAACGTAGGGAATGTAGGTTACATGATGTAAAATTCAGAAGACGTAAATAACCAAGAGGAACATTTTTATTTACCTTCAATGGCCTAAAATAGGACAGGCTTTTAAATTAGAGTTGGACTCATAACTTACAGAAAAAGAGTAGTCACTCTTGAGTAGAAACAAGACACATAAGGATTCATTTTTTTGGTCATAGTATTTTTTTAATTTTTTTTTAATATCCTTAATCTATTTCATTGAGGATCTAGCAACTCAATTAATTTGTTAAATGCTTGGCCTGTTTTTTAAACACTATACAGGCATGTATGTAAGTCCAATTACAAGCTATATTATTATACACAATCTTTCACAAAAAAGAACACGCAATGAATTACAACAGAATTATAATGCTTACAAAGAAAAATAAGAAAACTCAAAGGGATGTAAGCGTGGGAAGTTTAACAGTCTGAGAGACAAGCAAGAAGTTAAGGTCAGGTTCACTATTCCTTCTCTTCTGGGAAACACTTATCTATCAATTCTTACCACCAGCAAGATAAGCCAGTAGGGCATGATGACAGCAAATTCAAGGGCCCATGACAGAACTAGAGATGTTGACTAACAGAGTAAACAGCTGGAAAACTCATCTAAAAATGTTGGTTTCTATATCCGAACAGTAGAGACAGAATAAGTTTCAATTCAAGATTCAGCTTTCAGAAAACAGAGATTACATAGGTATTTGTTTACCCACATGCAATCTGAAAGAAACCACTAAACACAAGCTAGCATTAAAAAATTTGAGTAGATCTAAGTGTGAGTAATTTCCCCTACAAACTTAAATGTCTAATCACGGTCCACTTCAAATATGATTGGGGAAAAAAAAGAAAGAAACACTAAATATTTAGTGAAAAAATGTAAAGGTTAGATCAAGTGGCATCCTTTTGTAGGATCTTTGAATGCTAATATTAATTCAAGTTTATTGTAAAGTTTACATTATCTCAAAGTCCTACCTGTTTAAATTACAGACTTCTAAAAAGTGGAGGGAAAGGGAGAAGAGAACGACTGACATAAAATCCTCAGATAACTCTGTGGGGTTTTGGCCTTGCTTTTGGAGATACAAAACTACAAGGGTGACATCCTTAATGTATAAAAGAAAAAAAAACTTTATTATAAAAAAGTATTGCTTTTATACTAGTACTTGAAATACTGTTCAAATGTCTGGTTAACTAAGACACTTAAAAAAATGAAGTATTTCTGTTTTATAGCTACCAGCATGCTCTTTACTATATGGCCTGGTTGGGGAAAACAGGAACTGCCCATATCAATCCAGTTCATGGGTAGAATTTGCTAACATTCATACCAAGTAGGAAACAGAATCATAAAACCACTATTAAATGGAATCAAATAGGAACACTCTTAAAAATAACAACCTGATAGCAACATTAGGGTTATATTTGCCAGGGGGGAGAAAAGTTAAAAGCATACAATTTTAGATATATTAAAACACTTACACCTAGATGTGACTTTGTGACCTTTAGTTACATTATCTGGCCTATGACTCTATAGTGTTAATGCTTTATGACAATGAGATGGAATAAAAGTGGTGATAATATCAAAATATAAACAACTCTGAACACAGGACCACTGGTAATTAATTGGCTAAGGTGTGGTACTAAAGCACACTGGGGCTCTTTTCCCAAGCCAAACCTCACCCTTCTTCCTGTGGTCCTATGTTTCTCAAACTGCTAATTCTATTTCTCCCTAAAAAGAAAGCAGCTCTACATGTAGACAGGTTTTCTGCTAATGACAGTTCCTAGGATGAATGGTCAAGAGGATCACTCTGGAATTGAAAGAGAGAACAAGTCTTTATAGATTTTTCTTCAAAAGAACATAGAATCAAAAAAGGGGGGGGCAGTTTTGACAGAAACACAGAACATCGTCCTCTATATTCCCATTTAAGCAAGGCATCAAAACCTTTATTGAAGACAGTACATAATGTCAAAAAATAGATCCAGAGCTTACAGAGCACTGTGCAAAATGCCGTCAATATCGAGGTATGGAGAACACCACCACCAACTTAGTTGACAAATAAGTAACAAAGACCAAATAAATTATGTAATACAAAGCAACATACAAACCCCTGAGGTTCACATGCAATGAAAAAAAGATTCCAAGCTGTAACCTAAGCATTTTAGCAAATTTTACATTTTCTTTCATTGGTTGGCACATGTGGATTAGCAGACAGCAAAGGCTCTGTCCACTGATGTCCTTAGACACGTGAAGGCCCACCAGGCATCAAGCTAGCAGGCTCGGATCACTGTCAGCAGAGGCAATACACAGTAATATTTTAGAATAATCTTTAGCTGTTGCAATTTAATTCTATTAAGTTTACACCACTTAACTGGGTCATTATGAGAAATTAGCAACAAGAGGAAAAATTAAAAAGATTAAAGCCTCCGAACACAAGTGACTTGGACCCAATTCTCATAAACTAGACCCTCCAAACCAAGTGGTTTTCAGCTTGTTAGTGTGCACAAGAAAAACACCAAGACTTTCTTTGTAAAAGTAGATGGCAGGACCTCAGCTTCCCAAAATCCTGGTGCAGTAGGTCTAAGGTGGGGCTTAGGAACCTGTACACTTAAGGGGCTCGAGGGCACTGCTGCTGCAGCGAGTCTGGGACCACACTCCACCACTATCAGCATTAAACATCCCCTGGGCTGCACACAGACCAACGTCTGTCACGTGCCTCATTTAAAATCTATGTCACAGAAACAAAGGAAAAAAAGGGTGCAGACAGGAAGCACAGAGGATTTTAAAGAAGTGAGAGACAGGGAGCTGGTACGGTTGGGACAGGCTTTAGTGCCCTGAAGTGACTGGCACCAATTAGCACTGATTTAAGAAAATTCAACAATCTCTGAGTGCAGGATGAATCACCAATTGCATCACTTATTCAAATACTTAGTCTCTCTCTAAGGTACAATAATTCAATCTCATAAGCATATATTTAGTACTTAAGTATCAAAAATTGTTCATTATATCAAACCACGACATGACACTATTTGCTTGAAAAAACGGGTGACAGGTTCTGATCAACAGAACACAGTTATATCTTAAGGGGAAAGGGCCAGGCTCAGTCCTCTCTTAATCGTAATCTGTTTAATCATAATTATAATCTGCTCAAAGTTTTGTTTTAAAGTCCAGCTTATTCCCTTCCACTAATACATTTATAAATATGTGTTTTAATCTAGTAACATTTCTTATCCACACACCTGTCTTTATTTTAATATCAATGCCAATTATAAAGATTGTAGCAATGTGAAATAATACTACTAGCAACTGTGACACTAAACACACCTGTGGATGGGTCGAAGAGGTATCTCCCCAGCAACCACACAACACACCTAGATCTGAAAATATTGTTCTTCAAGGGCTCCAGATTTAACAGCTCAGGAGGGTCCAAAAATAATACTGAAGCTTTCCCAGCTCTGAGGACAAGAGTAGAGCTGGCTCTTTGATACTATAAAGTAAAGCTTTTAAGCTGCCTCGCTCTTCATGTGGTCATTTTTTTAGTTTGAGGTGGAGAAAAGTGAGAGAGATGTTACGAACAGGTGAGAATCATAAAAAGCTCACCAGCATCTTTTAATCTGTTCATTTACTCAAAATTGTAATCCTGCCCATCTTAGGATGATAAACACCTGTCCACTGCCCATTTTCCAAGGCTTATGCACCTTAGCATCCAAGAATCCAGACCTGCCTTCTCCATGACTCCTTCTTTGTGAAAGACCAGGTTTCAGAAGGAGGCATCATTCAACCATTTACAGACATGAAAAGATTCATTTCTAAGAGGGCACAAGGTTTTCAAAAGGATCAAAAGTCTACCACATAACTGCTCGAAAACAACCACCTCTCCAGAAAAACCAATTCTCAAATTGCTACTTGTAACTCTCACCTGAATTACACATCACAGGGGCTGAACACCTAACAAGTCATTTTTTATTCTAGCAGAACTCTAGTGTTCCTTTTCTTTCAAAGAGAAAACATAATGACTAATCCTAGTAACACAGCCTTCATACCTATTTTAAGATATTCTCTTCAGCTGTTCCAGTTTCTTTCACTAAATTACCAGATCAAAAACTCTTCTCCAATGGGTCCAGGAAAAGACAATTCAAATCCCTGAACCCCTTTACAAGCTAGGTCTGGTTCGAGGTCATCAGAACCCAAGACCTTTTTCATTATCTGGAGAAGGCTGAAAAGTAAGATATTAGCTGTAGACGGATTTTAAATGGTCCCAGAGCTTCCAAAATCACCCTGAAGTTTATCTAATTACTATGTTATTTCTGAGAGTGCCTCAGCCTCTTAGATGTCATGTCTAAGACACGAATTTAGACTGGATATTCCTGAGACTTATATAGTACCACGCATCACACTGCTCTATATTTGAGAAGGATTTTATTTGTTTACATTTTAGCATCACCATAAGGAAATAAACCTGGTGAAACCTTCTGAGAGAACAATTTGGTGAAACAAATCCTATGTTCAACCTAGTAATTCTACTAGTAATTACTCTTTAACCTAGTAATTCTATTTGTAGAATCTATACTTAGGAAATAAGAAATACAATCAAGTATTCTTATACATAGATATATATCACTACAGCATTATTTTAAATAGCTAGAATTGTAATCAACCTAAAACTTCCCAGAATATGTGAAAGATTAAATTACAGTCTTACCATTGCAAAAATGCTTACAATATAATGTTACATGAAACAAAGCTGTATTTAAAATTGCATTTGCAATATAATTCTAACTTCATTAATATACACATTTATGGAAAAAACCAGACAGGAAACACTGTTAATTTTATATATCTGGATTGTGGGATTTGAAACAATTTTTTTTACATTTTTCTGTATTTTCTTAGCTGTCTGGAATGAGCATATTTATTTTTATAATGAGAAAAGATTTTTTTAATTACTATGGATAATACTTTTCACACTAAACAGAAAATATAGATTTGTTCCTTTTCAAATAAAAATGTATGTATGAGACAGTAAAAGAAATAAAAATCTAAAAAATCTAATAAATACTGTGAACAGAGACTTTTTAATCGGCTGGATTTTTAATGCATATTTTCAAATACATCAGAATACATTAAGCACATTATTCATTTGTTTTCTAATCCACGTATATAAATTAACCAATCTCAAAAGTCTCCTTGGTTTTGTGAATTATTGATGTTGTCACCTGCTAGAGACTTAATTCCAAGAAAACTATATGAATCGCTACATCACAAGCACAAATCCTTTTGACACAAATTCAATTTCTGTGGCAACAATAATATATTGACTTAGCTTTATTTTTCTACTTTGACACTTATTAATGTCAGAAATAAAAGAAATCTATCATTTTTCCTTATTATAAATGTAAACTATCTCATGCCATCTTAAGAAAGCTAAGGTAGGGCTTCCCTGGTGGCGCAGTGGTTGAGAATCTGCCTGCCAATGCAGGGGACGTGGGTTCGAGTTCTGGTCTGGGAGGATCCCGCATGCCGCGGAGCAACTGGACCCGTGAGCCACAACTGCTGAGCCTGCGCGTCTGGAGCCCGTGCTCCCAACAGGAGAGGCCGCGATAGTGAGAGGCCCACGCACCACGATGGAGTGGCCCCCGCTTGCTGCAACTGGAGAAAGCCCTTGCACAGAAACGAAGACCCAACACAGCCAAAAATAAATAAATAAATTTTAAAAAGAAAGCTAAGATAAATACCACTCACTTGATAACTCAATGCAAACGAAGACATGATAACAAAGTATAAGAAATAAGACGTGATTGTTCAAGTAAGACCTAGTCTCATAATCCTTTTTTTCTTTTTTCTTTTATTTATTTATTTGTTTGTTTGTTTATTTGGCTGTGCTGGGTCTTAGTTGTGGTACGCAGGCTCTTTCGTTGCGGCATGCGGGATTCTCTCTAGTTGTGGTGCGGGGGCTCAGTAGTTGCAACACACAGGCTTAGCTGCCCTGCGGCATGTGGAATCTTAGTTCCCCGACCAGGGATCAAACCCACGTCCCCTGCATTGGAAGGCGGATTCTTAACCACTGGACCACCAGAGAAGTCCCTCATAACCCTATTTTTCTACTACACAATACAATTAGGCTGCCAACATGTGCAAGACACTATATTAAATACAAAGAAGACCCACCCAGTGGTTAAGAATCCACCTTCCAATGCAGGGGATGCAGGTTCGATCTCTGGTCAGGGAACTAAGATCCCACATGCTGCGGGGCAACTAAGCCCACGTGCTGCAACTACTGAGCCTGCGTGCCACAACTAGAGAGTCCACATGCTGCAACTACAGAGCCCAATCACTCTGGAGCCTACACGCCACAACTACTGAGCCTATGCACTCTGGAGCCCACGTGCCACAACTAGAGAGCTCACACGCTGCAACTACTGAGCCCGTGTGCTCTGGAGCCCGAGCACCACAACTAGAGAGAAGCCTGCGCACCACACCTAGAGAGAAGCCACACGCCACAACTAGAGAGAAGCCCACACACCGCAACAAAGAGCCTGCATACCACAACTAGAGAGAAGCCAAACGCCACAACTAGAGAACTCACGTGCCACAACTACTGAGGCCGTGCACTCTGGAGCCTGAGTGCCATAACTAGAGAGAAGCCCACGCACCACAACTAGAGAAAAGCCACGCACCACAACTAGAGACAAGCCCACATGCTGCAACAAAGAGCCTGTGCACCACAACTAGAGAGAAGGCATGTGCCACAACTAGAAAGCTCATGTGCCGTAACTGCTGAGCCCGTGCACTCTGGAGTTGGAGCGCCACAACTAGAGAGACACCCGCACGCCACATCAAAGAGTCCACACACTGCAACAAAAGATCCCACGTGCCAGAACTAAGACCTGCTGCAGCCAATAAATAAATAAATAAATAAATTTTAAAAGAAAAAAAGAAGAAGAGTGCTAGGGGGTAGAGTCAGAGACATAAGGGATGGGGGGGTGTCTAGGGCCAAAATATATATATATATAAAAAGAGGACCCAGTCCCTGCCCTTATGAGCTTACAACCAAAGGAGCAGCAAGACAAGTAGCTGAATAACCAAAATGCAAGACAGTGGGATAAGCACCATAACAGAGGTATTTAATGCTGACAGGAAGAAAAGGCAGCATTGTTAATCATATGTGCATAAATACTTGCTAATGAACATGCAAACATTATAGCAATGATCTAAAACTAAAGTCAAATTAAGCCATGATTTAGGTAAAAGTTGTAGTACAGAATTTGTTCTTTTTACACAATGACAGATTCCTAAAACATTCATTCATTCAACAAATATTAAACATTTCTATGTATTGACAAGGGAACCATCAGTAAATAAAACAAAGATTCCTGTCCTAAAGAAGCTTACCTTCTATTGGGGAACAGACAACAAACACATTAATAAGTTATAGAGGATGTTAGAAGGTGATGAGAGCTCTGCTAAAAATGAAAATTAGCACAAAGTAAGGCAGGCCCAGAAAGCAGGGTTGCAATTTAAAACGTGGGAATTGGGGTAGGCATAAGTCTAAATGGGAAGGTGGCATCTGAGCAGACTGGAGCGGACTAAGGAATCAGGGAAAGTGTTTCAGATAAAAGAGCAGGGAGAACAAAGGCCATTAGGAAAGAGCACCTCTAGGGTTCAGGGAAGGAGGGAGCCAGTGTGGCAACAGCAACATGAAACAAATCAAAGAGGAAGGAGGGGCAGATCCATCCCAGGCCATCTTAAGGACATGGGCTTTTATTCTTCTAACAGAACAGTCACAAATGTTTATGTATAAAAACATGTTATAAGTAATCAACTAGTAAATAACAGTTGAATCCACTTTGCCAGCAGCTCTGCTTTGCTGGGTGTCAGTTGTATTGGACCACCCTCCTTTCAGCTGCTGGGGCCTCTCACATGCTGTGGTTTTTCTTTGGGGCTGAGAACTCCAAGCAGTGGCAGTTTCCCAGCACCATCCTTACAGCCAGCATGTTGCCTGGGCCTCAGGAGACTGACAGCTAAAGGCGAGAATACAATGTGAGGGAAGAAAACAGACTGAGTAGGTATTGCACATATAAATTTACAGTAAGGGTGGGTGAACCTTCAGTATCATCAAGAAATGAAGATCCCAATTCCGTCGCCCATAGCCCTTTTGTTTACAGTTTCTTGGCCCTGGTCCGGGAAGATCCCACACGATCTTCCCGCGGAGCAACTGAGCCCGTGCGCCACAACTACTGAGCCCGCACTCTGGAGCCCGTGCTCCACAACAAGAAAAGCCACCGCAATGAGAGTCCGCGCACCGCAACGAAGAGTAGCCCCCGCTCGCCACAACTAGATAAAGCCCACGTGCAGCAACGAAGATCCAACGCAGCCAAAAATAAAATAAATAAATAAAAGTTACCCAAAAAAAGGAGTTGACCCACTGAGTCATTCTTATTCCTTTCAGGTGGTGATGGGGAAGCTGGTCATGTAGGTAAGAGACCCCCAGCATGAACAAACTTGGGGCATCCTGGTACCAAAATGCTTTGCATGTATGCTGGTGGTGGTTCAAGACCTGCGGACAGCACGTGTCCTGTGTGTCAGCCTATGCCTGAGATCGCCAGACCCCTTTCACTGCATATCCTTCTGCTATTGCTGTGCTATATCCTTATCCTGTAATAAAAATGTTCTGTGTATATAAAAAAAAAAATTCCTTTGGGTCATTGATCACTCACTGTCTTGCAGTTTTTGGGTTTGTCTTTTTTTTCTTCTTTCCTTTTTTTTAAAAGTGGCAGGGACCTTGTTTCCCTTATCTTTGAACTCCTAGACATACCACAGTGCAGGGAACATTTAGGCCAGTGGTTTTTCAATCTGAATATGAGAATCACCTGAAGAGTTTTTGTTTTCTTTTCCTAATACAAGTACCTGAGTAATATACCAAACCAACTGAATCAGAATACCCAAAGATAGGGCCTGCCATAAGTACTTAAGCTACCCCCAAGGTGACTCTAATATACAGCCAGGGTTAGAAACAACTAAATTGGGCAAGCTCAGTCTTCCAGTGCCTAGCATCACCAAAGTCCCACATGTGCAGATATGGCAGACACCTGTTGGGTTTATCTGTCTCGTGCACACAATCCCTTCTCTATGTCATAGGGGTGGGACCAGCAATCTTCATCATTCTTTGTGAGCCAGCCCTGCCACAGCTGAGGTGAGCAGAGCTCAACACTTAAATCCAAGCAAAGCCAATTAAATCCTCACTCTCCCAGAAATGTGGACTTGGGATTCAGAGATGAGAATCAGGACCAAGAACATATATGTATACCTGGAACTGTGAGACTCTGGGCTTGGCTGTGTGAAAATCAAGGTAGCAGAAGCGATACAATGCAGAGATACAACAGTGGAGCAATGCCTGGTAAGAAGCACCACAAAAATGTATGATCCCAGAAAAGGGAATGAGACAAGCTGCCCGTTTTCAGTTCTCAGCTCCAATCCAAGTGAAGCAGCTAAACTCACTGTGCTTGATCCCAGGAGATAGCCCTGTGCATCTTTACAACTGCCCTTTCTAAGGTTAAACTAGATATTGTTATGTTCCTTTAAGCCAAAAGAGGCCTTGACTGAGACAGAACCCAAGACTGCAAAATAGATCCCTAGGTACCCATATCATATAGCCCACATCATCACCATTTCCACCGTCACCTACTGAGCATTACCATAGTTACTAATACCCAACAATCCTATACATCAGCCATTATCCCATCTTACCGATCAGTAAATTGAGTGTCACAAAAGTGATCTGCCAGAGTGGATGAGTGGCCGGGCTGGGAATGGAACCTTGGTCACTGTGACCCCAAACCCAGGCTCAATTTCCTTCCCTTCCCTTCCCTTCCCTCAGTCCTCGCCGCTCCGTGGGACAGCAGCTGTTTCAAACCTAGGGAGGAAGACTTACAGTAGAAATGAAGCAGTTTCTGAGTTGTTTATGAGGCAAAGGAATTGGAAATGAAATCTTAACAAGAAAGATAAGCATAGGGCTTCCCTGGTGGTGCAGTGGTTAAGAAGCCACCTGCCAATGAAGGAGACACAGGTTCAAGCCCTGGTCCGGGAAGATGCCACATGCCACGGAGCACCTAAGCCCATGAGCCACGACTACTGAGCCTGTGCTCTATAGCCCATGAGCCACAACTACTGAGCCCACATGCCACAACTACTGAAGCCTATGCACCTACAGCCCGTGCTCCGCAACAAGAGAAGCCACCACAATGAGAAGCCCACTCACCGCAACAAAGAGTAGCCCCCACTTACCACGCGCAGCAGTGAAGACCCAACACAGCCCAAAAAAATAAATAAAATAAAATAATAAAAAAAATAAAAAGAAAGATAAGTATAATTCCAATTGAACGGTTATTAAGTGTTATAACACTGAGTACAAAGTCTTATCTTAAAAGTTGAGGTGATAAGAAGCTGGGGGGATTGTAATTTCTGAAAACTGACTAACACAAAAATATATGTTTTGCTAGGGAGTTTCCCCCTTTATTTTTTTTAAAGTTGCTTAAGTGTAAAATAGAAATGTAATCAATAGTTTTTATATTTTTATTTGTAGAATTTAAGCGTTAGTACATGCCACAAGCCTTATACACCATGTCCTTCCAAATCAGACTAAACATGAGCCACAAAAATATCCACATTTCAAAATCTCATTCGAAAAAACACACACACATACTTGTCAGAAATTAATTACAGGGCAAAAGCTAAATAAAGAAAATTTAATTTTTAAATTATTGATGTTTAAACTCTTTTTTAAATAATTAAATCACCAATAAGTTTTCCTGCATAATTTGATTACTACTCTTTATCACTACCCTCTAAATTGGTTTGTCACTTAAGTCAAAAAGGTGATTGCATATTTACAAATTTAATATCTGAAAAAGGAGGAAAAAGAGCACAATTCCAGCTCTTACATTGCAGTCCCAGTACTATACGTAAAATGTGGTTATGTTTTACATCTCTTAGAAATACTAACCAAGCCAGATATCATTATTGAGCATCTAAGCTAACAAAACATCATGCCCGGCCTGGTATATAAAGAACTATAAAACACAGCACCTGCCCTGAAGGAGTTTACAATTCAATAGGTTCTAGAGGAAAACATAAATAACCTGGGTCACTTATTTTCCCTTTTCAGTGATTCAAAAATAATGTAACATAAGTAACCATCATGCCACTGCTACACACGCAGAAATACATGGGTTCCTCACCTTAATACTTTTCATTGCACTTCTCACCCAAAGAAATTTGGGGAATTTGGAGAGAAAAATCCTTGAATGGGGTTACATACAGAACAGTCCAATACTATATCAAACTTACACTATGTCACACGATGACATAGTGAAATTCCAACACATAAAATTCTATCTCACAACTTGGGTTTTGAACACACCAATTTCTGTAGTCAAGCTGCAGGCTCAAGAAACTACAGCCTAAACTGCCCTTGGCAATCTTCCAACAACACCAAGGAGACTTCAGTGATGACTCTCTAGTAATAACCCAAGTATATTTGTAAAGGACTTCTGAAAACACATAGTTTCATATTGATTCATATTCATAATTTCACATTTCATATTGATCATCGCACGATTCAAACACACTAATAAAACGAGTCAACAAGGTTTATGGGGAAGTCAGCAGCTGACAGCAACAGGCACGGGAAGGCCCCCAGTGATCCTAATAACCTATTGCAAATGACCAAGGACTGCGGGTATAACTTACATATAACATTGTGTAAGTTAAAGACATACAATGTGTTGATCTGATACATTTATATTTTGCAATATGATTGCCACAGTAGCTTTAGCTAACCACCTCTATCACTTCACATAATTATCATTTCTTTTTTGTGTGGAGAACACTTAAGATCTAGTCTCTTAGCAACTCGGAAGTTTATGATACAGTATGGTTGACTATAATCACTATGCTATACATTAGATCTCCAGAACTTATCTTCTGATTGTAAGTTTATACCCTTTAACTCATCTCCCCAAAGTTTATCTCCCTTAACACATTCCCCCACCCTTCTTTTTCAGATTCCACATATAGGTAATATCATATAGTATTTGTCTTTCTCCCTCTGGCTTATCTCACTTAGCATAATGCCCTCAAGGTCCAACCATGTTGTCACAAACGGCAGAATGTCTTTCTTTCTCACAGGTGAATAAACATTCTATTGTGTGTGTGTGTATATATATATATATATATATATATATACCATATCTTCTTTATCCATTCAACTGTTGATGGACACTTAGGTTGCTTCCATATCTTGGCTATTGTGAATAATACTGCAATAAACATGGGAGTCCAGGTACCTTTTAGAGGTCCAGTTTTCGTTTCCTTTGGATATATACCCAGAACTAGGATTGATGAGTCATATGATAGTTCTATTTTTAATTTCTGGAAAACCTCCGTACTGTTTTCCATAGTGGCTGAACCAGTTTACATTCCCACCAACAGCGCACAAGGGTTGCCTTTTCTCCACATTCTCACCAACACTTGTTCTCTCCTCTTGATGACAGCCATTCTAACAGGTGTGATCCCGTGCCTGTTTCTGTCATCGTTGATGTCGTTTTGCTCATAAACCCATCATTGAGGGTAGCTTCAGAGGCTAAGAAAGTGTATCATCTTTGCCTGAACAAGATGTACAAGTTATCCAGCAGGAATAAATTGTCACATCATTGGAAGGCAGTCTGACCTGTAGATGGCCTGTGCCTGAGGCCACAGGCAGTCCATTTAAACATGAATGTGGGCCAAAGTCTAGCATTAGCCACTAGCCACATATGGCTATTTCAAAAGTTAATTCAAATTAAAAAGTCAGCCCTTTGGTAGTATTAGCCACATATGACTAGTGAATATCAAATCGGACACAGCAGAACAGAACATTTCCATCATCACAGAAAGTTGTACTTAACAGCACTGATCTAGGTGGTAATAAATGAATGAGCTCATGCTGGAAGGAGGTATCAAGTAAAAAAAGTAAAAGATCAAAGAGACAGTACTTGGGAACACTAAGAGGGTAGGAAGAGGGATGAGCAAAGATTAGAAGAGAAGAATAAGTTACAGCAAAGGTTTGAAGAAGTGAGGGATCAGTGCTAATACCTTGACATCTAGTAAGACAAAGCTTGAAAATCGGCCACTGGGTTGGCAGTTGTTGATCTGCCAAAGCAATTTCAGTGGAATGACAGAAGCAAAGACAGGTTGAGGAGCCTATGGGAGGTGTCTGAATCCCTCCCTTATGAGCGCACTCTACCCTTGGCCGATGCCATCATGACAGCAGCAGCAAGATAAGAGCTATTTAGTACTTACATGTTAACCCCCATTGTAACACATTGAAACATCATGTCTAACCTATAATACGGGTACTACTGTTCCCACATCATAGATGAAGAAACAAACAACAAAAGTAATTTCCCAAGGTCACACAGCTACCAATTTCAGAGCCAGGACTTAAACCCAGGTTAACTTCAGGGCCCGAGTTCTTTAAAATTACACAATATGGACTCCCTGGTAATACCACACACTTGGTCTGTACCACTATTCTCCATGCCAGACTGAATGGGAGCCTCTTGAAGTCAAGAACCAAACTGTACCCACCTGTGTTATGCTTGGTATTAAAGGCCATTCAAATATTTACAGAATAAATGAAAACAGCTAATTCACAGAAGTTGGCTATAAGGGAAGGAAACAGCATGGTACTGAGTGGGTCACAGGGTCATGGGAAAGTTGGAGAGGGAGGTTGTTTGGTTTTGCTTCTGCTTTTTCTTTCAGAATGGAAGATATCTGAGCATTCTTACAGGATGGAGCCTGTGAAGAGTGAAACAGCTTCATGGAATGGGACTGGATCAAGATCAGTGGCAAAGGGATTAACCTTGAATAGAAAAACAGACACTTCTGTGGATATTGGAAGAGAAAGGATGAAGAGTTGCAGATATAGAAGATTACAGCAGCAGTAGCAGGAAATTGAGCCAGTTCAAGCAGTACGGCCTTTATTTTCTCTCTGAAGAATGTGTCAAGGTGAGTGTGAAGAGTCATGAGAAACCATCTCTAAGATCATTTCAGCAAATGCTGTGGCATGTTCCTGTGCAGTATCAAGTGGGAGCTTCACACACACAGAGAATATCATTAAAGGATCCAAAAGAAAATAATAAAAGTCATCATTGCCTGTGTATGAGGAAAATCTGGACTGGTGGTCTAGGATGTAAGGGAGTCTTAGTGAATTTCACTCTGAACTCGTACACTGTTGGGCTTTTTAAGAGTTTCATACATTACTTTTTCAATTTAAAAAACGATTTACAACAAAAAGGAATCAGGCCCATAGAGAAGGTAAAAAGAGTGAATACATACAGTCTCAGCATAAATGCTGAGAGAAGTAAAAAAGGACGTAACCAAAAAGCTAGTTCAAAGCCAGGGCTCTGGCCCAGCCTGGCTGCGTTCACATCCATCATTCCCTGTTCCCAGCTGCAGCACCTCAGGACCATCCCCAAACCTCTCTCCCTGCCTCAGTTCCATCAAGTGTAACACAAGGGTACCTACTTCAAAGCATTGTATTAGGACTAAGTGATTAAAAGAGTATCCAGCCCACCAAGAGAGCTGAATTAGCATAGCTGTCATGATGATGACTGTGATCAACATCTCTGAAGACCGTGCTAATCAGTGAGTCTGTAGATTCCTGATGTCTAAGGGCGTCAGTTTACAGAGCTGGAGGGGTTTCCACCAGGATGCAGCAGCACGGGTCAGCCACAGAGAAGCCTATCAGGTTGTTCCAGGCTTGGAGATAGGAGGCAAGTGGACAAGAAGGCCAGAGCTGCTTTATTTATTTATATTCTACCTTATGGCAGGTTTGAGGAGGCGAGGAACGTGAAGGCATCCTAGTTCAAAAGGAAGCCCTGGGTTACTTTCATAGGGTGTGGGTTTAGTGTAGAGCAAGTGTTGTCAGCAGGAGGCTGACAGAGAAAGAAAGAGAGGCAAGGTCAAGGGATGGAGGTCTAGATAAAACAGAAAGGAGGGGATATATGTCCAGGGACCAAGCCTCTTGGCATGTTCCCCACTGGAATTAAGGTCAGGTCCCTGGACACAATGCAGGTGTCCAGCAGGAATGGAGGAAGGAGGAGGGAGGGGGGAAGCAGAAGAAAGGTCAAAATGCTGTCAATAACTGAGATCATGTCACATGCCCTTCAAGATGACCAGCCTGAGAGAATTCAACACTACAGAGGTGAAATCTCCCCTATTTTGGGGTTCGGGAACCAAAAGAATAAAACTACAGTCTCTCACTTACAAAGTTGCAACTTTACGATGATGTGAAAACTATACTCATTCAATAGAAACTGTACTTCAAATTTTAAATTTTGATCCTTTCCTAGGCTAGTGATAGATAGGTGGTAGGATACTCCCTCGTGATGCTGGGCGGACAGCAGCCGCAGCTCCCATCAGCCATGCGATCACGAGAGAAACAATCACTCTGGACCCACACAACCAATCTGTTTTTCACTTTCAGTACAGTATTCAATACATGAGATATTCAACACTTAATTATAAAATAGGCTTTGTGTTAGATGAGTTTGCTTGACCATAGGCCAATGTTAAGTTTTCCAAGCACGTTTAAAGTAGCCTAGGCTAAGCTATAATGTTCAGTAAGTTAGGCATATTCCATGCATTTTTGATTATATTTTCAACTTACAACAGGTTTATTGGGTCCCAAACACATGGTAAATCCAGAAAGATCTGGACTAACAACTGTCATGTGTTAACTGTTAGGCTCTGTGCCCAAGCTACTGTAACATGCATTACCTCAACTAATCATCACAATACTACGATTATCTATTCCATTTTACAGATAGGATAACTGAGGCACAGAAGTTAATTTTCCCAAGGACATACAGCCATATTTGAATCCAGCCCAAGCCCTCTTTATCACAGGGGTTGGAGGGTTGGAGGGGGTGTTCTAAAGCCACGCTGCCAGGCCCCTGGAGGAGCTTGAGTCGGCAGGTTCAGTTCTCCAATGACCCAGATGTTTCTGGTAGTCTTTACATGCCCTCACCCACCACCACTGCAATCTTTTATAAAAATAAAATAGACATTTAGGGTATCTCAATATTATTTAAATTAAAATTAATCATGAATAGATTAATGAACCAGGTGGTGTAAGGTTACACGAGTAGTTCTGCATAGATTTTCAATTAGCCAAGTGTTCGCATCATAAGCTCAAGCCTGTATCAGGCACCACCATGAGAGAAAGTGACTTCCGAAAGCTTACAAACATATGCCTACAGCAACTGAAAGCAGGCTCGAGACAACATACCAATAAGAGCAAAATGATACCCTCAGAAGATAGGACGAGTGCAGTTAGAACATGGCTTTAATGAAGACCATCACCTTTTATAAAGAAATGAAACTGTCATACTGAGTTTCTGAATGTAGATTATGTGCATTCTATTTTTCATGTTCATTTCTCGGGCTGTCAATTTTTCATTAGAAATGAATTGTAATTGTCTTTATGAATTGCATTCTATCCAATGTTTTTATAAACAAAAACAGTTTAATACTATAGTACAGTCCATAATCAATGTCACCAATTTGTAAATCCTGGTTAAAAACTGAATGTTACAAAGTTTCATTTTTATGACACCCAAATAAACAGCCTGCCTCAGGAAAATGCAGCAATTACAGGATAAACACCCCCGCATCTTGGGAAGACACCTCACAATAAAATTAGCTAAAGAAATATAACATTACAGATCTTACAATTAGATTAATCCATGTATCTTACTGAGAGTTTCAAGAAATTCTACACCTTAACCCCAGAAAAGGCATATACTTTTTTTTTTTCTTTTAACATCTAGAATGACCTAGAATTAGCAATAATTTCCTTGGAGAGCTTTGAGCAGGTTATTTAGCCATCTTTAATCCATGAAGGTTTGACGTAGACTACAGCTACTTGGGTATACCCCAAGGCCCTCAGCACACAGGATGCTCTTAGTACATGTTTGATACATTAAATCCCAGTGCCCCCTTTATTTCTGTTATTTAAGATGGGCTATGATGCTCAAAGATGGAGAGATTAGAAAGTTATTGGATATTAATTCCATTCATGGATCTATTTTTAGGGAAAAATACCCTTTTTTTCTGGTATTTAAGATGGGCTATGATGCTCAAAGATGGAGGGATTAGAAGGTTATTAGGTATTAATTCCATTCATGTATCTATTTTCACGGAAAAGAGAGAGATATATATTGGAACCCCCCACAACAACAACAAAAATACTAATCAAAATTTTTAAAAAATTAAATCCTGTAAGCCCTTACTTCAAAGAAATGAAGAGTAAATATTATAAGGAGATATAAATAGAAAGGGAAGAAATGAACATTTCAATAGAATTTATGATGTTTCATTTCTGAAGCTTACTGGTGAGCAGTTACATTGTGTTCTATACCTCTTTTGTATGATAAAGTATATTGTTTAAAGATTGCAAGGGAAATGTTGACCCTTAGAAAAGCACTTAGAGGTAAACTGTTTTAAAGCACATTGTATGCATCCTTCACTACTGATAAATACTTACTAATCACTTTTCGCTCTTCACGAAACAAAAGACTAAACAAAGGTGCAAAACCTTTGCCTGTTCAAGGACTCTCCTAACGTCTTGTCTTAAGGCATCTCCAGGTTCCTCAAACTCAGGTCTGCAGGGCCCTTCCACAGACTCTCCGATTCTATCAGACTTTTGAAACTTTGTATTTTTCCAAGATTATATTAAACGTTAGAAATAAAGCAAGCACGTTCTGTACAATCTGAATGACCCCTCTAGAACCACGTTCCATCAGGCACTTTTGGTGACCATGCCTGCATCTGTGTGCTCTACCAATATGGTATCAGCAGGCCCAACAACATGGACATCATGCCACGTACGGTTCACAAGCTCCTGCACTTAAGAAGAATTCAGTTTCGAAAAGTTCTAATTCCAAAATGACACTATTCAAGGAACGATATACCCAAAGCTATGGAAAGTTAAATTTCAAGAGAAAAATGAATATAGAGGCTGGTGGTCTTGGCTCCAATTCTTTCTGCTCTTTATCAACAGTTTCATATAATTTACTAAAAAAAAAAAAAAAAAAAAAATTTACATATGGCTCTTTTCTTTTTATCATAAGAGTTCATTACTTCACCCAGAACCTCAAGTCCAGACCTTGTGAAAATAACAGGCCTCCACCAACAGTGTGCAGCCAGATCTTTGGAGCCATCAGCTCTGGAATTCCATTTCTATCCAAGAGTCAAGTTGACAAAAAGGAAAACAGCAAACCACACACATATCTTTCCAGTATTAAATCCAACAGTGATGACTTAATTTCAACAAAAATAATTATCAATCACATTAATGTTGTTAATTTAAATTTTATGGGTTTTATACCTTTGTTTTGGATTTTATATGTAAATCTGTTTTGTAAAAGAGCCATAAGCATAAAGAGTTATACTTGGTTTTATATCTATACATATATAAGTAACATTTTTACTATCATTCAATCCACAATGGAGTATCACAAGAATTTTTTTTTTCTAAGTTTGAGGTCATTTCCTTTGCCAGTTTCTTTTTGTAAGTTTCGTTGGTACCTAAGTTTCATAGTTGCATAAAACTCGTTTTACAAATAAGAACATACCCCTCAGAAAGCTCCAGAAACTTGCTCTGACCTTTCAGCCATAAGAATCAGAAGTCTGCATCAATGCACATGTCACCACCTGACCTGCCAGGATAAGACCTGGGAACAGAATGCCTCCGCCTCAACATGAGGAAAAAGTCTGCTCCAATTAAGATTTCCCAGTATAAGAAAGTTATTCCAATATTCAATGTAACATCCCCAATGCCCTAAAATCTAGACCAAAATTGTACTACTACTACTATTACTACTAATGATGACAACAACAAACCTATAAATGGTAAATATTTAGAGGTTACAGTGCTGTTACAGGTCCTGTTCTCCGCCCATCACATTAACTTTTAATCTTCCCAACAACCCCATTTTACACATGAGGAAACAGGCACAGAGAGAGGCTAAGTTCACCCAAGTTCACACAGCTAATATGTGACATAGCTGGAATCGAAGCCCTAAAAATGGTACAAGTCACTGCTTGTAAACATCATTCATAATGCCTCTTCTACAAAAAACTGTGAGAAAGGTTGGCAGTGGGTCCTTTGAAGAATAAAATCTATGGCAAAGCATTTCCGAGTACTTTTCATTAATTAGATAGAAACTTGAATACTCCAGCACCAAAACTTAACTTACTGAAACTCTTAAATTCTCCTCTAAGTTAATAATGATTATGTGATTTGCTATTTGAGAAAATTACTCCCAATGGTAAGGTATTTCAATGCCACCCTGCTGCTATTGAGAGAAAGTTACCTTTGTAGATCCTGTTCAAAGAAAGCTCGTGCTTTGATCCTTAATATCTCATAAAGTAAAAGGTTATGCTTAATCTATATTTTATAGACCTATAAGTCAAATTAGTTTCTGGGATAAACAAGCAGAGTGTGATGGTAAGCATATTCTGTAGCATTCATTTCATTCCTAGTTTGGAGGATACTATGTGCTGAGTTAAAGACAATTACGTTAGTGTAATACATAGCAGTTTTTTCTTGTATTATTCTGCAAGCATAAACAAGTTATACACAGGTTAATTTACATTCTAGGTAAAAAGCCAATTTTAAATCCAATCTATAAGGCAGTAAATATATAAAGATTCTAGGACACAGCAATAAAGTTATGCCATATAGTAGAGTTAATTTAAGACAACAATAATAAAAACATGACAAATTTTCACATTCTACCAACTGTGCAAAGGTATTTCAGGTAACATCTGTTCAGAAGCAATTGTTACAAGATAGACTAGATGAGATGCAAGGTTTCACAGTGCAATAAATGTATGTCAGTTTGCTTCTTCATAATTAAAGACCCAAGTCTTTGAAAAAAGCAATTAAGCCTTGCTCTAAATCTAAGACAATTATCCCTGCTCCCACCCCTTTTTACTCACAAAGAAAAGATCCAGAGTGATCCAGAAGTAATAAATACCATATATTATCTATTTTCAGCAGCTAAATATACTCCCCAAAAGCCACTTGATATATTTTGTTCTCTTGATAAATCATCTATTAACAAATAAAAGTAAACTTATTTTTCCTGTTAGAAGGATAGAAGAAAAGAAAGTCTGGGATGATTCAGAGCAATTTACATTCAACGCTCTGTATCCGCAGGTTCTGAATCTGACTAGTCAACCAAACACAGATCAAAAATATTTGGGGAAAAAAAGTTCCAGGCAGTTCCAAAAAGCAAAACTTGAATTTGCCACACACTAGCAACTATTTACAAAGCATTTACATTGTATTTACAACTATATATATAGCATTTACATTGTATTAGGTATTATAAGTAATCTAGAAATGATTTACTGGAGAATGTGCATAGGTTATATGCAAACACTATGCCATTTTATGTAGGGGACTTGAGCATCCATGGATTTTAGTATCCAAGGAGGGTCATGGAGCCAACCCCCCGTGGATAACGAAGGACGACTATACTTAGAAGACTGGACTGAATAAAGTGATTTTTACCTTATGAAGGTTTCAGTGCCTGCTAGGTTAGGTGGAATTTTGACATGAATAAAACTCAGGTGCCTAAAGCCTTCAACTAAGAACACCGTCTCCAATTCTTGACAGTGTAACTCTAGGACAACTGAGAGCATCACTTTAACTGAGGACTCAATGAAGAAATAAATTCAAAAAGAGCACATAGAAATCACCTGTATCATTATCATACTTGCTTTATGATAATGATACAGCACAGCAAGATGAATGAAGGTTCTAGTCATTATTCCAGGAAACCAAACTGTGGTTATCTAATATTCGCGCAAATCACAAATCTTCCAAAATAAACGATACCACAGGAAGAGATTTAAATGAATCTCATGGTTCTCCTAAAACATACATTTATAAACTGTGAAACCAAAACTTTCAATGTGGTCATCCTCATAACTGCTGTTAGTTTCCTGTGGCTGCCGTAACAAATTACCACAAACCTGATGGCTTAAAACAGCAGAAATGTGTTCAACTGGGCTAAAATCAAGGTGTCAGCAGGGCCGATCTCCCGATATGGGAGAAGGGTTCCTTGCCTCTTCCAGTGTCTGATGGCTGCCAGCATTCTTCGGCATGTGGCTGCAACCCCAATCTCTCTGCCTTGTAGTCACCTCACCTTCTCCCTTTCTGTAGTCAAATCTTCCTCTGCCTCCTTCTCATAAGGAAGTGTGTTTGCATTTAGGGTCCACCCTGATAATCCAGGAAAATATCCCCATTTTTTAAAACTTAACTTAATCATGCCTGCAATGTCCTTTTTTTGTCATAAGGTAACATTCACAGGTTCCAGGAATTAACGTGAATGTTAAGACGTGAATAACTTTGGGAGATCATTATTCAGCCTACCACACCTGCCTCCAAATAAGCCTAAGGAAATAAGGCGAGCAGGCACTATTCTCACCAAGCCCACTACAATTTCAACTCTCAAGTTCCCAGAAAAATAGGCAAAAGTTCTCCAACCTGATACCTCTTCCCACCTCACAATCTGCCTATAATCAGGAAATCACTAATTCTATATTCATTAAAGGCATTACTAACTATTGTTAATGGTTCCTGAATGAAAAAAGAAGCAGTAAAACAGTAAAACTCCCACTAGCATGGGAGAGTAATACAGGATAGGGATTAAGGATGTGTACTCTGAAGCCAGCTTGCCTAGGTTCAAATCCCAGCCTCATCCACTGGCAGCTGTGCAACCAAAGGCAATTTAACCTCTGTACCTCAGCTTCCCCTTCTAGCAAACAAGGCTAATTAATACTATCTACCTCATAGGGTTGTAATAAGGATTAAAGCACTTGAAAGTTATGAAGCACCTAGAACAGTGCTCGGCTCACTAAGGTTAACTGTTATTGCTAACAATGACCAAACACAGTAGACATATAGATATTAATGGACATGGTGAAAAACCTCTCACAACCAAACTGATGGTACTGTAATGACATAACTGGACAATAACAATCTATACAATGGAAACCATGATTAGATAGATGCCAGATTTACACTAAAGTCTGTGAGAACTTAAAGGATATTCCTAATTGAAAAAGAAGAGCTACTCTTCCAGCTTGGATAATGGAATTTACTGGCCCCCTTTCAAAGGGCTGGCACACATCCTAGAGATGGAAACTTCTCCAGAAGCCACACGTCCTGCTCTCACTCTGGATCTGGTGGCCACCACTGTGCGTACTGTGTGTTTCTAATAGTGGGAGGTAAGAATGGAATGCCCAGAATCACTGACAGGCTTTTCACGACGAGTAAGAAACTGTTTTGTTTTGTTCTAGAAGGGAAATAGGACTCGGGTCCAGGTACTGACGCTGTGACCTAGGGCAGGTACAAGTTTAATGATCCTACTGAATTCTATTCACCTTCACAGTCTTCACCCAGGTTCTTGCACTGTCCTTCCAGCCTCCACTCCAGCCTCCCAGTAACTATCCCAGTAACTTAATACACACACACTGCTTGCCATATTCCCTGCTGAAACCAAGTTGGTTAATTCGCAAGCAGCCCAAAAGAAGTTGATTCATTACGCAGCCAAACTATCCTACGTTTATAATAGACAGACTTCTACTATTTACACACATCTATGGGGAGAAGTTCTATGCTAGAGATGTTTATAAACAATTCAGAAGTAACTTGAGGCCCACAACCAAACATGCAGTAGAAAACAAGGATTTGTTTGTCTGCTTTATCCAGGTTCAAAGTAAAACAGGATTTCAGTAGGGACCAGAGCTCCTGCCTTCTTACACTAAGACAGGAGTCAGTGGCCAGGTTAGCCCTGAGTTCCACTACCAGTCTGTAGCTTTGTGGTTGCAAATACCAAGCACCTACATTATCCCTACTCCTGTCTCATCACCAACCCGCACTACTTGTTCCAGTCAAAAGCAGCTGCCCCAGGCAACTACATGACCTAATGATGACTAGGTGACCTGGAGAGATTCAGGCTAGCTAGCATCACTTCATCCCAAATCAAGAGAAAGCCAAGAACCAACTTGATGTCTGGCAGTACAGCAGAGTGAACAACCGAACAATCATTTTTTGAGGCATTGCAGAGATCTCGTGAGGAAGAGGTGGTCTCCAAAGATCACCCTCCAACCCATTAACAAGTGTTACTGGAGTGGGACTGAGAACAGTGAGAAGTAGGCAGACTGGGAAGGGCTGCTCAGAAGGTAACCTTGAGATTGGGATACTGAGTCTAGGCCAGGACAGAGTTAGAGCTGAGCCTGGAACCCCAGGCCCTCTAAGAGTCCAGTTCAATAGGGAGGTGGCACCCCCAGGCTCCTGGTGGAAACAGACTCAGATCATCTCCATAGAAAACCCTCCCCGGTTAGGCCTCCTAGAAGACAGGTTTAAGGCAAAGCAATGAAATTATTGAATTTGCAATTATTGAAATACAAAGTTTAACAAGCGCAGAGGGAGAGACCAAGCTACCATGGGTGCAAGTCAATGTCAGACAGTTCAAAGATGCACATACCAGAACTGCCAAATAAAGAATAGAAAGAGTAAAGTAGGAATTGTCTAAAGAAATAAAGGAATAAGAAACAAGGAATATCAGGAATACAGTAACCAGGCAGATTGGAAAAAGAAGCAAATGGAACTTACAGAAATAAAAAATAATTGATAACACACATATTCACAAGTTAAATAGATTAGACATAGCTGATAACAAAATTAGTGAAATGTAAAATACCAAGAAATTACCATGTAAGCAAGAATCTAAATTAGTTTGCGAGATTACAAAGAATCCAAATTACTTCTAAATTAATTTAAAGTTTTGATTCAAATCAGACCTCTATCTAAAAACACACACAGTATTTTAGATGTGTTTATTAAAGTTAAGGCTTAAAAGTGTTGTCTTCAGACATTTTTTTCATCTTTACAACATACCTAAGAAATGAAAAACAGCACAGACCCTAGAACTCATATCACCTGATACTTTTCTCAAGGAAACTAAACTTAAATATTATCTTAGGTTCTGTTTTCATGACCTCCGTGCTGGAATGAGTCACAGAAAATTACACTTCATGTATTCTGGAGCACAGAAGTCGGAGACAAAATGGAATGACAACATTAACCCAGATGGTAAACTGTACCAGGAAGAAAAGTCATTGCCCAGTGGATTCTTCTCATATGGGATAGAATCTTTCATTGCCAGTCTAACCCTATCTTATTTATTCCTCAGCTCTGTCAAGATAACAATCAACAACATAGTTGATCCTCCGGTGAAATTTCACCATTCCTATGGCCATGTTGATACTTAATTTTGTGTAATTAATCCATGTTGTCCCTCATTTTCAGTATTCTGATACATCTCTTAGCTCTGCTCTCAGTTTTATTCATCTATCATTTTTAATTGTTATATGTAGCTACTCACTCCTCCAGAAGACTTTATTCCCTTAATTTGTGTATCCTGACTTACATTCCTAACAACTTTCATTTGTTCACAGAAGGCACATGCTGTGCTGTAAAATTTCACCTATGACTAAAATGTTTTTCCATATTCCTAAGTAAAATGGAGGGGTTAGTATTAAATTTTCAATTCCGTTGGTCCCGCCCCAAATGTATCCACTCTCTATGTGATTAATTTGTGATTTATTTACACACACACAACAAAACAATCTTCACTGTCTATTCTTTCACTAGTTGATGCCAACAGAAAGATTTACAAGGCGCTAATCATGACACTTCCTTTGACTGTTGAAGTGAGTCAGAGAAGCAACCAGAACAGCAGGTTTCAAATACTTAGACTTCTTTCCAAACTAAACAAAACATTCTTTAGCAGTGACCACATGACCCGCCAATTTTAAACGAGCTGTTTCAACTTGGAAAATCATAATCTACTTTTAAAAATTCTTCTTGGGATTTAAATATTAAACAGAAAAAGAAATACTATCACCTAAAAGTTCACTTCGATATATCTCATACCCTCAGATGCTGGGGCGGGAAAGGAAAAGTTTAACTTAAAAAAATGCAAAGTCCATAGTGACGTCAATACTCAGACATTTGAACTGCTTCTCACGTCAGCCTTAAAAAATCTGGGGCAACACAATGATCAGGGTATTTGTCAAAGGATCCAAATAGAATTGGACCCTGCCGTCATAAGTCTACGAAGAGATTGGCAGCTCTGACAATCTAGAACAAAATGTAGCCCCCATTTAGGCCCTGTGGGCCCACCCACGCTGTCAGTCAGGTCAGAGCTGAATGACATTGAAGGACCCGGGACCGAGCCGCAGCCTACCGGCACTGTGGGAGCTCCCCCACCCCCCAGCTTCACCTCGCTAACTTACAAACTTAGGGCGTTTCTCTCCAGGCTCATCGGGGCCTCCGGGCGGCGGAGGGTGCTGGAGGCCCTTCCTGCGCGGCATCTTGCTGTCCCGGCAGCTGCGGAACGAGGCGGAGGAGGGATAGGGGGCCCCGGCGGCCGAGCCCTGCGCCGCGGGGTGCAGCCGTGGCCGGTACCGATCCATGCTTCCCCGCAGCTCCGGGGGAGTAGGAGAAGAAAGAAGGCGGCAGCTCTACAAGCCACAGGCGGGAGCCCAGGGGTCTGCGGCGCACTCGCCTTCCCGGTTCCGCCGCCCACGCCGCCAGTTGGGTTCAGCCCAACCGCTGCCTCCCGGGCCGCATCCAACACATCCGAAAATTCCCGCCGCCGCTGACCGCCCGGGACCCGCCAATCGCGCGCTGCGCGGTCAGTGACGCTCCCGGGAGCCGCCCCTTCCGGGCAAAAAGAAACGTGATTGGCTGTTCCGCCCGTTCTTTTCTCTGTTCAAGCTTCTGTTGGTCCAGGCAGCCCACCTTAAGGGAACTGGGCGGGATTGGGTTTGGGGAAGCGTGGAGAATTTATGGGGAAGTGTCTTGTCTGGGTGTATTTGGAATTTGGAGAATGGGTTCTTGCTAACCTGGGGGTCTGGCGAGACCCGCCCTACACCACCATATGAGCAGCTCTGGGATGTGAAATCATCTGCTAACCTTCTCTGCAAGTCTCGGGAGGTCTCGGTGCGATAGCCACTGAGAAAAGTAGTTCTGGGACCCGTACTTGAAGGGGTGCTAAGCGGGAGAGAACCACAGCGCCCACGGCGCTCCATAAGGATGCTTTCTCGACAGATTGTCAAAACGCCTGCTGAGTGCCGGAGTGCTGCGAGCCCGCTCAGGGTGGCAGAGACGGCCACCAAAAATCAGCGCTGGGCCACGCCCTTAGGGAGCTCACAGTCTAATGTGCTTCACAAATCCTTACAAAAATAACAAAATAATGTAAATGTTATAGCAGTTATTTTAAAAGTTCATTGAGAACAAAAGGGAGAGGAATTGACATTAAATCTGAAGGAGGGGATTTGGAAAGACGAAAGGAAGGATGCCTAGATTTTCTCTGAACAGAAAAGAGTGGCAGGACTTTTAGATAAAAGACGTTCCAGGCAGGAGCAAGGCCAAGAGGAGTGAAGATCAAAGAGTTGAAAAAACTTCAAGGGCATGTAATGAAGGCCCTCGAGCGAAACCATTCCGAAGAGTTTATTGTGTATAGCCAAGGTCCAGATACAAGGCCAAAGCGGTTTTCCCACACACAAGCGTGCTTTCTTTCCCCTTTAAAAGCAGTCTCTCCCTTTGAACTATTTCCTTAAGCTACCCATCTTCTGACTCCATGGAGGTGGTGTGGGTAAACATGCAGTACTGATTTGGGTACAAGAAACAACTCTAAGAACTCAGGAGATTAGCACAGAGGTTGAGAAAATGGGCCTTAGTTTCAAGTAAGTCTTCACACTACAGTTTTTTTGGGGGGGGGGGTTGTTTGTTTGTTTTATGTTTATTTGTTTTTATATTTGTTTACCAAACTTTCTGTGCCAGTCTCTGTCCTCAAAAATCACCTTATTTTTAGGGGAAAGTCCAGGAGAACAGAAAGTTCAGGAGAACTGCAAGTAGTTCCTATGTATTGGTGACCGTTAGACCCAGATGCAAATTTTATTCCCGTTATTTACTAGCTATGTGATGTTGGAGGTGATGTTAAAATTTCTTTCTGTTGCCTTTCCATATGCAAAAGGGGATGATAATAATACCTAACAAGCAGTGTTGTCAGGCTTAAATGAGGTAGCATATGTAAAGTTCTTAGAAATGTCTGTGAAAGCCTCTCCCACCAAAGACCACCAGGAGGAACATGTGTAGTTGAACCAGTGGAGTTTGTTACTCATAAAGAATGAGGACATGCACTATGGGATGGGGTTTCTCAGTAAGAGTCCAGAAAAAGAATGAGAAGGGTAACTGAATTTCAGCGCTGTCAGGGATTGGGGACAGTTCGATGAGTGTGTAGCTTAGTAAATCTTATCTAGAAGGATGGCAGGCTAAAGAATGAGGCTAAAGCTGTAACTGACAAAGGAGGAGCAGTCATTGATAGTCTTGGGAGGTTTGGTATTTAGTGATTTGCCCACTGACCTTATTCTGTAAGATTGGTTATTTCCTTGAGAAGAACAACAGGGCCTATCTGTGAGTGTCAGGCCAGCTTCTAAAAACACTGAGGCCCAGCTGGAAGTGGCAACTAGTTCCCTCATGTCAAGGGCTGCTTTTTTCTTTCTCAGGTCCTTGGCATGTAGATGGTACTAAATATAAATAAGCAGGAGCTGTTATAATTGATTTTCAGGCTTTACATAGATCACTCTGACATTTTTCTCATAGAAATTCTTTGCAACCACAATGCACCTGTGAAAATAATACATTTGTCTAAATTTCACATTTTTAAAGTACATTTTATATGTGTTTATTATTTAGACATCGCAACAGCATGCACTGCCCCTCGTTCTGATGCCCCAACAAGAAGGATATAATATACCCTACTGAGCCAACAATTTTGGAAGTGCTACCTTGTGCCAGCCTTGGTACCCAGGGCTGGGACAAAGTTGAATGGCACCAAAGGCAGACCTGGAGAAGCTTGGAATCCAGGAATATGTTTCTTTCCTTTATCATGTCTGTTCATTCTAAACATCTAGACAATTAGTAATGCAATCCTTGTGAGGGTTCACTCTTAATGACTATATAAGAGAGAAAGTTGTGAAAAGTTGAGGGAAGGGATGGATCATTCCCATTCAAAAATTTTTTTTAGTGACAATTTTATGAGATACCATTTTACCCTCATCAAACTGGCAAATATTACAAAGTTCCACATCACCAAGTTTTGACCAAGATGTAAGGATTTCTTCGTAGATGATAAGAGTGCAAAACTGGTACAGCCAGTTTGGGCAGCAACTTGGAAACACCTAGTAATGGTGAAGGTACATGTACCTATGATCCAGCAATTCCATGTCTAAAGTCTCCCTGGAGAAGGCAAAGATGCCGTACAAAGGTATTTCCTGAACATCTGTAAGAGCAAAAAAGGGTAAAGCATTTAGCCATCCTGCAGTCAGGGAATATCTGGATAAATCTCAAAAATAAAGAGGAAAATCAAGTGGCAAAAAAAATATATATATATATAAATGTAATGTGTATGTGCGTGATAACACTGCAAAAACACGAGGGAAATAAACACAACAACGTCATCTAGTTCCAAAGAGGAAAGGAAGAAAGAAGAAGGAAGGAATTAAAGCTGAAATGTTATAGCTGAAGTATTGGTAAATGTTTTTATCTATTAAAAGTGAAACATCTGAAGTAAATCTAGCAGAATGTTAACACATTTAATCTCAATGGTGGGTATATTTGTGTCTATTTTATTTTTTATTATTTTCTGTAATTTTCTGTTTATTGGAAATGTTTCATATTAAGGGTTTTTTGGGGGGTTGAAAATAAGTTTTTTATATATAAGGTTTTTAACAAAATACATAAGCTAACAGAAATAAAGTAACTTTAGAAATAGCTCCCTTAACTCTTCCTATTCCTTCAGAAAATTTTAATTTGTTGGCATTGAGACCACAATGAGCTATTAAGTTCATGTAAGGAAAAATTAATTTTCTTTTAGGATGACTTTAATTTTTTTTTTAATTTTGAGTAATCAGTCATATTTCCTCCTCCACCTGCCTTTCCACTTTTTTTTCTGTCCTCTCTTCTCACATGAATTTCCCTTCTCTCCCTTAAATTAGCACAGAGGTGGAGAGCTAGGAAACAAGGAAAACTGCTACATTTCCCTCTTTCAGTTAAACTACAAGTTCAGTTCTTTGCCATGAATACTTTCCAAGTGGTCAGTGCATTAAAACAAGAACCACTTAATAACAAGCCTAATTCAAGCCTAAGTAATTTAACTTTATCATTTTCATCATTGCTTTACCACCTGACTACAGTGGAGGAATGCCTCACTGTACATAAATTCTGTAGCATTTTGTGCTTAATGACAGTGTATTCAAATAATTGTCTGGCCATTAGCACCGACTTTGCGCTTTCATTCCGAACCCCCAATGACAAGATAAAACAGTGTTGCCTCCCGGATGGGATATGAGGCATGGCTTCTTCCACACTTTCCACATGCTTGTCCGTCTTGGTTAAAATTGCTTCTGTTTTACAATAGAATGTTAGATGAGAAAAAAGCAAATCACATCCTCAGAATGACCACTGATACAGTTATATGATGTATGTGTCTACACCAGTGTTTCTCAGCCTCGGCACTATTAACTTCTGGAGCTGGATAACTCCTTGTTATGGGAGGGACTGTCCTATATACTGTAGGATGTGTAGCAGCATTCCTGACTTTTACCCACTAGTTGTCACCAAAAATTTCCCCAAGCATGGCCAAGTATCCCTGAAGGGCTGAGGAATATTTCACTGTATGGATATAGCACATTTTGTTTATCCATTCATCAGTTGATGGTCATTTGGATTTTTTTCTACCTTTTGACTATTATGAATAATGCTGCTATAAATATTCATGTACAGGTTTTTGTGTGGACAAAAGTATTTCTTCTCTTGGATACATGCACAGGAGAGAAATCGCTGGGTCATATTCTAACAGTTTAAGGAACTATCAGACTTTTCCAAAGTAGCTGCACCATCCTACATTCCCATCAACAGGGATGGTTCCAATTTCCCCACATCCTTGCCAACAATTTTTTATTTTTACCTGACTTTTTGAACTTAGCTATGCTAGTGTGTGTGGAGTGGTATCTCATTGTAATTTTGATATGCTGCTTATTTTTTGTAAAGAAAATGTTACTGATATAGAACTATGCCTGTTCTTTTAAGTATTGTCTGTAGCTGCTTTTGCTCTACAACTGTAGCATACTTGGGACAGAGACCATATGGCCTGCAAAGCCTAAAATGTTTACTATCTTGCCCTTTACAGAAAAATATTTTCTGACCCCTGCTAAATTATTTTTCCCCCTTGGTGTATCACAATTTGTTTTGTTCGGTTATTTATTTTTCTTCAACGAGAGTAGTATTCCAGTAAGAAGCAAATATTAATTTTGGACAAATGTTCATGATAGAGCCACATTCTTCCCTTTGCCGTATTACACATTTACACAGGCTTTAACAGGTTTTTTTAAGTCTGTTTAGCAAGGCCAAGAAGATCTTGCTACCATAATGAGTCACTGTGGAGAACAGTTGATTCAAGGTAGGTGTGAAAAGGAAAATTATTATATAGATATGTGACTCTTCTTAAAACACATTTAAGTAATTTGTGCTCTGCTAAGTTTTCTCGAGGGCCTTATGCTGTAAGTTCAGATAGAAATTTTTCATAGGGAATATAGTTAATATATTAACACAGTTTAATGTCATGCTTAATAGTTTCCTGGGATTAGAAACTATCAGATTTTGATTAGAAAATTAATTTGCCCATGTTTGTAGATGATAGAGCCGTTTAAAAGGGAACAGGAATATTCCTTAATATTAACTAACTTACATTAACTAATATTAACATTTAACTAAGGTTCAGTTGAAAGTGTTAGATGTCACTACCAGATCACACTCCCAATATTTGAAATAAGTAGCAAAAAGGAATTAAGAAATCATTAAGACTGTTGTAAGATTACAGTTTAATTCTTTCATATTAAAACACAATTACTAACACCCACATATAATTTGTTGAGTCACTTGGATAATAATTTGTCTAACAATAGCAAATAGTAACTACGTAACTCAAAGCTAAAAATACATGTAAAATAAGCTAGAATTCTATGGTACCCTATAGAGATTTTCAAATATTCTTTTTCTTTCATTAACGTCTCTTTCTCATCACCATATATGTTTTTCTTTTTTTAACCTCAGATGAATTTCTGTGTTTTGGACATTCTGTAAAATCAAATGTACATAAAGCCTGTCTTTATTGAGCTCTCTCCTGAAGGCATTCTTTTTTGTGTATTATTTTCTTTGGTTCTAATTCTTTAGCTGAGCCCATCCTAATACAATAGAATAAATACAGTTTTGTCAGTTTGCCATGATTAATCTATTGATGTCTCTATCTGGTCATGAGAGGGTATTGTATAATTAGTTGCAATGGTTAGCAAAGTTAGCATTCTTAGGTTTTTTGCCTATGATTGTCTGAAATATTTACAGTTTCCTGTGAAATCAAGCTCTGCCCTCACACTGTTCTGAAACTGCAGTCACAAGTGACCAGAAAATTTTATGCTGTCAGGTCTCAATCCTTGATCACCTCTCCATTTGCTGCCATTGATAACAGCATTCTCTTTATTTTTCTTTTTTGACATATAATGTTGTATTAGTTTCAGGTATACAATATAATAATTTGATTTTGTACATATATATATATATATATTTTTTTTTTTTTGGCTGTGCCACGTGGCTTGTGGGATCTTAGTTCCCTAACCAAGGATTGAACCAGGGCCCTTGGCAGTGAGAGCACAGAGTCCTAACCACTGACCACCAGGGAATCCCCTGTATATATTTTGAAATGATTCCACAATAAGTCTACTTAACATCTGTCACTTTATACAGTTACAAAAAAAATTTTTTTCTTGTGATGAGTATCCTTCTTCAACATCTCTACTCGCTTATTTCTCTCATCATCTCTCTAAACATTCTTTCCCTGACCTTTGCTTGGGATAGCATCTCACCCTATAGTATGCCTCAAGGTAGAAAACCTAATTCAGTTCCACTTTTTGCAGGGCCTCCAAATAACAAATGACTGGTGGAATTCATGCTTCTGCGGTACATGCATGCCTCAGTTTACTCATCTGAAAAATGAAGAGGTTAAATTGTTCTTCAGATATTCCAACTAAGATGCTCAGAGCCCTAATCTTTGATATCAGTACCTCCAGGGCCACCACAGAAGGGGAGGGAAAAGGAAATGGAATGATTCTGGGCCCTCTCCCAAGAGACATTTAAACCAACACTGCTTTTACTTGTACATAGAATTCTTCAACATGAAGTTTCATGTGGAACAAAAAAGGATTTGGAAAAAAGTAAAAAAAATTATTAAATGAAATGGAGTCTAAATCAGTTTTTCTCAATCTTTTTGTTATTATCTTTCCCTTAAGGAGCCTTTGTAGACATTTTTCCTTATTGCCTCCCTGTAACATTTTAATACTTTAGATATGCCATGTATTTATCAGTGCTTTAGACATAAAGAGAGACCTTTTTTTGCCCCCTAAGAACCAGTTTTCATACCTTTGGCATGAGGTACCAAGGGTGATATCGGCTCCCTTCCCATCCTCTAAATGCTCTAAATAATCCACTACATAACTAACTGGGTCACTTTGAGCTACTTACTATCCTCTGAGAATCTCTATTTCCATTTACAAAACAGGAGAAATAATTTACAAGCATATTATCAAGATTAATTGAAGTAACATATACAAAAGTGTTTTAGCAAAGTGCTAGGTACATATTATATACTCAATGTTATTTTTCCTTCTCCTTGAAAGTCCCATCCATTTTGACATTCTATGATATCTCAATTCTAGTATATTCCCAATTTAGGCATATAACAAAACTGAAGCTCTCACAATCTCCACCCCAGTTGTTAATGTTTGCCAGCACCACCGCTGTTCTTCAATATTCCAGACAGCAATCCTGAAAGTTCTCTTTGACGTTTCTTCTCTTTGACAAATTACACCCAAGTCACGGTGGTACAGGGTGAACAGTGAGCACCACCCCAAAATCTGAAAAGGAGGAATGTTTGCCCTTCTGATAATCAAACTAATTAAATTAACATATAATCAGAAATTGTTGGGGTTTTTTCCTACGTTAAAGGACTGATAACTTTGACTTCACGAGTATATTAATCCGTGTAAAGAAAAATATTCATCAGAAGGCGGGCAGTCAGAACTGGAGAGGGGAAAAAATGAGACTATCCGGATCATAGATACCTAAAATCCAACACATACAAAAGTGAAATCAACATCTTTGTCTCTTTACCTGCCTCTCACCCAGTCAAGTCACCTCAGCAGATAGCAACACGGCCTACCCACTTACCTTAGCAGAAACCTGCTCCCTTTGGCATCCAGTCTCTAAATCCTGTCAATTCCTAGCCCTTAACACGCCTCAAATCCATTCTCTCCACACCATTGCCCTGCCTCAGACACTATTCTCCTGCACGGCTGAACCAGCTTCTGACTGCCTTCTCAGACACCGCTCTGGTCCCACCAGTGCATCCTAGAGGCTACTGCCACAGAGCTCTCTCTGAAAAGGTTATCTGATTGCCTAGTTTCTCCTCGGGTTTAAAATCCAGCTCCTCCAGCTATCACAACTCTCTGATACCTCAGAAGAATAAGACTAGAAACCTCTCAAGCAGAAACTGCCATAAACCAATGTGGCATACGCATTGCCTTGACTGGAGAATGGGCAGCGGAAAAACACTTTAACTAGTTTCCTGATATGAAACATCTACCTTCTCTTGACCTTAAAAGAAAACTTGGGGGCTTCCGGGGTGGCGCAGTGCTTGAGAGTCCGCCTGCCGATGCAGGGGACATGGGTTCGTGCCCTGGTCCGGGAAGATCCCACATGCCGCGGAGCGGCTGGGCCCGTGAGCCATGGCTGCTGAGCCTGCGGGTCCGGAGCCTGTGCTCCGCAACGGGAGAGGCCACAACAGTGAGAGGCCCACGTACTGTCAAAAAAAAAAGAAAAAGAAGAAAAAATTTCTTTGGGAACTCTGTTCAATTTCTCAGTACTATTCTACTCTTCCTATCATTAGGAAGCTTGATTCATAGCTCTGTGTTGTTTAAATTACTATTTTTCCTTTACTTATTTTCCTAGTTTTAATTTTACTGTAAAATCTCTTCAAGATTCTGCAATTTAGACTCATAATGTCATCTCTCTTTCTTCTATTTTCCGATAAATCTTTACCTTTACCCCAGGTTACATCTTCATATATAAGTTTCCAAGATTTTTCTTTTCTTAAAGGCAAATGCTGGAGGCTAATTATCATCTCACCGTATGGTTTCTCTTCTCTTCTTTATTCCTCAAAACTATCACGCAGTTCTCCTGCGATTGCTATCGAAATTCATCTGACCTCTTCCCATTATATTTGTACACCTCTAAACTTACCATCTGTTATTGTCCTTCAGATGGTTACTAAATCCTGAATTCATTTTAAGGTCCTGCCATTTCTCTAACTCTATTTTCACCTCTCTCAGTTATGTGATTCCCTAGACCTAATTTTCACTTCTTACTACCAGGAGGGAGTGAACTGTTGTAAGCAAAATAAAACATCCTCTCTTCATTTATGCTATGACAAGGAAGAGCTGCACCTCACCCATTTCCTGAAAAGTGGTCTTGAGCAAGGACAAACTAGGCTGGCAAAGGAAGAAATGAGGAGAGCTCAGAAGGAGGCTGAACAGACAGCTGGGTACACCAGGCCCTGTTAAAGTCTTCAGGTGGGATGGACACACAGGGGACTCCAGCCCAGAATTTTTTTTTCTCCTAATTTTTATATTTTTGACAGATAAAACCACAGGGCTATGGAAACATGTGTTAGCCCTCCACCAAACCTGTGTTAAACCTTAGTGTTCAGTCTTAGTCTGTTTACTTTTAGTAACCACATGTTTCCCTGTCCTTAATAAATTTGCTCAAATGCTTTTTGAAATTAAGTAGTACTTCTAGTTCAACCTAACTTTCTAAACTGAGGTTTTAGAAGACAGGACCTCATTTTAATATTTCAGAATGTAAAGCACATGTTCTTTTTGATCTAATTCATATATATGATTTCGTGTATTTTGACCATGTCCTCTCTTAGTTTTCTCTCTTCCACTTGAAAGAATTCCTGTCTTTGAGTTCTTGTCTCAGTACAGCAGCACCCAACCCCTTCAGCTGTTTTGGTTGATCATAGATGAATTTTTCCCTACTTGTCCAAATCTTTACTAACTTATAATTACCAGTACCACAAACTGAATTTCAGATGTAGGTAAACCATGCTTCTGTAAGGTGGTGGATACAATTTTCATTTGTTTTTAAAATACTAAAATGCAAAATAGTTTACCTATCAATAGGCCCAGTAGCTCTATTCAAAATAGAGAACTTCTTATATTAATATGTTGTATGTATAAACATTTTATAAATTGAAAATCACTCTAAAGTATATATATATTATAATTTTCCCTGGCATGTATTTGCCACATGCTATATAGGTATCAGATATGCTTTTTTAAAAATATATTTTAAGTATTTATATTTTATATAAATGAAACATATATATTTTTAGGAGTTGTTAACATTAGTTTTCATTCCATGGACTATCAAATTGATGTTGTGAAGCTAGCTGAAAGCATGACAGATGGCCAGAAAACAGCACTTAGTGTTAAAACTGTGTCATAAATCATTCATGAGTGAATACCTTACCCTTCACATATGATCAAGGGTTGATGGTATCACAACCTGAAGACTGATAGAAAGTGCAGGTTTGAAGGTATGTTTGTCACAACTGTTTCCGTTGCAAGTCACAAATTCTCAGCTCAGACTAGCTGAAGCACAGAAGGGCATATCTTTTCGTATAACAAAAAAATACTAAGGAAGTTCACATAATAAAAAGAACTAGATCTCAGAAGCTGGGCCTGGAGATCAGGATTGGCTACATAATTTGCATAATGAAAAAGCAAGATGCCCTGTTTAAAAATTATTAAGAATTTCAAGATGACTACAGCAGAGCAGTCAACATTATGTGTGAGGCCCTTCCAAGTTCAGAATCCTGTGTGACATGCAGGTTGTATGCCCATGAAGATGGCGTGCTAGAGATTCAAGTCAACCAGGACCTTCCTTCTCTCTTTCTCCCTGACATCTCTCACATTCACTTTTCTCTGTTTCTTTTTTCATGTTTTCCTCATTCTTTCCTACTGCAATGGCTGAGCCAGTCTTCTTTGCTAATTCAAGCAAATAATGTTTAGAGAGGGCTCCGATTGGTCATATCTGAATGAAATGCCTAGGTTTGTTGAGGGGACCCAGCAGGGGAGAGGTGGAGTTACCCAAGTGAGAGAATGGGGTGGGCAGATGCATTCAAATCACAAGGAACTGTTGTGGAGTTCCTTAAAGAAAATTGGGATGCTTGCACTAATAAAGATGAGATGGAACAGTATCCTGAGTAGGCAAAACTGAAATATCCACATAAAACCCATTGGGTTTGACTTGTCATCCTTATTTGTAGTTTTTTAATCTTTCTGATCCACAGTGTAAAGATTATGTGAGATGATTAATACTATAGTATGGACATTCAGTAAATATTAGTTTATTTTACATTCTCTAATGTAAGTGTGCATCACAGGGTATAAAAATGTCATCATTAATTTGGGATAGTGGTACAGTTTTTGGATTTATATATAAAAAGATAAACTGCACAGTGAGTCTGGCTGGCTCTAAACCTTTTCTGCAAAACTCACATAAGAAACGGTTGAGGGGCTTCCCTGGTGGCTTAGTGGTTAAGACTCCACCTGCCAATGCAGGGGACACGGGTTCGAGCCCTGGTCCGGGAAGATCCCACATGCCGCGGAGCAACTAAGCCCGTGCACCACAACTACTGAGCCTGTGCTCTAGAGCCCTCGAGCCACAACTACTGAGCCTGTGTGCCACAACTACTGAAGCCCGTGTGCCTAGAGTCCATGCTCCACAACAAGAGAAGCCACCGCAATGAGAAGCCCACGCACCACAACGAAGAGTAGCCCCCACTCGCCGCAACTAGAGAAAGCCCACGCACAGCAACGAAGACCCAATGCGGCCAAAAATAAACTAAATAAATTTTAAAAAAAAACAACAAAAAGAAACGGTTGAGAGAAAGCTGGAGGACAAATGGAAGGGCAGTGACAAGAAACTTGTGTTTACAATGTGAAGACTATTACTCTTCTCCAGAGCAGGTTTCATAAGTAGAGCCAGTGTACATTATTTGTAAAGATTTGATCTGTCCCTTAATTCCCCTCAGTACAGATGGACAGTCTGCCATGATAAACAAATCTCTTCTGAAGATTTGGAAATAACAAGAGGGAATTTTTAAAATTTACCAAGTATAACTTTCCTAAGAATCTTAAGAATCTCTTTTATAGACATTCCCTACCTGCCATTACCTATTCAGGTATCCAGACTGTTTCATTTCTTTGCCTTTTTCATTCAGCTTTTGAACTATATAGAGTTTCCTTTCTTTTACACATGGGTATACTGGCTACACCTTCGCCCATGCATTATTGAAAGTTTATGAAGAATAGAAAGAGGCTCTTCACACTCTCAGAGAGAAAGGAATTAAGTTTAATTTCTAGGAAGAGCTGAATAGGGAATTTATTATAGACAAGAGAATTAATAAAAGAAAAACATAAAGGTAGAATCAACATTTTGTTTTTGTTACATAGTCAGGATAACAAGGAGAACGGCACAATCACTAATGTAAATAACCAGTCATCTTAAAAGCTAAACATTTTGAAAATTATCTATTTAACTAACTTGATTCTTTTCTCTGCTTTACTTTTGTTAATATGGACTATATCTTGAGAACTAAACTAAGAAGGAAAAAAAATTCAATCATGGTAGGTGATTAGTAGTATAGAGTTTTATATGCACTGGTTCATGGAACCTCCTCTGTATATATTTAATCCTTTATTTTTTCATGAAGAAATCATGCTAAATGTCACATATATAACCAACCTCTCTCTCTCTCTCTCTCAAACTCTGAGGAGTCAACGCTTTTGTAATAGTTCTGGAAAAGCAACAGTCATAGCTGCAAGATGGATTTTCACATGCATTCAGAGATAGCTGGGACCAAGCAAATAGTCTATTTGCCTTAATTGTCATGTATAAGATTAGACAACAGATGTTTTCTTACATGTGGTTTGCTAATTTATTTCATTCTTTCTGTCCATTTACACGATCCATTCTGAAAATGAGTATTGAGAAAGTGTAACTGAATCTTCTGCTCCTCTTTTTTTTTTTTGCGGTACGCGGGCCTCTCACTGTTGTGGCCTCTCCTGTTGCGGAGCACAGGCTCTGGACGCGCAGGCTCAGCGGCCATGCCTCACGGGCCCAGCCGCTCCGCGTCATGTGGGATCTTCCCGGACCGGGGCATGAACCCGTGTCCCCCTGCATCAGCAGGCGGACTCTCAACCACTGCGCCACCAGGGAAGCCCTCTTCTGCTCCTCTTGAAAAACAAAATCTAATTTCTCTCATTAATATGTCATCTTTCAATGCCAAAACTTAGGGAGAAGAATGTTTGTTACCAACCACAACTTTATATCATGCACAAATAAAAAATCTTTATTCTTTAGCTCTATACAAAAATACCAACACACACCCTTCAAAGAACAGCAGCAGCAAAGCAAAAAAACACAGCTGCTATCACACTATCATGCTCTCCAAGGTATTTAACATCTATAAAAGTTTATCTTATTTTTACTCATAAATTCTGGCAAATTCAGTCACTCTCCCAACTCCCACCATATTCATGCATATTCACACATTCTCTGGAAGTCTGGAAATTTGCCCACAATTATGTTTAAAGCCATGATTTAAATGTGACCAGTTTTGAATGAAATGAATGACTTCTACTAAAATTACTCAACATCAAGCATGTTTTAGAAAACCTTTTAGATCAGGACCCATTTTTCTGTTATGTCTGCCCGATAGTAGTAATGCTAAAGTTCCTTGATCCACTTAATGAGGAAACTGACACGGTTTTCCATTATATAGTAGAGCTGACCATAGAATATTTAAATTGGTTTCAAATTTTAGGTTAATGTTCTTACTGCTGTCCTGCTACTTACCTTAATTTATCTTAGTATTTTATGGTGTTGGACATTACTGTCTGCATAATGATCACAGAAGTTTTAGATGTAGTGCCTCCTCTCTCCTCATTAATGCTGCTACTAAACTTCACTTCTTAAGAAAAAATGATTATATTATATACATATTTCAAAACAGATAATTATGCAGTTGAATGATTACTGCCGTGTGTGGTACTTTAATTCTTATGTGGTGTGTAACTTGATGGTAATCACCCAGAGAATATGTACTCAGTTTACCATTTTTTTAAGCTATAAAAATAAAATAAATATGGTAATAAAAATATCCAGTTTACAGAAGATTATAAAGCACAAAGCAAAAATCTCCCATTCTTTACTCCTACTTCTGTTTAGCAGAGATAACCACATTTAACTGTTTTTATTTCAAGTTCCTTTGGTCATTACTTCTGTAATGCTGAATATTACACTTACATCTTGTTTTTGCAATTTATAAGTACACTTACATCTTGTTTTTGCAATTTATAAGTACTCAACAGTATCAACTGACTCTATTATGAAAGATGAGAAAATTAGCTTACCCCTACCCCTTCTACTACCTCCTCACTCCAAGGTTTGCTAATTTAACTTTTATTTCTGTTTAGTTACCTTTATTTTTATTTACATATATACACAAATATTTTTACATTTATAATACATAAATGTGATAATATAGTATATCTTTTATCTTAGTGCAGTTTTTTCTTTCTTTTTTTTTTTTTTTGCCTAATTTTCCCTCCCTTTATTCAGAAACACAGTCCCTTTCCATTAACAAATGTTTACAGCCTATAAAGAATCTTTTGATATTTCTTCATGATTTTATAATCATGTAAAACATACACATTGCTCAATGGATATAGAGTTTCAGTTTTGCAAGAAGAAAAATTTCTGGAGATCTATTGTATAATAATATGGATATGCTTAACACTACTGAACTACACACTTAAAATGGTTGGAATGAGTAAATTTTATGTTATGTGTTTTTACCAAAATTTAGAAATTTTAAAAATACATGATTATATAATCATACACATATGTTCATATATAGGAAGTCTTCACTTTGCGCAGTTCCTACATAAACAAATTTCACTTACCACAGTTCAGTTGAATAACACCAGCTTCCCAAGATCATGGTTTAAATTTCAGTTGCCACAGTATATTAACTGGGAATGATTGCATAAAGTACAAGCTTCAGGAATTCCTTGGTGGTGCAGTGGTTAAGAATCCACCTGCCAATGCAGGGGACACAGGTTCGAGCCCTGGTATGGGAAGACCCCACATGCCAGGGAGCAACTAAGCCCATGTGCCGCAACTACTGAGCCGGTACTCTAGAGCCCATGAGCCACAACTACTGAGCCTGCATGACACTACTACTGAAGCCCACACGCCTAGAGCCCATGCTCTGCAACAAGAGAAGCCACCACAATGAGAAGCCTGCACACCGCAACAAAGAGTAACCCCCTCTTGTCACAACTAGGGAAAGCCAGCGAGCAGCAACGAAGACCTAACGCAGCCAAAAATAAATAATTTTATATAAAAAAAAAGTACAAAGTTCACTGCTAACTTGTCAGTCTACAAACCATCTTGTAAATAACAAATGTACACCGTGATCATAACCAATCATGGCACTTTTTTCAAAATCTGTTGATTGATTGGTCACTGCACGTCTTTTATTCAGGTCATGCACAGACAGCAAAGCATGTAGTGTGTTGTGTCCTTGTCTCCCTGTGATAAAACTACACGACATTTTACAAAATGAATAATCAAAAATGGAAATGGGCAACAAAGATCAAAGTGCAGCCATAAAAGGAAAAGTCATAATGCTGGTAGTGAAATTCCAACTGAACATAAATCGAGTTGTGAAAGAAATAACTGGCCATGGGAATGCTGACACTGCTGCCATTCAAGAGACTCTAGCTGTGCAGCCAGAAGGACTTAGTGAAGATGAACTTATCAACATAAATAAGGAAAATAATTGTAATAAAAAGAATGATATCCCTGAGGAAGTGATGCCAATAAAAAAAACTTCACGTTAAAAGCATTTCTGGAGATATTTCACAACACTGAAAGGATAAAATGTCAGAAGCTGAATCAATCTTAAAAAGAAGAATGACGTGAGTTCCCTGGTGGCCTACTGGCATGGCCCAGGTTCAATCCCTGTTTAGGGAACTGAGATAGGACAAGCAGCACGGCATGGCCAAAAGAAAAAAATTCAAAAAAAAGAAGAATGATAATTTGCTAAGGCATAGAAAAGATACTTACTCCATATAGTAAGTTATCCAATGGAGAAGACAGTAGTCTTCCAATCATCCTTGATAAGTTTGTTTTATAAGTTTTTTACAATGAAATAAAACGATTTAATTCTTAATGCTCCTAATGTTTTAACTTACAGTGTACTAAATATATCGTTTTACATTTGCTAATTTCTCTATACCTAATTGACAGTAAGAGCAATTTTAATGTTTTGACTAAACTTGTTAAGGGTTTCAGAACAATCTTACTTTTCTCTATTGATTATTAAACCAATGCGTATGGTTTCAGCTTGCACAGTCATTTTTTATGGTCTTACTCTACATGCAAACAGATGATACTGTAGAAGTTCTTTTGGTCATTGTTTATTTTACAAAATTGAGATCATGTTACCTACACTTTTCTGCATTTTCATCTTCTCACTCATTTTTTTGGTGGAAATATCTTTAAATTGATTAGTATAATTGTAAGAGATTCTTTTTAAATAGTTGAAAATTTCATAATATACATGTACTATGATTTCTTGAACCATGCCTTTACTAATGGTCATGAAAAACGTTTTTAGCTTTCTGCCACAATGATCATTGCTGAATAAACATTTTGTAGAAATAGTCTTAAGTACTATTTGATTTATTTCTATGATATAGATTCCCAAGAGTGGAACTGCTAGGTCAAATGTATACTCTTAGATATCGAGATAGCTTCACCAAAGGCCGTAACAATGCATATTTCAGTCCCTTGTCACTAAGGTAAGTATCCTTTTACTTTGCATTCTCACTGGAAATAGAAATTAGAACTCTTAAATTGTTGTCAGTCAGATAAGGTAAGGTTATATCTTATTGTTAATTTAATTGACTATTATTGAATATTGGAGAGTTTTATGTTTGTTGGTCATTTGAATTTGCTATTTGTAAATAACCTTTTGTTGTGTTCTTGGTCATTTAAAAAATTGAAGTGTCTTTTTCTTGTCCATCTTGAGCTCTTTGTACATTATATTTTGACTAGCCAAAAAATGTAGAAAGAAAAGCAATTTGGATGGGGTCAGAACTTGCTTTACTAATTAGCTAGAATGTGCATTCAGCAAATCAGTAAGATATTGGTTGGTATAGGAAGAAGCAAATAGATCTGCATAACAGAATAGCCTTCAAAAACAAATCCAAGTACATATGATAATTGATTAAATTTATTTTATTTGTTTACACAAGTGGCAAAATGATGGATTATTTAATAAATTTTTCTGGTAAAACCGACTAGGCATACAGGAAAAGTCAAATTGGAAACTCTTCTAGACAAAAAATAAATTTCATATGAATTAAAGTTATAGCTGTAAAACTAAAAAAACATTCTTACACAAAAATCTTCGATACTCTATAATCTATGGATAGGAAAATAAAATTTCTGGCAAAAAGGATGAGATCTATTTGACTATACAAAAATTAAAACTTTTCCTGTGGTTGCAGTCAAATTACCAACCAGGACATCAGTGTTGTCTGAAGGTTCACTGATGGGGAAAGGATCACTTGCAGGACTTTTCACCACATTGTCTCACAACCTGGCAGCTGAGCAATCCAAGGAACCACTCAGGGTTAAAATCACAGTCTTTTTTTAATAATCTATCTCAAATTCACATCCTGTCGTTTCTGCTGTATTCTATTAGAAGTTAATCAATAACCCTAGCCCACACTCAAGGTTAGGAGATAACACAAAGATGTGAATACCAGGAAATAGGGATTACTGGGGCTACTTAGAGGCTGCCTACCACAATATGTTACATTCATAATTTTAAATAATATGCATACTTAAATCTTGTTTCTTATTTCAACATCTTTAGATGACATCTCTCAACTACCATAAAACGAGGAAATTAGCTCCTTCCACCTCTCTCAGCAGCACCCCCCCACACCGTTTCTATCATTTAGACTACTGTCTTTACATTGTCAACATTTATAACATTTACCTGACAAATATAATTACATCTATTGACTCTCTTCACTTTAAGGGAAGAAATAGGCAGGGAGTCCTCTTCTCTCCCATCTTTCAGTCTGAGGGAGGCTTATTCTGGTGGATAATCCCCACACTAGATCCTTAGCCCTCCCTTGGCAGGTTACCCCATTTATTTTTAACCTAGAGATGCAAATAAGGAAAATTGCACAGCTGTTCCATAGACTTTGCTTCACATAATTACCTTGATTTCCCTCTCACTCTATTTTTAAACTGTCCAATACAGAATCTGAAGTCTCCCATTACTTGGCAGGAAATAACCATACTCATTCCCCCTATAAGATTTCCTGTGCAGGTATTGGTCTGTAGATTCTTCCAGTCCAGATTACTCATAAATATGCTCCAAACTACTCTCTGTCTTCTAAACTCTCTTATCTGTTGATGTTCCCACTCTTCTTTTTGATTCTTTAATGAATGTATTCTCCTATTTGCTTCTTTACTAATATTTCAATAGAATTCTGGGAAGAATAGGAGCTAAATCCCTTCACCCAGTTGGTCACAGTGGAACAGAACCAACCCTATCTATCTACAAGACAGTTAATGGATACTTGTAGAATAACTAAATTAATTAATACATTAATGGCTGGAGGTGAATGTGATTGTATTAGTTTCCTATTGTTATCACACAAATTACGACAAACTAAGCTTAAAACAACAGAAATTTATTATCTTACAGTTCTGGAAGTCAGTTCAAAATAGGTCTCACTAGGCTGAAATTAAGGTGTCAGCAGAGCCCATTCTTTTCTGGAGGCTCTAGAGGAGAAGGCATGTCTAGACTCATGCAAGTTGTTGGCAAAATCCATGTCTTTCTGTTGCAGACTGAGATTCCCATTTCTTCCTGGCTGTCAACTGAAGGTTGGTCCCAGCTTCTAGAGATGACTCACATGCCTCAGCTCATGGCCCTCTCCCTCCATCTTAAACCCAGTAACTGCAGATCAAGTCCCACTCATGCTTCAAATCTCACCTGCCTCTTCATGTGTCATCACATCTGTCATGTGCAGTCATGTGACTCTTTAGTCTTGTCCTCTGTTTTTAAGGATTCACCCCAATTATTAAGTATAATCTCATTATTTTAAGGTCAGCTGATTAGCAACTTTAACTTCATCCGCACCCTGAATTTTCTTTTGCCCTGTAAATTTACATATTCACCGATTCCAGAGATTAGAACATTGACATCTTTGTGGGGCCATTATTCTGCCTTCCACAGTGGTCAATACCCATTGCCATTTATCAGGAAAGGCAATTGTACAATTCTACAGTTTTGGAAAAAGTTTATGGAAGTGTGATAGTGATTTCGCATGCACACAAGCAACAGGGAGCAGTAGCTGGAAACAAGATCTTAGTTCCCGGACCAGGAATCCTAACCACTAGACCACAGAGGCCAGCGGCTAGGACCTGGATCCCCAGTTCTTGCCTGCCTTGTCAAGAAAAAATTCAGGCAAGGAGGCAGAAGGTAAAGAGAAAAGTAAAAAGTTTATTGGAAAAGCAAAGTACATGCGGAAAGACACGCAGGCGAACTTAGAGAGTCGCTCCTTTGGGAAGTTTAAATCCTTTATAAGGGGGCAGTTTTCCGGGTCTTTGTCTTCCTTCTGGCCAATCATCTTGATTTGTCTCCCCTGCCTAGTCTGTCTCAGGACCCTTCCCTTAGGTGCACATGCACTTCTCAGCCAAGATGGATCTCGATGCAAAGGAGTCTGGGGGAAGCAAGACTCGTTATGGCCTGGTGTTGTCCCCTGACTTTTGACCCCCGAGGAGCCTTTCTGAGCATATGTAGTGCTTCCCTTGCCCCAAGGAGGGGGGAAGCGGAGAGCCCTTGATCCTTTACTCAAACAAGGTTTTGCCCCCTCTTTGTTCTTACCATGACTGTTATATTAAGACATCCATAAGAGACAAAGCCTGGCTATTTACCCTGTCTCTGTTGCTTCCATTTCAGAGAGTAAATTGGAGGCTGATTTTAAATGTTTAACCTGGAGACCATCTATCTCCTGTCTCAGGAAATGCAAACAGGAGACTAGTTGTAAGTGTCTGGCCTGAAGTCCACTTTTTCCTGCCCCATGAAATATAAGCAGAAGGGCAGTTGTAAATGTCTAACCTGGGGCCCATCTATCTCCTGCCTCAATATGATTTCAGTAAGGTGGTGAAGAAGGTGAGGAATATACTTGACCAAGCAGAGCAAGGTATTATGTAGGTGGCAATGAAAATGAAAGCATAGAACATTAATTCTTAATCACAGAGGTAGAATAAATAACTGGGGACAGGATGTCCTATGTCTCGCATATTTTACTTATAAGTAACTAAAATATTCTTATAGCAGAATTTATAAATTTGTCTCATTTACAAATTAAGGCAGACAGTTACCTCAAAGAAATATATACTACTAGGACTAAAAGTAGGCATGGAAAAAATTAATTTGGTAAGCTTTGCAAAGATATTTCTGGTTAAACTGAATATATGAGCCCTGAGATTTCAAATATGTTTCCTTAGAGAGTCAATATATGTATGAAGATAGTGAAAATAACAGTTTACTGGAGTATATTGAAAATGATAATTTTGTTATACAAAATTTAACCATCCCCTAAAATCATAAAATCCTTATTTCCACATTTGCAGTATGATAAAGCCAAGTGTCATATTCTGTGAAGTGGTGAATATCATTTTCTCCGTCGTAAGGGAAAAAGACATTTTTCCACAGAAAAATACCTCCAGTAACAAATTTTGAGTATTTCATTGCTAATACATACTGCACAGAATGGAAGGAAACTTGGCAAATGAAATTTCATAATGGTCTGTAGATGAATTTTTCTATTTTACATGGCATAGGGAAAAATATACTTTTAAAATGTCCATTTATTGTTGTTATACTATCATTTGTGTTAGTAAATAAGTTTGCAGTTATATTACATATTTCCAACTCTGTATAAACTGTTTCACTAATCAATTCTTGCTTCTAATGCCAGGTAAAGTAAAGCTAAAGGATAGGTTCAGACTTTCATTTAAAGGTTGACCATCTGCCAATGCTACTGTACCATGCAGACAAAAACAAATAAATAAGCATGTTCTGTATTTTACTGATGAGCATATAGGTGAATAAAATTCACCTGTAGTGCTAAGTTCACTATATATAGTGCCTACTGAGGTGTCACATTGCTAAGAAATGTACCTTTAATGTGTTTAAATACACTCATAAACATTGAAAGCTGATCTGAATATAAGTTTGCTAGTATTTCCTACAAATTGCACATCTCAAGATGTAATCAAAATAAAAAGTGATTGTACCTCACCAGGTTGAAATATGTACTTAATGCTCATATTTACATTTCACAATCATAAAAGTTACTCAAAGTAGATTTCAAACATCTTTAGGAATGCTAATTTTATTTAATAAAATTCTTCTGTGTAATTTCTTTGTTCAGATGGAATTTCTAGGTAATATTACTTTTTAATGACTATAATATCATCCTGACATCAAAAGATGGTTGTAGGTTTATGAGCATTTTTATAATGTCAGAATTTTAATATTTTAATTGTGAATCCTTAATAACATGAATTCATTCTTCTGTGCTAACTCTGACATCTTTTCTTTTACAAGGGAATATGTAATTTTATTTTAAGCAGAACAGAGTCAGTATTTATTCTCTTAAAATTACCATTTATTTCATTTTTGTGCCTCTTATAAAGAGTGTTAGATAAATTGAGAAAACTCTTTGTTCTAGGACTTTATCAGAAAGAGAATAATGACTAAGACTCCTTTTTTCTTTCTACCTACATTTTTTGAAGACTTCTCTTATGTGCCATCTAAAAAAAATAACAAAATTAAAATCCTGTGAGAAATCTCATTCTTTTTTGTTTTATAACCTTAGATTTTCAACTGTAGTGGACCCTCACTATATCTTTGCAAATTGCTCTATTTCTAAAAACCACCTTTATGCATATTTTGCACCAGAAAATGAATATATAAATCACTGCACACAAATGTTTTGTGTTTATGAATCACTTTGTGGGTGGCCCTGAAAGTTGCTAAACACAAGGCTGATTTAAATGTGTATGTGGGTTGGTAAGCTAGCCTTACTTACTCGCTAAGGGACAGCTACATTATAAGACAAAGAACTAAAAATAACACCTGCAGCAAAATGACAAATTATTATATGACATGCAAATTTGAGGTCATTCATAATTAGTGATAAGTGAAAAAGTCAAATGTGTGAATGCTTGAGAATAATTTATTAGGCGTAATTTCCCAACATAAAAGTTTATAACTGTCAATACTATTTGTAAAATCTAAAGAGAAGTCAAGTGAAATGGGAAAGAATTAAGTAGAAGGGAGGGAGCTGGGAAATTTGGGTCCATCAGAGAAATGTAGTGGTATAATGTGATACACCAGGAAGGTCCTGGGATCTATTAGAGATTAGACAAAAGTTCTAATTCTTCCACATCACATCTTCTCTTAAGCCTCATTAATCCTTTCATTAAATGAAATGTTGTACTCAACTCTTTTGTACCACATCCCTGACAGAACCTTAATGAACTAAGAGCCCAAGACAAGAGCAGGAGAGTGTCAATCCTGGAATGAGACTTAAGGACTCATGCATTTAAAGTTTGGGAAGAAGAACTAGGTCTTGAAATATCCTAGCCATTTCTGTTAGCTTGCTTTTTGTGTTAAGCTCTCTTCTTATTACTCTGACTGCTTTTCTGCTCTGTCTCCTTCAGAACACACCTCCTCTGACTTTCGACTTTGCCTGTTCTCAAAGCCACCACACATAGAAGATGTATTTCATGGCTACTGGTGTGTTAATATCTTCTATTCACCCATCCAGGTCTACTCATCACCCTTCTCTACCCAGCCCTGTGCCCTAGGAGGGTGACCTGCATAAACTATATCTGTGAACTCCTCTGTCCCCTGGCTTTCAGTTGTTTTCAGCTAAGGGGAGATTTACTGTGAGAATGGACAGAAGGGGGAGGATGAGCTTGAAATACTGATCCTCCCATGTGTCCCCCATAGCACAAATTCTCCACAGAGGCAATAATAACCTTGTAGAGGGTGAAAATTGGTGCATAAGGGCAAAAAAGTATTTAACTAGTTACAATGGTTTGTGGCTGTCTAAATGGCCACAGTACAGAAACAGATATACACTAAATCTGTACTACTAAACTTTCATGTGGGAGAAGTGATTAGGTATAAAATGTATGTAAAGGATCTTTGGGGCAGGGAAAGTGACACCCTGTCCTATACAGTCAGTATACCCTGGCTGCATTCTCCAGCTCGAGGTAACAGCTGTTCTGAGACGTGGGCTAGGTAGAAAAGAGAGATAGTGGGAGAGAATAGAGAAGCTCTCTTAATTAACTTTAACTACTGAGAAGAGAAAAAAAGAGAACTAAGTCTTCAAAAGAAGAAGGGAAGGCCTCTCTTTTTCCTTGTTTCTCTAACCTCAGTAATTAACACCTAATCTTATTTTAATGTGTACACTTTCCCCCAGAACAAACCTTTACCTATAAATCAATTAACATCAGATTTCCTGATCCCTTACATAAACAATGAGGGAGTGTTAATAAAACTTAATTTATGTAGAATGTGTTGCGACTTACATAGCTCTTTCAATAACGTGTGCTTATTTTATTCTCAAAATTACTTCATATTAACATTTATAGATAAAGACTAGACACAGATCACTTATGTAACCCAACCAAGATAATAGTTAGTAAATTGCAGTACTAAGACTCAAACATTTTTTAAATAGATTTTGTGATTTTTCCATTTCAACAGGTTAAATCCAAATAATCCTCAGATGAATCATTATGTTCTTAAATTAGTTCTTTATCTTAAATTTTAGATTCTTAAGGTGTTACAGAAGAGATGGAGGACAATGCCTGTCTTTTCAGGAATTTTTAAAAGATATACTGTTGTTGAAATATAAGTATTTTATACAACATTATGGATATAAAAGCAGATATGAGTAGAGAAAATTAACAACTCCAGTATAACAGTAGAGACTTGACTATATAATAATTCATGAAAAAAAAATACCCAACTAATCCAAGTGCAGAGAAAAAAATATGTTAAAATCAAGAGGTGTGAAGGAAATGTTCAATCTAAGAGATTTTAATGAAAATCCAGCTTAACATTTAACTCCTTAAGGAATGAGAACTCTATAGAACAAGTGGCTTGAGCACATACCACTAAAAGATTTTGACGAATGAAATCTATTTGGGAAATGAGATGACAAGGAAGCAAAGTAAACACATAAGGAGACAATTTTAGTTGAAAAGATATATGTTTGCAAGCAAGCAAAATATTCTAATAATATAAAGGATTAACACTAATCAGCAGGGTGTTAAATATATCGGGGGAAGGAATTACAAAGAAAGGAAGCAAGCTTACTAATAAATGAGGACAAGCATGAGATCAGTTATGTCCTATGACACTGAAATTGTTTGTTTTTTATTTTTCTTTAACAAGGAAAATGAAGAGGAATTTTTGCAATTTAGAAATAATGAAGATATTGTCAAAGTAACAAGTGATAACAAGCATGATAAGGAATTTAGGTATTCTGGACACATATAAATCAGCAGCCAAAAATGACTGGCTGGTCAGAGGTGAAAAGCAATTAGACAGAGTTTGTTGAGTTCCTTGCAAACCTCATTGTTAAAAGCTAGTGGATATCTTTGGAAAGAATTTGTTGAAAAAAATTTTTCACTGCTGAAGAGAAAGGTCAAAGAACCAAAGCAGGGGAAATGACCATCTGGGAGATATATTGTTAACTATTAACAAAATAATGGTTTCACCACTACAGGAGGAAAACTATGTATTAGAAAAAAATGGTTCCAAGAAAAATGAATAACAGCACATTATCAAGATAAAAAAAATCCTATTCAGAATTATCTTTTCTATAGAATTATCTAGAAAATGTATGGTATTTCAACATTCATAGTATTTCCATGCAGCCTTCCTGAACGTTTTATTGGACAAAATGAGTTTGATTTAGATGGAATGTGGCCAAGAGAAATCAAAGCTTTCTGAATGTCTGTAGTAAAGATTATAAGATGAAAATATATCAGATAGTTTTCATACAAGCTATTTGAATTTATCAGTGGAAAAAACATACTATTCAATTTTTAACCAAGCTGTTTTAGCAAAATTAAATTAAAGATTTCTAGTATTGAAGGTAGAAATTAGATTAGAAATTCAATTAGATTGAATTAGAAATATTCAATATAATAGTTTCTGAGTCAAAGTTATTTTTTTAAAAATAAGTGCAATTCGTTTCCATTCACAGCTTGACAATTCTTGAATATGTTTATCAGCTGGCTGAAGTACGTTTCAATTGTTAGACATACATAAGGGAAAAAGTTCAACAAGTATGAATTTTAAATTTATGTTCATTCTTTTTAATAGCTATGTAATATTCTACAGTATCATTTACTTAGTTATTTTAAGTAGGGACATGTAAGTTATCTGGAACATAATTATAGTAGTATTTACTTAGATAATTGTTTATTCATATCAGTTCATCAAGACTGTCTTTGAAGGAGTTACTGATATTTGAAAAAAAATCCCATGTCAAAACACTTTTATCTATAAAACAATTACATGCTTGAATTTCTCTCTTTACTACTTGCATCTCCCCAACATACAGACACACACAAACTCACTCACACACACAAACCTCAGAGAACCAAGGGCAACAGTGTGTTAAAATATCAAGAAAGAGAAAGAGAAAGAGAAAGGGGCAGAGAACTTATTTGAATAAACAATAGCTGAAAACTTTCCTAAACTGGGAAAGGAAACAAGATCCAGGTCCAAGAAGCACAGAGAATCCCAAATAAGATAAACCCAAAGAAGTCCACAACAAGACATTCTAATTAAAATGGCAAAAGTTAAAGATCAAGAGAGAATCTTAAAAGCAGCAAGAGAAAGCAACTATTTTGGTAAAGTGGAACTCCCATAAGACTATCAGCTGACTTTTCAGGAGAAATTTTTCAGGCCAGAAGGCAGTGGAATAATATAATAAAAGTAATGAAAGAAAAATAAATCTATAAGAAGAGTGTTCTACTCAGCAAGGCCATCATACAGCTCTGAAGAAAAGGAAGAATTTTACAGACAAACAAAAGTTAAAACAGCTCAGCTCCATTAAACTGGATTGACAAGAGTGTTAAAGGAACTTCGCTGAACATAAACAACTGCAACTAGAAATGTGAAAATTATGAAAAGAAAAAAATCTCACTGGCAAACATATAATAAAGGTAGTAGAAAAACCACTTAGGAAGCTAGTAGAAGAGTTAAAAGACAAAGTATTAACAGCAAAATCATCTAAATCCACAATAAGTAGTTAAGGGATACACAAAACATTAAAATCTGAACTAAAAAACATTAAACATAGGGAGGTGGAGAGTAAAAATGCAGGGTTGTTAGAGTTTGTTCAACCTTAAGAAATAACTACCTGAAAATAATCAAGTATATATAATTTTATATAATTTACATATATAATTTTATATAATTTACATATATAATTATATATAATGAGTAAATTGTATATAATTTATATACATAATTTATATATATAATTATATATAATCTATATATATTATATATAATTATATATATAATTTCTGAAGCATTTATAAATTTTTATGTATAAATTATGTATAATAAAGTAAATTACATATTATAATATAATTTAACTTATAATATATTATAAATAATATAAAGTATTACATATAACTATATGTAATATATATTTTAATGTAATAATATATATTATGTATAATATACATGTTGCGTAATGTCATATGTGTTATATATTATGTACATTATAATGTAATAATTATATATTAATATATTATATTATAAATATTAATAATACAAATAATAAAAATTAAATATACACAAAATTAGATATTATATCTTAATAGATATTATATATACTATAACATATATTATATATAATTATATATTGTAATATATAATATATATCATAATATATAACATAATAATATTATACAATATTGTATATTATGAAATATAATATGTAAACATTATATTTATAATATATTATATAATAATATATTAATAAATAATATACCTAATATATAATATTTATATGATACTATATATTTTATTTTATTTATTTATTTTTTGTGGTATGCGGGCCTCTCACTGTTGTGGCCTCTCCCGTTGTGGAGCACAGGCTCCAGACACACAGGCTCAGTGGCCATGGCTCACGGGCCCAGCCGCTCCACGGCATGTGGGGTCTTCCTGGACCGGGGCACGAACCCGTGTCCCCTGCATCGGCAGGCGGACTCTCAACCACTGCGCCACCAGGGAAGCCCGATACTGTATATTTTAAAAACTGTATTACCTACAGTATATTATATATAATACATAATAATGTATAATATAATATATAATATATATAATATATTATACAAAACATATTGTATATATAATATTTATATATAAATATGCATTATATATAAAATATTATTTTATGTATGTGTAATATATATTTAATATTATGTTATATATATTATATATCATTAAAATTATATATTATATTTAATATATATGATATATATAATTATACAAAAATAATATAATTATATTGTATAACATATAATAATATATAATCATATATTATATGAAATATCTAATGTTATAGATAATATATAATTATGTAATTAAAATATTATTTTTGTATATATAGTATACTATTATTTTAATATATATAGTATAGTATATAATTATAATTATAAATAATATATTATAATAATATATTATAAATAATATGTAGTATATTATTCATATATTATATATATAATATAATTGCATATAATAAAAATACATGTAAATATTATAAATTAATATATATAATATATCATATATGTATATATAAAATATACATATAAAATATACACAATATGTATACATAACATATTATGTACATAATAATATTGACATATATGCATAATATATATTATATATAATACATATATAATTATATATAATTGTATAATACAATTATGTATATATATGCATAATTATTTTAAGTTGATGATATACATATACACACACATATATGCTTGTATATATGAATGTCATGGTAACCACAAACCTATAACAGATAAACAAAAGAATAAAGAAAAAAGAATACAAACATAGCACTAAAGAAAGTCATCAAATCACAATGGCAGAGACGAAGAGAAGCTAGAAACAGAGAAGAACTCCAAAAACAACCAGAAAGCAAGTAACAAAATGAAAATAAGTACATACCTAATGAATAATTAAATGTAAATGGATTAAATACTCCAATCCAAAGATATAGGGTAGCTGAATGGCTACAAAAACTAGACCCATATATGTGCTACCAGAGACTCTCTTCAATCTAAAGACACACAGGAGACTTCCCTGGCCATCCAGTGGTTAAGAATCCACACTTCCAATGCAGGAAGCACAGGGTCGGGGAACTAAGATCCTACCTGCTATGTGGCATGACCAAAGGAAAAAAAAAAGACACACAGACTGCAAGTGAAGGATGGAAAATGGTATTCCATGCAAAAGGAAAGGAAAGAAAGCTAGGGTAGGAATATTGATAATAGGCAAAATAGACTTTAAAAAAGAAAGATTATAAGACACAAAAGACATTACATAATGTTAACTGTTTTACATATATATAATAAACAATGATATATATATGTGTGTGTGTGTGTGTGTATACTTTTGCAGGCTAAATAATACATGACTAAACAACAAATCAGTCACTGAAGAAATCAAAAAGGAAATAAAAAATACCTAGAGATGAATAAAAACAAAAACATAATGATCCAAAATCTGTGGGATGCAGCAAAAGCACGTCTAAGAGAGAAGGTTATTGTGATACAAGCCTACCACAAGAAACAAGAAAAATCTCAAATAAACTAACTAAGTTTACACCTAAAGGAACTAGAAAATTAAGAACAAACCAAATATAAGTTAGTAGAAGGAAAGAAGTCATAAAGATCAGAGCAGAATTAAATGAAATAGCAACTAAAAAAAAAATAGAGGGACTTACCTGGCAGTCCAGTTGTTGAGACTTTGCTTTCCAATACAGGGGGTGTGGGTTCAATCCTTGATTGGGGAGCTAAGGTCCCACAAGCCTTGCAGCCAAAAACCCAAAACATAAAACAAGCAATATTATAACAAATCAATAAAGACTTAAAAAAATAGAAAAGATCAAGGAAACTAATAGCTGTTTCTTTGAAAAGATAAACAAAACTGATAAACTTTTAGCCAGACTCATCAAGGAAAAAAGATTGAGAACCCAAATACAATTAGAAATGAAAGAGGAGAAGTTACAACCAACACCACAGAAATACAAACTATCATAAGAGATTACAACAAACAGTTATATGCCAATAAAGTGGATAACCAAGAAGAAATAGATAAATTCTTACAAATCTCCTAAGACTGAGTCAGTAATAAATACACAATATGAACAGAATTAAACTGAGTTAGAAAACAAAACAAAAAAACCTCCCAACAAATGAAAGCCCAGGACCAGAAAGTATCACAGGTGAATTCTACCAAACATTTAAAGAAAAGTTAACACTTATCCTTCTCAAACTATTCCAAAAAAATTGCAGAGGAAGGAAAACTTCTGAACTCATTCTACCAGGCCAGAATTTACATCTTATCTGATAACAAAACCGGACAAAGACACTACACCCACACACCCATACACACAAATTACAGGCCAACATCACTGATAAATACAGATACAAAAATCCTCAACAAAATATTAGCAAACTGAATTCAACAATATATTAAAAGAATCATACACCATAATCAGGTGGGGATTTATCCCAGGGATGCAGGTATAGTTCAACATCTACATATTGATTGATGTGATACACCAAATTAACAAACTGAAGGATAATAATCATATGATCATTTCAGTAGATGCAGAGAAAGCTTTTGACAAAATTCAAAATTTCTCAAAAATTCTCAACAAAGTGGGTATAGAGGGAACACATCTCAAAATAATAAAGGCCACAGTTAACATCATTCTCAATAGTGACAAGCTGAAAGCATTTTCTCTAAGATCAGAAACAAGGCAAAGATGGCCACTCTCACAGCTTTTATTCAACATAGCTTTGGAAGTCATAGCCACAGCAATCAGATAAGAAAAGGAAATAAAAGGAATCCAAACTGGAAAAGAAGATGTAAAACTGTCACTGTTTGCAGATGGCATGATACAATATATAGAAATTCCTACAGACACCACCAAAAACTATTAGAACTAATAAATGAATTCACCAAATTTACAGGATATAAAATTAATATACAGAAATCTATTGCATTCTATACACTAACAATGAATTATCAGAAAGAGAAATTGGGAAAGCAATCCCATTTACAATTGCATGAAGTACAGTAAAATACCTAAGAATAAATCTAACCAAGGGGGTAACAGACATATACTTGGAAAACTGTAAGATGTTGAAAATGTGTTCATGGGTCGATTAATATTGTTAAATTGATCATACTACCTAAAGCAAAATACAGATTCAATGCAATATCTCTCAAAATACCAAACTCATTTTTTCACAGAACTAGAACAAATAATTCTAAAATTTTATGGAAACACGAATAGAGAAAGAAGAACAAAGCTAGAGGAATCATGCATCCTGATTTTAAACTATTGTACAAAGACACAGTAGTCAAAACAGTATGGTGCTGGCATAAAAATAGACATATAGAACAATGGAACAGGATAGAGAGCCCAGAAATAAACCAATGCTTATATGGTCAATTAGTCTACGACAAAGGAGGCAGGAATATACAATGTGGAAAAGACAACTTCTTCAATAATGACATTGGTAAAACTGGATAGATACAAGCAAAAGTATCAAACTGATTACTTTCTCACACCATATCCAAAAATAAACTCAAAATGAAAGAAAGAATTAAATGTAAGGCTTGAAACTATAAATCTCTTGGAAGAAAACATAGGCTGTATGCTCTTTGACATTGGTCTTAGCAATTTTTTTTCAGTCTATCTCCTCAGGTAAAGGAAACAAAAGCAAACACACACACATACATACACACACAGAGACACAAAACCCCAAAAGACAGAAAACAAATGAAAAACCCAAATGGAACTGTATCAAACTAAAAAGCTTTTGTACAATGAAGGAAACGCTCAACAAAACAAACAGACCACGTACTGAGTGGAAGAAGACATTTGCAAACAATATATCTGATAACAGGTTAGTATCCAAAATATACAAAGAACTCATAACTCAACATAAAAAAAAGCAAGCAATCTGATTAAAAAATGGGAAGAAGATCCAGATAGACATTTTTCCAAAGAAAACAAACAGGTGGCCAACAGACACATGAAAAGATGCTCAACACCACTCATTATCAGAGAAATGCAAATCAAAACCACAATGAGATATCACCTCACACCTTTCAGAATAGCTATTATCAAAAAGTCAACGAGGGTTTCCCTGGTGGTGCAGTGGTTGAGAGTCCACCTGTCAATGCAGGGGACACAGGTTCGGGCCCCAGTCCGGGAAGATCCCACATGCCGTGGAGCTGCTAGGCCCATGAGCCATGGCCGCTGAGCCTGCGTATCCAGAACCTGTGCTCCACAATGGGAGAGGCCACAATAGTGAGAGGCCCGCTACTGCAAAAAAAAAAAAAAAAAAAAGACAATGAATAACAAGTGTTGGAGAGGATGTGGAGAAAAGGGAACCCTCATGCACTTTTAGTGGGGATGTAAATTGGTACAGTCACTATGGAAAAAAAATGTGGTGTATATATATAATAAATAAATAATATTCCATATATATGTAATATTTCACTCAACATAAAAAAGAATGAAATCTTGTCACTTGCAACAACATGGGTAGATGTAGATAATATTATGCTAAGTGAAGTAAGTCAAGCAGAGAAAGACAAATAGCATATGATTTCACTTCTGTGTGGAATCTAAAAAGCAAAACAAATGAACAAGTGAATCAAAACAGAACCAGACTCATAGATACAGAGGACAAACTGTCAGAGGGGAGAAGGGTAGGGGGTTGAGTGAAATAGGTGAGAGATATTAAGAGGTATAAACTTCCAGCTATAAAATAAATAAGTCATAGGGATATAGTACACAGCATAGGGAATATAGTCAATGGTATTGTAATAATTTTGTATGGTGACATGGTAACTGGACATTAGCATGGTGATCATTTTAGAAATATATAAAAATATCAAATCACTCTGTTGTACACCTGACACTAATATAATATGGTATGTTAATTATAATTCAATTTTTAAAAGTAAGTAATATTAAGATTGGAGACCTAAATGCAACTGTGTCAAATAAATAAATAAATAAATAAATATTCTCTGGGGGGAAAAAAGGAAAAGTTTTTATTTCTAAATGTTCCTGCTTAATCCATTCAGATATCACATTCTGCAAATCACAAACAGTACTAAAATTAAAAGCTGAAGTACTAGCTAAATCAGAACATTTAAAAGAATGACTGACATACTTGACAATCTCATGAGGGCAGAGAAACCATAAAAGTAAAATGAAAAGTAAAAATAAATACAAGGAAAAAGATAAGTGACAAGCATTGGGAAAACTGTTGTGATGGCATGTAAAGGCTTATATGAAGAAGGCAATGTAAAAAAATGAACCGAGGATATGATTGATGAATCTAGAGAAGGAATAAAAATGACCAGTAAATATTTAATCTAATAATCAAAGACATACAAAGTAAAATAACAATTTGATATTATTATTGATTCATTGTGCATAAAGAAAAATTATTAACTCCTATGATTGGACAGAGCATGGATAAACTAGGACTTTCATACACTTGGGTATACACAAAAGAAAAATTGGTACAATGAAAGGGACAATTCATTTTTACTTCCACCATAAAAGAAAATCAATTTGGTAACAAGTTTCCAAGTGTAAAATGTGCATACACTTTGACCTAGAAAATCTGTTCCTAAGGCTTTTTTTTTTAAATAAATGATTTCATAACTGATCAGAATTCATTTCTGCATTTTTAAAAAATATTTATTTGTTTATTTATTTGGCTGTGCTGGGTCTTATTCATGGAACATGGGATCTTCAATCTTAGTTGCGGCATGTAGGATCTTTAGTTGTGGCATGTGGGATCTTTAGTTGAGGCATGCAGGACCTTTAGTTGCAGCATACTAACTCTTAGTTGTGGCATGTGGGACCTATTTCCCTGACCAGTAACCAAACCCGGGCCCCCTGCATTGGGAACACAGAGTTTTAGCCACCGGACCACCAGGGAAGTCCCTGCATTTTTATATTAATAAACACTTGGCAACAATCAAAATGTCCATCAAAAGGGAATTAGGTAAATAAATTCCAGAGTAACCATATAATAAATATTCTACTATCATTAAAAATATTGATGGATGACAGATGAATGGATAAAGAAGATGTAGTACATATATACAATGGAATACTACTCAGCCATAAAAAAGAATGAAATAATGCCATTTGCAGCAACAAGGATGCACCTAGAGATTATCATACTAAGTGAAGTAAGTCAGAAAGAGAGAGACAAATACCTTATTCTATCACTTACATGTGGAATCTAAAATATGACACAAATGAGCCTATCTATGAAACAGGAACAGAATCAAAGATATAGAGAACAGATGGGTGGTTGTGAAGGGGGAGGGGGTTATGGGAGGGATGGAGTGGGAGGCTGGGGTTAGCAGATGTAAGCTTTTATATATAGAATGGATAAACATCAAGTTCCTACTGTATAACACAGATAACTATATTCAATATCCTATGATAAACCATAATGGAAAAGAATATTTTAAAAAAGAATATATATACTATATATATATATATATATATATATATAAACTGAATCACTTTGCTGTATGGCAGTAATTAACACAACATTGTAAATCAACTATAGTTCAATAAAAAAAATGTTGATGGAGGTTTATATAAACAGAGTTAAATTATGGTTATATTAACCCAGGTTCTCTCTCCACCTATCATTGAATCAATGCATTTAGTGGCTCAGGAGGAGGGCAAATATAACATAATACATATGTATGTGAATGAAATTTTAAACTTAAATCAAGAAGTTTAGGTTTTAGAAGATGTAGTACACATATACAATGGAATATTACTCAGCCATAAAAAGTAATGAAGTTGAGTTATTTGTAGTGAGGAGGATGGACCTAGAGACTGTTATACAGAGTGAAATAAGTCAGAAAGAGAAAAACAAATACCACATGCTAACATATATATATGGAGTCTTAAAAAAAAAAAAGTGGTTCTGAAGAACCTAGGGGCAGGACAGGAATAAAGATGCAGACATAGAGAATGGATTAGAGGACACGGGGAAGGGGAAGGGGAAGCTGGGACGAAGTGAGAGAGTGGCATGGACATATATACACTACCAAATATAAAATAGATAGCTAGTGGGAAGCAGCCACATAGCACAGGGAGATCAGCTCGGTGGGATAGGGAGGGTGGAAGGGAGACGCAAGAGGGAGGAGATATATGTTTATGTATAGCTGATTCACTTTGTTATACAGCAGAAACTAACACACCATTGTAAAGCAATTATACTCCAATAAAGATGTTTAAAAATAAAATAAAATAAAATAAAGGCAAAAAATAAAAAGTTTAGGTTTTTAAGAGCTGGAGTTTGTGAGAGAACGATGTTTAGTTTGAAAAGTTTGGCTTTGCATATTAGAAGCCAAAGCTCTGAAGTGTTCAAACAAATGATAGATTTGGATGATTGTCCGGTGAGTTTCTTCTCCTTTCTGGGCAAAGAAACAAGTTTATTTTTCACAGACATAGAGTAGAGTAATAAACTTGGCTGCTATCAGTGGTCTCTGATAAGGAATATAGTTCTCTGCATTCCTATTGACTAAGCTTTGAAAGTGGGATGAGTGGGGAGAATAGAAATCCAATTTCACTTAAGGTGCACCAATGAAGAGGGTACCTAGGTTTTACTTCTCTAAGTACACCCCAGGGACACTGCAGGTCTTTTAAAGAAACTCTATGTTTAGCGTGTGTATTAGTTTCAAATTGCTGCTATAACAAATTACCAGAAACTTGGTGACTTAAAACAATACAATTTATTACCTCATAATTCTAGAGGTCAGAAAAACAAAATTGGTCTCAGTGTGCAAAAATCAAGGTTGTTGGGAAGGCTACATTCCTTCTGAAGTCTTTAAGGGAGAATCTACCTCTTGCCTCTTCTAGATTCTAGAGGCTACCTACATTCATGCGCTCAAGACCCCTTTCTCATCTCTAAAGCCAGCAGTGTAGAATCTTCCAGCCTCTCCCTCTCTCTGCTTCTATTATTATATCTCCTTTTCAGCTTCTGATCTTCCTGCTTCCCTTTTATAAGGGTCTTATGATTATGTTGGGCCTACCAAGAGAATCCAATATCATCTCTGTTTGTAAAGATCTTTAACTTAATCACACCTGTGAAGTCCTTTTTACCATGTAAAGTAACATAATAACAAGTTCTGATGATGAGAATGTGAATATCTTTGGGGGCCATTATAACATGGTACACTAGCAGTAGAATAGAAATGACTGTATTAGATGTGTCAGCAGGTGGTCCCAAGGGTAATGTCAGTTTGGCATTGGAAAAACAGCTGACAGGGCACAGGTGATGTTAAGCAGTGGATGTTTGTGTCCCTTCGAAATTCATCTGTGAAATCATAACCCCGAAAGGTGATAGTATTAGGAGGTGGGGCCTTTGAGAGGTAATTAGGTTATGAGGGTGGAGCCCTCATAAATGGTATTAGTGCCCTTATAAAGAAGGCTCCAGAAAGCTGCCTTGCCCCTTCTACCATGTGAAGACACAGTGAGAAGATAGCTGTCTATGAACAAGAAGTGGGCTCTCGACAGACACTGAATCTACTGGCACCTTGATCTTGGATTTCCCGGCCTCCAGAACTGTGAAAAATAAATGTTTATTGTTTAAGCCACTCAGTCTATAGTATATTCAGATATAGCAGGCTAAGGCAGATGGGTTGGTGGGCAGACTTGAAGAGACCTTGTGTTTGGTATAAAGTGCATGGAGAATGTACAATCTGACAGCCAGATGGCAAGGAATGATTCCAACCCTTTGACCAGATGTGACAAGAATGAAAACTGCTGCCTAAAGGGCAGATAAAAGGCAGCATAAGACAGAGGAGTATCATTAAGGATCTAACCTTGGTTTTCTTCTGCCAGGATGATTCATAGCCCTTGACCATTAACCAAAAAATCACCCTGGGTTAAGCGAAGGAGAAAAAAAAAAAAATCCTGAAGTTCTGTGACTATGTCAAACCATCAGTAACCAAGAAAACAGTGGACTGAGTCTACCATGAATTGCCAAGGTTGACTTTTCTACTAGCTGTGGGTTTTCAGAATAAATTAAGCAGTATTTTACTGTAAGTTTCATACACTTCAGTAAATATTTTGAAATTAATAACTAAAACTTACCTTTATTAATATGTAAATATAGCTATAATTTATTATATGAGAAAACACACTATAAAATACGTTATCCTATTTTAATTGCTATATTGTATTTACATGTGTTTATGCATAGAAAAACGTTTAAAGTTTATGCTCCTAATTAATTTAAACATGGGTCTTTCTGGCTGATTGGAGGATGTGATTTTTCTGTACTCTTTTTCTTTACACCTATCCAATTTTAGATCTGCAATGCGCATGTATTATTTGAATAATCAGCAAAAATAACAAAGCTGTTTCCATTTTGCAAAAAGCTATGGTAAAAATACTATCATTTATTTTAGATAGTGAGACGGTGTGGATAGAACACTGAACTAGCTGCTGGCAAAATGAGATCAAGTGTCAGTTTTCCAGTATGCTAGTCATGTGACCTTGAATAAGCCACCTACAGTTTCTGGGCCCCATCTGGAAACTGGGGACAATGATGCTAGCTATGCTACCTCACAGTGGTACCATGTGGAATGCATTGGGCTTGACATTTAATGTGTTATCTAACCCTCAAAACAACTCTTGATGTGTCTATTATTTTTTTTAATTTTATTTTTTTGTGGTATGCAGGCCTCTCACCGTTGTGACCTCTCCCGTTGCGGAGCACAGGCTCCGGACGCGCAGGCTCAGCGGCCATGGGTCACGGGCCCAGCTGCTCCGCGGCATGTGGGATCCTCCCGGACCGGGGCACAAACCCGTGTCCCCTGCATCGGCAGGCGGACTCCCAACCACTGCACCACGAGGGAAGCCCCTGTGTCTATTATTACCCTCATTATACAAAATCAAATATAGAAAATACATTTTACAGTTCTTTGAAAAACATAATATAAACCTAAGCTACTCCTGCAGTATAATCAAGAAGAAATGCTTGCAGTGCTAAGTGTAGATGTGGATGTCACATAGAAGCTCTTTAAACAATATACAGATAGATTGATTTCCAGTATGATGATCAAATTCCTTTAAGGTAGTCAGCAATTTGAAGAGAGATCTGGGAGTTCTCCGCCTGAAGATAGCCTCTTTAAAACCAGACAATTCAGTGGTATCCTATCACTGCCAGGGTTCTTGATTTAAGCTTCGCTTCTGAGAAATAGATTGCTGATTGAAAGTATCAATTATAAACCTGTGTTTACTAAATTTGAAGTGATTTCCATAGCAGTTCTGTGTGTGTATTTGAAAACACATAAACATATATCTGTTTTATATATGTATATACACATATTATCATGTTAAGTGCTTATCTATCATTAATTACCTAGTATTCCAGTTAAGATGAGATATAAGTTATGGATACAGATGAGGAAACTAGAATCAGGAATATGGACCAAGTATATTGTCATATGAAATAAAAGTGTCTAGAATAATTCTGTATAACCTAATTAGAAAAATGAGTACAAATCCATACTTCCTTATCTAAAAGCTTTGAGGTTACAAGTATTTTAGAATTCAGAGATTTTTGAGTTTCAGAAGGTAATTAAATGCATATAACTTATGTAATGTGCTGATATGTAATATAACCTCCCCAACAGTCTGTGCCCTATAATCAACCATATTGTTATTTCTGCAGAAAACTGAATGAATAGTCATACTATAAGTAGGATAAATAGTCTTTAAACAGTCTTATATCAGTTCAGGCTTTGCTGCCAAGTGAGTTTGCAGCAAGCTTAGGAAGAACTTTTCAGTTCAATTAAATGAGGTGCTTCCATTTCCAACTTGTTTTCAGGTTTTCATTTGCTCTTCATTTTCCTGCTCTTGCTGATGTGCTGAGAAGGGCTCACAGTTGTAGAAAGAGATAATGTGAAGACACTGTGTTAACTCTTAACAGAAGATTCATCACTGATGGTGATAAGAAAGTTGTCTACAGGGAAGGAAGTGCTTGTTTCACAGCATCAATGTGTACTCCATAGATGAATAAAGCATATCCATGTCACTGGATGGAAAGAGCTGATAAACAGTTTCCTATGCTAAAGATTTTAGAAGCCTTTAGTTTGTATGAAGACCTAACTAACTCTTGACCTCTGCTTTATGGGCTCTTGCTGGTGATAATGCTTATTATCAATTTCAAGTTCTGACGACCTAGTTGAAGTTATTGGCAATGTTGATATGCTTAGGACTGTAGATACTTTCATAATTTGATGACTATGTGAGTAAGGTGAATAAAGGGTATATTTTTCCTGGACTTTGGGTAGAATATTTCCATTAGCAATAGGTCAAAAATAAATGGTGACTTAAGGTTGAGGAAAGTTCCCTCTATGCCTACTTTCTGCAGGGTTTTTATCATAAATGGGTGTTGAATTTGTCGAAAGCTTTCTCTGCATCAATTGAGATGATCATATGGTTTTTCTCCTTCAATTTGTTAATATGGTGTATCACATTGATTGATTTGCATATATTGAAGAATCCTTGCATTCCTGGGATAAACCCCACTTGATCATGGTGTATGATCCTTTTAATGTGCTGTTGGATTCTGTTTGCTAGTATTTTGTTGAGGATTTTGCATCTATGTTCATCAGTGATATTGGCCTTTAGCTTTCTTTCTTTGTGAATCTTTGTCTAGTTGTGTTATCAGGGTGATGGTGGCCTCGTAGAATGAGTTTGGGAGTGTTCCCCCCTCTGCTATATTTTGGAAGAGTTTGAGAAGGATAAGTGTTAGCTCTTCTCTAAATGTTTGATAGAATACATCTGTGAAGCCACCTGGTCCTGGGCTTTTGTGTGTTGGAAGATTTTTAATCACAGTTTCAATTTCAGTGCTTGTGATTGATCTGTTCATATTTTCTATTTCTTCTTGGTTCAGTCTCAGAAGGTTGTGCACTTCTAAGAATTTGTCCATTTCTTCCAGGTTGTCCGTTTTATTGGCATAGAGTTGCTTGTAGTAATCTCTCATGATCCTTTGTATTTCTGCAGTGTCAGTTGCTACTTCTCCTTTTTCATTTCTAATTCTATTGATTTGAGTCTTCTCCCTTTTTTTCTTGATGAGTCTGGCTAATGGTTTATCAATTTTGTTTGTCTTCTCAAAGAACCAGCTTTTAGTTTTATTGATCTTTGCTATCGTTTCCTTCATTTCTTTTTCATTTATTTCTGATCTGATCTTTATGATTTCTTTCCTTCTGCTGACTTTGGGGTTCTTTTGGTTCTTCTTTCTCTAATTGCTTTAGGTGTAAGGTTAGGTTGTTTATTTGAGATATTTCTTTTTTCTTAAGGTAGGATTGTATTGCTATAAACTTCACTCTTAGAACTGCTTTTGCTGCATCCCATAGGTTTTGGGTAATCGTGTTTTCATTGTCATTTGTTTCTAGGTATTTTTTGATTTCCTCTTTGATTTCTTCAGTGATATCTTGGTTATTAAGTAGTGTATTCTTTAGCCTCCATGTCCTTATATTTTTAATAGATTTTTTCCTGTAATTGATATCTAGTCTCATAGCGTTGTGGTCGGAAAAGATACTTGATATGATTTCAATTTTCTTAAATTTACCAAGGGTTGATTTGTGACCCAAGATATGATCTATCCTGGAGAATGTTCCATGAGCACTTGACAAGAATGTGTATTCTATTGTTTTTGGATGGAATGTCGTAAAAATATCAGTTAAGTCCATCTTGTTTAATGTATCATTTTAAGCTTGTGTTTCCTTATTTATTTTCATTTTAGATGATCTGTCCATCAGGGAAAGTGGGGTGTTAAAGTCCCCTACTATGATTGTGTTACTGTGGTTTTCCGCTTTTATGGCTGTTAGTATTTGCCTTATGTATTGAGGTTCTCCTATGTTGGGTGCATAAATATTTACAATTGTTATATCTTCTTCTTGGATTGATCCTTTGATCATTACGTAGTGTCCTTCCTTGTCTCTTGCAACATTCTTTGTTTTAAAGTGTATTTTTCTGATATGAGTATTGCTATTCCAACTTTCTTTTGATTTCCATTTGCATGGAATATCTTTTTGTATCCCCTCACTTTCAGTCTGTATGTGTCCGTAGGTCTGAAGTGGGTCTCTTGTAGACAGCATATATACGGGTCTTGTTTTTCTATCCATTCAGCCAGTCTATGTCTTTTGGTTGGAGCATTTAATCCATTTACATTTAGGGTAATTATCGATATGTATGTTCCTATTCCCATTTTCTTAATTGTTTTGGGTTCGTTATTGTAGGTTTTTTCCTTCTTTTGTGTTTCCTGCCTAGAGAAGTTCCTTTAGCTTTTGTTGTAAAGGTGGTTTGGAGGTGCTGAATTCTCTTAGCTTTTGCTTATCTGTAAAGGTTTTAATTTCTGCCTCAAATCTGAATGAGATCATTGCTGGGTAGAGTAATCATGGTTGTAGGTTTTTGTCCTTCATCACTTTAAATATGTCCTGCCACTCCCTTCTGGCTTGCAGAGTTTCTGCTGAAAGATCAGCGGTTAACCTTATGGGAATTCCCTTGTGTGTTATTTGTTGTTTTTCCTTTGCTGCTTTTAATATTTTTTCTTTGTATTTAATTTTTGATAGTTTGATTAATATATGTCTTGGCATGTTTCTCCTTGGATTTATCCTGTTTGGGACTCTCTGTGCTTCCTGGACTTGATTAACTATTTCCTTTCCCATATTAGGGACGTTTTCAACTATACTCTCTTCAAATATTTTCTCAGTCCCTTTCTTTTTCCCTTCCTCTGTTGGCACCCGTATAATTCAAACGTTGGTATATTTAATGTTGTCCCAGAAGTCTCTGAGACTGTCTCAGTTCTTTTCATCCTTTTTTCTTTATTCTGCTCTGCAGTAGTTATTTTATCTTCCAGGTCACTTATCCGTTCTTCTGCCTCAGTTATTCTGCTATTGATCCCTTCTAGAGAAGTTTTAATTTCATTTATTGTGTTGTTCATCATTGTTTGCTTGCTCTTTGGTTCTTCTAGGTCCTTGTTTAACGATTCTTGTATTTTCTCTATTATATTTCCAAGATTTTGGATTATCTTCACTATCATTATTCTGAATTCTTTTTCAGGTAGACTGCCTATTTCCTCTTCATTTGTTAAGTCTTGTGGGTTTTTACCTTGCTCCTTCATCTGCTGTGTGTTTTACTGTCTTCTTATTTTGCTTAACTTACTGTGTTTGGGGTCTCCTTTTCACAGGCTACAGGTTCATAGTTTCTGTTGTTTTTGGTGTCTGTCCCCAGTGGCTAAGGTTGGTTCAGTGGGTTGTGTAGGCTTCCTGGTGGAGGGAACTAGTGCCTGTGTTCTGGTGGATGAGTGTGGATCTTGTCTTTCTGGTGGGCTGGTCCATGTCTGGTGGTTTGTTTGGGGTGTCTGTGCCCTTATTATGATTTTAGGCAGCCTCTCTGCTAATGGATGGATTTGTGTTCCTGTCTTGGTAGTTTTTTGGCTTAGGCTGGTCAGCATTGTAGCTTGCTGGTCGTTGAGTGAAGCTGGCTCTTGGTGTTGAGATGGGGATCTCTGGGAGATTTTCGCCATTTGATATTACATGGAGGTGGGAGGTCTCTTGTGGACCAGTGTCCTGAAGTTGGCTCTCCCATCTCAGATGCACAGCACTGACTCCTGGCTGGAGCACCAAGAGCCTTTCATCCACACAGTTCAGAATAAAAGGGAGAAAAAATAGAAAGAAGGAAAGAAAGAAAGAAGATAAAATAAAATAATGTTATTAAAATAAAAAATAATTATTAAGAAAAAAAATTTTTAAGTAAAAAATTTAAAAAATGGACCGACAGAACCATAGGACAAATGGTAAAAGCAAAGCTATATAGACAAAATCACACACAGAAGCATATACATACACACTCACAAAAAGAGAAAAAGGGAAAAAAAAAAAATCTTTGCTCCCAAAGTCCACATCCTCAATTTGGGATGATTCGTTCTCTATTCAGGTATTCCACAGATGCAGGGTACATCAGGTTGATTGTGGAGATTTAATCCACTGCTCCTGAGGCTGCTTGGAGAAATTTCCCTTTCCCTTCTTTGTTTGCACGGCTCCCCGGGGTTCAGGTTTCAATTTGGCCCCGCCTCTGCGAGTAGGTCTCCTGAGGGCATCTGTTCTTCGCTCAGACAGGACGGGTTTAAAGGAGCAGCTGATTTGGCGGCTCTGGGTCACTCAGGCCTGGGGGAGGGAGGGGTACGGCTGCGGGTTGAGCCTGAGGCGGCAGAGGTCAGCGTGACGTTGCACCAGCCTGAGGCGCGCTCTGCGTTCTCCCGGGGGAGTTGTCCCTGGATCCCGGGACCCTGGCAGTGGCGGGCTGCACAGGCTCCCGGGAGGGGAGGTGTGGGTAGTGACCTGTGCTTGACACAGGCTTCTTGGCGGCAGCAGCAGCCTTGGTGTCTCATGCCCGTCTCTGGGGTCCGTGCTGATAGCCGCGGCCTGCGCCAGTCTCTGGAGCTCCTCTAAGCAGCGCTGTTAATCTCCTCTCCTCACGCACCAGGAAACAAAGAAGCAAGAAAATGTCTCTTGCCTCTTTGGCAGCTCCAGACTTTTTCCCGGACTCCCTCCCGGCTAGTTGTGGTGCACTAGCCCCCTTCAGGCCGTGTTCACGCAGCTAACCCCAGTCCTCTCCCTGCGACGTGACCGAAGCCCGAGCCTCAGCTCCCAGCCCCCGCCCACCCCGGCGGGTGAGCAGACAAGCCTCTCGGGCTGGTGAGTGCTGGTCGGCACCGAACCTCCATGTGGGAATCTCTCTGTTTTGCCCTCCGCACCCCTGTTGCTGCCCTCTCCTCCGTGGCTCTCAAGCTTCCCCTCCGCCACCCGCAGTCTCCGCCCGCGAAGGGGCTTCCTAGTGTGTGGAAACCTTTCCTCCTTCACAGCTCCCTCCCACTGGTGCAGGTCCCATCCCTATTCTTTTGTCTCTGTTTTTTCTTTTGCCCTACCCAGGTACGTGGGGAGTTTCTTGCCTTTTGGGAGGTCTGAGGTCTTCTGCCAGCATTCAGTAGGTGTTCTATAGGAGCTGTTCCACATGTAGATGTATTTCTGATGTATTTGTGGAGAGGAAGGTTATCTCCGTGTCTTACTCTTCCGCCGTCTTGAAGCTCCTCATGACTTAAGGTTGGAGAAAAGTTTTCCAGCAGTGACTCACACACTTGTCTGCTTCAAAAAGAAGCGGGTGTCTATGTATTAATGTCAACACTTCGGATCTAGTAATGGATAAGGTATCCATGAAAGATATAATAATAAGAGGAAAGGCTACAGAAAAAGTCTTTAATTAACCTCCTTCCCAAATCTTCCAACCATTCTGTCAAACTAGATCCAGCTGTGACTGAAGACAATAGACCGCTGGTATTTATTGGTCTCTAAGGAAGGTGCCTCACCACTGCAGGTTAATGTAGAAAAGTCAATCTGGGCAATTCATGGTGGACACGGTCAGTCCAGTGCTTTCTTGGTTACTCATGGTTTGCCCTAGACACAGCACTTTTTTTCTCTCTTTTCTCCTTCCCTTCACCCAGGGTGATTTTTCAGTTAATGGGCAAGGACTATGAATCATCTGGACAGCAGAGAGGACAGGGTTTTTTCCTTGATGATGCTCCTTGGTCCTATGCTGCTGCCCTTTGGACAGTGTCCTCTCTTCTTGCAACATCTGCTAAGATGGCTGGAGCAAAAGTTTGGTAGAACCTCTCAACAATCTTGAAAGAGTTATCATCCTACTATGAATGGGGAAACTGAGACCCAGAGAGGTTAGGTACTTTGTACAAGGATCACATAGACATAAATGACAGAGCTTGCAGCCTTGTATAGTTCAAAAAATGGAATGAGAATGATAACTTAGGGATAAAAAGTAGAATTTTATTTAATACATTGTCTAGCAAGCTTCTAGAGATAGCTATACTTTATTAAATTGCACATAAAAATATGTGGGGATACTTCTTCAAGGAATAAAATGTATACGAATAGCATCAATTTATGATCACAAGAAATGGACCAAAGAGGAGTGAAAAACCCAAGAATGATGAAAACACCTTCCATATATTCAGCATGTGTATTATTTCTATAGGTTTGGAATGTAACGGTCTGTGCGCTCATCTAAAATGACAAGAGAGTAGGAGATAGAGTAGGAGATAAAAATCTCCTAACACAAACAGCAGTTTTGTTTCCAATGACAGTGCAAAGAGCCAAGCAAAATCTACACTAGGTAGTTTAAATTACTTTCTTCAGGCTGACTTTAAGAGTGATTTGATTCCTACTTTGTGCTAGCAAAAATACACCTTTGAGCCTCTGTGTGTTTTATTCCCTTTTCCTTCATTTAAACTCACACACCCACAATCCACTCACCCTCAGACACACACACATAACCCACACAAAATATATATAGATTAAGTCTTCTCTAAATCTAATCACAAATAATACAGTTCTAATGGGGGATGTCCAGGCATTGTGATAGGCTTATAAGGAATGATATTTTAGCTAAAAATCCTTTAAGCAGACCTTATGCCAACTGGCCTTCTTAATCAAATGCTTGACACTATAGGAGACTCATCAAATCCTCTTCATTAGTTTTTCATTAGAATAGTGAACAGACTTAATTTTTCAAGGTACTTATTGGTTAAATTGGTTCTCATTTTGATGTTTTCCTGGGGTAAAAAAAGTTGGGGAAGTTGAATTTGATGCTGAACTGAGCCTGTAGGCATGATACTCAGTAAGTCAGACTCACTAAATGGAACCATCAGCAAGAAATCAGAGGGAGGATAAAACCTTATGGGTTGGGTATGTCTGATATATGTGCCTGGCTTGGCATAGTAAAAACAAATAAATATTCAAGAAAATAAATTTTAAAAAATTGGCCTGGGCATCAAAGGATCTAAATTTATTTTTAATTAGATTTGTGACCTCCTGTTTTCCCCATTAAATATGGAATACTTTTGCATGCCAACAGGATAAAGTTGTGAGAAAATTACTGTAAGCAGAAGTGCTTCTAAAACCTGATTTATCCTCCCTATGCCTAAAATACTTTAACATTTCTGGATGATGAAAAATTAGTAGATTAAAATATAATGTTCTGAGGGTTACTACTCTAAAAGCTCATTAAAATTGATAAGAAAAACACTGAGACCCCAATATAAAAATGAGCAAAGGATATGAACAAACAGGACATACCAACAGAGATAATTAGCAAGCAAACATATGGGAAAATGTTTAACCTTGTTAGTTACCAAAGAAATTCCAGTTAAAATAACATTGTGTTAATACCGTACCATTTAAATGTGTCAAGGAAGTTATATACTGGTGGATTCTACCAAACATTTAAAGGAGAATTAACATCAATCCTTTACAAACCCTTCTAAAAAATAGAAGAGGAGGGAACCCTTTCTTACTCATTCTATGAGGCCAGTATGACCCTGATACCAAAACCAGACAAAAACATCACAAGAAAACTACAAACCAATATGTTTTATAAATACAGATGTAAAAATCTTCAACAAGATACTAGCAAACGAAATCCTGCAACATATAAAAATATAATACACCATGACCAAGTAGGATTTATCTCAAAAAATCATGGGTAAATATTACATACCACATTAATGCAATGAAGGGAAAAAGCAACATATCATCTGAATAGACGCAGAAAAAGCATTTGATGAAATCCAATACCCTTTCATGAAAAAACACTCAATAAACTGAAAGTAGAAGGGAACTCCCTCAACCTAATACAGGCCATCTCTAAAAATCCACAGCTAACATCATACTTAATGATGGAAAACTAGATCCCCCAAGATCAGGAATAATAAAAGAATATCTGCTTTTACCACGTCTACTCAATATTGTACTAGAAGTACTAGTTAGAGCAAGTAAGCAAGAAAATGAAATAAAAGTAATCCAAATTGGAAAGGCTCTCTATTCTGTTCTGTTGATCTATGTGCCTATTTTTAATGCCAATATATGATTATATCTTTTAACTTATTTTTATATATATACAAGGATGGACAAAGAACATGGACACAGGAAACCAAGTGATTCACTAACATGGTATAATCGTTGGTATCCCACTCCTCCTCATAATTGCATTAATTATGAAGATTATGAATCAACCACAGTGTTCTTTAGTATTGTGATGTCGTTATATTTAAAACATTTTGAAAATACTTGAAGGAGGATTTCTGAGTGTTCCTTTGGATATGTCTAGCATATAAAGAAAGATGTGTGGATACTCAGTCTAGAAAATAATTCTGACCAGGATCATAGCAACACTGAAAGATGTAGCCAGGTGCAGTGAGGTGGGGTGCCTACATCCTCTGCAGAGCAGCCTGGCCAAGATTGTCTCCTGGAGGTGCAGCCAGACCAGGGGGGTGAGATGTGGGCCTTCCCACTGACCAAGGCTAGGACAACAGACTGTGTACTATGAAAAGGAAATTTATAATTACAGGAATGGTGACCTTGAGGAATGCTCCTTATATGAATCAGAGACTGGAGCACATCACTGGATCTTTAAACAGAAGTTTTTAAGATATAACATGTTTTTACAGTTTTTAATATTACAGCATATTGCATACATATTTACATATAGAAAAGTACACAATTCAAGCCTACAACTAGGTGGATATTTACATAAGTATAAGTTAATTTTGCCACTGCCCAGATCAAGACAGAACTTTTCTGGCAGTACCAGCAGGCTCTTGGTGCCCACTCACAGTTGATAACCCAGCCAAAGGCAACAACTATCAGACCTGTATCACCATAGACTTAGGTTTGCTGCGTTTGAACTTGACAAATATGGGATTATTCAGCATGTACTCTTTTGTGCCCCCTTCTCTTGCTCAGTATTACAACTGGGAGATTCCTCCATGATATGCATGTATCTAGAATCTGTTCTGTTTCAGTGCTGTGTAGTATTGTCAATTTACAATGTGGATTTACAATTCCTGTAATCTGCCTCCTGCAGAATGTAGAAAGGTTAACGAATTTCCTTTTATTTAAATTTCACTCTGATGTTAAACACAAGCATGATTAAATAAACTATCTTAAGAGGAGGAAGTTTAAAATAATAAAAAAAGAATTTCCCTAAGACTATTTGGTCTTGATAAAACGTCAGATGTAGTCAGCTGGAGAGCTGTTGCTTCTGAATAAATAAAATGGGCAGATGTTTGGGAAAATCTGTAGCATTGTATGATAATCCTGTGGAGAAGGTAGGCAGAACCATGAAGTAGAGGGATTGACCAGTTGGCCAAAGTGGTAAACAAGGGAAATTTGCAAGTCCAGGAGGGTTTGCAGGGAGCACACAGTGATCACACAGCCCTTTGGAGTTGTGGGTTTGAGGCACATGCAGTGTGACTCCAGTGGCCTGTTCTGTCCTATTGTACAGCCATCTTGCCTGTTTCAGGCAGAAGATTAGATTAGGTTCAAATAGAAGTGATGAGGAAAAGGTTTCATTTCAGTCTTAGCTGTCAGTAAGCTGCTGTTTTCAAACACCAGGCTTTCAGACTACAGCTAACAGACTTAGGTTGGAAAAGGAGAATCAGTTCCTAAGAGCTATAAACCACATTTCAGAGCTTGCTCTGGGAGGACATCAGAGGTTAGATTATGTTAAATAGTAATAGTAGTAATAATATTAGTGTGTAAGTCTGTTCTTATTTAATGGGGAGATTGGAGCATGTGTTTTCTGTACCTACAGCTGGTGACCTTCTCAGTGGTTCCTCTCACCTCTGCATTCTCTTCTTCTCAGAACTTGGTGTACAGAATCTTTATTTCCTGGAAAGGTAAAGTAATTGTTGACTTGTGAATCTATAGAAGCTGGCAGGTAAGCTTGTTGGCTGCTCACCAATCCAGCTTTCTACTGACAGAGAAAATTTCTTTGTTTGTCATAACTAAACATATTAAGATGTATAGAACATATTTTGAATGTTCTAGCATAAGTTGGCACTCACTAAGGTCTGTGTGACCTTGGGGAAATTAGATCTTGGTGTCTGAGTTTCCTCAACTGTAAAACTATGATTTTAAATTGAGAACGCTAAAGTGCATGTTTAAATGCTGATATAATTTATTTCTAATTCAAGCCATGTAGAGAATCTCAAAAAAGAAAAAAAATTCCCCTTAGATGTTAGGCTTAGCCTTACAACAGCATTGACTCCAGGAACGAAACATTTGATTTTGAATAACCTTGAATTATATTCTGCTTGAATCTGGGTGCTACATTTGGAGCTCACAATGTACCCCACTGAAGCGGCAGAGGAGCACCAGGAGGCAAAAGAACAATTACTTCCTGAAAAAGAGTGATGAGACCCTGACAATAGAGTGGTCTTTTGGGGATAGATAGAGAAAGTGCCAAATGTCAGATAACATTAGATTAATTTGAGATCCAGAGAACATTTAGGTCAGACTAACAAATTTATCTTTATTTGTGCTCTTAGCAACCTGTGTACCAGGTGTTTATTACTCTTGGACAAGAGCCTTCTGCTTATCTGGGAAGAGTTCATTGAGACATGAGTGTCCATTACGTAGGTGTGACATTAAGTGATAGGAAGTTGGCATGCCAAGCCCATGTTGTAAGGGACCATGTTTTATGAGGAGGAAATGTTCATGATTAAGAATTTCTTAGACAAAATTAGGCTCATGTTTAAATTATCCTGAGTTATAAGATGATCACCAGAGAAAATGTGTAGTCATCCTCCATGGAATTGTGCTTATTTCAGGCAAAATTATTCCTAATGCCCATCCCTCCTTTTAGTGTCCAATATACAGCTGTCAAGTGTTGATGCAAGGCATGAAAATTCCATTTTTCTTTTCTTCTATAAAAAACACGAAAATCCTCCCATGCAATCTTCTAGGCTATTGTCATACAGTATGATTTATGTATTTCTTATATGTTTCTTTCTTTTCAAATCTGGAAGTATATTCTTTTGTTTTATTGGGCTATTTATTCTCTTGACATCCTTGGATGTGAGTTAATGGAACCATGATAAAAGAATAGAGAAGTAGAACAAACAAGCCTGATTGTATAGATTAGGACTGCCTGACAGATTAGGGATGGCAAGGATAGGAACAAAAGATAAAAATCACCTGATTCATGTGCACTGGGATGGTCCAAATAAACCAGTGCTTGAAGGTTTTGCTATACTGTGACTCTGAAAAATAAATGCAGGAAAGATTGGGTTATGACTGTGGGAATTAAGGAAAGATGTTTGCTTTCCTTTAAAAACATTAATTTTGATACATAAAATGTAAATGCTTAGTCTAAGAGCCTAGCACAATGCTTTGCATTAAATGAGCATTTAATAGATATTTGTGAAAGTCAGGGAAAGGAGTTGATGCATGTGAGGCTAAGGAGATGGAGTAGGCAGACATCTATTAGTTTCTCTTCCCAGAAGAGTTCCCACCCCCTTTCTGGCCAGGCCCCATTCATGTGGCTAAGATTGGAGCATGCTACCATCTGACAGGTCCTGCTGGTTCTGATTGGTGTAGGGATGGAAACCCAAAGTAAAATAATCCTGGTGCCTTCTCTCCACAGTGATTGGCCCAGAGAAGTACCCTTAACAAAATCTGAGCCAATTGGAAGGCCTCCCCAGGATTTTTCAAGTTGGAAACATGGAAAATCATGGTAAAGCTGGAAGAACGTAGGAGTGAAAACCGCTGGTTTTTACTCTTCCATACTCAGGAGGAAATAAGTCTGACGTGGAGAAGTCAACCCACAGATAGAAACAGGAGAGGGAGAAAAGTCCTGACCACATTTGTCCCTGGTTCTAGCTGTTCCTATGGTCCAGTTTTATCCTTGGCCCTTGTGAGATTTGGTCACTTGAGCCAACCTGCCCCCTTCACCAAAGCTCAAGGAGTCCTAACTAATACAAGGGACACTTAAAGTAGAAGTAGAACTGGACTGATTTGGAAGTAACTAGACTCTGAGCAATGTGAGGTCAAGGATCATGTCTTTCATCTTTATAATCGCAGTGCGTGAAGTAGTGCTTGGTACTGTTGGTAATCAATAACTGCAGAGTCATTCCAAATACATTTATTAAATATCCAGGAAACATGCTAAGTGCTGGGAATAAAACAGTGAGCAAGACAATTGCAGTCCTTGTCCTTAAGAAGCTTTCAATCAAGAGAGAGCACAGACATAACCGGCAATGGTAATAAAAAGTGATGCTTGATAGAGGAGTATTTAATTAGGGTTATTGGGCAACAAATAGATAGTGTAGCTAATCTAAGCAAAGAAGGGAATTATTAACTAACGGGCTATTTCACAGAACCCGAGGGGAAGAATGCAGCCTAGCCTTAGTGAGGACAGGGACAAGAACTGGAGAGACATTGTCCACCCAGAAGTGTTCTTTCTGACTCTCCTCTCTGCTTCTCTTTATCTTTTCCCAAAGACTGCTCCCCAGTCTGAGTGCTGCTCTAAAGCACAGGTCACAGTTATAAAATTGGTCACAGCTTCTAAGAACAAACCTGTCTGAGGAAGATAATCAAACTGACCAGAATTCCTCTGAGGAGGAATATCTAGTTTGAAGTAGTCCTTGGATAAGTTGGTAGGCTGAGTGGGTGAGCCCTCAGGGCATGCTCGAGTTGCACAAGCTGATTGCTGTCAACTCTGTGCATAAAACAAGAAGAATGGGTGTGACCCAGGAGAGACAGTTAGGAAGGAGAGGGTTTAGAGAAGAGACTGAATGACTTCTCTACCCTTCACCTCATTAACAACAAAGACTACAAAAGTTAAAAGATACTCAATGACCAGATACTTGTAATGAAAATGGTGATAGAGAGCTGAGTTCTGTCTGGCTTGGAGCAAAATGAGACAGTCCATGAATAGGCAAGAGGAAGACAGCCAAGTTACACAAGTTAGTGTCCCAGCCACCTGGAGAGACTCATTCTCTTTGCTCCTATTTCATGTTGCCAGAAAAGAAACTCTGATTGGCTGATCTTGGGACTGGTCTGTCTGATAGGCATGTACAAAATGACTGTTGGGTCCACAAGGGGGTAGATGGGATAGTTAAGGGGATTCTTGTGAACTGGTCAGATGTTCTAAAAAGCATTTAATACAGGGAAGAAATGGGTGTCAAGGGAACATATAAGAGAGGTGTCTAATTCATGCTAAATATTCTTTGAATAAAAGAATGAGTAAACTAGACTTTCTTGTGTGGTTTGTCAAAAGCTGTGATATATACAGAAGGAAGACAAAGCCATGAGGCAGTCAAAGTCAAGAGTAAGAAAAAGCCATGAGGTAGGAAGAGAGTAAGTGGAATACGTGGTTGCAAGAGAAGTAGAAGCTGAGACAGAGACTCCAGAGGCTTTGCTGATGTGGGGGAGGGCAGATGATGAGATGCGACCCAGCGAGCAGACGAGCGCTGTTCCTGTTCTCCTCAAGGTCTGACTCTGTGAACGGAGGGCTATTATTCCCAAGACCTGGTAGTTTAAATGCTGGACTTGTCCCTTTTTTTCTTATTTCCTTATTTTCTCCAGTATTCTTACAAGCAACTACCATAGTTGAGATGCCCTGAGCACATTTATGTTCCTGAGAATCTGAAAGAGCTTAATAACCAAACAAGGAAGGAAGGAAGGAAGGGAGGGAGGGAGGGAGGGAGGGAGGGAGGGAGGAAGGGAGGGAAGGAGAAAGAAAGAGAGAAAGAAATGAGCAGGATCACGGTTAGCACATGCATGTTTATAATTGAGTAAGAGTTTCGTTCTCCCCTTCAACCCGGTTCCTTTCTCATAGTTTCTGTTTTCCTCTCCATCCCTACTTCTTTATTCCCTATAAATTCCCTCTCTCAGTCTCCGAATAAAAAACCTATTCTACCCATCTTTCTCCCTTCCCTTTCTATTTAGTTACACATAATGTTGTACAGATGTTCACTGGGTTGCTCAACACTCAACTTATGCAAATTTGACTTTATACAAATTATTACATAAGGCACATAATAAAATTTTAGAGACACAGAAAATTTTGCATTATGTGTGGAAATGAAAAGTATTTTAGTGCATAGATGAATGCTAAGAAGCAAGGCCTAAAATAGCCCCTATGAGGAAAAGGGCAATTGCTCTTCCCCTTCTGCTGTCTCTTAATCCCTGCATTGATGGAGTCACACTCCTCCTCCATCTTCTTTGACTCCACTGTGGTAGGATCTGCAGTGAAGTGCTCAGAACTGGGATCCCACTGCTAGGGGTGTCACATCCTTTTTTTAGCTGAGTGACCTTGGGTAAATCACATAATCTCTCTAAATCTTAATTTCCTACTCTACAAAGTAGAGATAATAAGGTTTCCTTCCTTGGAGTTGTTATAAGAAACAAATCAGATAACCTTTGCATAATGCCCAGCCTGTAATGAATATCCTTGCCTGATATTACTCACCCCAGTAACAGGCTTCTTTCTTTCCTGACCTACAACTTAAGTCCTTTTCAACTTCTGAGTCATGAAAAAAGCATAAGAGATCAATAGCACAAACTGGGGAGCATCAATAGTAGAAAATGTGGTCCTGTGGGGCTTCAGATCAAAAACTAATCTCTTTTTTTTTTTTCGAAGTGAGTTGGATGGATCTGAATTCATACAGCGATGAAGTGAGCTGGAGGTTCCTCTAAAATGCTTTTCCAGGTGTTTGAAAGGGTTCTCAATTCCTTCTTTGCTGATCCCTTTCTTTCATTCCAGGTTCTCCTGCATAAATAAATGTGGGGGGAAAAGCACTTAAATCAGATTTGGAGGAGGAGAAGGTGGGGAGAGTAATAGTCAAGGTTTGTAACCTAAATATTCTCCCTATGAAAACAACTTCCTACAGAAACTCAGGTCACATGCCTTTAAACTGCAGTACAGTGGAATAAAACAGTTCTCAGCTCTTATTGAATGGGGAATTTATCGGGCTGTCTTTTAAAAAAATCTCCTGTGGAACCAGTGAGAGTCTCGGGAACCATGTTCATATCCATAATAATGAAGCCAGATAAGGGTGAACGACTCAGATTCTGCCCATCAAACCATCCAAGCACCATGTGAAAAGTTTTGATAAGGCCCCAGGAAGACAGTTTATGCCGCCCATTTGTCATTGAATATGGTCTCTTCCTTAGCACAACATTTTTAAACAGTTTGATTTTTAAAAAAATCAATAGTCCTAGAGTAAGAATGATATCAGGACAACAATCTTCAATTTAATATTGAGGGCTTTTTTCACATCTCTTTTAGCTTTAAACCAACTGGCTTGTATCATAGTCTAAATTCCAACAATGACGTTCCAATGCTTCCAGACTAATTCTTTCTTACTTTTGTCATGTAACACAGGTACAGACTCTTTTCTTGCTTACCAGTGGTTTCTGACTTGACTTTTGAGCTGAGGAAACTCTTTTATCAAATAAAACCCTACTCAGAACTCAACAGCCAAAAGGAACTGCTCAGGAAGCATCTGCTATCAGGAAGATCATTGGAAAACCACTACCCTATGCTAAGAATGCTTTGTTTGACTGGCAGATTTCATAGCCAGAATAGAGAAGCAATCAAAATGTAATTTGTTCAAAGTATGGAAATTTGTTAAGTAGCACATAAATAGAACATAATAAAATATAATAGCTACATTTATGAAAAAGTTGCATTACAGTGTTATGTCTTGCCACTAAGAATAGAAATGGCTGCAGGTTCAAGACTGCATTTTCCAGTCTGCATTCTCTACTTTCCCTCAGGTGTGATGGGCTGGAGCTCTGGAACAACCCATGATAAGCAGTAGGCTCTCTTGCCTCTCTCCTGAGTGAGCATCCCCCCAGTAGTTAGAATTTGTACATGTCCTAGGTCCAGGCCTTTCAATCCTGGTGACTGATCACTGGAAATGTGGTTCCAGATTATGGCCCATCTGGAAGGAACCTCTAGCAGAGATGGTACAAAGAAATTTTCCTAAACTGCTCTGACTTTGACATAAAACTGGGGAGAATGGAACTTTTCCTCAACCCAAGGATGTTAAATCTTATTTCGTTAAAAGGAGCTTTGATCCTAGAGGCATTACTTTATAATAACAACCCCCTGTATTATTTTTGAGAAAATTAACCATCTTTATGATGAGCTCCCATTTTCCAACTCCAGAGTGGGATCCTTGGTTTTTATAAACCTAGAGGGGAAAAATTTTTCAAGTTTCTAAACAAAGTTACCCAGCAGACTAGTGGAGTAGGGCAGATACAGTAGCATGGTCCTACGTGTGCAGCACAAAACTCGATATGTCAAAGCATCAAGAATTTTTCAGAGGGTAAGACAGTCATGATAATGTATCTTACTCTTGAACCCTTGCATCAAAAAGCTCCTTTTCCTCAGTCTTGCATTTCCTCTGCCATTGTTCCTTCAATGCAGGCAGCCACCATCCCTCCAAGCTGCTGCTAGTCCTATCAATAAGGAAGTTTTGCTTCAGGTCTGTCTCCTCATAACCTACTCCTTTTCACTAAGGGTAGTAAGGAGTAGGGTTGCCCCGGAGCTCTGTCACAAAGACTCATTAGGGCTGACTGTTAAATTTGCAAAATTTTTGCAAGCCACTCTTAAAAATTAAATTGTGTAAACTTAGAACTAAGCAAATTTTTTAAACTAATAAACACTCAAAATTCATCACTTACTAGTTATTTTACAACTACCTGTACTTTTATGCATTCATTGTAAGTGTATGGTGGAAATTTCATAGACAGTTATGCTATTTTGTGACTCTTTCCTGTTCTACATTCAGCGATGTCAGGTTGGCAACTTGAAATCAATCATGGTAAGAACATTTATACCATGGAAATTGTTGAACACAACAAAATTAGGGCTTTTTAAATTTTCTGGATAGCTAGTTGTTAAATGTTTACCATCACATTCTTGGCAAAGACAGTATGAATGGATGTCTATTCCTTTGCAGATGCCCAACAAAACACTGAGTTAAATTTACATGACTAGCTAGTGGGACATTTCACCATCAACTAGCTATTTTTATAATGCTGTGAACTCCGATAGTCACAAGTGGAGTCTCTTGTTCTCTCTTTTTCACCAATGAACACTGTAAATCAGTAGCAGTAAAGGATTAAGTTAGGTTTCAACAAGAAATAAAAACTACACCAATCAACTGTGTGGGTAGCACCTTATACTGTTAGAAAAGTGGTAAAGATATGAAACTCATAAATCTATTGCGTGAATATATCAAACAAAGATGGAGAAGAAGCTATCACAAGAGGAAGGACATAAATTGTGTTGTGTGAGAGGAAAGGAATGTATTAAAAGAAAGAAATGTACTGCATGGGTTCATAATTTGGTAATAATGTGAACTCATTAGCTAGAGTCTGGGATATTTTTGCTGGGCAGTAAACAGTTTGTCATAGGTAGAAAGAAGACTTTACTGAAGTTAGAAGGGTTAGATCATAAAAGAATGATTTAGTGGACATCTAATGGCTATTATCATATGTGCTCACATTCAAAGCCAGGCCCATTTGTATGTGGGGGGATGGGTTCTTTGTGGGTGCCTTTCTGTATAGTGTCCTTCTAGGGGTGGAATTGAGCGTTTCTGCTTTCCTGGAATCCAAGCTCTTCACACCTCTGAATCCCAGGCAGTGTCCATCTCTGCCTAAGTCCATAATGTACCCCTATTCCCCAGTGCTTTTCTAGAATTAACTTCTTTCCTGGATGATTAATCCTAACAACATTTTCCTTGGTAGATAAGGTGTGTCTGTTCCAAATAGGGCTGGGACTAGGCTGAGACAAGTGGACTTGCTTCTGGTGCAAAATTTAAGGGGCAAGAAAAAACTTCAAAATACTTCATAATCAAGATAAATAATATTTTAATGCAATGTTTCAAGATATCAAAATTAATGCAAAAATCCATAATTTATGAAATATCCAAATTTTAAATAATGACAGCATTATTGTTTAGTAAGAAGAGTGGGTGTTCTCACTTGTAAACCAGTCTTCCAAGTGGACAGCTCTTGTTCCAATTTTCATGTCTCTCGTGAGAATTTGCCCAGTTAGCTATTTCCTCTCTCTCCTAGATCTTCAGCTTCCTCTTAAGGAAGATTTGCTCCCCAAAGCCAACAAACTGCTTAAGTGTCAACTACCTTTAAAATAAAAACAAAGCTAAGACTGCCTCACCTCAATTGCCTTGACTCCGCAACAGCTGGCACCTCCCTGATCTTCCCTTTACACCAAAGTTTCTTTTTCTTTTTTAATATTGATTTTGAAACTCTTTTTCCTTTTTTTAAAATATTTATTTATTTATTTGGTTGCGCTGGGTCTTAGTCGTGGCAGGCGGGCTCCTTAGCTGCGGCATGTGAACTCTTAGTTGTGGCATGCATGTGGGATCTAGTTCCCCGACCAGGGATCAAACCCAATGCAGGGCCCCCTGTATTGGGAGCACAGAGTTTTATTCACTGCACCACCAGGGAAGTCCCTATACCAAAGTTTCTTGGAAAAGAGTCTATGCTCAATGTCTTTTTGTTCTCACCTCCCATTGGCATTTGCTCACTGGACAATGTTGATTATTCCTGTCTTCTTGAGGAATCTCTTCTCCTTTGACTTCTATGATGCCACAGTTCCCCTCCTGCTTTCCAACTTTCCTTCTCAGACTTGTTTGCAGGCTCATTTATTCCTGCCCTGTCTTAAAATGTTGATAATCCTCGAGGTCTGACACCAGCACTCACTCTCCTCTCCTCCCTCCCTCGGTGACCACATAACTCCCCTGAGATCACTATCACTAATAAGCACATGACTCTCCTTTCCAGCTCTGAAGTCTTTCCTGAGCTACAGATTCCTACATAAACCACCCATTCACTCTCTTGGCTGTCCCCTAGAAACCTCAAACTCAAAATATCCAAATTGAAATCATTTGCCATCTTCCCAGTCTGCTTTTCCTATATTATATATCTGGTTGAATGGCACTAAAATCCAACAAAGAAGGAGAAGTCACCCTTGAGTCTTCCCTTTCAATGGTCTAGGGCTCTGGAGCCCCATGTTCTTTAGGAGACGCCACCTCCACCATCAATGGAGCTGCCAGCGGAGGCCCCCAGGGATCCCCTTCAATATCTGTGCACAGACCCATAGAACTCCTGTGCTCCTGGAAGGACATCTCACGATGATCTGCCCAGGTCATCCCACTCTTCCTCTCTGCCCTCATCTGCTGCCTCTCTCCACCTCACTCCCTCTGTGCCAGAAATACTAGCCTTCTTATTTCCACCAGACCTTTCTTCCCCCAGATGCTCACATGACTCCCCACTTTCCTTCCCTCAGCTCTCTGCTGATACAAAAATCATCAGAAAGGCCATCCCTGTCCACCTGACATAAAATCAGCAACTCACTCCCCTGCTATCCTCTAGTGCCCTATCCTGCTTCATTTTTCATCACACCACTTATACACACCTGACTTATACTTATTTGTCTGTTTGTTTACTGTACCTTTCCCATCAGAATGTACGTTTCCTGAGAGCAGAGTCTGTTTTATAAACTCTATATCCTTATCACCTAGAAGTGTCTGACATTTAGTAGATGCATAGTAAATATTTGTTAAATAAATGAATGATTAATTCCTGTCACGTCTACTTTAACATGTATTGTCTCTATTAGTTTCCCCTTTCACACATTCTATAAATGTTGACTCAGGCCCTCATCTGAGCCCTGCACAGGGCTGGTGTTCACCCATCTGCTGCTCCAGACCTCACTCTCTCTGGCCTGGACTCTTGCAATTTTCCCCTCACTGGTCTCCTTGCTTGCAGTCAAGCCTCCCTTTTACCTGTTCATCATGCTGTTGCTAGATTATCTTTCCAACAGAGCTCAAATTGATAGTTTCTCTGTGAAAGCTTTTTCAATAATTTCAGGGGAATTGCTGGACCTTCCCTGTGTCCCAGTGTATCTTGTATAGGTGGTTATCATGACACATATACCACAGCACTTTGCTACATGTATTTACACAACCATCACACTCTACTTGACTGCAAGTCCATTGAGGGCAGATGCTGTCATTTATTTGTCCCTAAGTCTTATTCATCTTCACTACTTAACAGTGCCAGTGGTATCATGAAAGCTTGGTAAATATTTTTGAATAATAATATAATTTTGTATAAGTGAAGTAATAGTGTATTCAATGAGTTATTTGCCTTTATGCCAGAGTCCAAAGCACTTATTCACAAATCACAGTGTGTTTGTCTAACTTTAGAAATGATGCTACCACACACCTCTATATAATAGGTAAAAAGCAGGTAGTGTTATCTCCCTCTAACAGAAGGAAGATTGGATTTATATCTGTTTTCTAGGATTAGTTTGCACCCCAAACTGGATTGATAGCATCAAGTCCAGTGTGCAGATTATTAAATTAGATGTTAAGGGATTATCAAAGAAAAGTAGAAACATTCTCTGCCTTCAAGGATTATATTACTTCAAGGACAGGATGACATGCATGGAAAATACATGTTCATCAAACTCCTTTTAACAACCCTAAAAGTGGACCACCCAAATATTAGGACAGAAAAAGGCCTCTTCCAGCCAAGCTGAAACTCCTTCAGCGGCAGATCAGCGTCTTTGTTCAGATGACAGCTGCCTACCTAGTGAGCAGAACTCCAAGCAGGGAACAAGTTGCCTCTTCTAAGCCTGCAGTGCTCCCTAATGGCCAGCTGTCCAGGGCATGCCGCAGAATCACAGCATTCTGACCGTTCAAGTCTCAGCATCACTTCCACAATTCACCTGGAGGGATGAAGCAGCTGGAGCAGAATGCACAGGGAAATGACGATGAATTCCTAAAGACTATTCTACAATAGGTTATCTATCACTGACAAGTCAATAGGTAGATGCTTCCATTTTGAAGGAAGCTGCTAAAAGAAAAAAATAGACTAAGACCATGTTTCTAAAACTAAATCAAAACTACAGTTATTCAACTCCAAAATTGTGATATTCTGGTTTTCTGTGTAAAAAGAAAATGAGGCAGAAAAATAAAGTAATTTATAGGCACCTTTCATGTATTTTGAACTGTTCTTTCAAACCCTGTCCCTCAATTAACCTCAAAACAATACTGCAAGGTAAATATTTCTAGCCCTATTTTTATAGAAGAATATATTGTGGGGAAAAAAGGTCCACATAAAAATATTAATGATTTCTTTCTCTCAGTATGGATCATGGTATTTTATTTTCTTCTATAGGTTATATTCTATTAGTCTCATTATTTATTTTGTGGCTTTCCCGAGCTTTGGCCAGGGGAGCTCCCTCAAGTGAACTCTTATGTCTTTTTCACATGCCCCCATCAGTTTTGGGGCACTTCCTCACTCTCTGGCACCACAATAGATACTTCAGGCTCCTCTTGCATTTTTCTTGCCTCAGTCCTAGAATCAGCCAAGAATATGCACGCTGCTTTTATTGCACAATGGTTTAAAAACAAAACCAAGATCTGAGTGCCAGGTGGGCTCACTGCTGAGATGTCACTGTTTCTAGGCTCTTGTAGGGAAAATAGATAAGAAGTACATGTGTGCCTAACACATACATTCCACACACACTCCTCTACCTCTCTCTCTCTCTCTCTAAATATATTAAAAACTGTGAATTCACACTGATACCTCTGATTCCAAATCCCTAGCCTGCCTCATTTCTTTCTCCAGCAGTGAGAAACCAGACTCTCATTATCCACAACATATTTATTTATTTAATCAATTCTGGAAGGCATGTAAAGAAGTTATTGAATTGCTAACCAATACCTCAGTGAAAAACAAATTTAGTAACAATATTTACTATTGTTCAGTTCTTTGTAGTTAACCTTACAATACATAGTCCAAACACTGTTTTCCAAATTTTTGCTGTGTGTACTTTGAGTTTCCTCTACTCCCTGATTCATTTTAACTATTTATTGAGTATAACTTACATTTAGAATTACCATGATGCCAAAAGTCAAAGCTTTAAAAAAAACAAAAAAGTTACATCCAGAGCAGTGTCATTCTTCCCTCAGCCTTTCCTCTGTCCGCATTTTCCTATTCTTTCCATCTAGGCCCACCCACCTCCTTTAGGTGACCAAATTAATTAGTTCTGGTTTATGCTTCCTGTGTTTCTGTTTGCACGAATGAGACGATATGGGAATATTTCTCACACTATATTACACATACTATGACACTCTTTTGCACCTGGCCTTTTCACTTAAAAGTATATCCTGGAGATGGCAGATAGCAGAAGCAAGAAGAACTACAATCCTGCAGCCTGTGGAACAAAAACCACATTCACAGAAAGATAGACAAGATGAAAAGGCAGAGAGCTATGTACCAGATGAAGGAAAAAGATAAAACCCCAGCAAAACAACTAAATGAAGTGGAGATAGGCAACCTTCCAGAAAAAGAATTCATAATAAAGATAGTGAAGATGATCCAGGACCTTGGAAAAAGAATGGAGGCAAAGATTGAGAAGATGCAAGAAATGTTTAACAAAGACCTAGAAGAATTAAAGAACAAACAAACAGAGATGAACGATACAATAAATTAAATGAAAACTACACTAGAAGGAATCAATAGCAGAATAACTGAGGCAGAAGAACGGATAAGTGACCTGGAAGACAGAATGGTGGAATTCACTGCTGCAGAACAGAATAAAGAAAAAAGATTGAAAAGAAATGAAAACAGCCTAACAGACCTCTGGGACATTAAATGAAACAACATTTGCATTAGAGGGGTCCCAGAAGGAGAAGAGAGAGAAAAAGGACCCAAGAAAATATTTGAAGAGATTATAGTCAAAAGCTTCCCTAACATGGGAAAGGAAATAGCCACCCAAGTCCAGGAAGCACAGAGAGTCCCATACAGGATAAACTCAAGGAGAAACATGCCGAGACACATAGTAATCAAATTGGCAAAAATTAAAGACAAAGAAAAATTATGGAAAACAACAAGGGAAAAATGACAAATAACATACAAGGGAACACCCATAAGGTTTACAGCTGATTTATCAGCAGAAACTCTACAAGCCAGAAGGGAGTGGCATGATATACTTAAAGTGATGAAAAGGAAGAACGTACAACCAAGATTACTCTACCCAACAAGGATCTCATTCAGATTCGATGGAGAAATCAAAAGCTTTACAGACAAGCAAAAGCTAAGAGAATTCAGCACCACCAAACCAGCTCTACAACAAATGCTAAAGGAACTTTTCTAAGTGGGAAACACAAGAGAAGAAAAGGACCTACAAAAACAAACCCAAAACAATTAAGAAAATGGTCATAGGAACATACATATAAATAATTACCTTAAACGTGAATGGATTAAATGCTCCAGCCAAAAGACAGAGGCTTGCTGAATGGATACAAAAACAAGACCCATATATATGCTGTCTACAAGAGACCCACTTCAGACCTAGGTACACATACAGACTGAAAGTCAGGGGATGGAAAAAGATAGTTCATGCGAATGGAGATCTAAAGAAAGCTGGAGCAGCAATACTCATATTAGATAAAATAGACTTTAAAATAAAGAATGTTACAAGAGACAAGGAAGGACACTACATAATGATCAAGGAATCAATCCAAGAAGAAGATATAACAATTGTAAATACATATGCACCCAACATAGGAGCACCTCAATGCATAAGGCAACTGCTAACAGCTCTAAAAGAGGAAATCGACAGTGACACAATAATAGTGAGGGACTTTAACACCTCACTTACACCAATTGACAGATCATCCAAACATAATATTAATAAGGAAACACAAGCTTTAAATGACACAATAGATAAGATAGATTTAATTGATATTTACAGGACATTCCATCCAAAAACAGCAGATTATACTTTCTTGTCAAGTGCTCATGGAACATTCTCCAGGATAGATCACATCTTGGGTCACACATCAAGCCTCAGTAAATTTAAGACAATTGAAATCATATCAAGCACCTTTTCTGACCACAATGCTATGAGATTATAAATGAATTACAGGGAGAAAAATGTAAAAAACACAAACACATGGAGGCTAAACAATACATTACTAAATAACCAAGAGATCACTGAAGAAATCAAAGAAGAAATCAAAAAATACCTAGTGACAAATGACAATGAAAACATGAAGATCCAAAACCTATGGGATGCAGCAAAAGCAGTTCTAAGAGGGAAGTCTATAGCTATACAAGCCTACCTCAAGAAACAAGAAAAATCTCAGATAAACAATCTAACCTTATACCTAAGGAACTAGAGAAAGAAGAACAGACAAAATACAAAGTTAGGAGAAGGAAAGAAATCATAAAGCTCAGAGCAGAAATAAATGAAATAGAAACAAAGAAAACAATTGCAAACATCAATAAAACTAAAAACTGGTTCTTTGAGAAGATAAACAAAATTGATAAACCATTAGCCAGACTCATCAAGAGAAAAGAGTGAGAGGACTCAAATCAATAAAATTAGAAGTGAAAAAGGAGAAGTTACAACAGACACCACAGAAATACAAAGCATCCTAAGAAACTACTACAAGCAACTCTATGCCAATAAAATGGACAACCTGGAAGAAATGGACAAACTCTCAGAAGTGCACAACCTTCTGAGACTGAACCAGGAAGAAATAGAAAATATGAACAGACAAATCACAAGTAATGAAATTGAGAGGGGTGGGATAGGGAGGGTGGGAGGGAGGGAGAGGCAAGAGGGAAGAGATATGGGAACATGTATGTGTATAACTGATTCACTTTGTTAAAAAGCAGAAAGTAACACGCCATTGTAAAGCAATTATACTCCAATAAAGATGTTAAAAAAAAAAATCTTCCAACAAATAAAAGCCCAGGACCAGATGGCTTCACAGGTGAATTCTATCAAACATTTAGAGAAGAGCTAACACCCATCCTTCTCACACTCTTCCAAAAAATTTTGGAGGAAGGAACACTCTCAAATTCATTCTATGAGGCCATCACCCTGATACCAAAACCAGACAAAGATACTACAGAAAAAGGAAATTATAGACCAATATCACTGATCAATATAGATGCAAAAATCCTCAACAAAATACTAGCAAACAGAATCCAACAACACATTCAAAGGATTATACACCATGATCAAGTGGGATTTATCCCAGGGATGCAAGGATTCTTCAATATACGCAAATCAATTAATGTGATATACCTATTAAAAAATTGAAGAATAAAAACCATATGATCATCTCAATAGATGCAGAAAAATCTTTTGAAAATATTCAACACCTATTTATGATAAAAATTCTCCAAACAGTGAGCATAGAGGGAATCTACCTCAACATAATAAGGCCATATATGACAAACCCACAGCAAACATCATTCTCAATGGCAAAAAACTGAAAGCATTTCCTCTAAGATCAAGAACAAGATAAGGATGTCCACTCTCACCAGTATTATTCAGCATAGTTTTGGAAGTTTTAGCCACAGCAATCAGAGAAGAAAAAGAAATAAAAGGAATACAAATTGGAAAAGAATAAGTAAAACTGTCACTGTTGACAGATGACATGATACTATATATAGAGAATCCTAAAGATGCCACCAGAAAACTATGAGAGCTAATCGATGAATTTGGTAAAGTTGCAGGATACAAAATTAATTCACAGAAATCTTTTTTATTCCTATACACTAATGATGAAAAATCTCACAGAGAAATTAAGGAAACACTCCCATTTACCATTGTAACAAAAAGAATAAAATATCTAGGAATAAACTTACCTAGGGAGACAAAAGACCTGTATGCAGAAAACTGTAAGACACTGTTGAAAGAAATTACAGATGGTAACAACAGATGGAGAGATATACCATGTTCTTGGATTGAAACAATCAATATTGTGAAAATGACTATACTACTCAAAGCAATCTACAGATTCAATGTAATCCCTATCAAATCACCAATGGCATTTTTTACAGAACTAGAACAAAAAATCTTAAAATTTGTATGGAGACACAAAAGACCCTGAATAGCCAAAGCAGCCTTGAGGGAAAAAATGGAGCTGGAGGAATCAGACTCCCTGACTTCAGACTATACTACAAAGCTACAGTAATTAAGATAATATGGTACTGGAACAAAAACAGAAATATAAATCAATGGAACAGAATAGAAAGCCCAGGGATACACCCACGCACCTATGGTCAACTCATCTATGACAAAGGAGGCAAGGATATACAATGGAGAAAAGACAGTCTCTTCAATAAGTGGTGCTGGGAAAACTGGACAGCTACATGTAAAAGAATGAAATTAGAACACTCCTTAACACTATACACAAAAATAAGCTCAAAATGGATTAGAGACCTAAATGTAAGACCGGACACCATAAAACTGTTAGAGAAAAACATAGGAAGAACACTCTTTGACATAAATCACAGCCAGATCCTTTTTGATCCACGTCCTAGAGTAATGGAAATAAAAACAAAAATAAACAAATGGGTCTCAATGAAACTTGAAAGCTTTTGCAAAGCAAAGGAAACTACACACAAGACAAAAATACAACCCTTAGAATGGGAAAAAGTATTTGCAAACAAATCAACAGACAAAATCTCCAAAATATGTAAACAGCTCTGGAGCTGAATATTAAAAAAACAAACAACCCAATCCAAAATGAGCTGAAAACCTTTATAGACATTTCTCCAAAGAGGATATACAAATGGCCAAGAAGTACATGAAAAGCTGCTCAACATCACTAATTATTAGAGAAATGCAAATCAAAAGTACCATGAGGTATCACCTCACACCAGTTAGAATGGGCATCATCAGAAAATCTAGAAACAATAAATGCTGGAGAGGGTGTGGAGAAAAGTGAACCCTCTTGCAGTGTTGGTGGGAATATAAATTGATACAGCCACTATGGAGAACAGTATGGAGGTTCCTGAAAAAACTAAAAATAGAATTACCATATGACCCAGCAATCCCACTACTGGGCATATACCCAGAGGGAACCATAATTCAAAAAGACACATGCACCCCAATGTTCATTGCAGTACTGTTTACAATAGCCACGTCATGGAAGCAACCTAAATGCCCATAGACAGAGGAATGGATGAAGAAGATGTGGTACATTTATATAATGGAATATTACTCAGCCATAAAAAGGAACGAAATTGGGTCGTTTGTAGAGACGTGGATGAATCTAGAGATTGTCATACAGAGTGAAGTAAGTCACAAAGAGAAAAACAAATATCGCATATTAAAGCATATATGTGGAACCTAGAAAAATGGTCGAGATAAACCAGTTTGCAGGACAAAAATTGAGACACAGATGTAGAGAACAAACGTATGGACACCAAGGGGGAAAAGCAGCGGCAGGTGGTGGTGGTGGTGTGATGAGTTGGGAGATTGGGATTGACATGTATACACTGATGTGTATAAAATGGATGACCTAATAAGAACCTGCTCTATAAAAAAATAAATAAACTTAAATTAAAAAAAAAAGTATATACTGGAAATTAATCCATTTCAGTCAATAAAGATCCTCCTCATTTTTTTTTTTTACAGCTGCATAGTACTTCACTGTGTGGCTATACCATACTTATTCAACCACCCTTTGGTGTGTGGGCACATAAGTTGTTTCAAATATTTTGCAGTTAAAAATAATGCTGAAGTTAATAGCTGTGTGAGTATACTTTTTCATATTATTGGAGATATATCATCAAGATAAATTCCTAGACGTGGGATTATCAGGTCAAAAAGTAAGCATATATATGATTTTGTTAGAAATTGCCAAATTCCCCCAAAATGGTTGTACTAGTTTAATTTCTCCCAGCAATGTATGAGAGTTCCTATTTCTCCATAGCTAGGCCAACAGAATATGTTGTCATACTTTTTTTTTTTAATTTATTTTTTTTTGTCATATTTCTAATTTAATTTTATTTTTTGGTCATACTTTTTTTTTTCTTTTTTTTTTGCGGTACGTGGGCCTCCCACTGTTGTGGCCTCTCCCATTGCGGAGCACAGGCTCCGGACGCGCAGGCTCAGCAGCCATGGCTCACGGGCCCAGCCGCTCCGTGGCATGTGGGATCTTCCCGGGCCAGGGCACGAACCCGTGTCCCCTGCATCAGCAGGCGGACTCTCAACCACTGCGCCACCAGGGAAGCCCGGTCATACTTTTTAATATCACCAATTACATAAGTGAGAACTTGTATCTCAAGTGCTGTTTTAATTTGAATTTCTCTAATTATGAGTAAAACACTTAATTAATTAATATTTATAATATCATTATATTTTTATTGAACTTATTTTCATATACTATGAACCATTTTTATATCTTTTTGGTGAATTGTGTTTGTGTCTTTTCTCCATTTTTCTACAAAGTTCTTAGTCCTTTATTCCTCAATTTTCAAACGGGAAATTTAGGCTTCTTTCTATAGGTGTGTCATTTGAAATTCTGTACACATTCTGATGCTTATGTGATAAACTATCATTTATCTTATATAGTTTTATTTAACTTATATAATCCATATTTTCCCTTAGAAGGAATTTAGAGCAGCACTTTGCATATTTTTTTGTAGTTATACTGTTTGCATTTTACAAACACATTTTGATCACAATGTGGCTAAATGACAACAGCAGAATCAAAGAAACAAATTCATGCACGACTCCCTCATGCAACGCCTTCATGAGATATTTACTTAGTGAGAACAAACGAAAAATTATTTTTAAAGAAGAAGGTATATCAACTTGTCCATTCTATAATTCTGACACTCATTCTTATAAAAAGCAGGAGAAAGCCTCAGAAATCATTGCACTCAAGGTAATAAATAAAATAAGTGGAAAACATGAAGCAATGGTGAAAAGTACCAAAATGGAGAAGTACGTAGAGATTAAACAGCTTTACTAAGATTGCGTACAGAGTCAAAGACTGAGCTGTGAAAATTCTGGTTACTATTTAAAAGGTTTCATTTAATATTCTTATTAGTTTTATGAGAGAATAAATAAAGAATTTATTAAACTTTGCAGATTGTACTAAATGAGATGTTTTCAACATAGGAAAGAATAGAAACATGGTACATATGGAACTAGCAAGGTTAGAAACGTGTGGGTAAACAATCATGACGTGATTAATCTTGGGAAAACACCAACTAATGTTCATTGTGGGAAAACATTAGTATTTCAAGTGTAAAGAAATCCAAGTGGATAAAATTCTACAGGGTTTGGGAGTGACAAACAGACCTATTAATAACTAATACCGTAAAATCACAGATATTTAAGTTGAAGAAGCTTGAGAAATAAATGAATAATAATAATCAACTGCATTAAGGAGCATTCATCACCTACACAAACAGCTCACAAGTTGTGCCTGGTCAATTCAGTCAACATGTTTTGTTGGGTCCATTATATTTTTTAGAAAACTGCATTTGAATTCACTTAGGTCCTGCCACTCATTCCTTCTTGTTTACATTTGGCAAATTTTACCCATTTACTTATCTCCTTGTCCCCTTGTAAGCACTTGTGTTCATTAAGTCTTTTGTGTACTACAATATCCCTCCCCTCTTTTTAATGCAGTTTATTTCTTGAAGAAACTTGGGTAGAATGTGCCACATTCTGGATTTGGCTGATTGCATCATTGTTGTACCATTTTAACTTGATCTTATATCCACTGTATTTCCTGAAAATTGTAAGATAGATGTGGAGCAGGGGTTGGCAAACTTCTGGAAAGGGCCAGATCGTAAACATTTTAGGCTTTATGGGCTACAAAGCTCTGTCACACTACTCGACTCTGCCACTGTAGGGAAAAAGCAGCAGTAGACAATGTTTAAATGAATGAGCATGGCTGTGTTTCAATACAACTTAAATTTACAAAAACCAGTAATACAGTGTCAGTTGGGGTAGAAGGAGTAACAAGACCTGGAGATGAGTGAGAACGTGTGTTTCTTCCTTTCAAATTTCAATCTGTCCCGAATCTTTTTGGCGAGTCCCCATTGGATTGGAAATTCTTTCTCCTCAGTCACTCCTCCCATCATCAGTAGTAAGTCTGGCCGAGTGTTCCTGGTCATTCAGGTAACAGGCTTCTGCTTTTCTCCCCAATTTCACTGCTGTCAAAGGCTCAGTTCTCCCAAAGAGCTGATCTCCTCAGGATCCCAACTTCTATGGAGGTAGTGTTTGTCTCTCTTCTATTTTTGTTCTTCTGAAGAGATCTCAAGCCTACAGGTCTCTCTTAGGATTTAGACAGCACTGTCCCTAGGATATGGCAAAGCCAGGAACATCTCTGATTCCAGTCACTCATGGGGTCAGTGCTGCTTCAGAGGCCACATCACTAGGGTAATGTGTGGAGAAATGAAAAAGGATCCACCAGATAGGGCTTCCCTGGTGGTGCAGTGGGAGAGAGCAAGGGACATGCCTGCCAATGCAAGGGACACGGGTTCGAGCCCTGGTCCAGGAGGACCCCACATGCCACGGATCAACTAGGCCCGTGTGCTATAACTACTGAACCTGTGCTCTAGAGCCTGCGAGCCACAACTACTGGACCCACGTGTCACAACTACTGAAGCCCATGCGCCTAGAGCCAGTGCTCCTCAACAAGAGAAGACACCGCAATGAGAAGTCAGCGCACCGTAACCAAGAGTAGCTCCCGCTCGCTGCAACTGGAGAAAGCCCGCACAGCAACGAAGACCCAACGCAGCCATAACTAACTAACTAACTAAATAACTAAATAACTAACTAACTAACTAAATAAATTTAAGAATCCACCAGATAAAGGTATGGACATGGAAACAGTATGTAAGCAGAAGGGCACTGGCCTGGGGCCAGCTTCACCTCCTCTTACACTCCTCCCTCCCTCCCTCCCACACCTCCTGTTGCCTCTTTGCACCATCTCTACCTCTTCTTTCCCCTTTCAAAGCAACTCTAATGTCAATTTTGTCTGCTTTCCTCTGGATGCCAGTGTTAGAGACGGGAATTAGTTCTTTTCTCCAAGGTTTCCCCTTACCCGAGAAGGTCACTCGCTAACAAACTTTCCAAACGAATTGTTTCCCACACACCTTTTCAAACACTCAACTAGCCTTGGCTTTTGTAGTTTGCTGTTTCTGGAATGGCTTTCTATGCCTTCTCTTCCTGGAGAGCTCAGCTCAGGTGATAAAGACATCCCTTCCTCTGTCACAGTGTCCAGGGCTCCTTTCTCCCTGAAACTCAGCAGAATGAGTTCATGCTTCTCTCTGCTCCTCCGTCTCCCCACATAGGCCCTATGATAGCATGTCCCACTTTCTGTTATTACGTTGTAATTAGGTGTTTGCCATTCTGTCTCCCTGACTAGACCTTGACTGCTCGAGGCCTGACATGTTATGTCATATTCCCCTTTGTGCTTCCAGAGCTTTGCAGTATCTGCTGCATGGTGGGTGCTGAGTAATGTTTAAATGATTTCATGAATTATACTTCTTTGTCTCACATGCACATTTAGCACAAATTTCGAAAATGTACAAACACTAAGAGATTTCACACATTCTGCTAATGCAAGACGGGAAACTAAAGCCCAATAGCTAAGTGAGAAGTTTCTGTTATTCAGCTGTGGAGTATGAAGTATTGCCTCTCTGAAATGGAGAGGGGCACTGAATGAAATGGACAGTTGAGGAAGTTCCACTCTGTATCAATCTACCCCTTGCCTGGTCACTAAGGTTTCAGAACTCAAGGAGGGGTTGGCTTATGGGATGTCTCTTCCTCTTCTAGGGGACAAACTAATAATTTAGGTCTCTCACTGGATTGCATCTCAACCATGCAACTGGCTATGAACATGATCTTTCAGTTACCAAAACCCTGCTGACCTAGGATTCCTCAGAATCCTCGGCTCAAGAAAATAGCATGTCCCAGGAGAGAGAATTTAAAACACAATAAAATAAAACAAAGGAAATCCAATACCCAGTTATGTTGGTATCTTTCTAAAGCCTTGCTAGCACCATAGTAAGGCTTTCTGCTTCTGTTTCATTATGTGACAGGCAGGGACTGTAAACACTGTCGGTGGCAGAGAAAACAGTGTCTAGAAACAAATAAGAAAAACTAAAGCTGAAACTGGGAATATGTGCAGAGCTTATGCTTTGGTATTCTGTGGTCATGACAGTTTTTGCTCTTATGAAAGTACTGTGTGTGGTGTTCTTTTTCTCAGTAATGATTTCTGAAACTGTGTGACTTGTGGAATTCGCTTTTAAAAAAATGCGTGAGTGTTTAATCGTTCCGGGTGTGAGTAACCACATTCTGTTCGAGTGTGCTTCCAGCCCTCGCTTTGCTCCTTATCAGCGACAGTACTCCAAACACTTGTCTCAATTTTAAGATCAAAGCTGATGAAAAACAGACCTCTAAAGGGTTGAATTGCCTTCTGCATTTTTGTGCATCAGAAGAAAATACCTATACCACTTGAAGGGGCTGAATTTTTTTAGTGCCTCATCTTCAGATTGTGAATTCTGCTTTGTTCATTTCTTACTCTGTCAATGTCATCTGCTTCGTGAAATGTATCTTTTAATTAATTATTCTTGTCTCAAATTGTCTTCTGTGGCTCACTGTCAGGGCAAGAATTCATATTATTAAAATAGGACCTGTAGATAAAGGGAAATATCTCGGCTTATTTCAGCGTGGAATTAACCTCATTTAACCAGTAAATCACCTTAACTGATTTTTCAGAAAAATCTTTTTGTTGTTTATATATTTTTTGAAGTTGCATACAGCATGGCTTTTCTACAAAGCAGCAATTCAGAAACATGAAAACACTAAATTATAGAAGAACCGAGAAGTCTGACTGAGAAAGAATTTGGAGAGAATCCTAAAGCTAGAAGCCAAATCAATAACAACACAACAACATCAACAACTCCATTCACATTCTGCTCTACGGGGAATCTCCAAAAAGCATCTCCCCAAAATGCATTATTAAATATGAGCAGTTTTGTATACGTCCTACATGTCTGCTTGGGTTTTTATTAAAACGATGGAAACAACTATAAATAATACAGAGAAATGTATAAGGTGATAAAATAAGCAGATAGGACCTTTATAAAGGCAACCTTAAAAGCACTGATAAATTTTCAAAAGTAAAATATTTACCAAAGCTAATAGAACCAAACTTTCCTATGATTTGGAGAATCATAATTTAGTCTATGGGAAAGAAATTGAGGTCTGAGGATTTACATAGATTCCCATACTCTTTTCAATATACTCCTTCAGGAGTGAATATGCAATCCTTTCTTAAGAATGGGGATGAATGTCACCATTCTTTTAGTCCAGATACCAGGAACACTATGATAATGTGCGATTTGGTCATTAAGATCGATTACATGGTGTAGAAATATCGTTGGACTAGAAATGAAGACCTCTAGTTTCTTGCTCCAGATGCACCATTAACTGGTTTTGTGACCTTGAGAAAATCAATGAATTTGACAAATATTCCTTAAGCACCCAGATACTATACACAATGTTGGAGATATTTTGGCAATAGGCAAGATTCCTTGATTTCCAAGTTCTTTCAACTTAGTAAAGAGAGACTGTAAAAATAATCACACTGTAGAATTACAGATGCAACAATATGAAATAGATGGGATGGGGATTGGGGCAAGAGGAGACATTTTGGGAACTTTAAGCCCTTTGGTCTGGCTGGCTTTGAGAGAGTTTGACAAGGTGGGATAAAGATAAATCTGGAGTCGTAGGCAGGAAATAAATTGTGGAGTGGTTTTAACATTATAGTAAAGAGTTGGGACTTTATCATGTATCCAGTGAGTCTCAAATTTTGATATGCAACAGAATTATATGGGGAGCTTGTTAAAACACACATGTGTCCCTTTAGTAATGGCATCAGAACCTTCAGTGGCAGGACCAGGACACTCTGTATGTTTTTGACAAAAACACACTGTATGTTTTTGACAACATACACAAAGTTTGCATCCAACATACACAAAATTTGAAAATAACTGGTATTGTCAGTGGGCATCCACTGAAGGTCCTGAAATAGGGAAATAACACCAGATTTGTATTTTAGAAAGTTCACTGTACCATGTGTATAGAGAATGGACTAGAGGGGCGTGAGTCTGGGGACAGGGAAACTGATTGAAAGACTATCTTCCCAGTGATCTATGACCCAGTATCCCTTCCTGGGTATGTGTCTGAGAAAACATCCAATATATGTACCTCAGGAGACAAGCACAAGAATGTTCATAGCTGTGATGTGTGTGGTAGCAAAAAACAGGAACAACCCAGATATCCACTAACAAAAGGATGGATGAATTGTGATATCTTTCAAAAAACAGAATATTCTACAACAGTAAAAATGAGTGAGTATTGTCTACATACAGCAGAATAGGTGAAACTTACAAATAGAGTTCTGAGACTAAAAGAGCGAGTAACTGAAGACTACACATTATATGATACCATTCAAACAGTTTTAAGATGAGCACTATTAAACAGTTTGTACACACACACTGTTTTTTTGTTGTTTTGTTTTTAACAAGCAAGAGAATAAAAACACACAATTTAGAATAGTATTTACCACTTGTAGAGCGCAAGGATGCATCAGGTGGAAACAAACAATAGCTTCAATGGTGTTAGTAATGTTTTGCTTCTTTATTTGAAGGGTGGCTTGATGGCTGTTGGTGTTTTGATTATGAATTATGACTTATATTTGGTAACTAGTCTACAAAGATGAACCTCCAATGCACCATGCTTCCCAGTATTCATGCTCCTGTATAATCCCCTCCCACACTGAACCTGGGGATGTAATCAAGAGGATGCAGCAGAAGTGACACTATGTGACTTATGAGCCGAAGTCATTAGAAACTTTGTATCTGCCTTCTTGGTCTCTTAGAGCACACACACCGGGAAAGCAAGCCACCATGTAGGAAGTCCAACTACCCCAAGACCACCATATTGTGAGGAAGCCCAAGTTAGCCAAGGAGAGGCTGCATAGAGACAGGGTGATGTCTGACCAGCTGTCCCAGCTGAGGCACCAGATATATGAGTGAAGGAATCATCATGGGTGCCCAGCACAGGTAAGCTTGCAGACGACACCAGCCCCAGGCACCACCTGACTGCAACTACATGCAGAACCCCAAGTGGGAACTGCCCTGCTGAGCTGAATCAATGCTCAGAATTGTGAGCCATAGTAATAAATTGCTGTTTTAAGCCACATGGTTTGCAATAAATAACCAGAATATTATAAATATGTCACATATATTCTTCTATACCTATCATATAGTACAATTACTTTTCAAAATGAGATTACTAAAATAACTTGTCAGAATCAGACAGTTTTGGCTTCAAATCCTGGCCTTGCCACTCAGGCTGTGTAGCCCTGGATAAATCACTTCACCTTTCTAAGAATCAATTTTCTCATCTGAGAAAGAGAGGAAAATAGTAGCTCCTAATTCATAAGGAGGTTGAGAGGCTTAGGAGATATAGAATCTATACATCCTTATCCAGGCATAAGTTAAGGACTTAATAAATTATAGGGACAGGCCACACTACACAAACTTGCTTCTTCTGGATCTAAGGAGGAAAGAAAAAAGCTTTTGCTAATGAAGAGTATAGATTATAGCTCAAGAACTGTAAATATCCATGGTGAACAGGATTCAGCCAGAACAAGTGACTATAAACTCTTTTCCCACTTTGTGGTTTTATGAAGCTTCATTGATTTCCTGTGGTTTATTTCAGGTATAAAACATTTGAATTCAGAATTCCCAGGGAGAGATTTCCCCAGTTATTTCTCTATTTTTACCATTATCTCTGTCTTTGGCTTCCCTCTCCTGTGGTGCTCTCTACATTGGGCCCTCATTTCCTATCAGGTGACAGCAAAAAATGTAGGGATAGTTCAGTCAGTCCACTTGATGGGTGACTGGTTAATACATCTTACAGAAGGATAGGTAAGGACGGAGGAGCATGAGATTGAACGCATGTCCTCTTTGCAGGGTATGTGAAGTCTGGGAAGAGAAGCTGGACAGGTAACTTTAAGAAGCAATCTTGTTTGAAAGATGCTTACACTCTGGGAAGGGGTGAAATATGACCATTTTGTGTCCCATAGATATCCTCAGAGTCTAATGAAAGGCAGTTTCTGCCCTTTTGCATTTAGCTTGGTCCACAAGCCACACAGTTCAAGAAGATTAACAACACCAGCTGGGAGGTAAGCATTGCTGTTCTGAAGAGGTTGCTGCCCGTGGAGCTTGTGAACCACGTAACATCAATATCGACGTTGGCTGGAGGAGATCCGCGGGGAATCAGGCATGGTTGAAGCCTGCACAGGTCTGCACAGGGGGCAGGCTCTCTGCCTGCAGACCCCAGAGCTCACAGGATCAGAGGATGACTTCTATCTGTTCTCTTACCAGGACAGAGCAAAGTGATGGGGGTTATAATCCAGCAGGAGGTATTTGGGTCAGATGAGCTCCAGAGGTCTCTTTAAGGTCTAATTCAATGAACAGTATGTTTTTCTTATCTCTGATAAGAGGTAGCATTCTAAAAAAACTTAGTGTACTTCTGAAAAAAAAATTGTACTCGTGAAATATTTGTTGAAACTTCATAAGTGTCTGTACTTAAAAAAACATTTTTTAAAAACCGCAGTTACATAAAATGTTCAGACTATGGAACTTTGGGGCTTTATTTATTTATATATATTTCTCTTTATAGATTCCTTCCTTCTTCCACTGAATTTTGAGAAGGACATAAAAGTCATTTCCTTTACAAGAAATCCCTCTACTCCCAGCAGTCCTAAATGTTAGAAGGCAAGGTAAGATCACTGGTGGAACCTCAAGGTAGGATTTTTGATACCAGAAAATTCTCTATAGTTTAGCCATAACTAGTATCTAGAGAGTTGTTATTATTCCTTCTTTTCTTGGGGGAAAATATGTAGATTCACATCACTACCTCGTTGAGCTTTCCTAATAAATTCTAGTGCATTGGATTTTTTTGGAAACAATTTCAAACTTTCAGAAAAATTGCAAATACAGTACAAAGATTTTTTTCTGAATCATTGAGCTTAAGTTGCTGACCTGATGTCCTAAAATCCCCCAAATACTTTAGGGGTTATATTCCTATATAACAACAAGTACCTAAGTCAGGAGATCAAAATTGATATTTTACTACCATCTAGTCCTCAGATCCCCTTCAAGTTTTTCCAACTGTCCCAATGACGTCCTTTATAGAAAAAGGATCTGGTAGGAAATGAAGTGTGGCATTTAGTTGTTATGTATCCATGGTTTCCTTTAGTTTAGAATAGTTTCTCAGTCTTTTCTTGGCTTTCATGATCCTGACACTTATGAGATTACAATCCAGTAGATTTTTGCAGGGCTCTTGTTGTTGTTGTTTTTTTAATTTTTTAAAACAGAATCCCCTTCATTTTGTTTCCCCATGGTAAGATTGATGTTACACATCTTTGGCAGGAATACCACAAAACAGAGCTCTGTTCTCCTTGCATTCTATCAGGTGGAATGTGATTTTGATTTATCTCATTACTGAAAATGTTAACTTAGATCATTTGATTACAGTGGTGTCTGTAAAGTTACAGGTTCCCTTTTTAATTAATAAGTATTTTGTGGGGAGATAATTTAAGATTACAAAAATATCCTGTTCCTCATCTAAGTTTCTATTTATTTATTTATTCATTCATTCATTCATTTCAGCATGGACTTGTGGACTCCTATTTTATTAAATGGATTATAATAAGTTACTGTATTTATTTTGATACTCAAATTGTCCCAGATTTAGCCAGTGGGATCTTCTTGAAGCTGGTTCCTCTGTCCTTTTGACATCTCATCAAAGTTCTTTTAACATTTCATTACTTTCTGGCACAAAAATGTTCCAGGCTTACCTCATCCTTCTGCTGCTCTCGTGCTGGAATCAGCCATTTCTCTAAGGAGCCTAGATCCTTTTAATGGAGGATGATATTTAGAAACCAAGATTTGGTTTCCAAGTGTGCTCATTGCTGTTGGGGTGTTGTTGCTCACAGCCCTCTCAGCTCTTTCAAGCTCTTTATATTTTGAGAAATTATCCATTTGTCAACATGTGGCAAATACCTTTTCTTAGTTTGAGGTTTTTCTTTTGACTTTATTTATGGTTATTTTGCCTATGCAAAAATAATTGCTCATATTGTAGCTTTATCAAATTTTTGTCTTGGCTTCTGGGATTTATGTCTAACTCAGGTATTTCACATTTCAGCATTACAAACATTTCTCCCCGTGTTTTTTTCTAGCACTATAGAATAATCTTTTTTTTTAATCCTGAAGTGCATCTACCCAAATGTTGGTAAAAAATCTGTGTTTCATTGAGAGAGCAAGCTCAGTGCCACAGACTGACACACCATTTGAGGAAAACCAAGACCAAATCCAACTTTTTAGATATGTAGGTGTTTTGTGATCTCTTTATACAAACTATTGGTTTTCTGCCCTGGCTCACCATTATCATTACCTTTGAAGTTTTTATAAAACAGACTGCTACCTAGTAATCTACCATACAAAACAATTAAATCAGACCTCTGGGGATTACTGGATAAAGATTTTTTTAAAAATCTCTACAGGTGATCTAATGTGCTGCCAAGACTGAGAACCACTGATCTATTCCTACATCTTCACAGCTGCCTAAAATTCTACTACTAGCAACTGCTTCCTTTGGATAAGCAATTCCTCTTTGAATATCTTCTTTTAAAATATAAGTATTTTTCAAAATTTAATACTCAAGTTTCTAATAATTTAGCACTGAGTTTAGCAGACTCATATCAAGACATAAGAATTAAAATTATATGTGTAAGGAAACTACATATGCAGCAGACCCACTCTCGTGGGCTGGTTGTGCACAGAAGGCAGCAGTTACCTGGATAAAGGGGATACGGTGTGAAAACAGGAAGAAGACTTGCCATCACAATGATCTCAAGAGGAAACTTAAAGATAGTTCTGGACTTCTGGAAAACAAGAGCAACTTGAGAGGAATGTAATATTAAAAACATGGTTCATTATCCGTGTGATAATGGGTAAGTGACTTAACTTCTCAGAACCTCAGTTTCCTTATTGGCAAAAATGAGACTAATATTATTTGTGGAATTATTGTGAGAATTGTTTCAGATTATAAAGCTAAAGTTCTTTCCATGTACTGACGCATAGTAAATACTCAGTAAATTGTTGCCACAAGTTAGAAAGAGCTACTCTTACTCCTTCCAACTAGCACTACTTCTAACAGATGACTATTTCTTCATGAGCTAAGTTGTAAACTGTAAATTGGCTTAGATTGACTTCTTGAGGGGCCTTTATATAATATTCAGTGATATCATTATTTAACACTAATCTTATCATAAGAGTTTTGAGCTGAGACAAGTTTTTTAGAAATGAGCATGCACTTCTTGGGCTCCCCTCGTGGTGCAGTGGTTAAGAATCCTCCTGTCAATGTAGACAACACAGGCTTGAGCCCTGGTCTGGGAAGATCCCACATGACGCGGAGAAACTAAGCCTGTGCCCCACAACTACTGAGCCGACGTGCTACAACTACTGAAGCCCATGCATCTAGAGCCTGTGCTCTGCAACAAGAGAAGCCACTGCAACGAGAAGCCTGTGCACTGCAACGAAGAGTAGCCCCTGCTCACCACAACTAGAGAAAGCCCATACGCAGCAATGAAGACCCACCCAATGCAGCCAAAAATAAATAAATAAATTTATTTTTTAAAAAAAGAAATAAGCATGCATTTCTTGATTTCTAAGAAAAAGCCAGTAAAAGAAAAACTACACTGAAAGAAATTAGTTTTTAAATAGTTAAATTACTCAGTCTCACTGTTGGAATTGTATTGAGGTAATGAATGAATCCAAAGTGGTAAATATGCTATAATTGTTTATTGCACTAAAACTCCAATGTTGTAACTTTTGCAGTATCTTGTGTAAGTATCATATATTCTGAAAAATAAGTGATTGGTCATGGATAATAGTGAATATAGGAATTTATTATGGAATTTAAATTAGTATGTATATACATATTTCTTATTTTACCTGACATATGTTAAGAGTCAACTGGCCTCGTGACAGTTTGAAATAATAGACAAAGCATTTCAGAAGTAAGCTCAGAATTATGTAGCCTGAGACATGCACAATTTCCTGTAGTGTCAAGTAAAGTGAATATGAAGTACATCCTTAATAAGCAGAAACAGAAACTGATAGCCCTAATAAAGGAGGAATTCCCTTAAGCTTTTATATACATATATATGAAAAATCTATTAACACAGTTCTTTTATTTAAAGGAAATTGATGGTTTAAGTAAACTGTAGTTATATAGCTATCAATTCTCTTTATAAAGATCTTCAACAGGGAAAGTTTTGCACCTGTTAATCAGTTCCAAGACACGGTAAGTTGAGGGAATTGTATTGATGCCTAAACCAGGCCACAGGTTGGATGGGTGGAAAGACTATCAGATCTGTTTGCTTTCAGCTAGTGAATTTTTATTAAACATTCAATATGAGCTAGCTCTGTGTTAGGGACTGGGGTAACTCAGGGTCTGTATAATCGAATATGGGATACATGAAATATTACGGAGAAAAATAATTTTTTTTTTACTAAACAAAAGGGAGATATGTGTATAGATTGAAGTAGTCAGAGAAGGCTTAGTGAGATAGCACTTGACTTGGGTCTTAGAAGTGTTTGGACAGATTGAAGGTGGAGGAGCGGGAAGGAGGCATTCTAGGAAGAACAATGTAAGGATAGAATCAAAGAGGTGGAAATAAGCATGGATGTGTGGGGGCTACATTCATCCGTTGTTGCTTATGTAACAAATCACCTCCCAACTTTAGGCCATTTGCTGTTGCCTATTGTTCTACTGATCTGGGCCAGGCCTAGTGGATCTCACTTAGGCTTGTAGTCAGCTGAGAGGTCAGCTAGGGCCTGGCTAGTCTGGAAAAACTCACTTACATGTTAGGCTTGCTGGCTGTTGGCTGAAGGGCTATGGCTGGTCTCCACCTGGTGGTCTCTCATACTCCAGCTGGCTAGTCCATGCTCCTCCCCACCTGGTAGGGGTACAGGGGAGAAGAGAAGAGCAGAAGTATGCCAAGGCCCAGACTCACACCTGGCACACTATCATTTTTGCCACGTTCTGTTGGTCAATGCAAATCACAAAGCCAGACTAAAGTGGTGGGGAATTACACTCCTCTTAATAGGAAGAGCTGCAAAATCACTGGGCAAAGGGTGTGGACCACAAGGAGTGGCCTTTTTTGTTTGTTTGTTTTTTGTTTTTTGCGGTACGTGGGCCTCTCACTGTTGTGGCCTCTCCCGTGCGGAGCACAGGCTCCGGACGCGCAGGCTCAGCGGCCATGGCTCACGGGCCCAGCCGCTCCGCGGCATGTGGGATCTTCCCGGACCGGGGCATGAACCCGTGTTCCCTGCATCGGCAGGCAGACTCTCAACCACTGCGCCACCAGGGAAGCCCCCTGGAGTGGCCATTTTTGTAAACAGTTTTCCACATGGGTCAACCTCACTGAGGTACAGATGTTGTGAAAAGGTAAGGAAACAGGGAAAATATATTTTTAGGAAGACTAGCTTGGCAAGAGCTCACACTCAAATCTGAGAAGTCATGGAAGAGACTGAAGGAGATAAGGAGCTGCATCAATAATCCTAGTAAGAGGTATAAGGGGTTTGTCTTTGTTTGGGCTGCTATAACAAAGAACCACAGACTGGGCAGCTAATAAACAACAGAAATTTATATCTCACAGTTCTAGAGGCACCTGCTTGGTCACGTTCTGGTGAAGGCCCTCTTCCTGGTCATGGCCAGTGCCTTCTCGTTGTGTCCTGATGTGGTGGAAGGGGGCTAAGGACTCTGTGGTGTTCCTTTTATAAGAGCTTTAATCCCATTTATGAGGGCTCCAGCTAATGACTTAAGCACCTCCCAAAGGGACTACCTCCTAGTACTATCACCTTTGGAGGTTAGGATTTAAAATATGAGCTTGGGGGGATAAAAACAAATCAGACAGGACTTCCCTGGTGGCGCAGGGGGTATGAATCTGCCTGCCAATGCAGGGGACACGGGTTCGAGCTCTGGTACGGGGTGATCCCACATGCTGTGGAGCAGCTAAGCCCGTGTGCCACAACTACTGAGCCTGCACTCTAGAGCCCATAAGCCACAACTACTGAGCCTGCATGCTGCAACTACTGAAGCCTGTGTGCCTAGAGCCTGTGCTCCACAACAAGAGAAGCCACCAAAATGAGAAGTCCATGCACCACAACAAAGAGTAGTTCCCACTCGCTGCAACTGGAGAGAGCCCACATGCAGCAACGAAGACCCAACGCAGCCAAAAATAAATAAATGAATAAATTAAAAAACAAAACAAAACAAATTAGACCAATACAGGTCAGGCCAAAGATAGAGGCAGTATTTTCAGGATTTTTATTTGTTTCTTAAAAGTAACCATGAAATAAATGGTTCTATCCCTTTGAAAATATTTTGGGGCATTTTTGAATTGGTCTTGACTCATAGTCGTGTGTTTCTGAACTGTGTCTTTTGCTGTCCATATCTTTGGGCTATGGCCCATCCTTAGACTCTGGCGGGTCGTAAGTACATAGTATTGTGCTGACTCCCCCAAACAGGACCATATCCAGCAAATCTGCTGGTGTGAGTCCTTCAGGTGTACATTCATCAGCACTCAGCTGTTCGACAACTGAAAGATTTGTGTGTGCGTGTGTGTGTGTGTGTGTGTGTGTGTGTTTGCACTCTCTTTAGCTGAGTTTCCCAGGAGACTTGAAACAAATTCCAATCTTGGTTTCTGAGCTCCTGTCTGCAACCTCAAGTATGCTTACTTTAAAACTGGGCCTTTGAAGTACCTTGCTTCATTCCTTTGTTTTTGGGACCATCTCACCATAATGTCATCAACTATGACCTGCCAAACATCATCATGTATTAACCTTAACTCTGCTTAGAGCAATAAATGATGGTGCTCTTGCTTCTAGCAACTCTAAATGTTGCATCAGGTTAAAAAGGAGAAGTGTTTTTATAAATATCCTAAGACTTATATGATAGCTAACTTCTATAAAAATTACACAAAATAGGGACTTCCCTGGAGGTCCAGTAGTTGAGACTCCACACTTCCACTGCAAGGGGCATGAGTTCAACCCCTGGTTGGGGAACTAAGATCCCCACATGCCACAAGGCACTGCCAAAAAAGAAAAAAAGAAAAAAAAGAATTATACAAAATAAAACAAATACCATAATGAGTATGTTGAGGTAACACTGGTTTATAACACTATATGTTTCATGTGTACCACACTATACTTTGACTTCTGTATACACTACCACATGCTCACCACCAAAAGTTTAGCTTTCATCCATCACCATACAGTTGACCTCCTTTACTCATTTTGCCCTCCCTCCACACCCTTCTCCCTCTGGTAACTACTACTCTGTTCCGTACTGATTTTCAAAAGTACATTATTTCTTTAGAAAGTCTGAGGAAAAAAATAATAATTGAGTTAGGTCTTGGAGAAACCTTAAGAGGTCAGTCTCAGAATGATTGTCTTAGGAGAGAAAAGTCATTTATTGCCAAGTAAAGATTTCAGATACTCATACTTCTCAAATTGATTAAAAAATTTATTGCTTTAATAACTGAAAGTTCAGTTGTTATTACCTACCCTGATATGCTTTTCAAATGGCCACATTGTTTTGTTCTAATGATTTTGCTTTTCTAAAGACTTGTAAATCTTCTATGAAAAGATTTAATTGCTTCCTATGAAGGAAGGAGGAGAGGATGAAAATGCATGGTGTGAGGCTCTAGAAAAACAAAGCATTTATCTCTATTTCTGTCTGTTGGGATGCTTTAAGGTTAATAATTGGGAATTGCTCATTTTAAAGCCACATTGCACTAAAAAAAAAGACACATGCTTCCTGCTGATAGGGTTTTCAGACTGCCTAGAATTTATTGTAATTTTATGAGAGAAAAATCTTAATAGCTCAGCAATCAAATACATTATAAAATAATTTTAGAAAACCTAAGTATTTATAATTGTTCCTTGTAAATTTCACTTTTTTCCCTCTTGTACAGTTATGTTATCAGGATTTGGAATTTTAATTTGCAGCTTTCATTCATTTTACAACAGTATAATGAATGTTTTATCTTCCCTGGGACTATTATATCCAGAGATAATAAGAACAGTCATCTGTTATATGGTCTGCATTTCTTGAGTTGTCTTCTGTGATTTTGTTGTCAGCCTAGCAAAATTAATTAGATTAATTCCCTAAATTCTAGAGAATATTATTAGATACCAATTAAGCATTCAGAAATGTATATTTTATATACTAGTTTATAGACTAATTTTAAAAGAAAGTAAACCCGCCTAGATTCATACATTTTGATGTTTAGTCTTCATAATACACCCTAATATCTATTAATGTGTCATTAGTTTTGTAGGAATCTGGTAAAAAGTCATTTATATGTATTTTGAATAAGATGCTAGCTGACCTTAAGCATTTTTTCCCTGTTTGTTTCTTTATGTACATTTTTCAAATAGGGCTAGACACTGCTATATCCTCAAAAACAAAACAAAACTCTGAAAAAGAAAATCACATACACAAATCAGATTGTCTGCTAGTCCTAAATGTCTGACTGGATGCCCATTTATTTTATACTTTTATTATTGTTTTTATTTATTTTTTGAAATAATTTTCAAAAAGCCAGTATGCACACAGTTTAACCATCAAGTATAATGATATACAATAGTTCTTTGGCTCACTTCTTCTCAGCTTTACTTACTCACCAGAGATACTGGCTTCAAACACAGCTCTTTTAAAAATTTTGGTAAACAATACTTCCCAGTCTCTCTTGCAGTTGGTTGCAGTCAAGTTTTGAGTTCAGGTGAATGGAAACTGAGCAAAAGTGATGTAAGCCAATTTTTAGGCCCATCAAAAATATCCTGTGTACTATTCTCAACGTTTAGCTGAATGGAGATGACCCTGGCACCTAGAGGATGGGGAGTCCTTGAGTCACTGTTGGTATTCTATGTGTTGGTTACCATACTGTTTTTCATGTACATTTTTGGTGGTGAAATACACCAGAAAGACTAAGTCGCTCCCCAGTGCATGACTTTTTGTCTCCGCTATTATGTAAGAAAATGCAAAAGTGGTTTCTAAAAATGTAACATCAAATTTAATAAAATTTTGTACCAGATTGAGAGTTGCATGTCTTTAAATGTAGCTGAAAAATAGTACAGGTTTGCTCCATGGAAATGCTTTGTTTTGAAAAGTCCTGCTAATCATGATGGCTTCACTAATATCCCAAGGAACAAGATACAGTCATAGTGGGGTTAATTGTTAATACTTGTACACGTAAACACATAGTGCAAATAGTCTTATTCATAATTTAGATTTATTTTTAACAAACTTGGAGTCAGATCTTGGAATCATTATTTTGATGTTACTGTGTAGCTACCAAGACCTCATTCCAGGAATAGTAGAAACATTATCACTGCCACTTGATTGTTCACCTGTATTTATATTCCTAGTGTAATTCTTGATCAGTTGTTTGTGTGTAGGAATCCTTTTAAGCCACTTGTTCATTTTATGAAGCTCAGTTAACATTAGGTAACATAATCCAGAAATCCACTGAGTAATACAATTGCAGTATGTGACTATAAGTTGAAATTTGACATAGGAGAAAAGGTGCCATTGTCAACTCCTCCAAGTTACAGAATGTCCACCACCCCACAGGATTTCTTACATATTACACATGCCATTGTCCAGCAGACAGAGTGAGTGAAGGTACCAGATTTGATCTGTATATTACTGTACAACATTTAATTTCCTACTTTTGTTCTTGTTGTTTTTTGTTTTTAAAAATAATTGTTTATTTACCGAACCTTGGGCAGATTAGATACACAACCAATTTTAAACTTACATCTTTTAACTCAGTTTTGCAGTGTTTTCACACACACACGCACACAAATTGGCATGCAACAGTTGTCCTAAGGTAAAACACAGTCACCTTAAACTGTTGCAAGTATTTTCACCCAAGGTTGAAAAATTGCTTATCCTGAACATAAAAACTTTTAATAAATTTAAATTAGTTATATAAAACTCGTTACTTGTAGTTTTCCCCTTGCAAAGATCCAAAAAAAAAATGTACAAACCCATCATCAGAGACCAAGAGAAAGTCATTTTATTTTATACAAAACAAAATTCACATGTGCCATAAAAGACCCAGGAAAAACAAAAACAGAAACCCTAATACTGACAGTAATGTTCAGTACTCTAATTAAACAGTGGCCAAATGCCACTGATCAAAAATAAAACAGTGGCTGTATATCACTGCAAAGAAATCCAAGAGGCTTTTAACCCTTTGGCGTCAGAAATCCAGAGTTTTCCAATTACTTGAACGCATACCTCCTACGTGCCAAGAGTAGAGAAAGTGGATGTGCCAGCAGAGAAAGAAAAAGAACTATCGTTCACTGCAACACCCAGAGAATTGGCTTTAATAGATACTTCTTACAAGGTTAGGCAGAAACCAAAACAAGGGTCATTAGCTGCTTGTGTCAACAATTTTAAGTGGAGGTGATTGAGTTCTAGGGTTCAAAGTAAACTATAAGGGGAAAAAGGTTGTTGGCTTAAGTCTTATCTTTAAAGCAAAAACAAGATAGACAAGGTATAAAAGTACCAACCTGGTAGCATATTCTAGTCACAGAGCTCTGCCATTAGGCTGGATAGAAAATGTCAAGATTCAGATTGTTGTTTCTCATGAGGACTCAACAAAATGAATCTTTAATGACTTGAACTGCAGGACAAGGGATCCCAAGAATGCAGTCATTTTAGTAAAGTACTATCCTGAACAAACTGCATTTTATGATGAAAACAAAAGGAAAGAAGATATAATAAGGACTATACACCTATATTCCACTTACAGCGCTTGAGTTCTGGAAGGACCTGTATAATGAAGGCAGAATTCAAATATGAAATCATGCCAATCACATGTCAAATTTCACTATAACTTTCCTAAAAAAGTGTTCTCCCCCAATATCTCTTAATCACAAAGAAACAGAAGCTGTGAATGTGCAGTTCAGAAAATAAAAACGTAGAAACTAATGACATTATTATGACCAAGATGTTTGGTAAACAGTGAATTATGAGTTTGCGCTCATCAGGAAAAGGCTTTTTAAACAACCCTCTGGACTGCAAAAAAATCTCTTCAGGTAGTAGATCTGTCCCAATGTCATGGAAACTAGAACAAGAGCTTCAAAGAAGGACCAAAGGACCACTCTGCTGTTTGTGTTGTCATTGATTGCTCTGTGTATTCTCTCCCAAACTCCCCTGTTCATGCTTTACAGCTGTTATTGCCACTGCGAGCTCATTAATCATTTCTTCTAGCTTGTTCTGGTGAGCTTCTGTTTCCATATCTTGTCCTTAGGGGGCCTCCCCATTATCAACGGTGTACATCACTATCTTTGGAATCACGGTGGACACCCTATTGCTAAAACAAAACTTATATGTTCCATCCATGTGAGCAGCAAATGTGTATTTCCCACTGGACTCCCTGTCTCCCTTATAAATTCCTTTATTTTCAGGCCCTGTAGCCTCCACATTGATGTCCAGGAAGCCGCCCTCAGCTACCTCGAAGATGAGGCACATCTTGGTGCCCGAGGTGACCCGTTTGAAGAAACATTCCTCTGCGTGTGCATCGATGCTGACGAAGTAGCCCGAGACCGTGGCCAGGAGGGCGGCCAGGAGCACGAGAAGCTCAGCGAGCGTCACCATGGTGCTGCTGGGGCCAAAGCCAGCATCGCAACTGTGGCCTCCGGAGCTGCGCCACCACAGCCTTCTCCTAATTTCCTACTTTTTTGATAAAGACTATAGATATGTCTTGACGTTTCCTTCCCTCACTCCAGTGGAACATTTCCATGTCCACTCTGGAGACTAGTGCGCTCTAAACCCTTGCTGCTCATACTGTGGTTTATGGACTAGCAGAATCAGCATCATCCCAGGAGCCTGTTAGAAATGCAGCATCTCAGGCCCATCCTCAAATCTACTGCATCAGAGTCTGCGTTTCAGCAAGATCCCCTAGAGAATCATACGTCGTTAACTTTTTTTTTTTTTTAACATCTTTATTGGGGTATAATTGCTTTACAATGGTGTGTTAGTTTCTGCTTTATAACAAAGTGAATCAGTTATACATATACATAGGTTCCCATATCTCTTCCCTCTTGCGTCTCCCTCCACATCCCACCCCTCCAGGCGGTCACAAAGCACCGAACTTATATCCCTGTGCTGTGCGGCTACTTCCCACTAGCTATCTACCTTACCTTTGGTAGTGTATATATGTCCATGCGTTAACGTTTGAATGAACCTCTCCCTCGTGCGAAAGAGCCTAGAGGCTGGCATTCTGCGTGAAGAGTAGGGCTGGAAGATCCACCTATCTTTGTGCAGTTTAATGCCCTTGCTTTCGGTTCTGTGCCTCACTCTCATCAGGGTCTCTGTTTAGTGTCCCCCAAGTCCCCAACGTGGTCGATTTCTTCAGAAATGAAATTTCTTGTGGCATCATAGTTTTTCAAGCCTCAGTGTCTCATACAGATTCCTTCTCCTTTCCTTTGCCTGAAATTTCTTTCCCAATCCTTCTCTCCTTCACATGAGTCCTTTCAAGACCCAGTTCAGGTGGTATGATCTCAGGAACAGTTTCTCTGGCCTGCCCCCCTCTCCATCCCTCTACCATCACAAACCCACAGATCAACAGAAATGCCTCTTTGGGGGCACCCACCTCACCCAGTGCTTACTCCATCTTTTCACAGGTCCTGGTCATTGCTACCTTATCCCTCTCTTCGACTGAACTGTAAGCACTTAAAGGCCTTTGCTCCCTCAATACTTAGCACAAAGCCTGGCACAGGCACACAGGGAGGTTCCTAGTAAATAGCTGTCGAATAAATGTGTCTGAACTGACCTGAATCTTTAGCAGTTCTCTCACTTGTAGTGAAAGCGCAGGCACCTTGTAAACGTGTCTTTGGTTTTGCCCCGATGGTGTGGAGAGTCTCTCCAGGCTTCTTCTGCTCTGGATGGAATTTCTGCTCCCCCTGGTTTCTTACCTGCTGTCTCATATCTGGACTTGGCCTCTCATTTTGGGGTCTGGGGCTGAAACCAGTTAGACTGCATGCCTGACTTTCTATCTATTAATCTTGACCCTGAGTGCCGATTCTTGACCTCAGTTCAGCACTAGACAGAGAGCACCGTGAGCTCCTTGGTCCTCAGTCCCTCTAGTCAAACTGGGCTAATGAAAGAGAAGAGTGCAGTCAGGAGTGGATGGATTATGTTTAGGGAAAGCTATACTGTGGAAATAGGTCGTTGTTTTATTTTTATATTGTTTTGATGTATAGAGTTTATCTTTGCTTTTGCCAGATTAACACAGTATTTATATAACCTTGTGTTTCTTTAGAATGACATTTTGTGGGGGCTTCCCTGGTGGCGCAGTGGTTGAGAGTCCGCCTGCCGATGCAGGGGACACGGGTTCGTGCCCCGGTCCGGGAAGATCCCACATGCCGCAGAGCGGCTGGGCCCGTGAGCCATGGCCACTGGCCCTGCGCATCCGGAGCCTGTGCTCCGCAAGGGGAGAGACCACAACAGTGAGAGGCCCACGTACCGCAAAAAAATAAATAAATAAAAATAAAATAGAATGACATTTTGTGGAGAATGGGAAATTGTCATTTCATTCTTTCTTAGTCTAACCCTAGGCCACATGCCTGTGATAGAATTTTTCTCTGCAGGCTTTTTGCAGGATTATATGAAATGAACATGAGATTTTTGCGTTATTCCAAACAGTATTTCACAAGCTGACCCTATATTTGCTATCCTCAACCTGAGATAAATATGCAAGAATTTACCATTCTGAATATAGTCTATTAATTTTCAACTTAGTGACCTATTTCTACTTCAATCATAAATGCCAAAATGTATTAGCTTAAATTAGCTTTGTGTCTTATGTTTACAATTCTGTGTATTTATAATCGTTCAACTAAAATGATAACTGAGAGACAGTCCCTCAGAATTGAGAAGTTATGTGAGAAACTACCCAGCTGATACCTTCTTTTGTTAAACTTTTTATTTTGAAATAATTGTAAATTCACATGCAGTTTATTCACATGCAGAATAAATGTAAAATCACATTGTAAGAAAAAATGCAGAGAAATCCTGTGTACCCTTTATCCAGTTTCTCCCCGTTGTAACATCTTATAAAACTATAATGCAATGTCACAATCAAAATACTAAGATGCCGAACACTTCTACTGCCACAAGTATTCTATATGTTACTTTTGTATAGGTTCACCGCTCGTCCCCTCCACTATCACCCTCTCCTTAACGGCTGCCAACCACTAATCTGTTCTCCACTAGAGAACATATGGTAGTTGCATGTTTATTTTACTTTATTAAGAAACTGCTAAGCTGTTTTCCACAGTGACTGTACCATTTTACATTCCCACCAGTAATATTATGAGTGACTCAGTTTCTCCATATCTTCACCAGCATTTGGTGTTATCACTATTCTTTATTTTAGGGATTCTGATAGGTATATAGTGATATCTAACTGTGATTTAATTTGCATTTCTCTAATGGCAGATGAGGTTGAACAGCTCTTCATGTGTTTATTTGCCACATTATATCCTGTTTGGTGAAATGTCTCTCCATATCTTTTTTTATTTTTCGGTACGCGGGCCTCTCACTGTTGTGGCCTCTCCCGTTGCGGAGCACAGGCTCCGGACGCGCAGGCTCAGCGGCCATGGCTCACGGGCCCAGCCGCTCCGCGGCATGTGGGATCTTCCCAGACCAGGGCACGAACCCGTGTTCCCTGCATCGGCAGGCGGACTCTCAACCACTGCGCCACCAGGGAAGCCCTCTCCATGTCTTTTGTCAATTTTCTAATAGGAATTTTGCTCTTTGGTTTTGAGAGTGCTTTATATATTTTAGATACTAACCCTCTGTTGAATATGTGATTTGAAAATATTTTCTGCCAGGCTGTAATTTGTCCTTTCATCTTCTTAACAGGGTCTTTCACAAAGCAAACATTTAAAAACCTTGATGAAGCCTAATTTATCAATTTTTCCTTTTATGGATCATGATTTTGGCATCAACTCAAAGAAGTCTATGCTTAGTCTTAGTTATCCAAGATTTTTCAGTTTTTTCCTTAAAATTTTTATAGCTTTAAATTTGTCTGTTATACCTTTTGAGTTAATTTTTTTGAACAAGGTGTGATACTTAGGCCAAGGGTCTTTTTTTTTTCTACAGATGATGTCCACTTTCCTTAGCACTATTTGTTGAATGGACTTTCTGTCTCCCATTGTGTTACTTTTGCACCTTTGTCAAAAATCTATAGGACATATTTTTGTGGATCTATTTCTGGGCTCTCTATTCTGTTTGTCTACCCCTCCATCAATACCACAAAGTCTTGATTGATGTAGCTATGTAATACATCTTGAAACCAAGTAGACTGATTCCACCAATTTTATTCTTCTTTCTTCAAAAATGTTTTAGCTATTCTAGTTCCTCTGCCTTTCTACAGAAAATTTAGGAGATATATATATGTGTGTGTGTGTGTATATACATATATACACACATATATATATCTCCTCACAAAAAAATCTTGTTAGAATTTTTATAGGAGTTGTGTCAAACCTGTATATCACTTTAGGGAAAATTGATATCTTTACTATGTTGACTCTTCTAATCCATGAACACTGTATTTCTTGTTCTTTTTTTTTTAAGATTTTTTTTTGATGTGGACCATTTTTAAAGTCTTTATTGAATTTGTCACAATATTGCTTCTGTTTTATGTTTTGGTTTTTTGGCCATGAGGCATGTGGGATCTTAGCTCCCCACCAGGTATTGAACCCACACCCTCTGCATTGGAAGGTGAAGTCTTAGCCACTGGACCATGAGGGAAATCCCTCTTTTTTTTATGCAATTGCTTTATAGGAATCAAACTACTGTTCATGGATGTTAATAAGATAGTTTCTATTATGTACCTGGTGTTTTCTTTTTCTTTTTTTTGATTTTGAACACTGTATTTCTATCGACTTATTTAAATCCTTAATGTCTTATATCAGCATTGTGTAGTTTTAGCATACAAATCCTATGCATGTCTTGTTAGATTTACACATAAGGATTTTTTAAAGCTATTGTACAAGTGTTGTGTTTTTCAGTATTCATATGTTCATTGCTAGTATATAAAAAAAAATCAAGTTTCGTATGTAGATCTTGTATCTTGCCACATTGCTGCATTCACCTATCAGTTCTATGAGATTTTTTTGGTAGAATTTGAAATTTTCTACAAAGTCAATCATGTCTTCTGTCATAGGGGCAGTTCTATTTCTTCTTTTCTGATCTGTATGTCTCATATTTCCTTTTCTTGCCTTATTTAACTGGCTAGAAATTACAGCACTACGTTGAATAACATTGGTGAAAGCAGATATCCTTGCCATGTATCATTAAGCATAAGGTTAGCTGTAGGGTTTTTTTGTAGATGTTCTTTATCAAGTTGTGTAAATTCCCCTTATTCTTATTTTTCATGAAGTTTTTTGAATGGTTGCTCTGCATTGATTGATTTTATCATGTTATTTTTTCTTCTTTTTTTAATATAGTAGATTATGTCAAATTGATTACATTGAATAGTTTTCAAATATTGGAACTGTCTTGCATCCATGGAATAAATCTCACTTGCTCATAGTATATAATTCTTTTTTTAAATATATTGCTGAATTCTATTTGCCAATATTTTGTTAAAGATTTTGCATCTATATTCATGAGGCATATTGTTGTACTGTTGTACAGTTTTCTTGTTTTTTACTGTCTTTGTCTGGCTTTGGTATCAGAGTAATACTAGTTCATAAAATGAATTGGGAGCTATCCTTTGGTATTCTATTTTCTGGAGGAGCTTGTATGTAGAATTGGTGATAATTTTTTTTTTTAAGCATTTGGTAGAATTCTCCAGTAGAATCATCGAAGATCAGAGTTCTTTTTTGGTAATTAAAAAACTTATGAATTCAATATCCTTAATAGCTTTAGGGCAATTCACATTATCTATTTCATATTGGATGACTTGTAGTAATCTGTGATTTTTGAGGAATCTGTCCATTTCTCTAAGTTGTCAAATATATTTGTGTAGAGTTGTTTTTAGTACTGTTGACCTGTGAACAGCATGGGGGTTAGGAGCACCAACTCTCCATGCAGTCAAAAGTCCATGTATAACCTATAATTGGCCCTCCATATCCATGATTCCACATCAGCATATTCAACCTATTGTGTATTGTGTAGTACTGTAGTATTTACAATTGAAAAAATTCCATGCATAAGTGGACCTGCACACTTCAAACCCATGTTGTTCAAGGGTGAGCTATTTTTCAGGGTGGGGGTGGTAAATGTTTATTTATTTTTCTTTTCTCTTTTTTTATTGAGGTGTAGTTGATTTACAATATTATATGTTTCAGGTGTACAACATAGTAATTCACAATTTTTAAAGGTTATACTCCATTTGTAGTTATTATAAAACATCAGCTATATTCCCTATTCTGTACGATATATCCTTGTAGCTTGTTTATTTTATACATAGTAGCTTGCACCTCTTAATCCCCTACACCTATCTTTCCCCTCCCCCTACCCTCTCCCCACTGGTAACCACAAATTTGTTTTCTATATCTGTGAGTCTGTTTCTTTTTTGTTATATTCATTAGTTTGTGATTCTACATGTAAGTGATATCACACAGTATTTGTCTTTCTCTGTCTGACTTATTTCTCTAAGCATAATACCTTCCAAGTCCATCCATGTTGTTGCAAATGGCAAAATTCCATTCTTTTTTATGGCTGAATAGTATTCCATTGTATGTATATGCCACATCTTCTTTATCCATTCATTTGTTGATGAACATTCCCTTATTATCTTTTGATGTCTGTGGGGTTTTTAGTGATAGCTTCTGTTTCAGTCTTGATATGGATAATTTTTCTTCCCTCTCTTTTTCTTTGTCAGTCATAATAAAGGTTCACCAATGTTACTGATCTTTTTAAAGAACCAGCTCTTTGTTCCATTGATTTTCTCTATTGTTTTTCTGTTTTGAATTTCACCAACTTATGTTCTTTATTATTTCTTTCCTTCTGCTTGCTTCGGATTTACTTTGCTCTCTTTATTCCAGGCTCTTGAGGTGGGATGTTAAATTACTGATTTGAGAATGTTCTTCTTTATTAACAGAGATTTTAGTGTTATAAATTTTCCTTTCAGCATTGCTTTAGGAGTGTCACACAAAACTTTTAGGTTGTGTTTTCCTTTTCATTCTGTTCATTGTATTTTTCGATTTCCACTTTCCTCTGACCTTCATGATTTCTGATGAGCAATCCACTGTCATTGATAATGTGTTATTTTATCTGGCTGCTTTCAGGATTTTGTCTTTGTCTTTAGCTTTTAGAAGTTTAATGATGTTGTGTCTTGTCATGGATTTCATAGAGTTTTTCCTGTTTGGTCATCTTCAATCTGTAGTTTTATGTCTCTTGCCAAATTTAGGCAGTTTCCAATCATTATTTCTTTGAGTACTTTTTTAATCTCATCGTTTTCTTCTCTCCTCCAGGACTTGGAGGACTCAAATGTTAGATCTTTTGTTATAGTCCCCCAGGTGTCTGAGGATCTGTTCATTGTATTTTTTTGGCTTATTTCCTCTCTGTTCAAATTGGGTAATTTTTATTGTTTTATCTTCCAGTTCATTGATTCTTTACTCTGTCACCTCTTTTCTGCTGTTTTGTCCACTTTATTTCAGTGATTGTATTTTGCAGTTCTAAAATTTCCATTTGGTTCTTTTTTATATCTTCTAGTTCTTTGCTGAGGCTTTCTATTTTTCAAAAGTTTCAAGAGTGTTTGTAATCATTCACTGAAGCATTTTTCGATGGCTACTTTAAAATCTTTGTCAGATAATTCTAACATCTCTGCCATTTCAGCCTTGACATTTATCAATAGTCTTTTAAAATTCATTTTAAGATCTTCCTTGTTCTTGGTATGATGAGTAATTTTCAGTGGAAACCTGAATATTTTTGTGTTTTGTTATAAGACTCTGGATCTTATTTACTCCTCTTATTCTAACTCTCTTTCTCTGACACTTGTTCTTTTGGGGGAAGAGGAGGGCACTTCCTTGTTAATGCCAGATAGAGGTAGCCTCTGTGGCCATCCAGGCTCGGTTGACACCTGGTCGGAAGGATCCTCATTTCGCTGGATGAGTGGGACTTTCAGCTCAGCTGCGATCTCCACTGATATCACAGTGGAGATGGCCTTGTTACTGCTGGTTGATGGTGAAAGTCCTCACACTTCCTTAGACTTCTTCTGACACTGCCCTAACAGGGAAGAGGAGGAGTGCCTAATTATTGCTGGACCGGGGTGGAACTACAGACTCTCACATGGTCTCCAGGAATATTGTGTAAGAGAGGGGGCTCATTACTGGTCAGCAGGGGTAAATGTTCCATCTTCCTGCTTGGCCTTCTCAGATATCCCCTTAGTAGCGGTGTTGGGGCACTTTGCTATAGTGTGTGTGAGTGGAAGTCCCAGCTCCTCACTCCACTCAGTCTTTGCCAGCATGAGTGGAGTAGGGTCACAGCCTTTTCTATGGTGCTTGGCTTTTATTGTTTTCTGTCTTGATGGGTTGCCCTTTTTTTTATTGCTTGGCTAGAGAAAGCAGGTTTTGTTGTGGCTTTTTTCCTTGCCTCCATTGGCATTCCCATATTGTTGGCTTCTTCAGCTCCAGGTCTGGATATATGAAGTTAAAAGAAAACTTAGAGAACCCACCACCATGTTTTGTCTCATGTCCCAAAGTCTCTTGTTTGTCTGCCTTCTTCTCTCTACCTTTCAGTGACATCCTACGTGTTTTATATAAAATGTTCAGGGTTTTAAAGTTTTATTTTATATGATAAACAGGGAAATGATGTTTACTCTATGTTCCCGGGAGCAGAAATACAATGCATTCAATTTTAAAAATGAGGAAATTGAAGTCTTGGGTAAGGATCCATAGCTACTAGTGGCATAACTGAATTAGATTCCTGCTTGCTCAACTCTTTGTTCAGTGTTCTCACCATTGTAACAATGAAATGCAGGCAACTGCCTTGAACTGTGATGGTGCAGAGACAGTGTTATGAGAATCCTGTACAGACTCCCACTGCCTCCTGGCCACGTATTTTACTTTACACGTATTGCTTCAGAACCTTTACATGGTCTTAGCTAACTCACTATATTGCTGTCTTCACTGATGGGTCCATAATTCCCACATATGAACAGCTTCGAGACAGCAGTGTTAATTTAAGGGAGGGCTGAGGAATTAAACACTAACAAATGCTCTCTTTTTACTTAATTATATATTGTTGGAGATGGATGGGGATAATGGATGGAAATAGGAGGTGCTAAATAGCCTCAAGCCATCCAAACATTGCCTGCCTTGTATTAAACTCCAATGATAACAATATGCTGATATGGCAGCCTCTGTTGATTTTAATTAATTAATTTAGGACAATGGTGAAATATTTATTTAATATGAATCTGAGGTTATCTTTGCCAATGAAAGATTAAAGAGGACCTTAATAAACAAATTTGTTTATTTTTCCCATACTGTTGGCATTAGAAAAACATCTATAGCCACATGAAAACAGAATCTGTCATTTATGAGTTCCACTTATCCTTGCATAAGTCTCGAGTATCAAAACTGATTTTTAAGAATGTTCATTTGAAAAACAGCAGAGATAAGATTCAAGGATGCTTGCTCTTAGAGAAGGATTATTTATTAAGGGAAAGACTTGTCCTTTGAAAATTATTATCATAATTATCACTAAGAACCCAATTCTATATTTCTTATTAAGGCAAAATCCCTATTGAGGTAAACACAAGAAGGATGTTGATTGCAGTGGGATATCTATCTGAATAGGACTAAGTAATCAGCTTTGAAATGTCACTCAGTGGAATCAGCAGGGCAGAGGCTATTCCCTGGCAGGTTGCAAAACATTTTTTTGGAATTGCCAAGGATTTTACATCATCCTTGCATAGGTAATTATTAGGTAACTACAGAAGCAATATTTAAAACTCAAGGAAAAACTTTACTGGAACAGAGAAAATAGCATAGAAGTCCAAGGAGCTATATCAACTCGTTGACTATGTTGAGAGTCATTGAATCACATACTCTCAGAGTTCAAGCCACTTGGTCTGAAACCACACTGGTGAGTAATTCTACTCCAGAGTCACCTGGCCGTGGTGTTTCTACCTCTCCTCTCAGGGAAATCTGAGACTGGCACAGATGGCCCACTTCAGTCTCTGTGTGCTGTCCTTGTGTCTTCATTTTTTGGGCTTGACTCTATTCCTTCAGGCCATGCAAGTGCTTGGGGAACAAGTAATGAGAATGCAAATTAGCTTAAATCATTTGAAAACATTAAAAACCTCAATACAATAGGCACTTGACATTTTGAAAGGCTACTTCCCAAAACTTTTAATATTCTCCAGACATGGAAAGATCGCTGTGTCGAAAGTATATATCAAGTTTTCAGGTAGCAAACTACAGCCATCCACCACTGAGTTTTCAGATACCGAGCAGCTGACTAGTTTTGCTCACTCACCAAAAATTTTTATAGAAAACATTATCTCTGTAATTGCCCTCAGCTCACTGATTTACTCTTCACTCATTCTACAAATATTTATTGAAGGCCTAGGTTGTGACAGGTACAGTACTAAGCTCTCTAGATAATAAAACATGTACAATCCCTGTCCTTAGGGTATTAGCAGTCTAGTAGAAGAGGATGTCAATGCACAAGTAAATAAAAATACAATTTATGATCAGTGCTTTGAAAGAAACAAAGAGGGTAGAGTGATACACGGTACATTGTAGAGAAGGGCTTACTCAGGACTGGTAGGCAGGGAAGACCTTTGAGGGAGTGCCATTTAAGCTGAGAATTGAAAGTGTCAGTTACATAAAAAGTAGGGGACAGGCTATTCTCAGTAAAGGAACAGCATGTGTAAAGTCTCTGAGACTGGAAAAAACACAGAACATCTGAGGGGTTGAAAGGTCAGTGTGGGTGGAGGAAAGTGAGAAAGGTAGATGGGCAGGAGATGAATTTCGTCAGATAGGCAAGGGCTAGATCACGTGGGATCTTTGTAGACCATTTGTCTTAGTCCATTTGGGCTGCTATAACAGAATACCATAGACTGGGTGGCTTAAACAACAAACATTTATTTCTCATGGTTCTGGAGGCTGGGAAGACCAAGATCAAGGTGCCAGAAGGTTTAGTGTCTGGTGAGGGTCAGCTTCTTGAATGACAAATGGCCATCTTCTCGCTGTGTCTTCACATGACAGAAGGGGGTGAGGAAGCTTTTGGGGTCTCTTTTAGAAGGGCTCTAATCCCATTCATGAGGGTTCCAACCTCATGACCTAATTACCTCCCAAAGTCCCCACCTCCTAACACCATCATGTTAGGGGTTAGGATTTCAACATATGAATTTTGGGGGGATACAAACATTCGGTATATAACACCATTGTCAGGAGTTTATATTTTATTCTTATGTAATAGGAAGCCGCTGACAGGGTTTTAATAGAAAAGTGACATGTTCATAGACCAGGTCAGACTTGTGGCAACCCAGAGTAGCTATTTTACAGTAGCTATAGAATCTGCTTGTTAATTCTAAGGAAAGGCAGCTGGTAATAATTAATGACATATAATGATTACTTTTTGTTGTTGTTGTGGGAAAAGCTGGTTGGAGAAAAAACTGGTTGGAGGAGACATGAGTGTCAGTAGCCAGCAGAGAAGCCAACAAAATAGTCTACGTGAGATGGTGACTTAGACTATGGTGACAGTGGTGAAAATGAAGACCAGTGAAAGGATTTGACATGCTTTTTCAATGAAATGACAGAGAAAGTGTGTTGATATCAAGCAGCTAGACTGGGTGGACGTGGTGCCAGTTGCTGAAGTGGAGAAGACTGGGGAGACATGGGTGGTGGGCCACATCGAGAGTGTAGTTTTAAACTGATTTGCTGCATTTGAGATGCGGGCAGACATCTGAACGAGGAGCTGACAAGCATCTGTAAACCAGGACTCAGAGGACAGGTTTTAGGATGTAAATTTGGTATTTGAGGCATAGATATAGAATTGAAAGCCATGGAAACTGAAAAGATCACCAACAGAGAGGGGTATAAGAGAAAAGGAAAGAGGGTTTAGGACTGAATGAGAGGTCAAAGAGAGAGAGAGGTGTCTGCAAAAGAGTCCGAAGAGGAATTGGCAAAGAGACAGAAGGAAAACCAAGAAAACAAAGAGTTGAGGAGAGGAGGAGAAGGAGAAAGATGAATGGTCTGCTGTATTGAATGCCACCGAGACTGGTTCTTGACTTCAAAAAGCATAAACATCAAATCAAAATTAGATATATTTAGCATCTGTTATTTCATGTGTTTTACCTGCCTAACATGTTTTTCCTGCTCACCTGCAGAAATAACAACTGCTGAGTCATAACACTGTCAAATCACATTCTTTAAAGAAAAGTCTCCCATCTTTTCTTTCTTCATGAATTTTGATTCTCCCTGAATTCTCTGGATAACTTCTACAATTCTCTCCATTTTGTTGTCATACACAGAATCTACAGTCTTCAAAAGTCTCCACTTTCCAAATGTAGAACTATTTTAGATGCAGTTTATTATCTTTTGAAAATTATCCTGTTCATTTTAAAACATATTGGCCCTTCACCTTCAAAGTATTTGAATTGTTATGTTGTCGGAGCCTTGACATATTAAGCTTATCGAAAAGTTAGGACAAGTTTTCCCTAGAGGGCGGCAAGTAGTTTTAAATTCAAAGTGGTAAAAAACAGTCCATATCTTAAAATAGAAGCAAATTTTTTCTCTGTTTCACATTCTCTCAAGATATCCACAATCCTTTTAAACTCTCTATTTATTATTAAATACAAGCAATTTAGCTCCTTTGGGAGATTATGCAAATAACTCATCCAGAATTAGCATTTAACATGCAGTTCTTATATCCACACAAATGTTTTGTATAAAGTTGTTTTAAAAAGATTCAAATCTTTATAATTAGGAAGAGAAAATATATTAATAGGAATAAAGGGATACTCTGCTAATCTCCCATATGTAAATTAGCTTATAATTTTCCATCATTTACTTTAGAAGCAACAGAACAATGGAACTTCTCTTCTTCAATATTGCTGTCTCTCTCTTTCTCCTGTCAAAAGTATGTGCTTGTACATGTATATCTAAAAGAAAATGACAAGGAATGTTAAATACTTTAGTTTTGTAGAAAAGAGAGGGTTGGTAACTTGTGAGTGGGCTTGAAGTTGATGCTCTGTGCTTTGGCCTCAAAGGGATGAACTGCAACACAGACCCCCTGGGGTTCTTATTTCAACTGGCTGTTCGCCCTCGTCCTCTTTGCTAGGTGCTAGAACCACTCTTGCCCATCTGACCCTTCCTCTACAGTCTCCCCACCCCTCCCCAATCTTTACATGAAGGACAGTATTGTAGAATACATGGGGAAATTGTTCACTTCCATGGGGAGCACTTCCCTGGGGAAGTTCACTTCGTTTTCACTTTAGCCTCTAGCTTGGCCCTTGGAGAAAATGATCATGCAGGCAGCACATGGACAGTGATCAACAGGGCAGTACTGGGTGGAGTCTTCAGTTTCACTTATCTTCTGGAGCATGACTTTTCTCTTTCAAGTTTCCAGAAGTGCAATGCCCAGTCCTAGGAGTTTAGCATAATTAGGTGATCTAGGATAGTGAAGGATTCACAACCAGGTCAGACACTGAACCATTGAAAGCATTAGGTTGTTGAACCTGGAAGAGGAAAGGGGAACTCTGAAGAGACTTTAAATACAAAATGGGTTATTAAAAAAAATTTTTTTTAATTAGAGTATAGTTGATTTACAATGTTGTGCCAATCTCTGCTGTACAGCAGAGTGACTCAGTTATACAAATACAGACATTCTATTTTAATATTCTTTTTCATTATGATTTTTTATTTTCCTTTTTTTTTTAACATAAAGTTGGAATAACTTTCTTGAAAAATCCAATCACAGAGAGCACTGCCTTCACTGATGAAATAGACAAACATGTGAAGCATCAGTGCTATCTAACAGGGCTTTCTGGGATAATGTTTTTTTTTCTTAAATTTTGAATTTTATTTATTTTTTTATACGACAGGTTCTTATTAGTCATCAGTTTTATACACATCAGTGTATACATGTCAATCCCAATCTCCCAGTTCATCACACCACCACCACCACCCCCCCGACTGGTCTCCCCCTTGGTGTCCAGACCTTTGTTCTCTACATCTGTGTCTCAATTTCTGCCCTGCAAACCAGTTCATCTCTACCATTTTTCTAGGTTCCATATGTAAGCATTAATATATGATATCTATTTTTCTCTTTCTGACTTACTTCACTCTGTATGATAGTCTCTAGATCCATCCACGTCTCTACAAATGACCCAATTTCATTCCTTTTTATGGCTGAGTAATATTACAATATATATATGTACCACATCTTCTTTATCCATTCATCTGTCGATGGGCATTTAGGTTGCTTCCATGACCTGGTTATTGTAAATAGTGCTGCAATGAACATTGGGGTGCATGTGTCTTTCTGAATTATGGTTTTCTCTGGGTATATGCCCAGTAGTGGAATTGGTGGATCATATGGTAATTTTATTTTTAGTTTTTTAAGGAACCTCCATACTGTTCTCCATAGTGGCTGTATCAACTTACATTCCCACCAACAGTGCAAGAGGGTTCCCTTTTCTCCACACCCTGTCCAGCATTTGTTGTTTGTAGATTTTCTGATGATGCCCATTCTAACTGGTGTGAGGTGGTAACTCATTGTAGTTTTGATTTGCATTTCTCTAATAATTAGTGATGTTGAGCAGCTTTTCATGTGCTTCTTGGCAATCTGAATGTCTTCTTTGGAGAAATGTCTGTTTTGGCCTTCTGCCCATTTTTGGATTGGGTTGTTTGTTTTTTTAATATTGAGCTGCATGACTTTATATATTTTGGAGATTAATTCTTTGTCCAATGATTCAAAAATATTTGCAAATATTTTCTCCCATTCTGAGGGTTGTCTTCTCGTCTTGTTTATGGTTTCCTTTTCTGTGCAAAAGCTTTTAAGTTTCATTGGGTCCTATTTGTTTATTTTCGTTTTTATTTCCATTACTTTAGGAGGTGGATCAAAAAAAATCTTGCTGTGATTTATGTCAAAGACTGTTCTGCCTATGTTTTCCTCTAAGAGTTTTAGAGTGTCCAGTCTTACATTTAGGTCTCTAACCATTTTGAGTTTACTTTTCTGTATGGTGTTAGGGAGTGTTCTGATTTCATTCTTTTACATGTAGCTGTCCAGTTTTCCCAGCACCACTTATTGAATAGACTGTCTTTTCTCCATTGTATATCGTAGCCTCCTTTGTCATAGATTAGTTGACCATAGGTGCATGGGTTTACCTCTGGGCTTTCTATTTTTTTCCATTGATCTATGTTTCTGTTTTTGTGCCAGTACCATATTGTCTTGATTACTGTAGCTTTGTAGTATAGTCTGATGTCAGGGAGTCTCATTCCTCCAGCTCCATTTTTTTTCCCTCAAGACTGCTTTGGCTACTCGGGGTCTTTTGTGTCTCCATCCAAATTTTAAGACTTCTTGTTCTAGTTCCTTAAAAAATGCCATTGGTAATTTGATAGGGATTGCATTGAATCTGTAAATTGTTTTGGGTATTATAGTCATTTTCAGAATATTGATTCTTCCAATCCAAGAACATGTATATCTCTCCATCTTTTGGTATCATCTTTAATCTCTTTCATCAGTCTTATAGTTTTCTGCATACAGGTCTTTTGTCTCCCTAGGTACGTTTATTCCTAGGTATTTTATTCTTTTTGTTGCAGTGGTAAATGGGAGTGTTTCCATAATTTCTCTTTCAGATTTTTCATCATTAGTGCATAGGAATGCAAGAGATTGCTGTGCACTAATTTTCTATCTTGCAACTCTACCAAATTCACTGATTAGCTCTCATAGTTTTGTGGTGGTATCTTTAGGATTCTCTATGTATAGTGTCATGTCATCTGCAAACAGTGACAGTTTTACTTCTTCTTTTCCAATCTGTATTCCTTTTATTTCTTTTTCTTCTCTGATTGCTGTGGCTAGGACTTCCAAAGCTATGTTGAATAATAGTGGTAAGAGTGGACATCCTTGCGTTGTTTGTGATCTTAGAGGAAACGCTTTCAGTTTTTCACCATTGAGAATGATGTTTGCTCTGAGTTTGTCATATATGGCCTTTATTATGTTGAGGTAGGTTCCCTCTATACCCAGTGTCTGGAGAGTTTTTATCATAAATGGGTGTTGAATATTTTCAAAAGATTTTTCTGCATCTATTGAGATGATCATATGGTTTTTATTCTTCAATTTGTTAATATGGTATAGCACATTGATTGATTTGCATATATTGAAGAATCCTTTCATCCCTGGGATAAATCTCACTTGATCAAGGTGTATGATCCTTTTAATGTGTTGTTGGATTCTGTTTGCTAGTGTTTTGCTGAGGATTTTTGCACGTATATTCATCAGTGATATTTGTCTGTAATTCTCTTTTTTTGTAGTATCTTTGTCTGGTTTTGGTATCAGGGTGATGGTGGCCTCATAGCATGAGTTTGGGAGTGTTCCTTCCTCTGCAATTTTTTGGAAGAGTTTGAGAAGGATGGGTGTTAGCTCTTCTCTAAATGTTTGATAAAATTCACCTGTGAAGCCATCTGGTCCTGGACTTTTGTTTGTTGGAATATTTTTAATCACAGTTTCAATTTCATTACTTGTGATTGGTCTGTTCATATTTTCTATTTCTTCCTGGTTCAGTCTTGGAAGGTTATACCTTTCTACAAATTTGTCCATTTCTTCTAGGTTGCCCTTTTTATTGGCATAGAGTTGCTTGTAGTAGTCTCTTAGGATGCTTTGTATTCCTGTGGTGTCTTTTGTAACTTCTCTGTTTTCATTTCTAATTTTATTGATTTGAGTCCTCTCCCTCATTTTCTTGATGAGCCTGGCTAATGGTTTATCAATTTTGTTTATCTTCTCAAAGAATCAGCTTTTAGTTTTATTGATCTTTGTTATTGTTTTCTTTGTTTCTATATCATTTATTTCTGCTCTGTTCTTTATGATTTCTTTCCTTCTGCTAACTTTAGGTTTTGTTTGTTTTTCTTTCTCTAGTTCCTTTAGGTGTAATGCTAGATTGTTTACTTGAGATTTTTCTTGTTTCTTGAGGTAGGCTTGTATAACTATTAACTTCCCTCTTAGAACTGCTTTCACTGCATCCCATAGGTTTTGGATCGTCATGTTTTCATTGTCATTTGTCTCTAAGTAGTTTTTGATTTCCTCTTTGATTTCTTCAGTGATCTCTTGGTTATTTAGTAACGTATTGTTTAGGCTCCATGTGTTTGTGTTTTTTTCCTTATAATTCATTTCTAATCTCATAGCGTTGTGTTCAGAAAAGATGCTTGATATGATTTCAATTTTATGAAGTTTACTGAGGCTTTATCTGTGACCCAAGATGTGATCGATCCTGGAGAATGTTCCGTGCGCCCTTGAGAAGAAAGTGTAATCTGCTGTTTTTGGATGGAATGTCCTGTAAATATCAGTTAAATCTATCTGGTTTATTGTGTCATTTAAAGCTTCTGTTTCCTTATTTATATTCATTTTGGATGATCTGTCCATTGGTGTAAGTGAGGTGTTAAGGTTCTTCACTATTATTGTGTTACTGTCGATTTCCTCTTTTAGAGCTGTTAGCAGTTGCTTTATGTATTGAGGTGCTCCTATGTTGGGTGCATATATATTTATAATTGTTATATCTTCTTCTTGGATTGGTCCCCTGATCATTATGTAGTGTCCTTCATTGTCTCTTTTAACATTCTTTATTTTAAAGTCTATTTTATCTGATATGAGTATTGCTACTCCAGCTTTCTTTTGATTTCCATTTGCATGGAATATCTTTTTCCATCCCCTCACTTTCAGTCTGTATGTGTCCATAGGTCTGAAGTGGGTCGCTTGTAGACAGCATATATATGGGTCTTGTTTTTGTATACATTCAGCAAGCCTGTGTCTTTTGGTTGGAGCATTTAATCATTCACGTTTAGGGTAATTTTCAATATGTATGTTTCTATGCCCATTTTCTTAATTGTTTTGGGTTTGTTTTTGTAGGTCCTCTTCTCTTGTGTTTCCCACTTAGAAAAGTTCCTTTAGCATTTGTTGTAGAGCTGGTTTGGTGGTGCTGAATTCTCTTAGCTTTTGCTTATCTGTAAAACTTTTGATTTCTCCATCGAATCTGAATGAGATCCTTGCCGGGTAGAGTAATCTTGGTTGTAGGTTCTTCCCTTTCATCACTTTAAGTATATCATGCCACTCCCTCTGGCTTGTATCGTTCCTGCTGAGAAATGAGCTGTAAATCTTATGGGAGTTCACTTCTATGTTATTTGTTGTTTTTCCCTTGCTCCTTTCAATAATTTTTCTTTGTCTTTAATTTTTGCCAATTTGATTACTATGTTTCTCAGCATGTTTCTCCTTGGGTTTATCCTGTATGGGATTCTCTGTGCTTCCTGGACTTGGATGGCTATTTCCTTTCCCATGTTAGGGAAGTTGTTGACTATAATCTCTTCAAATATTTTCTTGGGTCCTTTCTCTCTCTCTCCTCCTTCTGGGACCCCTCTAATGCGAATGTTGTTGCGTTTAATGTTGTCCCAGATGTCTCTTAGGCTGTCTTCACTTCTTTTCATTCTTCTTTCTTTATTCTGTTCCACAGAAGTGAATTCCACCATTCTGTCTTCCAGGTCACTTATCCGTTCTTCTGCCTCAGTTATTCTGCTATTGAATCCTTCTAGTGTAGTTTTCATTTCAGTTATTGTATTGTTCATCTCTGTTTGTTTGTTCTTTAATTCTTCCTTGTCTTTGTTAAACATTTTTTTCATCTCCTCGATCTTTGCCTCCATTCTTTTTCTGAGGTCCTGGATCATCTTCACTATCATTATTCTGAATTCTTTTTCTCAAGGTGCTGATCTCCACTTCATTTAGTTGTTTTTCTGGGGTTGTATCTTGTTCTTTCATCTGGTACATAGCCCTCTGCCTTTTCTTCTTGCCTGTCTTTCTGTGAATGTGGTTTTTGTTCCACAGGCTGCAGGATTATAATTCTTCTTGCTTGTGCTCTCTGCCCTCTGGTGGATGTGGCTATCTAAGAGGCTTGTGCAAGTTTCCTGATGGGAGGGACTGGTGGTGGGTAGAGCTGACTGTTGCTCTGGTGGGCAGAGCACAGTAAAACTTTAATCCGCTTGACTCCTGATGTGTGGGGCTGGCTTCCCTCCCTGTTGGTTGTTTGGCCTGAGGCAACCCAACAATTGAGCCTACCTGGGCTCTTTGGTGGGGCTAATGCTGACTTGGGGAGGGCTCACACTAAGGAGTACTTCCTGGAACTTCTGCTGCCAGTGTCCTTGTTCTTGCGGTGAGCCACAGCCACCCCCCATCTCTGCAGGAGACCCTCCAACACTAGCAGGTAGGTCTGGTTCAGTCTTCCCTGGGGTCACTGCTCCTTCCCCTGGGTCCCGACGTGCACACTGCTTTGTGTGTGCTTTCCAAGAGTGAAGTTTCTGTTTCCCCCAGTCCTGTCAAAGTCCTGCAGTCAAATCTCACTAGCCTTCAAAGTCTAATTCTCTAGGAATTCCTCCTCCTGTTTCCGGACCCCCAGGTTGAGAAGCCTGATGTGGGGCTCAGAACCTTCACTCCAGTGGGTGGACTTCTGTGGTATAACTGTTCTCCAGTCTGTGAGTCACACACCCAGCAGTTATGGGATTTGATTTTACTGTGATTGGGCCCCTCCTACCATCTCACTGTGGTTTCTCCTTTGTCTTTGGATGTGGGGTATCTTTTTTAGTGAGTTCCAGTGTCCTCCTGTGGATGATTTTCCAGCAGCTAGTTGTGATTCTGGTGTTTTCACAAAAGGGAGTGAGAGCATGTCCTTCTACTCTGCTATCTTGGTTCAGGGCTGTGGGATATTATTTTTTATCTGCACCTCCAATGTGTGGGTAGTGGCACTTGAAAAGGGGCTAGTGTGTCCCATTTTTGTTATTGGAGTAAAATTTCTTTACAATGTTGTGTTAGTTTCTGCTGTACAATGAAGTGAATCAGCTATATGTACACCTGTATCCCCTCCCTCTTGGACCTCCTGCCCCTCTCTTCCGTCCCCACCTAGGTCATCACAGAGCACAGAGCTGAGTTCCCTGTGCTATACAGCAGGTTCCCACTAGCCATCTTTTTTTTTTTTTTTTTTTTTTGCGGTACGCGGGCCTCTCACTGTTGTGGCCTCTCCCGTTGCAGAGCACAGGCTCCAGACACTCAGCCTCAGCAGCCATGGCTCACGGGCCCAGCCGCTCCGCGGCATGTGGGATCTTCCCGGACCAGGGCACGAACCCGCGTCCCCTGCCATCGGCAGGCGGACTCTCAACCACTGCGCCACCAGGGAAGCCCGCCATCTTTTTTACACATGGTAGTGTACTTATGTCAAACCTAATCTCCCAACTCATCCCACCCTCCCCTTCCCCCACTTTGTCTACATGTCCGTTCTCTATGTCTATGTCTCTATTCCTACCCTGCAAATAGGTATGATTTATCCCAGGAGACTGAATATAATTCCCTGTGCTATACAATAGGACCTTGTTGTTTATCCTTTCTAAATATAACAGTTTGCATCTACCAACCCCAAACTCCCAATCCATTCCTCTTTCCCGGCCCCCCCCCCCCACCCAATGGCAACCACAAGTCTGATTTCCATGTCTGTGATTTTGTTTCCATTTCATAGATAGGTTCATTTGTGCTATATTTAGATTCCACATTTAAGTGATAACAGATGGTCTTTGTCTTTCTCTTTCTGGCTTACTTCACTTAGTATGATAATCTCTAGTTGCATCCATGTTGCTGCAAATGGCATTATTTCATTTTTTTTTATGGCTGAGTAATATTCCGTTGTCTATATATACCACATCTTCTTTATCCATTCATCTGTCAATGGACGTTTAGGTTGTTTCCATGTTTTGGCTACTGTGAATAGTGCTGCTATGAACATAGTGGGTGCATGTATCTTTCAAAATGGGTTTAAATATATTTCTTACAGTTGCCTACTGGTAGAACTAGAAAAATGGGTGGAATGTATAAGGGATACACATTTCTCCTTCAACAAACATCTAGGAAACTACTCTGTACCAGGGAGAGAGTGGGCAGACTGGACACAAGATGAAAATAAGCATTTATTCACCTCAAGGAAATTACTGTCTGGTGAAGAAATAGACATGCAAGCAAACAATTATAATTGGTCACGTTAAATGTAACCACAGAGAGACAAATAGTTTTCAAAGAGAGAATAGAGGAAGCCCACCTGTATCTGCTTGGGGATGCCAAGGAAAGCTTGACTAGCAGTCTACTCTTCTCCATTCCCACTGCCACCACCTCATCCAAAACCCCAGGGTCTCTCATCTAAACTTCTCCAGGTGACTCAGGGCTGGTCTTCCTGTCTCCCATTTGCTGCTTCCTCTTGTTTATCCACATTGCAGCCAGAGCAGTTTTCCAAAAAGGAAAATTGGTCATGTCATTTCCCCCCTAAAAAGCCTTCAGTCACTCCCCATTGCCACATACTAAAATCCAAACCCTCAGTCTGGCTTATTAGGCATTACTGGCCATTGCTTCCATATCTGATCTCGTCTCTCACTGCTTCCCACCTTAAGCTCCAGTTACAATGATCTACTTGCCATTTTCCTAACTCACCATCTCTTTCTGTGCCCTGGGCCTCTGCACATGTGCATTCTCTCTCTGAAACTAACTAACCTGCCCTCAGATTTCACACATACAGATATATTGGGCAGGCAGGAGATTGGGGGTGGACCCTGGCTCAGCGGGCCAGGTTTACAGAAGTGGTTAAACTGTGGGCATCTGGAGCCAAATCCCACTAGGAAAACTCTGGGACCCAGGGCAGGCCATGTGCCTTAAAGTTATCCTACCTGAGGGGCGGTTATATACCAGCTCTGGTCAGACTTTGCTTGAGGGTTCAAGAGGGGAATCAATTCCCCGGCTCTTCTAGCCTGTGTGATGGTCAGCCGTTTATGTTGCCTACTAAAGGAAACTCTACCCTTTCTCATATTCATGCATCTTTCAAACCTGATTAGGCCAAAATACTGTAGACTCTGAGCTGACTATAGATCAATATTTACATACCTGTCTACAACCTCGTAAGTTACCGTACAGTAATGAAAGCCGGCAATTACAAAGCTCTTAGCAGAAAAATATTCCTTTCCAGCCCTGAGCTTGTGCCAGGGAGAGTGAACAGAACTCTAAAACCTGTGGAGGTGTCAGCGTCAAATCAGAGACCTCAGAACTGGGATCTTAATGTTTATCTAATCCCACCACCCAGTGTACCCGTGATGAAGCCGAGGCCCAAGAAGTGCAGTGAGGTGCTCTCAGTTCCAAGTGGGTTCCCAGTTCTCGCCCCAGTGCTCTTTCCACCACATCCCACAACCTCAGAAACAAGGCTGGATGAGGTCACTGGACTTTCACTCCTACCCTCTTGATTCTGATCATAGACCAGATTTTCCCTGAGAGAACGAGTTCCTAATGGGCAGCCCACGCAGGTTGCAGCAAATTTGTAGTGTCAAGGCCTCCAAGAGACTATTTCATTTTGGAGTCTTTCTTCCACTCTCAGATAACCAAGAGAGGCTGCAAGATGTGCTCTTATCTAGAAAGCCAGGCCTCATAGTGTCAACTAGGGTGTGTCTAGGATGGCATCCTTTCCCCAGGCCCGCAGGGTATTGGTTACTCTGCCGTCTCCAGATTCCTGTAGCTGCTGTGGGCAGTCACATCCATGCCAACCCCCAGCTGCCCACAGCCCCACCAAGCAAAGAGGTGCTATTTAGACAGAACTTTCCTCAGGAACGCACTGACTATTGTTAAGTCTGCCTGATTCAACCTCTTGTCAGTCGTGTGATTCCAAGAGTCCTCCATCAGAAGATAAAGATTCCTTAGTTAATTTCCAAGCTTCACCTGGAAGCTTCCTAAGCTATCTGCATGCCCCCTTTTGTTGGTCCTGAGCAAAAAATCCAGGTCATCTCAATTAACAAGAAAGACAGAGAATGAGAGCAACGAGTATTTCAGGGAATTAAGAAAAGGTTTATAAATAGGCCTCATGGATACGGTTTGTTTTCTGGTATTTTGTAGGAATTTCTCTCCAATGTCCATTTCCTGCTTTATGACTCTGGCATTATTAGAGCTTCTGCTTATTTACAACCTTTACTGCCCTCATGGCCGCTCCAAACAGCCTTCTCTGTGTATCCTTTCACCTCCAACCCCTCTGCTAATTGCTCAGTTCTGGGTTTTGCTTTTTTCACTTTCAAATTTCTGAGAGAAAAATCTCATTGCCCTGCCTTATCCTTTTTTGGAGAAAGCTGTTGTGTCAAACCACCTAATAAACCTCTGGGGAACCTAAATATTTGCTGGCCTTCTGTCACTTGCTCTAGGAGATGGTGTGCTACATAAAATGTCATATAAAATGCTTAAGGGACCATCGAGACTTGCCTTCCTTGACCAGCAGCTGGATGGCTGGGGTGGGGCACGGGCAGGGGGTGTGATTCCTAGGAGAGCAGTGAACGTGGCCTGTCTGGTCCGAATCCCAAAGAGCCATGTGGATGAGGCGATGTTGCTTCTCCTCCCTCTCAGCAGCCTGCATTCACGCATAGAACGGAGTGACCTCAAGGCTTCCAGGCAAATAATAAACCGTTCTGCTCCCCCTGACCACCCTCCAGAAATATTCCGGATCCCGGTTGAAAGAAACTTTGGTAGGCTAAAAAGGGGGAACATGTATAGATTCCTGTGTGCCCAACTTTATTTCATTTAGTAACTTAGGCAACAAAGAAAAATGGACCCTGGGCCTCTTTGAACCAAACCTTAAATGCATTTTGGTATGTGATTTAGTTTCAGAAAAAGAGACTACTGGCTAAAAACCCTACCTCATGATAATTTAGATATTGAAAATGATGCATTTGTATCTTGGCTACTTTATGGATGAAGGGGCTCCCGAGTTTTGGATGATTCATTCCTTACTATACAGAGCATTTGCCATTACTAACTGAAGATTAAATTGAAGAGACTCTATACCTTACACATGGGAAAATATTTGCATTTTAACATCTCCAGGATGCTATTAAACATCTAAGAAAGATCCATAAAAGAAAGTGTGTCCTAGAGCTTGAAATAGAAAGTAATTAGAAAAAGTAGAAATAGAGTTCCTATTTTTCAGAAAGGAGCCATATCATCCCATAAATCTTTGAAAAGAAGTTTTCTTTGGCCCTGCTCTAAGCATTCAAATGCTTCCCAGGAGCACCTTGACCTTAAATTAACATTTATAGAGTTTAGCTGACATCAAGCTTTGCAGTTTAATGGAAGATGTAAAGTTGAAGAAGGTAAGTAGTCTAAATTGGTATTGTATATTAAGTTCCTAATAAGGATGCATTTCTACAACTACCACCATTTTCATTTATTTCCCCCTCTAGAACAATAGTAACAATTGGCAAATATATGTAATGTATTTTATCTCATGAATAATACATTTTTATATGTTAACCTCACGAATTGGAAACAGTTCAACAATAACAGCAGCATTAATGCTGTCTTCTTAAGAAAGGGTGTATGTGATAATATCTGCACTGTCTGACCTTGATAATGGTGTTTTCTGTAGAATCTATGATATAAATATAGGTTGGAAGAAATATTAACCAAGTGTTAATAACAAAGAGGCATCTTTTAAAGAAGAAAATATAAAGTGTTACCTATTGATTTTGTTACAGATCAAATGAAAATGAGATACATTCCATTCTGTTCAAACCAGGAATGTCTTCTAAGTGTAATGTGAATCTTGGAGAGTAATATATAAAGCATGAAGATGGTGTTTCAATACTACTAATGAGTTTTCCTTGGTTGTATTGCAGATAAAAATGGGCTCCCGATATATATACATATCTCTGTACTGCATGAAGCCCAATTTATAAACACTTGGCATTAGCACACAAAGGAAAAGTCCATTTCTCCAAGTGTTTAGGCTGCCAGGATAACAGTGGTTTGGTCCCAAGAAAAGATACTTTTGAAAAAGCAGGTGACTAGGAGAACTAGTTCTGCCCTTAGACCTGGACAAAAAGCTCTGGGCTTTGGGCCAGGGGACCTCGGCTGCTTCCTCTTCCTTCCCCCTTGTGCTTGGAGCACCTCCTCAAATGATCTAAGTCCTCCTCCGGTGGCTGTGACCAGCCCAAGTGGCAGTGCCATCCCAGCAGGGTGCCCTGCCCCAGACCACTCTGTGTGGGCCCCAGGCTCCATCGCTCCTCTTTGGGGTGATCTCCAATACTCACCTCCCAGCCCCCAAGTGTGGGGTCAGCCAGATGCTCTGGGGAACTGCTGGACTCACGTTGGTGAGGCTTGTCCTGGGGCCCTGAGGCTGGTTGCCCATTCCTGGAGGGCAGCCACGTGAGCAAATTGTTCTTGCAGAAAGTTCAGTCTTTCTGTCAAAGGAATGTATGGGCTACCAGAATGATGCTGCCAGGATGACTTTGGATAATTCAAGTTGTTTATACAGACAGCTTCTCTTTGAAAAAATATTTGCCTCCCCCCATCCCAAGGTAGGGATGGCCCTGTGGTAAACAACAAGAATTAAAATTCTAGCCAGATTAAAAGAAGACAAGAATGGTTCCCCTTCTTCAAAGTTGATGAGATATCACTTACACAGGAGCTAAGAAGTAAATTAATTCTTAGTAGTGAAATGTCTGGGAAAATAAAATGTTTTACAAAGAAAAGAAAATGTAAATCGGGACCTACTGATAGGCACTTATGGTGAAAACACTGTAGCATAGAGGGTGAAATCTCTTTTGTAGGAGACTTCCTTGGCCCTATCAGACTCCGCCCTGAGCCCTGCCCCGTGTCCTCTGTCTTGCTTCCCGCTGAAGCCATGGCTACTGTGGACAGGTCTGCACAAGCTCTGACTCATGCTGAAGGAATTGCTTCTCTCACCTGCTCTGGGATCCCTGCCTGTGGTGTGCGACATCCAAGGCCTCGGGTGTGAGAAGGAGTTAATTCCCAGTGGGCAACTCTCAACCAAAGGAGTGCCAAGGGAGATCCTAGAGCCAGTGGATAAAGGCTGTGATCCTTCAGGTGGACGGTTCTACTCTGCTACTCAGGAGGTGCCCACAGGGTAGAACTCCAGAGTTGTGACCAACTCAGTCATGAACACTTGATTTGCCCTCTCATCCTTCCTGCTTTCACTCTCCCTGGTCCTTCACTCTTGGTCCCCAGGATCACTTAACAGAATAAACTACCTGCACAAAAGCCTAGGGCTCAGGCTTTGTTTTCCTAGGAGAAACTTGGCTTAAGACTACAGGCAAACATCCCAGGTCACTCTAGTTATTCCCCTAAGTTCCACATGGCCTCTCTTCCATGAATTATCTATCACTTAAGCATGTCTCAGTGCAGCACAAAGAGCCCTCTGCATGTGCATATATTTACAAAGTTTACCACACTGATATAAAGACACACGGTTATCCCATCACTGCCTGCTGGAGACTATTGATTAAGAAAGAGGGCCCATACCTTATGTCCCTTTGGTACTCCTACTAGCATCCAAGATGTTGTTTTACATTCACTGGATAGTTTATGGTGTTGGACCACTGGTAACCTGCAGAAAGTGGCTGTATAAATAGAACTGTAGACTTCCCTCAATTCAGTCAATGTGGATGGAGGCAAAAAACCATTTTCCTCTAACAGGAATATTACAAACAATGGGTATTATATTTTTTAAGATGTCTAACTGGCTTTATAAAAATGCAGTTTTTTATTTACCTTCTACCTACTTACCAAGTGTCATTGGAATGGTATAAAAATCACTAACTGCTGTGTTTGTATAAATGAAATGATTGTCAGAATATTCATAAAATTTCAACTTTCCTAGGATTCTGTATTTTAGGAAAAACATTCACAGTTGTGCATAGTATAATTTAAATGACTGAAGCCAGGCTGCCAATATATTCAAATTTCCTTAAGACTTTAGGATATATAGAAAAGTGGACAAGTATTTGTTAAAAATAAACAGGCAAGTCAGAGATAGAGTAATGGAAGTTACACACAGTCACTTACATATACCCACACATGATCAATGAGGCCTGTGGCATCTGCAGGCAACAATTTTCCACAGTCCCAAAGGGAGAGTGGGATGATTAAAGTGTTTCCTCTTGGACAGGCATCGTTGCTCTTTAAAAAGGAGAAAGCTCTAGTTCACATCTGGTTGAGGTACATTATTGAAATACATTCCAGACATTGCTTTTTTTGGGCAAACAGCTGGAAATCTTTTTTTTTTTTCTTAAAATTTTGATCTGCCTAATCCTCAGCTTCCTCTGGTGGAGAAAAAAGACAGTACAATTGGCAAAGAAATATACCCCTTTTATGAACACCTCTGTTCCAAGCATGCAGTGTAATGTTTTACATATGTTATTTCTAGTAGGGTCACTGAGAAATGCACAATTGATAAGCTGTATCTGAAAAGGTCACACTTGCATGCATTTTGTTGTTGTATCTTATATAGTCCCTATTTTTATTGTTAAAATAGCCTATATCAGCTAGTCTTTAGTCAGGAAAATAGACGCCAGAATAAGTATTTCAAGCAGAGGAATTTCATACAGGGAATTATTTACACGAGTTTGAAGTCTAAAAGAGCAGAGAGAAAATGCTGAAGTAGCCCTAGGGTTAGTAACCTCTGGAAGCAGCTACCATCCCTAGGCCTGGGGGAACAAAAGAGAGGGGAAGGGGATCATCAAGACCTAGGACCTCAGGGGCGGCCTCCACTTCACCCCACAGCTGGTGTTGGTCTCCTGAGGTGCTGGGAGTGCCAAAAAAGCCTGAGGCTGGACTGGTGGCTGTTGGAGCTGGAGAACAAGATAGATACCTTCTCCCTTCCTCCTGCCTCCATTAGGAAACCTAACAGAAGGTGGACCCAGGGTAGCCTGGGAAGTGCCGTTCATAGAATCTCAGCCCCAGCATCACAGAGCAGGTCACAGAAAGGTGGCTTTGGAGCTGAGAGACAGTATGCAAATCACCAGTCCAGAGCTCTGCAATAATCACTAATTAATATAGTACCTTTGTGTTTAGATTTTTGTACAGAGCAGACAAAATTTACTTTAAGACTCTTTAAAACCAGTTGTAGTTGTTTTATGCCTTGGAGCTTTGGGATCACAAGGGTACAGAGTAAGGTTAAATGCATCATTTGTAATACTCCTAAAAGATTATTATGAGATGAAAATACTCTGTTAACATTATAAATAAGGTTATGTATTAGATATAAATTAGTATATATAACTATATATTATGCAATAATACATATAATATTTATATATCATATATATTAAATTATGTTTCTAAACTTTTTTTTGTACCTGATCTTATGAATCAGCTGACAGATACAACAACATTTTAGAAAGTTAGATGAGTTTCTATTGGCTTCAAATATAACATGCTACAAAATTGCAGGAAGGGTTAAGCTTTCCAAATTCCACACCAGAGGACTTGGTTCAAGATTTACTTTCATTAAGCATCATTGAAGCCAACTTTCTACAGGACCACAATGAGCTTGCATCCTTAATTGGCTCTAAATTAGTAACATGTAGCAACTCTTCCTAACCTCTTCTATTTTTCATCCAGTGGGCTGTTCCCCTAAAACTTCCAGAGTATTAATTTTCTTACATTGTCCCTTTATACATAAAGAGGTGTTATTTATTGACTCAATGTCCAGTGTCAGAAGTAGAAATGCTTTCTTTCTGGAGAGCAGAGATGATGAGGAGAAAAACATTTAAAAGTCAGAAAATTGAGTTCAAGCTCAGTTATGCCCCCTATTATCTGGGGTGTAATCTACATGTGGTATACTGTTTTTATAATGGGGTTTCTCAGCCGTGGCAGGGCTGATATTTGAGGCCAGGTTATTCTTTGCTGTGGGGGGCTGTCCTGTGCATTGTATGTTGCTCAGTAGCATCCCTGGCATCTCCCTACCAGATGCCAGTAGACCCTTCAGATCTGTGACAACCCAAAATGTTCCCAGGCACTGCTAAATCTGCCCCAGTTGAGAACCACTGCTCTAGAGTGTATTTCCTCAGCTAGTTGTAGTTACCACTTCACATGGTTGTTATAAGGGTGAGACAGATATTGTATAGGTATCAGTGGTCCTAGCATGGGCTCAAATTAAGCAGATCGGTACACAGTTGGTAAAATGTGGGGTGTGTGTTACCTCTTGGAGGAAATCAACATGTTTTTGACTATGGGGCCTTGCTGCTAAAAATGTGGTCAGATCAATATTGCCTCGCATATACCCAGAGAAAACCATAATTCAAAAAGACACATGCACCCCAATGTTCATTGCAGCACTATTTACAATAGCCAGGTCATGGAAGCAACGTAAATGTCCATTGACAGAGGAATGGATAAAGAAGATGTGGCACATATATACAATGAAATATTACTCAGCCATAAAAAGGAACGAAATTGGGTCATTTGTAGAGATGTGGATGGATCTAGAGACTGTCATAGAGAGTGAAGTAAGTCAGAAAGAGAAAAACAAATATCATATATTAATGCATATATGTGGAACCTAGAAAATCATACAGATGAACCAGTTTGCAGAGCAGAAATTGAGACACAGATGTAGAGAACAAACATATGCGCCACCAGGGAAGCCCAAGATTTAATTTTAATAAATATATTTCAAAGTATTGCATTAAATACTATTACTATTGCATTAAAATATTATCTATCTTGATTACTAAGTTTTTTGTCACTCCCTTAAATTTTGTGCCTAGTCCCAGCCCTGATAGATGCAGGCCCAGGCCAGTCTTACTAAATCAGAATTTCCTTTTTAATGAGATCCCCAGGTGATGGAGATGCATAAAAGCTTCCGATGCCCTGCTGTAGTTGCCCCAGAAGCGGCAGCAGGGGGAGGGGGTGGGCATAGGGAGGAGAGCTCCGGAGAGTTTCAGATCTGGGTTCCTCAGATATTCCTCATGCGCTCGTGAGATACCAGCTGCAGGCAAAGCTGTGGGAGCCGTGTTCACGCGGGATTAGGTGAGACATCTCCTCTTTGGATGCCTAGCAGGTAAAGTGTGACGCAAAGAACGCGACAATCCTCTGAGATGACCAGTCTGCGGCTTTGGAAGCCGGGCGAGTGCGCCTTCTGATAGAGCGCGTTGGCGCCCTCCAGTGGACCCGGGGAGCCACTGAGCGAGACAAGGGCCGGACTCCGCGTGGGAGCCGCGCGCAGGGCACAGGCGCAGAAAAGACAGAGCCGGTGGGTGGGTCTTTCAAGTGGCCCAAGGCCTGCTGTACGGAGGTGAGGGCAGGAGCCCGTTATTCCGGTAACTTGGCTAGTAGCTAGAAACTGGAGAGAGAGAAGAAAACTTAGGTTACATATACTCTTTAATTTATTTTGATTGAAATTTTGAGCGCCTCTTCTGCCCTGAGCAATGGTGGATGAAATGCATGTGGTTAGTCTTCAACAAATATTATTAATTACATAAAAGAGTGAATCCTGAGCTTCAACTCTTGACTTGGCCACATGGGCACTTTTCTCTATGTGAGTACATTATAGACCAGAAATAGTTGTGCATATTATAGCCCTGGACCAGTGGTTCTCAAACCCGTGGAACTCAGTTATTTTGAAGGACATGCCAATTTTTATGCATGCCAAAATTGCATTGACAATTAAAAGCCTCGTGTGCATGCGTGTGTGTAAAATGATTTTTCTTTAGGTCATTTTTCTCACTTAAAATCATTTTCTTGGGCTTCCCTGGTGGCGCAGTGGTTGAGAGTCCGCCTGCCGATGCAGGGGACATGGGTTCGTGCCCTGGTCCGGGAAGATCCCACATGCCGCGGAGCAGCTGGGCCCGTGAGCCATGGCCGCTGGGCCTGCGCGTCCGGAGCCTATGCTCCGCAACGGGAGAGGCCACAACAGTGAGAGGCCCGCGTACAGCAAAAAAAAAAAAAAAAAAAAAAATCATTTTCTTTTCTTCTAGTTTTTTCTTTTGTCTGCTAAGTAAGGGTGGCAGAGAGGACTGAGCCCCAGAACAAGAGAGTCTGGGGCACAAAATTCTGATATGTGCTATTAACACTGTATTTTTTAATCATCTGGACAATACTTAAATTTCTTAGATGGTCCTCATCTGCTAAATATGATTATAAAAGTATAGTCCACACTTTAGAGTTTTCAATATTTTAAGCATAAGATCTCCTTTAAAAATAAAAGTGTACAGGGCTTCCCTGGTGGCACAGTGGTTGAGAATCTGCCTGCCGATGCAGGGGACACGGGTTCGTGCCCCTGTCTAGGAAGATCCCACATGCCGCGGAGCGGCTGGGCCCGTGAACCATGTCCGCTGAGCCTGCGCATCCAGAGCATGTGCTCCGCAATGGGAGAGGCCACAACAGGGAGAGGCCACAACAGTGAGAGGCCTGCGTACCGCAAAAAAAAAAAATAATAATAAAAGCATGTAATATACATACGTTTAATATAGTTTTGATATATGTGTGTAAGAAATTAGGGTTTTGCTGAGATGATTTAAAAATATACAGTGTTAAAAGCATGTTAGCAGAATTTTGTGCTCCAGACTCTTGTCCTCCAGCTCAGTCCTCTCTGCCACGTTCACTTGGCAGACAAAAAGTAAACTATGAGAAAGCAAACTATTTTAACTATGAAAGGTGACCTAAAGAAAAATCATTTCAAGACCAAGCTGGTTGCAGCAAATTCATTAGCCTTCTCCAGTATGAAAGCTGGTGTCTGGGTGACATTCCAAGGTTACTAATGCTTGTCAGTCCAACAACTTTCAAACTCTACGTGATGGGGAATCTTTGGGGTTTGGCATCAAAGGAGAAAGGATGTAAAAATGGCCCTGATGGATGTTCTGAGGTTGTTTGATCTAAATCCAGAGAAAATAGCAGCTATCACAGCTGATGGAGTACCCACTATAACTGGGAAGACGAATAGTACGGAGGAAAAAAAATTAAAGTCAGAAAAGCTGGTGCCAGACATTTTATCATATCTTTATTTTATTTTTTACAAACCAAGCTTGACAACTTGGAAATCCCTTTGTGCAGTTTATAAAATAATGAATTCTAAATGAAGGCCTGCATTCACCAACAGACCGAGCAATTATGTAAACAATTTCTGTTCCCCAATATGGCTCCCTGTCATTGCATTTTCAAGTCAAGTCACTTCCATGAGGTGGAACAGTAATACATGTGATGCATATCTTTGAAGCGTTAGCTATCAGACATGGGAGGATGCCAGTTACTTGACATCCCAATGACAAGAAAGGTATCTTGTGTTATATTTCTACTTCTGATTTACACTCAGGGAAGAGTCAACTGAAAGACAGAAGTACTACAGGATAATTTGTATTCTTGTATTATTTCTCCTATGTTCAATGGTGTTTATCCCCTGATTTCATTACTATGTCTGTGTCTTATTTTCAAGCTCCTTTTAAATACACACACACACATACACACATATACACTCTCACACTCATTCACTCACACACAACTATTTAAAGTTGCAATTAGTCGTATGCTTTCAGCGTGTTTCCTCGTGTTAATGCTTGTCCTTCCATCTGGTTCCAAGCTCCTGGAGAACAAGCACGGTGTATATTATGCCCTTTGTGTTCTCCCCACACAGTGAGTGTTCAATAAAGACTATTGACTGACTGACACATCTCCCCTTTTTCTCTTTGTCTCTGACACCTCTGCTTTCTTTCAGAAATGGTATTTTTTAAGTGGCAGTATTTCCCCACTCTGGACTTAGAAAAAGCTCATCTCGGCATCTAACTTTTTCTTTATGTAAGATTTTCAACAATAGGCAAGATACAGGTGGAAGGAAACCAATATTCTACTACCCCTTGACAATAAATATGTTTTTAATTGAAGAGTGACAAGTGTCTTAGAGAATAGGAGCTTTTTCCCCAAGAAGAATGCTCATGTGTACATCTGTGGTAAAGTAGCCATTGTAAAGTGATAATACCTCCTGCCTATTCTATCCACTCCAACTACTCCTGAATTCAAGGCAGGTATTAATGGATGGCCCAGCTTTATTATTCTTCTGCTGCACAGCGGGTCAGAGACACTGTCTGTATTTGGGGTCTCTGTTGTTCTCACACAGAACTTAAATAGCAGTTTGTTCTCCTTTTGAAATAGAAGCCTAAACCACAATTATTTTTTTAACCTTACCTTAGGAAAAGCCTTGGTAGTTCAGCGATATCCAGAAATATGGACTTTTCAGGAGACATCAAAGTGTACCCTCCATCAATCTGAGCATTGTTTGATCTCACAGAGGCAAGGTAATGTGCCTTTATTACAGTTGCTTTCTCTATTACAGCTATTATGGATTGTACAGTCATGGTAGATTATTATTACAGGGACACTGCTCTCGTGTCACATCCTCCCATTTGCGTCAGCCTCCTGGAAAAGGTGCAGGGGAGAGAATCTCAACCCGACATGGCATCTGTTCTTCACAGCCTCTCTGCTCACAGCAATTATAGCGTAAAGCAGCGTTCTCTTGGTACTGTTTCCTTATCCCGTTTCTTTTCTTTTCATACTCCTAGTTGAAAGCCTCTTGGAACAAAAGAATATTCAGAAAAAGAGTAGGCCACAAACAAAAGTCATGAGGATTAGTATAGCATGCCAGTGTCTATGGTCATTTCCTACTTTGTTCACCTGCTCACAGGTGCCTGCTTTGTGGTTGCTGCTGACAGTATCTGTAACACCCAAACCAGTGTAACCGCTGGAGTTCCCTAACCTATTTCACACTCTAGTGACAGCACTAGAAGACACCCACTGAGGGTCTTAGTTTGGGTTTCCCCAGAAGAAGACTCTGAGACAAGGATTCTAATGAAAATTTCCCCAGGAAGCCAGGGGAGGTGGTGCCATTTGGAATCCAACGACTCCAGCTTCCCATAGTGGTAGGGGACATGGGGGAAACAGGTGTCAGTAGTGGGATGGCCCCACTTTCCACATGGTGCTGGATCTGTCTCCCCCTGCTTGGGAGTAGAGGAGTCGTGGAAAGACAGAGTGCAGAGAAGGGCAGCAGGAGAAGAGGTGACTGTGGTCCTGGCCAGCCATCCAGGTCTCTGCCCAGGTGGAAAGTGTATTGTGGAGGAACATCCCTGCCTGGGTCCAGGTTCAGCAGCTAGGGTGAGGATTCTCCAGTAGACACAGCAAAGGCGATCATGAGAGAGCCTCAGAATTCCCCTTCTTGGGACTTCCCTGGCGATCAGTGGTTAAGACTCTGCGCTTCCACTGCAGGAGGCACAGGTTTGATCCCTGGTCAGGGAACCAAGATCCCCGCATGCCTCAGTGTGGCCAAAAATAAGTAAGTAAGTATGTAAATAAATAAATGGAATTTGGAATCCAACAATAATAGTTAAAAAAAGAAAGAAAAACAACTCATCCATTGGACATTAAAAAAATAATTCCCCTTCTCATTTTTGAAGCACAGAGAGGATGAACTGAGGCCAGAACAAACTTTGATCCTTTATTTGCTCTCTCAACATGTCCCTACACTGTTCTAGGTTCAGGAAGGCAATAATAAGAGGTAGTAGCTATAGGACATAGAGCAGGCCCCGGTCTGTGAGGTAGCCACATTTTACAGAGGAAAGCTGAAGCACAGAGAGATTAAGGAACCTGCCCAAGGCCACACAGCTGGAAGGTAGCAGGGCCAGGATTTGAACTCCAGCAGCCTTTCCCGCAGAGTCTGTTCTTGTGACCCCAGCACACACTGTCATGAGAAAATAATGTCTATTTACATTTGTGCTCACTTTCACTTCTTGACGTTTTCCCAACATGAAGGACGAAATGGGGGAGCAGTGTCTTGGGAGATTCATAGCTTCCTTTGGGGAGATTCTTGGATTTAGGCCTCATGTCTGGGACCATCAGTGCCTACTCCCTTACTTGCTTTGTATGATTGGTTTTTATAAGTAAAACATGATTTACCAAAGGAAGCAGGCCCAGAGTAGTATCCTTAGCATATGGCAAAGGGCCTCGTGCTTGGGATTATAAACTTTTCATTGATTGTGTCTTACCTCTCTTATGACTTTATATTTCTATTTCCATGTTAACATGCCTATTTTCCCCCATCCAGTTTATCCGTGGAATAAAGAGAAGTGGAAACCATTTCTTTCTCCAAGGCAATGATTACAGAACTTAAGGTAAATCCAGACATCATAAACCTTCAGTATTCCTGTCGGGAAAATGTGCTGGGCATGATAATTATTCAGGCAACTCTTTCCTCCCAGGAGGACAGGCAGTTATTTTGACAGCTTATTTCATAAGTTACAGATAAAGTTTACATTGTCAATTAATGGGAATCCACCAGGTAATAGTCATGAGCTCTCGGGGGACAATCTCAAAGCTGTTTCCAAATGTCCTTTATGGCAGCATATGGGCGTATCCTCCACTTCATCACCAGGTCAATCGGCAGTTGCTCTTTAATATGGTATGTTCTTCATGCACCAGTGCAATTTCCAAGTTCCATCATATTTGTTTTTTCCCCCTTGGTGCCTGAAAGTTGCTTAAGCTGCTGATTATTGCCTTGCCATGAGCTCTGATCACTATTCTGGATAGTAGGCATTCAGATGTCATCTTTAATTTGTGATATTAATATTGAACACCATCACCGTTCAGTGGTTTTAGTGAAGTATTCACATATAGACTAGCAAAGCGTTTGAACAGTGCATTGAAAACTGTCTGTTCCTAATTGGAACTGTAAAGTTTACCACAGCATCTTCATGATGTGGATATGATTTCTGGTTATAAAGTGGCCTTGGAAGTTTTCTTTCAAAAACAAATGAGATGTGTTTTTGCAGCTCTGTATTTCCTCACCTATTCAGACCATTAATGATTGGTGGTGACAGTGCTTGGGGAACAGTTTTTTACAACCTCACACACTTTAAGAAAGATTAATTATCTCCAAGAGTTTTTACTGGGAATCACATTTAAAATTAGTGACCTAATTAGTTAAGAAATGTATCACTTTATTATAGAGAGAGAAACCTTGCACCATAATGATGGTGTGAAATGCATGAAAAGTCCTTTTATTTTATGACATTAGAGGACGGTGGATTGTCCAGGAACATTTGGACTGCTATTATTAATTATATGATTTGAAGATCACCTTACCCTGCAAGAAACATGGATATCAATCAGTATCTGAGAGAAGTGGAAGAATGCAAAAGAGAAAAACAGAAAAGGAAAGGGAACATCTTCCTTCTTGTGTTGTTAGATGACCTCATGCCCTGGTCTGTTTAAATTGCTTACTTCCTATGACTCTATAAACTTCTGTGTTTTCATTTGCTGGATTAGATTGAAGTGTCAACTATATTTGATGAATGGCATTGGTAATATATGTTCATGTTCGTCTTTGCTCTTTCTGCTTTTATTTATATAGAGTCAGTATAATTTATTTCTCCTGAAAAAGCTTTCAACAAAAAAGACTTTTTAAAGTACAAATAGCTTTTAACAGGGTTCTGGGGTTTGTGATGATCAAATCACTCATCTTTCCTTCTTCTTTCTAGCTTTTTTTTTCTTCCTTACTTTTAAGTCTAGTGACTAAAAAAGAACATAGGAAAGCTCAATGATTGTACCTAAGCAGAGTAAAAAGTTAGCATTGCAGACAAGCCTTTAGCTTAAGCTGCTAATAGCGTAATCATATGAAGAACTGTGCAATTATCTGGATAATTTAGTTTAACAATACCAGTCTGCAGCCTTCGCTGTTCAAACACGTTTTATTCTCATATAGCAGCCCAAGCATAAGATTGCAGATTTATTGTTGCTCTTGTTGACTAGGAGGAACCTGTTTCTTCTTTCGGAGGTTGGGAAGGACCCCCTGGTAATCTTGAGGTTAAAATGGTGCATGCTGTTAATTGTATAATCAGCTAGTCACTCTGGATTTTTGCTTAGATCAAAATGTTATGTTTAGGTCAATAGGCAAACATATCTGTTTCAAAGCTCTCAGAGGGTTAATAGGAAAAAAAGGGAATGATTAAATGGACAGAAATCACAAAGTCAGCCTAGTCAGAGTCTGAAAACTACCTAGCACAGTAGTGGCTAGGAAATGAGAGGCAGCAAAAAAATGGGAAAATGTAATAAACACAAAGCTGGTTTTGGAGGAGTCCTTGGTTTCCTTCCTTCCTTCCTTCCTTCCTTCCTTCCTCCCTCACTCCCTCCCACCCTCTCTTCCTCCCTCCCTCCCTCTGTCCCCCCTTCCTTCATTCTTTTCTTTTAAAAATATTCTATCCTTATCCTGAACTGCATCCTTCCCTCATTTCTCTCTTCATTCTTTTTGCCATCTAAGAATTTCTCCTGCTAATTGAAATCCAAGGTTCTTCTGTTATTTACCTAAAGGCTGTTGAAACAAATGAAAAATGTGATAAAATGCCAAGTTAAATCTGTTGAATCACAGAAATAATGACATGAATATAATTGTATTTCTGCTTTACAGATCCATTTGTCTCTGATCCATGGGCATGAGGGTTACCATGACCCACTGGCCTGGGGTCAGCACAATCTGTTTTCTTAGTAGCTTCATATCTAGACTTCTCTGGGACTCTGTGAATTGAAAGGGATGATGTACATGCTTTGGAACTCTGGACACATTTGTTCTGACACCAGAGAGTCAAATAAGCTGACTTTAAAATGAAGAGAATATAAGAGTAACAAATTACAGTCCTGCATGACTGAACGCCAGATATAAGCTCATGAATTTAAAAAAAAGTTAGAAATGAGCCAGATTTTATTTCTCAAGTACATGTGGATAAACTGGGATCGATAGCTTTCAATTTCCATAGTCTTGACAACACAGATGACTCTGGAAGCGAAATCAACATTAATCAGAATGGAAGAATGTGTGTGTGTGTTTTTTTTAATGCAAAGATTTCCAAATTATGTGATTAGTATGCAAAGTAAGTTGGATCAAATTCTACATTTTCTTATTCTTGTAAACACTCTTTGCAGACAGTTGTTATAATTCCTATTCATTTGGGAAAAGAATATGTTAACTTATGGGCTAACATGAAAATAAAGTTAATTTTAAACCACCAGATATTTATATAACCATAGAAGCAATCATTAGAGGGGGCTTAAAAATTATGAATATATGAAAATGTTTGTGGACCTGGCTCTGGAATGAATACTATCATTTTGTAATAGTAGGTTATTCTGTCTAGGTTAGTAGGTCCCCTGAGAAAGAACCAGGAATGGTTTTCCTAACATAAGAGAAGCAATTTTTGGCCTAAGTCATTTTGTGATCTAAGCCTGGCCACAATGCTTGCCTTTGAACAGGTCTCAGTAATCAATGATCTTAAGAGAATGCAGGAACAAAGGAGAAGCAGTCACGAAACAATGGTTCAGTGATATAAAACAGAGTCCTAGTTCCTCCTCAAGGGAGGTGCATCACAATCTGATACATATCTTTGAGTTCTGCAGGAACTAAGGCCCCACCCAGGCGGAGGATGGTAAGTACTTGCTGAGACCCCAGACTGGTCGAACCTTAGGAATGATGATGTTGACCCTTTCTGGCCCTTGTGACTTCAATCAACTAAAGCTTGGACTATGTCAACATTTGCTCCAATTCTATGCTGATTTCTCCTCTGCTCAAGCCCCTTCATGAATACCCATTTGCCCTTAGCTTAAAACTTCCCCAACTTTGCTGTTCAGGGAGACACAGCTTTGGGAAAGATCTCCAGTGTTCCCCTTACTTGCTGCACATAATACATCCTTCCTTCTCCCCATCTTTGGCTTGGTTGTGTCTTTCGGCTTGACACCCACCAGGAGGCACACCCAGATTTGGGGTAGCAATATTATGACCCTTATGAAACCCAGAAGGACCCTGTTTGGGGCAGGGAGACCTTTCGATGTTCCCAGTTTCTTGTTTGTACAAAATAGGCTTCATTCAGCCTCCTTGATCTTCCCCTAGTTCCAAAGGGCTCATTCAAACAGTTGTTGATCAGGGAAGGGAGAGAATGCAGAAACAAGGAGGAGCAGTCAACAAACAATACTGCAGCCTTGGGGCAGGGTTCTAGTTCCTCCTCAAGAAATATACATAACAATACTTTTGAGTTCTTCTGGAGGAACTAAGGCCTCCACCCAGATGGAGGATGGTAATTTCAGACTGAGCACAAAATTCCTGGAACATCATCCTGTTACCTCACCACCAACCAATCAGAAGAAAGTCACACACCTTGCAGCCCTCACCCCAAATTTTGCCTATAAAACTTTTCCCCCAAAATTATCAGGGAGTTTGAGGTTTTTGAGCATGAGCCACCCTTTCTCCTTGCTTGGGCGTGCAATAAACATATCTGCTCCAAACTCTGATGTTTCAGTGTGTTTGGCCTCACTGGCCATTAGTGTTTGGTAACATTTAGATATCTAATAGATGCCTCAAATTCAACACAATCTAAACCGAACTCTTCATAGTCTATTTCCCCTCACCCTGCCTCGAAATGCTTCTGAAACAGGAGAGAAGGGGGCAGGGTACCACGTTTAAAAGAATGACATAGCCATTGAGGATACAACATAAACTGGTTAGAACCAACTAGGTCCAAGATGGCCGAAAATTTGACTTCCAGTAGGCCTTGAGCCTCATTATATGCTCACTGTAATACATTAGCATGTGCTAAATGACATGCCCACAAGTGCCATGACAGTTTCAAGGCCAACCATAAATGGCCAAAAACTGAGCAGTGACCCAACTCCTGGAAATCCCTGCCTCTTCCCCAAAATAGTTGGAATAATCCTCCCATTCATTAGCCTATGAAATTACCCAGCCCATAAAAACTACCCCATATTTGGGGGTCTCTCACCTTCTGAGATGGCCACACTCTGTCTATGGAGTGTGTATCTCTCTCAATAAATCTACTTCTTACCAATCACTTTGGCTCTTGCTGAATTCATTCTGTGAGGAGACATAAAGAACCTGAGCTTCATTAAGTCCTGAGACCAGGTGTGTGATTTCAGTTAAAAGATCATAGGTCCCAGTCTGCATTTTGGCTGAGTAAAATTCTCAGCCCATGGGTTCAAGTCCCAATCTGAGTTTTGGCTGGGTTTGAGTCCTAGACGTGGGTTCGAGTCCTAGACGTGGGTTCAAGTACCATCTGAGGGTTGCAGTTTCACTTCTATGGCAGTTTTCTCCATGTTATTCTTTCAGTTTTTCATGCTTTTGAAACTGAGAGGGATCCTGTGGAGCTCCTGGGCATGAAAGCCTTTCTGTGTTCCCCGTTTCTTGTTCAGGGAGTAGGCTTTCAGCCTCCATGTCCTTCCCTGAGTTCCAAAGGGCTGGTTCAAATAGTTGCTAATGAGGGAAGGAGGGGATACAGAGACAAGGGAAGAGCAGTTAAGAAACAATAGTGCAGCCTTGGGACAGGATCTTGGTCCTGCCTCAAGGGATACACATAACAATATCTTCGAGCTCTTCTGCAGAGCTAAAACCCCCAACAGATGGAAGATGTTAACTACTTGATGAAGCATTCTTCATTCCAGAGAGAATGTCCTGCTGAGTTTTATAACCTTGAGAACCACAGAAACTCAGCAGGAGACCACCTGAGGCCAGATTAAAGGAATGCAGGCTCTTTACACACCCTGATATTTATCAGCAACCCCACCCTTGCACCATTGCTATAAAACTCCTCATCAGGGACTTCCCTGGTGGTGCAGTGGTTAAGAATCTGCCTGCCAGTGCAGGGGACACAGGTTCGATCCCTGGTCCGGGAAGGTCCCACAAGCCGCGGAGCAACTAAGTCTGTACGCCACAACTACTGAGCCCGTGTGCCACAGCTACTGAAGCCCGAGGGCCTAGAACCCGTGCTCCACAACAAGAGAAGCCACCACAATGAGAAGCCCATGCAGCACAACGAAGAGTAACCCCCACTCGCCGCAACTAGAGAAAGCCCGCATGCAGCAACAAAGACCCAATGCAGCCAAAAAAAAACAACTTCTCATCAAATACTCCTAGGTTGGGACACACAGTTTTGAGGGGGCATGAGCCCACTGTGTCCCCCTTTGCCTGGCAAAGCAATAAAGCTATTCTTTTCTACTTCACCCCAAACTTTTGTCTCCAAGATTTGATTCAGCACCAGGGCACAGAGGCCGACTTTCGGCATCACTTTCAGTTGTTCCGACAAAAATCTTCAGTCTTCTTTGACCCTCTTTCCTCCCACATCCCATGTCCAATCTTACAGCAAACACTATTCATTCAACCCTCAAAATATGCCTCGAGTCTGACCACTCCTCACCATCTCCATCACCACCACTCCCTCCCTCCCCTCAATCACCATAACAGTTTCTAACTCCTCTTTCTGCTCCTACCCTTGCTCCTAAAGAGTCTCTTCAACAGAATAGCCAGAATTCTTTAAAAATGTAAGTCAGAGCATAGTTCTCTTCTGCTCAAAACCCTCCAATGACTCCCTTGTCCCTCAGAGCAACAGACAAAATCTTTACAGTGCCCCACAGGATAGGCTCCCTTGACTTCTTTGAACTCATTTCCTATTACTCTTCCCTTTGCTCACTGCATTGGAGTCACCTAGTGTTTTTGCTGTTCCCTCTTCCTGGAAGTTCTTCTTCCAAACATCCTCATTGTTTACTCTATTATCTCCTTTAGATCGTTGCTCAAAGGGCAACTTATCAATAAAGCCTTTCTTAATCACCTTATTTACAATTGCATACAGTTGTATAACCTCCTGTCACTCTGTATCTTCCTTTCCTATTTATTTTTCTTTATAGTACATTTTACTATCTGTGCATATATATATATTTTTATATATACAAAAATATATGTACATATACATATGTATGCTATATAAAGTGTTAGATTTATGTTAGATAATAATGCTATAAGGGCTTCCCTGGTGGCGCAGTGGTTGAGAGTCCACCTGCCGATGCAGGAGACACGGGTTCGTGCCCTGTTCTGGGAAGATCCCACATGCCGCAGAGCGGCTGGGCCCATGAGCCATGGCCACTGAGCCTGTGCGTCCAGAGCCTGTGCTCTGCAATGGGAGAGGCCACAACAGTGAGAGGACTGCGTACCGCAAAAAAAAAAAAATTCTATGATAGATAGTAATATTATATTGTTGGGCTGCAACCCACAGGCCCACAAGGCCTCTGCTTGCCCAGCTTCAAGACCAAAGAAAGAGCCCAGAGTCAGCAACAGAGACATCAATGGTTTAATGGATAAAGGGATCTTACACGTCTGAAGCAAGGTCCTGGAGCGACACTCACCATGTGCAGCAGATGGTAGGCAGCACATGGCAGTCTTCACTTCTGAGGGAAGGGGAGATTGCCAGTTATGGGGGAATTGACATCAGGTTGGCTCATCGGTTACCAGGGAAACCAGCACAGGGACACTGCCCTCACCCCCCCTTTGATGAGAACAATCACTAGCTGGGGCCTGGGGCAAGTATGTAGGAAGTTCAGTTAGGTGAGTAGAGTGTAGGTGAGGCAGGCATTGGTCAAGCAGGGGATGTACAGAGAGCAAGAGAGCAGCCATCTTGAGTGGCCTAACCATACATATGTGTACATATATATTACCAACATACCATATTGTATATTTAATGCTTTTCAGTGTGTATATATATGTATAATTTATTTATTGCATGTCTTTCTTTACCAGAATGTCATCTCTGTGAGGGCAGAGATACTTGGATGTCCTGCTTCCTGCTGAATCCCAGCACCTGGAATGTTACATGGAACATAGTAGAAGCTCAATAAATCATTGTTAAATGAATGACAAAATAAATGAGCTAATCAATGACATGACATAGCTTATTTATTTCTTGAAGTAAATCATAATTGAGACCATACCAAGCCTCTTTTTATTAGGCTGAACACTGAAATTGCTGATATCCTGTTTTTGACCTACACAAATGGCTATTTTATATGGTTCAACTTTATGTCTACATCTCCCTTCTGTTTCTTATCTGTTGCCTCCTTCTGTCTTCTCACATCTTGTATCATTTCTGGTTTATATTCCTCATACTCACCCAACACTTTTCAATACCATGATCACAGTGAAGAACTGGCTTGGTCAGTGTGCTTCCTGATACTCTCTTCCAATGCTTTAGTCATGGCCTTTCTGAGATCTTTCCCACACCAGCCACACATGGTAACTAAGCAGTAAAAATATTGTGGGAGTCAGATGCATATGGAGATGAAGACCCCTAATTCTACCATTAATCTCTCTTGCATATTCCTGGAGACTCAGGACCAGTGTCTACATTGGCCAAACCACATAGCCAGCTAACCAGCACAGTGTTAATGCTTTCTTCTACATACTTTGATGAACTGATCATGTGTACCAGGTGATCCAAGTAGCTGGGGTACAGTCCTTTCAAATGCAGTAATCACAGACAAGACAGGCCAAATTAAAAAAAAAAAAAAAATGTGCAGCTAGACCCTGACTAATAACAGGGCCTTGCTTTGGCCTGGTGGGAAATTGGAGAAGGGCTTGGCCATGGGGTGGGGCTGGAGTACTGAGCAGTGGGGATTCCACAGGAGCCTAATGGGTCTGCATTACCCAATCAGAGAAGGACACTTTCTTGCCAGTCTCTGGGCAATGGGGTGAGCCACTGAGTCCTGGGCTGGTTTTGTCTAGCTGGGGAGGTTGAGTGGGGGTGTGTGGGGAGGACAGGGACATAAATGAAAAAGGTAGAAGGGCTGACAGGTTGGCCTTCCCTCTCTCCTTGACCCTGGAGAGGGATGCCAGTCCCTGGTATGGGACATATATTTTGTGCTCAGTCCGGGCCCAGCTGTGCCATCTCCTCATAAGCCATGGACTTTGTGAACTTTGTTTCCCCACAGATGACAAATACATAAAAGCCCTAATACATTTCTGCCCCAAAGCTGCACCCACATAGCCCAGTCCTTTTCCTCACACCTCTTTTATGTCATCTTGAGAAAATGAATAAGGTGGAAATCTCCTAGAAGGAGGATAGAAAGAGGACCACTTCCTCTGCTGATAATGTAGATAATCTTTTTCTGACTAATAGGTCACTGGGGACAGATTGAGACAAATTTGTATGCCGAAAGATCTTTTTGTTTTGTTTGGTTGGTTTTTAAAACCTCTTTATACAAGACTCTTAAGAAGTTGGAAAAGAGTTTCTGTGTATCCTCCATCCAGTTTTCCCTGTCAATAGCCTCTTTCATAAACATAATACATTATTAAAATCAAGAAGTTGACACTGATAGACTACTATTAACAGACAGAAGGATCTTATTTTATAAGGAAAACGGAAGAACTTCCATCATAGATTACACTTGTTTTTGCCTAGGGTAAAACAAAGGGACTCCGAGCTGCAGGCTTTTTTCTGCATTTTCCTCTTACTAAATTAAAAAAAAAAAAAAAAAAGGATGGTTGGAAGGTGAGTTAGCAAATGTGCTTAAACCCAATTATGGCATCCCATTTTGCTTCTCCTTGGGTGTTGCCGTTTGGTTGGGGTTTTCTTGATCTCAGAGATGCATGACTTTCAAGTCAATGCTCACTATCAAGCCACAGAGTCCCAGGCTCAGACGTGTGTCAGACCAGCCACAGCAAGTCCTTCGTGGGCTGATTGTTAGTAAAGAACAAGCTGTGCTCTAACTAATGGAGCTTCCATTGCTTTGAATCAGCCCCAGCTATTTCTAGGACATCATGCAGCTTCATCATTTCCTTTCTCTTAACCATCCATCTAGGCTTTATGATTGTAGTCTATACAACCCACAAATTTGATTTCCATGTGAATTGGCTATAGATGGAGGTGAGTGATAAAATTGTGCTTTCAGCATGGGTTAGACTCAGGCGGTATATATTCTCCTGTCTTCCTCACATATGTATAATATTTAAGTTTAATAGTTTCACATACATTACAGCCCCTGAAGTCCACAAGCTTTCTTGCACCAGCTGTTTTGAACAGCTCTTCCAGGACTTCATGAAGATTAAACAAAGACTCAAGGGGGCTCCCTTGTAGAAGTGGCACATTTTCTCCTGGAGGGTTCAACATCTTGTTTGCCTTGAATGGAGCCATAAACTGTTAGAAATATCTTGGATCCACCTAAAGGACTTGTCCAATAGGAAGACAATTATTTCACCTGGTGTCACAGTATCATGGGTCACACTTCACTGTGGTTTGTCCAGTTTATGTTATGTGAACTGAGGCTTGGATCACCTTTCTAAATCCACATTAAACTGTTGATATTATTAAAGAAAAAAATTGATGACACTAAAGAATGGTAAGGCAGACTTGATTCAGGAGACTATAGTGATAGCTGCAGGGACCACTGCAATGGGGCCTTGCAGTGGGGGAGAGAGATTGGCTCAACTCCAAATACAACAACAAAAAGTGGGAATTTAGAGTCAAGGAGCAGGGTGGGGGTCAGTGGGTGGAAAATTGCTGTGAGGAAACACCAGGAGTAAAGGTGAATTCTGGCTAAACTGACCTAACAGGATTCTTGCTGAAGGTGCATCAGGATGATCAGACATCACCTGATGGGGGAGGATGAGATTAGATATTGAGGCTGATCAGGTATGGAGAATGAGGGATTCGGGCTAAACTTGGACTTAGCAGGATTCTTGTTAAAACTGGGCATTGCAGAGATGAACAGAGAAGTCTAAAAGTTGAGACCTAGTTGAAATAGAGCTCAGAGGAGCCTGATTAGAGTTTGGTCAAGAAGAGAATCTTTGTCAATGTTTGAGGTGTGAAAAGATGCTTATTATTGCTAAATGAACAGGTAGGTTTTGTTGGCAGGATACTTAAAACATCTCTTTATCTGGGAATTTTTTTGGTAAAAATGGAAGTGACAAGATCCTTAAGTTGTTTCCTGGCAAACTGAAAGAGGAGGGCAATTGACTTCACCTTCAAACAGAGTTTCCTTTGGAGCACTGCAGTAATTAGAGTAGAAATTGCAGGCATTTCTCCCAGAATATTATCTTCAGAGACTAAGACATTCAGGAGGAACCAAGGTTTCATGATGATGTGATTGCTGAGAGACGGACTCATGCATATATGGGGCCCTGGGAATGACCTCTCTTATCAATCTGAGGTGAACAATTTTTGCAATAGTTGATAACACAGCAGAACTGGAGATGAATGCATTGGTTTTTCCACCAGAGCAGGATACAAACTATGTGTATCTCTAGCAGTTTAGTGAAGAATATATAAGAGAGAAAGCATGTGAAATCTACATAGACAGTTAAAGGACTAAAAAAATTAGTCAAGAGTGTGATCTTTTACATCTTTGGGCAAAGATGTAAAAGGGAGAAGAAAGCTTACCATTTCTTGGGGTTAATCCCAGTCCTGGATCTGTGACAATGACTAATGCTTCATTTGGTTTTGCTTTTGATTTTAGCCTCCCCCACTTGCCCCTGCCTGCTCCACTCTCAAAAGACAATCTTACCTCCCAATTAATCAAGAAAATTGAGGCCACTGAGCATGACCTTTCTTAAATCCTGACCTGCTATGTATAAACTATTTGCATTCACACCTGCACTCAGTTCCTTTCAGCCTATCTCAGAGGCTCCTGTCTTTCCTTCTCCTTTAATAAGGTCAAAACCACCACCTGCCTCTTGAGCCACTCTCTTTCTCTCTCTTTCAGGACCTTGTTCCATCTTTACATGTCCTTCCTAAGATTCAAAGCTATGAAGAAATTTCTGTGCTAAATTCAAGATTCTGGGGGAAATTTTTTCCCGTCTATTTTGGTTAGCATTTTTCCATCTATTACTCTATACTAAATTGATATTTAAATTCTCTTTCTTAGGGCCAAAGATACATCCAGAGTGGCTGAAACGCATACAAATGTTCACAACTGCATTGATAACTTCTTTTTGAAACACTTTTATAAAATGCACAAATTTGGTACCTATGGAGAAAGAAATTAGAAACAATCTTTTCTATATTTGAAAAGTACAACTCAACTCCAGTCCCCTATTGTTTCAGGAGGCAATTTTATCCTATATAAACACCTGGTTTTTATAATAGGGCACATATACTCTTATATGCTGGTATTTCAACAATTCAGAGTAGTTACACTGGACTAATTTCTCTTTGAAGCATTTTTTAATGTGCAGCTTTCCTCTTTTATGCCAAAATATGGTTATTAATAAAAATATAACATTTAATTAAAAATTCTGTAGAAAAAAAAAGTGAGCTTGTTATTTTCTTTACTATCATGTTAAGTCTACAATAAATAGACACAATTGTTTTGGGCCATAACCTCCTTTTTCCCTTTCCATGTTATTTGACTGAGGCATACTGGCAATATGACCATTAGTGATGAGTGACAAAAAAGTTAATAGTGATGTAGTGTTTTCTCAAGTTGCAGAGTGCATCTTGACATTATCTCATGCCATTTTTTCGATGACAAGTGACATTCATTTATGCAGGTGTTGTTAGCTCCTCTCCACAGATAGGAAAACTGAGACTTAGGAATATTAGGGACACAGCTGGAAAGAGTCAAGGTTGTATGTAAGACCATATCATTTGACATTTAAAACAGTAAAACATAAATAAATATTTTTGAAGGGGTTGTAAGGTGGTAGAACTGTTTCTGGTATAATTCAAATAGTTAAATATGCTCCTTGATTTTCACATTTGTTTATAAATGTGATATGTGATAATAAATGATTTCTAATGGAATTTTTATTAGTTATTAGCTCCCCAATATTTACTTGGTGCTATTTGTTCATATTTTCCCAAATATAGAGTCAGTGTTTGGGAAAGGCTCTAAGTTTTTCTGTTTTAGTTTCTGTTAAGTGCATCTCTGTGAAACTTCTAGAACAGAAACTCTGGCCCCAGTATGTCCCTGATTGCCCGTGAGTAATTTTCTATTTTTCAGTTAAAATGAGACTGTGGTTTTCCAAAATTGTTTCTTCTGAGACTTATATTCTGAACCACAGCACCTATTCACCTTTCTTGTCTACGCATTTGAACACGAAACCTAAAAATTCATTTATGCTTTTGATAATGCTACTGCTTTTTGCCCCTCATTCTGGCTTCTCTCACACGCCCTTACTGCCTCCTTCAGTGCGCTTGTATTCCATCATCTTAAGTTTTCATAATATTTGTGAGCAGACCCCTCATTCCATTCTCAGCTTTCGCTTTCTTTCCCATTGTGCAATGTCTTTAAGTTCAGGCTGTAAACTTTGTGCCTCTGATACTCGTATTCTTATCTCTGATTACTTCCTTCAGGTCCTATTCACTCACAGTGGCCCCTTTCCACTCCTGGGCACCTACTGCTAGATCATTCACAGAACCCTGGGAGAGCGAGTAATTGCTTCCTGAACACTTCCATTTCCTTTTCCCATTTGCTCTCTTATCCTTCTGTATTGTACTCAACACGGTCTCCAGTTTTTCAAACTGTTTTTCTCCTTTTTTCAGATTAGCTTTACCCTAATCATTAAAATTATTTGAAATAACTATATCATACCATCTCTATAACTCAGACACAACATGTGGGCTTTTATAGTCCCCCTTTTGTATTTAAGAATTGCTCTACATCTTTTATTCTGATACAGTTCTTTGTTTTGCATGCTATAAATATTTAAACATAACTTACTCAGATTATTTATTTTGGACAACAGACGAAAGACAGACTGAAAATTTCCTTTGCATTACTCTCTGAAAATAAGCCATATGAAGCAAAACTCTACTGTAAATAAGACGAAGGGAGGGAAAAAGGGGAAGGAATAAATTAGGACTGTGGGATTAATAGATACACACTACTATATATAAAATAAACAGCAAGGATCTACTGTATAGCACAAGGAACTATATTTAATATTTTGTAATAACCTATAATGGAAAAGGATCTGAAAAAGAATATATGTATTATATATTCTTATAATATCATATATATATCTGAATCACTTTGCTGTACACATGAAACACAACATTGTAAATCAACTATACTTCAGAAGAAATAGATTGAGGGAGCATATTCCAACTCACTGAATTACACTACACATTTGATAATAATTATGTAATTTAATAAACTATAAATGAGTTATCTATTATCTACCACAAAAATCAAATTTGGACTTTTACTATGTAATTGATTCAATAATATAAAATTTAAAAACGTATCTACTATTTATATTTCACTCATTTAAAAAGAGCTTTTCCTAAGTTTGCTTTAGAGAGGGTTTGCTTTTGTTTGATTATGTCTTTCTATTGAAGTTTTTTGTTCATAATATACTTGCTATTGGGCTCACTTTTCTTCTCCGTCTCCTGATATTATCACATGTTCATTTACATCAAATTCTGACTGTCCAGTGCCTCCTGTCCATATTTTTCTGAGCTATAATTTAAGTTTCAATGACTTTGAGTTTTCATTCCTTATTTTTCTGGAAGGTTTTCTTTTCTTTTCTTTTTTTTTTTTTGGAGATGAAATTAATACAACATAACATTTAACCTTTTTAAAGTGAACATTTCAGCGACATTTAGAACACATACAATATTGTGAAACCACCACCTCTATCTAGTTCTGAAACATTTTTATCACATTGCACCTATTAAGCAGCTTCTCCCCATTCCCAGCCCCTGACAACCACCGGTTTGCATCTGTCTTTATGGATTTACCTCTTCTGGCTACTTCACATAAATGGAATCATACAATATGTGACCTCTGTGTCTAGCTTCTTTCTTTTTGCACAACGCTTTCAAGGTTCGTCCTTGCCATAGCATGTATCAGTACTTCATTCCTTTATATGGCTGGATAATATTCCATTGTATTTTTATATACTACATTTGTTTATCCATTCATCTATTGATGGACATTTGAGCTGTTTCCACCTTTGGCTATTAGGAATAGTGCTGATATGGACATGCATGTACATGTATTTGTTGGAGTACTTGTTTTCAGTTCCTTTGTGTATACTCTGAAGAGTGGGATTCCTATGTGGTATGGTAATTCTATGTTTAACTTTTTGAGAAGCTACCAAGCTGTTCTCCTCTTTAACTTTTTAAGGTTCTATTCAACATAAAAACTAAAGTTGTAGACACTATATCCCTGAAAGTCAATATCTCTTGAATTGTGTCCAGATTTTTGGAATCAAACTCATTATTTCATTAATTATATCTGTTCCTTTGAGTGACACATGATATAAGCTTCCAGAAAGACATCCTTACATTAAATATGATTATATAATAGAATTTCCCCTGGTATGTTGGGCACTGGTGAAGAGGAAGTAACTGATGATTCTGGTCATTAAAAAAGAATACCTAAATGCAAATTAAAACCACAGTGGCATACCACCTCACACCTGTCAGAATGGCTATCATCAAAAAAATGCAGATAACAAATGTTGGCAAGGATGTAGAGAAAAGGGAACCCTGGTACACCATTGGTGGGAATGTAAATTAGTGCAGCCACTGTGGAAAACAGTATGGATGTTTCTCATAAAACTAAAAGTAGGACTATCATATGACCCAGCAATTTCACTCCTGGCTATATGTCTGAAAAAAAGGAAAACACTAATTCAAAAAGATACATGCACCCCGATGTTCATAGCAGCATTATTAATACAACAAACTAGTGAAAATAAGAAAAAAGAAACAGACTCACAGATATAGAGAACAAATTAGTGTTACCAGTGGGGAGAAGGGAGGGGCAACATAGGGGTAGGGGATTAACTACAAACTACTATGTAAAAAATAAGCTACAAGGATATGTTGTACAGAACACAGAATATAGCCAATATTTTATAATAACTATAAATTTAAAAGTTGTGAATCACTGCGTCATACACCTGATACATAGTATTGTACATCAACTATACCTCAATTAAAAAAAAAAAAAAAAGAATGCCTAACATCTACCTGGGTCACCATCAAACTCACTCAGCTGCATTGTCTGTTACACAGAAAGATTCTACAATCTTCGTAGAAGACTGTAGTAAAGTCATTAGTGTCCGGGAACTTTTATTTCTATTTTATTTACCACCTTCTCTATGTGTTTTTTAATATAACTAATTTAAGCCCTACTTTAAAAATAGCAGGAGAAGAATGCAAGAAGGAAAACAGTGAAGAGGAAAAAGGAGAGAGAGAAAAAAAACTGAGATCAAAAACTCAATGTCACATTAAGAAAACGTTTTTTAATAACAGCTTTGGCAGTCATTTGTCTCATGGCTGCAATTAACCCCATGGATTATTCACATGGGAACCATTTTTAATAGAATACTTCTATACCAGTTCAGTTCTCTTTATTTTTCACAATTAATATTTGTCTTTCCTGTGGGACTTACCTTCTTTATAGAGAATTTAAATATTCAAATAAAAGACCTTTAAATAATTTTAAAAGAAAAAAATTAGCCATCCCTTCTCTTAACTGTTTATATGTCAATCGGGGTATTTAAAATTATTGTATAGATAAACTATAGACGGGCCTTCATATATGCCTATTCTACTATTGTTTCTCATTGGTGGGGAGAATGCTGAGAAATAATTATCATTCTAGGTGAGAATATTTATTTTCATCTAACTCTTTGTATTTTCTGTAATGTTTTAAGGAAAATTAAATAACCCTTGTGAACTGAAATGCAAGGATGAAATTACGTATTATTGTGGCCATGCTATGTTGCATTTTCTTTTATTAAAAATGAATACATCAGTTTAGATTTATTTGACAACGGTTTATGCCTTCAGAGTCCAAGCTTTAAAGGTTCGTTCTGTACAGTAATACTTCAGCAAGATACATCTCCCTTGTCTGCAGGATCTCATTTATAATCTAGGCTCACCTTCTGCTTCCTGCAGTAATAAACGTTCTTTCCTGCAAGATTTTAGATGAGATATTGAGTCCCAGCGCTTATCCCCTTTACAACCTATTGCCCTGTGAGAAGGGTGTTTCTTTTTGTGGCCCTCAGAGGGAAAAAACTCACTTGACTCATTTTTCCAAAGCAGCTTTTTTAATGTGTTTGGAATTGCTTTCTGAATACTGTCTCTCATATTACTATTGAGGTGTTATATGTGAGATAGAAAATAGAAAAAAACATTTAGATGACTGCTTTCTCGATGAAAAAAATATAGCTTCAATTCAATAAAAAATGTTTTTCTTGGGTCTCTATGTCTTTGAAGATTTTGATGTTTACACAACTTTCATTAACAGCTGGAGAAAAATGTATTTAAATATGTATAGAAAGCAATGTAAAAACTCTACCACCCAGCCACTTTACTTTTTAAAATTTAATTTTATCTATTTATACAGCAGGTTCTTATTAGTTATCTATTTTATACATATTACTGTATACATGTCAATCCCAATCTCCCAATTCATCCCACTATCCCCCCTCCACCCCACTTTCCCCCCTTGGTGTCCATAGGTTTGTTCTCTACTTCTGTGCCTCTATTTCTGCCTTGCAAACCAGTTCATCTCTACCGTTTTTCTAGATTCCACATATATGCGTTAATATACAATATTTGTTTTTCTCTTTCTGACTTACTTCTTTCTGTATGACAGTATCTAGGTCCATCCACGTCTCTACAAATGACCCAATTCCATTCCTTTTCATGGCTGAGTAATATTCCATTGTATATATGTACCACATCTTCTTTAAGCATTCTTGTGTCAATGGACATTTACATTGCTTCCATGACCTGGCTATTGTAAATAGTGCGGCAATAAACAATGGGGTGCATGTGTCTTTTTGAATTATGGTTTTCTCAGGGTATGTGCCCAGTAGTGGGATTGCTGGGTCATATAGTAATTCTATTTTTAGTTTTATAAGGAACCTCTATACTGTTCTATATAGTGACTATATCAATTGACATTCCTGCCAACAGTGTAAGAGGGTTCCTTTTTCTCCACATCCTGTAGAGCATTTATTATTTGTAGATTTTTTGATGATGGTCATTCTGACTGTTGTGAGGTGATAACTCATTGTAGTTTTGATTTGCATTTCTCTAATAATTAGTGATGTTGAGAATCTTGTCATGTGCTTCTTGAACATCTGTATGTGTTCTTTGGAGAAATGTCTATTTAGGTCTTCTGCCCATTTTTGGATTGTGTTTTTTATTTTTTTGATATTTCACTCCATGAACCACTTGTATATTTTGGAGATTAATCCTTTGTCAGTTGCTTCATTTGCAAATATTTTGTCCCATTCTGAGGGTTGTCTTTTCATCTTGTTTATGGTTTCCTTTTCTGTGCAAAAGCTTTTAAGTTTCCTTAGGTCCCACTTGTTTATTTTTGTTTTTATTTTCATTACTCTAGGAGGTGGGTCAAGAAAGATCTTGCTGTGATTTATGTCAAAGAGTATTCTTCCTATGTTTTCCTCTAAGATTTTATAGTGTCTGGTCTTACATTTAGGTCTTTAATCCATTTTGAGTTTATTTTTGTGTATGGTATTAGGAAGTGTTCTAATTTCATCATTTTACATGTAGCTGTCCAGTTTTCCCAGCACCACTTATTGAAGAGACTATCTTTTCTCCTTTGTATTCTCCAAAAATTGTATTTAAATATGCACAGAAAGCAACGTAAGAAATCTACCACCCAACCACTTTAAAACACACATTCTTGGGAGTGATTTTTAAAATAGAAGATGATATATGCTCTCAGAGCATGCTTACCTATGTGTGCAGGGCAGAAAGTCCTTCCTTGTCCTTCCAGTGACTCTCCTTCCCAGCAGATTAACAGACTCATTTCCCAGCTGTTATTGGTTTAAAAGGCAAAGGAAGCCCTAGCAGTACTCTGAATAGGGCTGGTCCATTTCCCTGTCATGTTTCCTCCAGGCCATCACTTCTCCAGCTCTTTGTGCAGCTCTCCTCCCTAAGGAAGATGCTTTCTGAGACCATACAAGTTTCAGAAGGTTGTAGAACATTTGTACCGTATACAGAGGATTGCCAAACAAATGTGCATCACCCCAGTGATATTGCCAGGAGGAGGTATACAGTAGTGTTTAAGAACATGAGCATTGGAGCAAGGAAGAGCTGTCACCTGAAAACTGTGCCCTAGAACAGGGCAGTGAACATCTTGAGTCTCGGTTTCCTCATCTATGTAATGGGGACAATAATATCTGCGATGGAGCTAGTTATAAGGTTAAAAGAGTTATTGGATGATTAATAAATGGTAGTTAGTATTATTACTTTATTTTAAATATATCTTTAAAGTATAGAAACTGCCATTTAAAACCAAGTTCAATTTCACAGAATACATAGAATTGAAAAGTCTTTTTGGAGTTAAAATTCCCAAATTCTTTATCTTCCAACATTATCAAACCAAACAATAGACATAACAAAAGCCTCCTAGGGGAGAACTTTTAGAAATCTCAGTTGGAAACTTTATTTTTTTTTACGGTACGCGGGCCTCTCACTGTTGTGGCCTCTCCCATTGCGGAGCACAGGCTCCGGACGCGCAGGCTCAGCAGCCGTGGCTCACGGGCCCAGCTGCTCAAACCCATGTCCCCTGCATTGGTAGGCGGACTCTCAACCACTGCGCCACCAGGGAAGCCCAGGGAAACATATTTTTATTTCCCCTGAATTAATCTGTCTATGCCTTGTCCCTATTTATCCAGCTCTATGCAGCTATATGGTATCTGGAGGGCTTTAAAAGATTTTTATTTTATTTTTTCCTGAGATGATAAATACTGTGGCATAACTGATTCTTGAATGTTAGAAGATTGGAAATGGTGGGACAAAATCAGGCCTTCCAAGTTGTAACTGGAGGCAATATTCTTAGCTCTATTTCCCTTAGTTATGTTTGTTTTAACTGTACAATTTAATTACATTGCAATAAAAAGCACACTATGCAAGTAACCGTGCCAGGGGCCACAAAGAGAGCACACTAACATTTTCATTTATTTTGTTGTGTAAGGGAATGATTCCATTATGATTTTCTACAACAGAGGACAAATAATATGTATCAATGGATACTAAAAGCCAGAGTCTCTTACTAAGTGCTGGGCATTGTATTAGATATAGTGTTGTAGATGTTCCATAGGCAAACTAGTCCCTGCCTTCTCAGAGCTGAAAATCATGGGAGAGAAATAAGGCATTTTCACAAATATCAAAACTATAAATCATGTGAGAAGATCAAAAAAGGTAAAAAAAAAAAAAAGAGTCTTTATGAGAACAAAAAATAATTGACGTGCATACTTCCTACTGAGACCTTTAGGAAGGTTTTGCACAGTGGTGGCATTTGAACTGGAAGGGATTTCAACAGAAGAGACAGATGAGGTTAGGGTGATCCAGAAGAAAAACTGTGAACAAAGGCATTGAACAGCAAACTGTCTAGTGTGGCTGAATACACAGGAGCAGTGAGAGAAGGCATACATGTCACAGCATGGGTCACATGGAGGGCACATATTTTAGGGATATTGACAGGACAGGAAAGATGGAGGATTAAGGAGAAAGAGTAAGGAGGGGGAAAGATCTCAGAGCGCATGGTGACCTATCCCAGGAGGGGTCATTCCAGTGAAAATAGAAAGAGAAAGTTCACTGCTGGGGTTGAGGGAGGGCAGTGGAATCAAAGGGATAAAGAACAATTGATGACGGACGCCATTACTCTTCTCTGGTCTCGTGGATGTTAATGTGGAGAGGAGAGGAGGTGTAAGAAGAACCAAACAGGAGTGCAACACCCTTTAGCCGGCAGCTTAAGCATGACTTCCTCAAGGAAGCCTTCTTTGTCCTCACCCTTTCTATCTAAATTTTGAAAAATAAATAAATAAATAAATTTGGTCAGATTCCCCAGCTATCTGCTCTGAGTTCTCGGGAGCCTAACAGGAAATAGGTGGCACACTCAACGTGGAAAACTGATGAGCTCAAGAAGAAGATGATTCACCACGTGCACGCAGGGTTACGGTACAGTGAGGACAGCCAGACTGTCACGTGGGAGCTGTGCCCATGGCTAGGCCTGGGTGACAAGGGAAGGAAGTGGTTCCCAGGACCTAAAGAGAGCAGTATAACTACTGCCATGCCAGGGTTGGACTGAGAGGGGGCCCAGGAGGTAGTTACCCTGACCTTGATCCCCTTCTGCTCTCCTATATCCTCATGAACACAAAGGGAAGCCAGAGAGCAAGGAAACATGGGTGTAGCCCAAAGAGGTCAGCCTCCCAGTCCAGAGCAGAGCAGAGAAGGGATGTTACTGAATCAGTCAACTGGACCCGTGCTGGGGTCCTAGCCCAGGCCGAGACCCTTGTCTCCGCCAGGGAGGTTCTTTTTCCGATCAGATTCACACAGCCGGTTATGAAACCAATGCTGAGACTGGAACAGCACAAGCTTATTCATTGACCAAAGAATGGAGAAGCTGGAACCTAGTTCACAAATCAACTCCTCAACCCAATTTGGGCAGAGACACCAAATATATAAGAGGGTCAAAGTAAAAGGGAGGGATTTGGAAAGAGTGGGAGGAATATTCATGAGTTTTCTGAGAACAGGGGTGTGGTTTGGACCTAGAACTGAGGCAACTCTCCTTTCCAGTCCTTGTCTGGGCTTTTCCTATTGTTGTCATGGCAATCATCAACTTTCATGGCACTGGTGGGTGTGTCATTTAACTAATGGATTACAGTGAGGGTATAATGAGGCTCGTGGTCTACTGGAAGTCGAATCTTCTGCCATTTGGGCCCAGTTGGTTCTAACCAGTTCTTGTTTTTTTTCTCTTTGCAGCTTCCTCCTGAAACTTTAATAAGAGTAATTGGTTTCTATTGGAGGGAGAGGCAGGGGTATGATTCTGGAAAAACATCTGTGGTAACAGGGAGAGGACTCACATGAAAAGCAAAGAGAGATTGTCTACCCCCATGAGCACTCATAGTTTCTTGGTTTCTTATTTATAGCACTTGTCAAAATTAAAGCTAAAAAATGAATTATATAATTAGTAGTTTAGTATCTGTCTTTCTATTCGAATGTAAACTCCTTGAGGGCAGATACACTTTAGGTCTTTTTCTCTGCTTATTACTGGTACCTGGCCTAATGCCTGACATGTAGAAGCTCTCATTAAATATTTATTGATTGTATAAATGAATGAATGGATTAAAACAATAAACTATTTCTACTTTAATATATATTGTAGGTGTCTTTAAAAAATTAAAGTTCAAAAGATCTCAAATGAGTTCAAAAGAACTCAAATGTACTTTTAATTGAGATTTGGATTAATTTTAAGCTATACCTATGTTAAAAAACAAAATTAAATAGAGTAAATTTAAAGACCTAATTGGCTTGTTCAAAGATTCATGAATCCAGAAGCATCCCAAAGAAAAACTGGAAGGATGATCCAAGGGGGTGTGAAAACATGCATCTCAGGTTGGAACTTGAACCCAAGTGTCCAGGACTTGAACCTGGCCATAACCCACGGTCTTCCAACTGAGATCACACACCTGGTTTCAGGACTTAATGAAGCTCAAGTTCTTGATGTCTCATCACAGAAGGAATTCAGTGAGACAAAGTGTAGGTAAGAAGTGGATTTATTTAGAGAGAAACACACTCCACAGACAGAGTGTGGGCCATCTCAGAAGGCAAGAGCCCATACCAGGGTATGGGGTTGATAATTTTTATAGGAGTGGATAATTTCATAGGCTAATGAGTGGGAGGAGTATTCCAGCTATTTCGGGAAGGGGTGGGGATTTCCAGGAATTGGGCCACTGCCCACTTTTTGATCCTTATGGTCAGACTTGGAAATATCATGGTGCCTGTGGATGTGTCATTTAGCTTGATGATGTGTTACAATGAGCGCATACTAAGGCTCAAGGTCTAGTGGAAGTCAGCTATCTGCCGTCTTGGACCTATTTGGTTCTAATCAGTTTATGTTGTGTCCTTAGGCTATGTCATTCTTTCAAAGGTTGTTTCCTGCCTTCTTCCCTCCTGTTTCAGTTGTACAAAATGGAAGGTTTTATAGGAAGAAGGGTGAACCCAAGGGAGATTTTAGTGAAAGAAAAGAAAGGATTATTTTTAGGCCAGGACATCTTCTTTTTTGGAGGAAGGGAATGACAAGGGTTTTATCATGCAGATTACCTCTTCTTTCTCTGGGGGATGGAAAGGGCCTGCATGACCACTTACCTTACTGGTGCTTGACTAGAAAATTCCAGACTGGTCAATTAAGATTACATTTCTGGGAGAAGTTGAAACTGCAATTAGATCAGGTATTAAATCTAGGTTTGGTATCTTGGGCTTTCAGCATGAGTGATGCCATTTTGGGTTTGTTGGTTTTCTTTTCAACACCTAGAAGAAAATCTGTCAAGCTGAAAGTTTTTTCTTGTAGTTGTGACTATAATTTTACTTTTTTCACTGATTCTCTTTCTTGGATGTAGGCCTATAGATCTTTGTGTGATTAGCAACATAAAGGTAAAGATCCTAATTATTTGTCACCATTTCACATTTAATTATGGCAGCTGGCACTACAGGAGAAAATTCTGTCACAGATCCCTTCATGTCTCCAAATCTTAAACAGACTGAAAAAATTGCTTGCTTCTGCTTTTTGCCTTATGTTCAACAAATAAAGGTCAATAAATCTATATTGACTAAACATTCTCTTAAATCAGTAACGAGATTCTTTATCAATTACATGTGAGTGAAACCAAGCACGACCCTACAAGGCCCTCCCAGCTACAAAAGCCTTTCTGTGTCCTCCACTTGTTTGTAGTAAAAGACTTTAGTCTCCTAGACCTTCCCTTGGTTCCAAAGAGTGGATTCAAGTTGTTACTCATTAGGGAAATGAGGGAATGCAGAAACAAAGGAAAAACAGTTAAGAAGCACTAGTTCAGTGATAAAAGAGTCCTAGTTCTTCCTCAAGGGAGGTATGTATATATGTAACAATCTGACACACATCTTTGAGTTATTCTGCAGGAACTAAGACTCCCACCCAGGTGGAGGATGGTAACTACATGCTGAGACTCTAGACTGCTTGCAACCAGAAGGTGGATGATTGACATTCCTGCAACTCTACCCTGTTACCTCACCACCAACCAATCAGAAGAAAGTCATGTACCCTGCAGTCCTTCCCCAAATGTTACCTTTAGAAACTCTTCCACAAAAACCATTGAGGAGCTTGGGTTTTTTAAGCAGGAGCCAACCGTTCTCTTTGGTTGGCCCTGCAATAAACACTTCTCTGCTCCAAACTCCAATGTTTTGGTTTATTTGACCTCACAAGTCTGGCACATGGACTTGGTGTCAACAAAAACATTAATCAGTAGATCTAAGAGAGAAATGGAAAATTTTATTTGAGCCTGGGTTATAACCCAGGAACAGCCTGTCAGAAAGCTCCAAGAACTGTTTGCCCATTAGTGGTCAAAGCACAGTTATATGAGATTTTGAAACAAGAGGGCTGTATACTAAATGACATTGACAGTTTACACAACTCAGGTCTACATGTACAAAGCAAGTAGTGGGGCATGTGTCTTCATGGGCCTTTACAAGATTCAGAAGGAAGGTTATCTCCTAAGATGGATGTTGTGCAGATGCATAACACACACTAAAAGGGAGGGAGGAGGCCTAAATGGGCAGAGAAAAATTTTATGGTTAAAATTTTATGTGTAAAATTTTCTTGTCTTGCCATAAAATATGAATTTTATTTCATCATTGGGTTAGACAACATGAGGAGAAGCACCTACCAGAGTGACTTTTATAGGTGAACTTCAGTGGTTACAGGGGAGCGACATACAGAGTAGGGAGGGACATTTATCTATTTATTTTCTTTTTGGCTGCTCTGGGTCTTCATAGCCATTGGTGGGCTTTCTCTAGTTGCAGTGAGCAGGGGTTACTCTTCGTTGTGGTGCGTGGGCTTCTCATTGTGGTGGCTTCTCTTGTTGCGGAGCACAGGCTCTAGGTGTGTGAGCTTCAGTAGTTGCAGCACGCAAGCTCAGTAGTTGCAGCATGTGGGTTCAGTAGTTGTGGTGCGTGGGCTCAGTAGTTGCAATGTGCAGGCTCAGTAGTTGTAGCTCATGGGCTCTAGAGCACAGGCTCAGTAGTTGTGGAACACAGGCTTAGGTTTTCTGCAGCATGTGGGATCTTCCCGGACCAGGGATCAAACCCATGTCCCCTGCATTGGCAGGCAGATTCTTAACCACTTAGCCACCAGGAAAGTCTGGGACATTTATCTATTCATATTCTGGTTATTTACCAAGGACATCCTGTCTGCTAGACAATCTGCTAAAAGATTTCAATGTAATCATGAGCAAATAAACATATTCCCAGCTCTAAAAGAATGTTTAGCATAATGAGAGAGGCAGAAAAGAAGAAAAAATAGTAGGATAGAGTGGTTGGGGAAGAGCTATGGGGGGAGGAAAGGCTACTATGTGACTCTGGGAGGGGCAACTGATTCAGAGTTGGGGTGGAGTGAAAGAAGACAGGTCTGGAGAAATTGACATCTGGGCTGCGCCCTAAGGGAAGAGTAAGAGGTAAGGTGATTTGGAGTGTATTGTATGTGTATAATGGGTGCCATTAAAGGATGTGCTAAAAGATCCAATTTTCATTTAAACAGATCACTCTTCCTGGCTGCTTTGTGCAAAATGGATTGAAGAAGGGGAGGAGTGGAAGCATAAGTACACTTAAGAACGAATTATCGGGACTTCCCTTGTGGCACAGTGGTTAAGAATCCACCTGGTCTAGGAAAATCCCACATGCTGTGCAGCAACTAAGCCAATGAGCCACAACTACTGAGCCCGCACTCTAGAGCTTGTGAGCCATAACTACTGAGCCCACCGTGCTGCAACTACTGAAGCCTGCGCCGTCTAGGGCCTGCGTGCCACAACTACTGAGCCCACCGTGCTGCAACTACTGAAGCCTGTGCACCTAGAGCCCATGCTCTGCAACAAGAGAAGCCACTGCAATGAGAAGCCCACACACCGCAATGAAGAGTAGCCCCTGCTCGCCACAACTAGAGAAAACCGGTGCACAGCAATGAAGACCCAACACAGCCAAAAGTGAAAAAAGAAAAGAAAAGAAAAGAAAAGAAAGAAAGCATTATCCTGGAAGACAGTGGCAATTGTAAATAGGAAGAGGAATGGGCAGATTCTATATATATTTGGAGGAAGAAATGACAGGATTTGCTAATGGATTGGATTGAGGAGAAGAAAACAGGATGAAACAAAATGTCCCTTAGATTTCTGGCTTGAGCATCTGGGCAGATGGTGGTTCCATTGTCCAAACTGTGGAAGACCAGAAGGTAGATGATTTCAAGGGATGGGGAAGGCTTTGAACAAGTCAGTTTTTAGATGCACAGTAGACATTGAAGTAGAAAAAACTGTGGAGGCAGACACCAGGGTGAAATTACTTAAAGAGAAAATGGGAATGAAGAAGTGAAAAAAAAGTAAGAAGTGAGAAAAAGTAAGTGTAGAACATGTTTGGGGGTATTTTGCAGTGAAAAGCAAAAGAGAAATAAGGAGAAATCTGGAGAGAGATGTTGGGTAAAGGAAGGTTGATGTTTTAAAAAGGACACACCAGAGCATGTCTATTGTGCTGATGGGAACTAGCCAGTAGAAATGGAGAGACTGATGCTGCTGCAGTGAGAGGAGATAGTCAAAGGAACAAAGTTTGAGAAAAAGAGAGATGGTGGCCAAGACACAAGAGGAAGGTAGTAAGAGGAAGAGGAAATGAGGAAGGCAAAGAACATGAAAGAAGAGAGAGTTCTTAATTCTATTTTATCCATGAAGAATCAGGAAAGGTCATCCTGGAGTGAAGGAGTAAGAAAGTGTGGAAAGAGAGGGGAAGGTGTGAACTAAAGAGCGGTTTCAGATATCGGGGCAGAAAACTTGCCAGGGAAATGTAGTGGGATTGTTGGGTGAAGTTGGATGCCCGTTAGGGTGTTAAAAAATGGTTTAAAAAGACAATTTAGATGATGCAAACAAACTGTGTAACACTTCATGATGTGGATAGTCACCTTTCGGACAACTGCAAAATGGGGTGGAAGGCAGGAAGCTTGTAGAGGATAAAGAATAAAGACTAAGGAAGAGACAAATGAAATATCTGATTGGCCGAGCCCATATTGTCAACTCTGGGGTGAGAAGGCTCAGAGTCAGCTTGGTGTCTAGGGATTGGCTGACTGAATAGACTGTGTTTCTGGTCAGGGGGAGGATTTACAAGAAAACAAAAGTTATCTAAGAAGTTTCAGTTTGCTGATGTGCACCCCAGGCAGAAGCGGTTCCATCTTGGGCCTAGAAAATTATTTCAACAGGTGTTTGTAATCATGAGTTGGATGCCACCAGTCACCACGTAAGTCCTCTGCATCATTTTCCTAGCAGCCATTAGCAACTTCGGTGCTGATATGTGTTTAAGTAGGTTGGGGTTTTGACAGGTGAATGTGATAGAAGAAGAGAGGGCAAGTGTGTGTAAGGTGGTTGTTGGGAGTGACGGACCGTGAAATCTAAACTGGGAAGCAGGGACATGAAAACAGAAGAGGAACAATGAACAGTAGAAAGTGATCACTTAAAAATGTTAAGAGTGTCAAAGTATTAGTACAGTGTATGTAGTGGAAAAGTGAGCTGGAAAGGTAGGAGGTGGTATTTAAGAAGAAGCATATTCAAGTTTGATTTTAGGTGCCATTACTGTGAGGTCAAGGACTAGACTCTGACCTTGGGTGTGGGTCTCTGAGGTGGGGTAAAGGAAATGCTTACTGGAGCTGGGAGGCCAAGGCCAAGAAAGCCAGGATGTGTCATCCTTGTGGATGTCAAGTATCAGTGAGAGTGGTGACAATTGTAGGCATCAGAAGACAGTGAGCAAAAATCTTCAAAGAGAGAAGCCTAGGAAGGGGGTCAGTAGATGACAGCCAAAGGAGTGAAGAAAATGTAGCAAAAAGGAAGGCAGGAGAATCAAAGGATCTGGGCTTTAAAGGAGGAGAAAAGGCTTACATATGGAAATGAGGAGCACTCTATGCTTTACTTCTAGTCCTGAGATAAAAAGAATGTGAGGGTTGCCAAGAGTGGTGTCCTCAGGGAACTGGCAGGTTTCATTAGACCAGAAGTGCAAGGTATATTCAAGTAGTTAGAGGCAGAGAGGAGTTTGTTGAGCATGGATCTAGAATTCCTCAAGGCATGTGAAGGACTGAGAGAGAGCAGGAAAGGTGAGGGATTGGGCAAGATCAGCGCTGTATGAGGGAAAGAGTCTGGAAAAGGGACTGAGAGCAAGACCCGGGGGCGAGGGATAAAAATGGAAGGGAGATAGTCTTGTGACTATAAATGGAAATTGGGCCCCTGGAAATTGTGACAACTGAGCCAAGGGGAAAGAACTGTTTCTTCTGAGGTCTCCAAAGTAAATGTTCCCTCCCCACCCACCCCCCGTTGCTCTGAAATTGATACTGGCTCTCTTTTAAGGGATGAAGGGGTTGCCAGAAGAGGTAAAAGGGGAGAGATACTGAAGAGAAGAGAAAAAATACTTCTTCAGGTCATTTGCAAAACAGAGTTTTTTTCTGATCAAAATATTATCAACTGTCTTCCTTGACAATTTGCAAGGGATGGAAATTTTAAGAAGTAGCAATCCCTTATTAATATCCCCACTAGAGAATATCACTGCTGGTATTTTTGAAAAATTCTCACCTGTCTTCCCCACACACATACATTTTAATCTTCACTGAGATGATATAGAAATTGAAAATCACAGTGGAGGGGAGGAAAGCTGAGAAAGCTCACTTTCTAGAGACCGGATTTCTCCAGAAAAGGGGTGATATTAGCAGCAGAGAGTGGAAGGGGTAGGGGGACTTGGGAGTGTTAAGGAGAGTTGGCAATATCCACAGTGGCTGCAATGGTGATGTCAAAAGGAAATCAACATGGGATGGATATTAACTGAACAACACTGAGCCTGTAGACCTCTGAATTCTTCCATTTCCCCCAAGATTCTAAAAGTGGGCATTTTACTAACTCCTACTACTCCCCTACACCCAAATTAGGAAAGATGTCATTGAAAGCATCACTTATTCTAGAAAATTCCTAGCAACGTTTGAAAGATCACACCAGCCAAACTGAGTTTCAAATTCTCCCCTGTAACTGCTAATAATTGTCACTGTTCAATACTATGGGATCATTCTCCTTCTCTCCCTAACTGTTGACTTAAGAAGTCAAAGAAAGAAAAGAAGAAATTAAAAGAAATAAAAAGTCTTTAATTCAGATCTTGACACATATCAAAAAGGAGGAAATGACTTTTAAAAGAATACAGTAGTCAACTTCTTTTGTCAGATACCACATGGTGAGGTGAGAGGAGGCCTGGCTCCCTGAAAAGCAAAGCTGCCCTGCATTCACCTCAAATTAGGTAATGTAGTTGAGACTTATTGTAAAAGTTTATATTTTTCTAAGAGAGGGTATTCTTTCAAATGCACTCTGAAAGAATTCTAAAAGAATTATTTTCCTAAACAAAATTTCCACATTTTAAGAAACTGATATGCTATTTTAAAAGTTTTTCTTTTGTACTTGTTGACTGTAATACAACTCCCAATAACTCTGCTATTTGTAAGGGCCTTAATCTCCAAGGCTATGATTCTTGCTCTCACTTTCTCTAGACAGCAGCATGGCCCAAGGTGGCAGCAGGTGCATAGAACTGCTGACCTGGAGAGCAGAGAGGTGGACAGTGCCGGGTGGGAGGGCTGCAGGGCCAGAGCAGGCAGGCCAGGGACAGGCAGGCAGCAAAAGACTAGGGCTCAGACACCTTGGGATCTGAGGCCCCTGACCAGAGGTGGAAGTTGAAGAGAATTGGTGCACAGGGACAGAACTGGGCAGCTGCAGATGGAGAAGAGAGGAACTCACCACATCAGAGTAGCTTTATCCTTGGAAAAAACTTCCTGTCTGCCTTGCTTCTGAGTCTCTCTCAAGACAGGGTGGCTATGGGATAAATAAGCAACGCAGACGCATGACTGAGCTGAGGGGCTTTTTCCTTAGATGTAGCCTGAAAAAGAAATGCATATCAAATCCTCATGAATCTTTTCCCCTAAGGATTTGAATTTGAGATAAAAATTCTCCTGGGTTTGTTCTTACAGAATGGATAAGGGTCCCAGTGAATAGATGTATTTTTTTTAACCAGGCAATTGTGTTCCCATCCATTATAAAGAGGACCCTCAAAGGACATCTTCTGCCCGTGAAGTTCTAAGTCCTTCAAAAACCAAAGATGTCCTCTTATCTTTCCTTCATTGTATAAAGAGACAGGGACAAAGGAGGAAAACATAGTCAGACTATCACCTATGACTTTATTTTCTTTTCCCTCATTCTGATTCTTCAATGCCTTTCCTTTTTCAGTCCAACTCTAGAGTTTCTGCAAATTTCTCTTCTTATTCAGTGTTCCTGTGTATTTACAGCTGATAGCTAAGTCTGAGAATAATAATAGCTACCTTTATAACAGTGACCTACAAAAAGTACTCAATAAATAATCAACTGAATTAATTTGTAATCGATTGTCATTATTAGCTGAATAAGCATTTACTACCTGCTAGACTCTGCATTTAACATTCATTATTTTATTTATCTTCAAAATAATTTGAGATTGATATTTTTCTCCCCACTTCACAGAAAAGGAAACTGAGCCACAGAAAGGGTATGCTGCCTATTTTAGCATGTACCAATATGACATGTAGTAAGTGGTGGAGCCAGGTTTGGAACTGTAGCAGTTTTGACCAGACTGTACTCTCAGTCACTAGAGTTTTTTTTTTTTTTTTTTTTTTTACATCTTTATTGGGGTATAATTGCTTTACAATGGTGTGTTAGTTTCTGCTTTATAACAAAGTGAATCAGTTATACATATACATATGTTCCCATATCTCTTCCCTCTTGTGTCTCCCTCCCTCCCACCCTCCCTATCCCACCCCTCCAGGCAGTCACAAAGCACCGGGCCGATATCCCTGTGCCATGTGGCTGCTTCCCACTAGCTATCTACCTTATGTTTGTTAGTGTGTATATGTCCATGACTCTCTCTTGCCCTGTCACAGCTCACCCTTCCCCCTCCCCATATCCTCAAGTCCGTTCTCCAGTAGGTCTGTGTCTTTATTCCTGTCTTACCCCTATGTTCTTCGCGACATTTTTTTTTCTTAAATTCCATATATATGTGTTAGCATATGGTATTTGTCTTTTTCTTTCTGACTTACTTCACTCTGTATGACAGACTCTAGGTCTAACCACCTTATTACAAATAACTCAGTTTACTAGAGTTTTAAGTCCATATGGTCAGCATTGTGACCTAAGGTGGGGCTGGGAAAAGAAAAGCAGGCATAAAGAATCTAGGAGCTTTTAATGATATTTTGTAAGAATTCTTTTTAATTTTTTATTATTAATATTTCAAATAAAAAAAAATAAAGAGAATGGTAAAATTGTTACCAAGTCCAAGCTCGGTCTGTTCGCCATACGACAGGCCAATAAATCAGGAGACGAGGTGCTGAGGCAAGGAATAGCGACTTTATTCGGAAAGCCAGGTGTCCGAGAAGATGGCGGGCTAGGGTCCCCCCAAAAGCCATCTTATCGGGGTCTGGATGCCAGTTTCTTTTATAGAATAGCGGAGGAGGTGAGGAAGTAAAGTAAGAAGGCCATTAATTTTTCCTGGCTTGGCCAGCATCAGGGAGGGGAAGCGTTAATTTCTTCTTTTCTGCAGCCATTCACAGGTGGGCAGGGTCAGATTGTCTCCCTGTGAGCTGAACAAAGGCACTTTAGTTTAACATTCAGGCAGAGGGGCAGGGTTCCCCGGACAGGCCATTATATATGATTATAATAACAAAAGCAATGAAAAGAAAAAGTTAACGTCAAAGAAGCAGATCCAACATGGAGTCAAAACTGGCCTTTCCCTGTTACGTAATGAGCATTCTCGTGTCATCACTCAACTTCAAAAATTATCAGTCTTGTTTCATGTGAACTTGTAGCCCCCACTAATGCCCTAAATCACTTGAAGTAATTCCTAGACATTGTGTCATTTCATCTATAAGTATTGTATTTATCTTTGAAAGATCTAACTATATGAAAATCCCTCAATATTATTATTTCAGCTAATAGATAAAATATAAAATAAAATTTAAAAATTAGGCTATTCTGATTCTTTAAGTACTTTTAGAAAGTATCAAATACTATTCTGATAAAGTGGAATGAAATAGGAGAAAGCTGTTCTCTAGTGCCCATAGACATTTCTGAGACATGGAGAGCCTAGGTGCCTATTTTAATGGGGGGTATAATGCCGAAGGTAGGGTGAGGTGTTACAACTAAGGAGAGAAGTTTTGTACTAGGATATACACTGCATTTCAAGTATTGAGATTTTGTCCTTGAATATCATTCTGGGGAAAATGAACCTTAATATACATCTTATCTTTGGAAGATTTGTGATCTTCTGTCTTTCAGTGCTACTGGTTTCCAAGGATGCCATGTTCTCCACAAATGGCTATCTGCTGAAGTGATGTTTATTTTTGCTGTATAGGTCTAGAGAGCCTTTGGCTCTACATCTCTGGTATTTTTTAACTGTATATTTTCTGGGACATAAGCAATCTGAAAATGGTAGGTTTTCTGAACTACACACATTTTAAATTTGTATATTTGTATCAAATGGAGAGGTTCATTTTTAGAAGGTTGTTTATAGAAATTGGGGAGTGACTTTTGAGTATCTTCAGTTTCTTGAAAGGACACTGGATTCTCCATTAGACAAGCCCCCATTATTGTTTAACATTCCACACTTCCTTGTGTACTTAAGTGTCTCTCAAAATATATAGAAATAACATTAAAAAAAAAAAAACCTGGGCTTCCCTGGTGGCGCAGTGGTTGAGAGTCCGCCTGCCAATGCAGGGGACACGGGTTCATGCCCCGGTCTGGGAAGATCCCACATGCCATGGAGCGGCTGTGACCGTGAGCCATGGCCGCTGAGCCTGTGCATCTGGAGCCTGTGCTCCACAACGGGAGAGGCCACAACAGTGAGAGGCCGCGTACCGCAAAACAAAAAACAAAAAACACTATGAGTAGGGATTGTGTTCGACTCGAACATAAAATGGGGACTAAAACAGACATCGGCTCAGCCCGCTCAGAAGAGATAAACATTAAACATATAATCCTACTAAATAAAGTTAGAAACTGCGAAGGAGAGGAGTAAGATGCTGTAAGAAATAATAATGGAAAAGCCCCAACTGAATTGGAAGAGGAAGGTGACAGAAGCCCATAGTGAGGGAATGATGTATGCTGTGACCTGAAGGATGGCTGGAGTCAACAAGATGAAACATTTGAGGAAAAGAGTACATGTAAAGCTCCTGAAGCATGCAGGAACTCAACAAGGTCAAGGACTCAAGCTGAGTCAAAAGGACAATGTGAAGTGGGAGAAGATGAGGTTGGAAAGATAGACAGAGCCTTGTAGGTCATAGTAAAATACTTGAATCTCATATAAAGTGAGAAGCCACTGAAAGTTGTTAAAGCTGGAGAGTGATTTGGTCTTTTGAAATATTTTAAAGATTACCTTGATTGCTGTATGGAAGCTTCACAGTAGGGTCTTAAACAGAGGAATAGGGGAGACCAGTTAGGAGTATATCACTGTCATCCAGGTAAGAGAATATGTCCAAGGAGAGAGGAAGAAACCTATAGATGAAGGTATATTTTTGGATGTAGAATTCATGGGACCTAATGATGGATTGTTGATCCAGCTGCCAACATAGGGCATATTGAGATCAACGTCATCCAGGCTCTTGGGCTTTTCACACACAAATCCTTTCTAAATATTGATGGCCTTGCCACTTGTATGGTCTCATATTATAGCAATAATAATTTATAATATTAATTTTTGGCACCTACTAGGTGCCAAGTACTGTGCTAAGTGCTCTACTTTGATGTTTCATTTAATCCTCCTCCTGGTCCTATGGAGTACTATGATTTTTAGAGATTAGAAAATGAAAATTTACAGAGGTCAAGTGAAGTGTCCAGTCACATGGCTAATAAATAACAGATCTGGGCCTCAATTTTTTCTCTCCAACTTCAAAGGTTGTGCTCTTACGGGCAATAGGACATTGCCTCAGTATCCCTACAGCAATAATGGTTGTCTGCTCACCCACCAGGGCTGATGGGGGTTTGGAGGTGAGGCCTGGGCTTCGGAGTTCAGATCCCAGGGAGAGGACTGGGGTTGGCTGCGTGAACACAGCCTGAAGGGGGCTAGTGTGCCACAGCTAGCTGGAAGGGAGTCTGGGAAAAAGTCTGGAATGGCCTAAGAGGCAAGAGACCATTGTTTCGGGGTGTGTGAGGAGAAGGGAATCAGAGCACCACCTAAACAAGCTCTAGAGATGGGGGCGAGCCGCGACTATCAGTGCGGACACCAGAGATGGGCATGAAACGCTAAGTCTGCTGCTGCAGCCCCCAAGAAACCTGTGTGCAAGCACAGGTCACTATCTGCACCTCCCTTCCCAGAAGCCTGTGCAGCCCGCCATTGCCAGGGTCCCGTGATCCAGGGACAACTTCCCCAGGAGAACACACGGTGCACCTCAGGCTGTTGCAACGTCATGGTGGCCTCTGCCACCGCAGGCTCGCTCCACACTCCATACCCTTCCCTCCCCATGGCCTGAGTGAGCCAGAGACCCCGAATAGCTGCTCCTTTAATCCCGTCCTGTCTGGGTGAAGAACAGATGCCAGAGGGCAACCTACACTCAGAGGCAGGTCCAAACCCAAAGCTGAACCCCAGGAGCTGTGTGAACAAAAAACACAAAGGGAAATTTCTCAGTGCAGCCTCAGGAGCAGGGTGTTAAATCTCCACAATCAACTTGATGTACCCTGCATCTGTGGAATACCTGAATAGACAATGAATCATCCCAAAATTGAGGCAGTGGACATTGGGACCAAGTATAGACTTGGGGTTTGCTGTATGTGACTGACTAGTTTCTGATTTTTATGTTTATCTTAGTATAGTTTCTAGAACTTGTTTTCACTAGTGGATTTGTTTATTGGTTTGGTTGCTCTCTCCTTTTTTTAAATTACTTTTTAATTTTTTTATTATAATAATATATTTTTTTAATTTTAATAACTTTATTTTATTTTATTTATTTATTGTTTTTCTTTCTTTCATTTATTTTCTCCCTCTTCTTCTGAGCCATGTGGCTGACAGGATCTTTGTGCTCTGGCCAGGTGTCAGGCCTGAGCTGGGAGAGCCGAGTTCAGGACATTGGACCAACAGAGACCTCCTGGCCCCACGTAATATCAATCAATGAGAGTTCTCCCAGAGATCTCCATTTTAACGCTAAGACCCAGCTCCAGTCAACGACCAGCAAGTTCCAGTGCTGGACATCCCATGCCAAACAACTAGCAAGACAGGAACACAACCCCACCCATTAGCAGAGAGGTTGCCTAAAATCATAATAAGTTCACAGACACACCAAAACACACCACCAGACATGGTCCTGCCCACCATAAAGACAAGATCCAGCCTCATCCACCAGAACACAGGCACCAGTTCCCTCCACCAGGAAGACTACACAACCCACTGAACCAAACTTATCCACTAGGGGCAGACATCAAAAACAATGGAAACTATGAAACCTGTAGCCTGCAAAAAGGAGACCCCAAACACAGTAAGTTAAGCAAATGAGAAGACAGAGAAATATGCAGCACATGAAGGAGCAAAGTAAAAACCTACCAGACCAAACAAATGAAGAGGGAATAGGCAGTCTACCTGAAAAACAATTCACAGTAATGATAGTAAAGATGATCCAAAATCTTGGAAATAGAATGGAGAAAATACAAGAAATGTTTAACAAGGACCTGAAGAACTAAAGAGCAAAAAAACAATGATGAACAACACAATAAATGAAATTGAAAATTCTCTAGAAGGAATTAATAGCAGAATAACTGAGGCAGAAGAACAGATAAGTAACCTGGAAGAAAAAATAGTGGAAATAACTACCACAGAGCAGAATAAAGTAAAAAGAATGAAGAGAATTGAGGACAGTTGCAGAGACCTCTGGGACAACATTAAACGCACCAACATTCGAATTATAGGGGTTCCAGAAGAAGAAGAGAAGAAGAAAGGGACTGAGAAAATGTTTGAAGAGAGTATAGTTGAAAACTTCCCTAATATGGGAAAGGAAAAAGTCAGTCAATTCCAGGAAGCGCAGAGATTCCCATACAGGATAAATCCAAGGAGAAACACACCAAGACACATATAAATCAAACTATTAAAAATTAAATACAAAGAAAAAATATTAAAACAAGCAAGGGAAAAACAACAAATAACGTACAAGGGAATCCCCATAAGGTTAACAGCCAATCTTTCAGCAGAAACTCTGCAAGCCAGAAGGGAGTATAAGGACATACTTAAAGTGATGAAAGAGAAAAACCTACAACCAAGACTACTCTACCCAGCAAGGATCTCATTCAGATTCAACAGAGAAATTAAAACCTTTACAGACAAGCAAGAGCAAGAGAATTCAGCATCACAAAGCAAGCTTTACAACAAATGCTAAAGGAACTTCTCTAGGTAGGAAACACAGGAGAAGGAAAGACCTACAAAAACAAAAGCAAAACAATTAAGAAAATGGTAATAGGAACATACATATTGATAATTATCTTAAATGTAAATGGATTAAATGCTCCAACCAAAAGACATAGACTGGCTGAGTGGATACAAAAACAAGACCCATATATATGCTGTCTACAAGAGACCCACTTCAGACCTAGGGACACATACAGACTGAAAGTGAGGGGATGGAAAAAGATATTGCATGCAAATGGATATCAAAAGAAAGCTGGAGTAGCAATTCTCATAACAGACAAAATAGAGTTTAAAATAAAGACTACTACAAGAGGCAAAGAAGGACACTACATAATGATCAAGGGATCAATCCAAGAAGAAGATATAACAATTGTAAATATTTATGCACCCAACATAGGAGCACATCAATACAAAAGGCAAATGCTAACAGCCATAAAAGGGGAAATCGACAGTAACACAATCATAGTAGGGGACTTTAACACCCAACTTTCACCAATGGACAGATCATCCAAAATGAAAATAAATTAGGAAACACAAGCTTTAAATGATACATTAAACAAGATGGACTTAATTGATATTTACAGGACATTCCATCCAAAATCAACAGAATAAACTTTCTTCTCAAGTGCTCATGGAACATACTCCAGGATAGATCATATCTTGGGTCACAAATCAAGCCTTGGTAAATTTAAGAAAATAAAAATCGTATCAAGTATCTTTTCCAACCACAATGTTATGAGACTAGATGTCAGTTGCAGGAAAAAAACTGTAAAACTGCAAACACGTTGGTGCTAAACAATACACAAGTTAAATAACCAAGAGAACACTGAATAAATCAAAGAGGAAATCAAAACATACCTAGAAACAAATGACAATGAAAACGTGATGACCCAAAACCTATGGGATGTAGCAAAAGCAGTTCTAAGAGGGAAGTTTACAGCAATACAATCCTACCTAAAGAAACAAGAAACATCTCAAATAAACAACCTAACCTTACACCTAAAGCAATTAGAGAGAGAAGAAGCAAAACACCCCAAAGTTAGCAGAAGGAAAGAAAACATGAAAGTCACATCAGAAATAAATGAGAAAAAAAGGAGGAAACAATAGCAAAGATCAATAAAGCTAAAAGCTGGTTCTTTGAGAAGGTAAACAAGATTGATAAACCATGAGCCAGACTCATCAAGCAAAAAATGGAGAAGACTCAAATCAATAGAATTAGAAATGAAAAAGGAGAAGTAACAACTGACACTGCAGAAATACAAAGGATCATGAGAAATTACTACAAGCAACACTATGCCAATAAAATGGACAACCTGGAAGAAATGGACAAATTCTTAGAAAAGCACAACATTCCGAGACTGAACCAGGAAGAAATAGAAAATATGAACAGACATATCACAAGCACTGAAATTGAAACTGTGATTAAAAATCTTCCAACACACAAAAGCGCAGGACCAGATGGCTTCACAGGTGAATTCTATCAAACGTTTAGAGAAGAGCTAACACCTATCCTTCTCAAACTCTTCCAAAATATAGCAGAGGGAGGAACACTCCCAAATTCATTCTACAAGGCCATCATCATCCTGAAACCAAAACCAGAGAAAGATGTCACAAAGAAAGAAAACTACAGGCCAATATCACTGATGAACATAGATGCAAAAATCCTCAGCATAATACCAGCAAACAGAATCCAACAGCACATTAAAAGGATCATACACCATGATCAAGTGGGGTTTACCCCAGGAATGCAAGGATTCTTCAAAATACGAAAATCAATCAATGTGGTACACCTTATTAACAAACTGAAGGATAAAACCATATGATCATCTCAATAGATACAGAGAAAGCTTTCAACAAAATTAAACACCCATTTATGATAAAAACCCTCCAGAAAGTAGGCATAGAGGGAATGTACCTCAACATAATAAAGGCTATATATGACAAACCCACAGCCAACATCATTCTCAATGGTGAAAAACCGGAACCATTTCCAAGAAGATCAGGAAAAAGACACGTTTGCCCACTCTCACTGTTATTATTCAACATAATTTTGGAAGTTTTAGCCACAGCAATCAGAGAAGAAAAAGAAATAAAAGGAATCCAAATGGGAAAAGAAGTAAAGCTGTCACTCTTTGCAGATGACATGATACTATACATAGAGAATCCTAAAGATGCTACCAGAAAACTACTAGGGCTAACCAACGAATTTGGTAAAGTAGCAGGATACAAAATTAATGCACAGAAATCTCATGCATTCCTATACACTAATGATGAAAAATCTGAAAGAGAAATTAAGGAAACACTCCCATTTACCATTGCAAAAGAAGAGTAAAATACCTAGGAATAAACTTACCTGAGGAGACAAAAGACCTGTATGCAGAAAAATATGAAAGAAATTAAAGACGATACAAACAGATGGAGAGATATACCATGTTCTTGGATTGGAAGAATCAACGTTGTGAAAATGAGTATACTACCCAAAGCAATCTACAGATTCAATGCAATCCCTATCAAACTACCAATGTCATTTTTCACAGCACTAGAACAAAACATTTCACAATTTGTATGGAAACACAAAAGGCCCCGAATAGCCAAAGCAATCTTGAGAAAGAAAGATGGAGCTGGAGTAATCAGGCTCCCATATTTCAGACTATACTACAAAGCTACAGTAATCAAGACATTATTGTAGTGGCACAAAAACAGAAATCTAGATCAATGGAACAGGATAGAAAGCCAAGAGATAAACCCACATACATATGGTCACCTTATCTTTGATAAAGGAGGCACAAACATACAATGGAGAAAAGACAGCCTCTTCAATAAGTGGAGCTGGGAAACCTGGACAACTATATGTAAAAGAATGAAATTGGAACACTTCCTAACATCATACACAAAACTAAACTCAAAATGGGTTAAAGACCTAAATGTAAGGCCGTACACTATAAAACCGTTAGAGGAAAACATAGGGAGAACACTCTCTGACATAAATTACAGCAAGATTCTTTTTGATCCACCTCCTACAGAAATGGAAATAAAAACAAAAATAAACAAATGGGACCTAATGAAACTTAAAAGCTTTTGCACAGCAAAGGAAACCATAAACAACATGAAAAGACAACCCTCAGAATGGGAGAAAGTATTTGCAAATGAAGCAACTGACAAAGGATTAATCTCCAAAATATACAAGCAGCACATGCAGCTCAATATCAGAAACACAAACAACCTAATCCAAAAATGGGCAGAAGACCTAAATAGATATTTCTCCAAAGAAGATATACAGACTGCCAACAAACACATGAAAGAATGCTCAACATCATTAATCATTAGAGAAATACAAATCAAAACTACCATGAGATATCACCTCACACCAGTCAGAATGGCCATCATCAAAAAATCTAGAAACAGTAAATGCTGGAAATGGTGTGCAGAAAAGGGAACACTCTTGCACTGCTGGTGGAAATGTGAATTGGTACAGCCACTATGGAGAACAGTATGGAGATTCCTTAAAATCTAAAAATAGAACTACAGTATGACCCAGAAATCCCACTACTGGGCATATACCCTGAGAAAAGCATAATTCAGAAAGTGTCATGTACCACAATGTTCATTGCAGCACTATTTACAATAGCCAGGACATGGAAGCAACCTAAGTGTCCATCATCGGATGAATGGATAAAGAAGATGTGGCACGTATATACAATGGAATATGACTTAGCCATAAAAAGAAACAAAATTGGGTTATTTGTAGTGAGGTGAATGGACCTAGAGTCTGTCATACATAGTGAAGTAAGTCAGAAAGAGAAAAACAAATACCGTATGCTAACACATATAGATGGAATCTAGGGGCAGGACAGGAATAAAGATGCAGACGTACAGAATGGACTTGAGGACACAGGGAGGAGGAAGGGTAATCTGGGACGAAGTGAGAGAGTGGCATTGACATATATACACTACAACATGTAAAATAGATAGCTAGTGGGAAGCAGCCGCTTAGCGCAGGGAGATTAGCTCCGTGCTTTGTGACCACCTAGAGGGGTGGGATAGGGAGGGTGGGAGGGAGATGCAAGAGGGAGGGGATATGGGGATATATGTATATGTATAGCTGATTCACTTTGTTATACAGCTTAAACTAACACAATGTAAGTCAATTATACTCCTATGAAGATGTTAAAAGAAAGAAAAGTTTTCGCAGAAGAAGCTAACTACTGCGGGAGAAAGTAATCTTCATGTTTGGTTTGAATAACCACGGAAACAACAAAAGGCAAATATTTCTTAATTGATGATAAAAGTAAAGGAAAGAAAACTTTTGGTTACACTCTCAGGGGGGCTTACTTTGTTTTTTTTAAGCAGTGAGTATATGTGTAAATGTGTATATCCACATACACATATTAAAAGAAATATAGTAAAAATTCCTTCATTTCATATATCGTTATTGAGTGCCTAATATGTGCTAGGAAAATTCTGAATGTAAGAGATCCGCTTCACAATAAGACAAACACAGTCTCTGTGCTGATAAAGCCAAAATTCTCATGGGAGAGACAGATAACTCAAAGTTAAAGCAATAAATCAATAAATAATTACAGGCTCTGATCGTGATTGAAAGTAAAAAGGAGGAATTTTTTACATTGGATGTTCAGAAAAGGCTTGTCTGAGAACCAAAGGAAGGGTGGGGTCAGCTACGTCAGGAATTGGGGGAGAACTTTCCAGACTAAGGGAATAGCAAATATAAAAACCCAGAAAAAAAATGTGGAAGGTTCTAGAAACCGTGAAAAGTCTGTGAGCCTGGTGGAAACTGGGGGAGATGAGGATGAGCGTAGTCATGGGTCAGATCATTTAGGGCTTTGTAGGCAGGAGAAGAATTTTACTCCAGGTTCAAAGGGAACGCTTCTAAGGTTTTTAGTGTCCAATGACATGATCAGATATATGTTTTCAAAAGATCACTCTCATGGCTGTGTGAAGGGTACCAAACCTGGATGAGACAAGCTGAGTAGAGCCTATTGCAGTATTTCTGGTTAGAGATGGTACTGGCTTGGTGCGGAGACATGGCAAGAGACGTGAAGAATAATGGACAGATGTGGGAGGTAAGATGAAAAGGACCTCAAGGTGACTTGGGTGTGGGGACTGAAGGAAACGATGAATCAAGGAAACCTCTTGAGTCTGGTGTTTTAATTAAGTGAACATGGTGCCATGTAGCCTTCTGAGAAATCCCTATGGAGACCTGTGTGTTGAGAGACTCAGGAAATTGATTTTGAACATGTAAAGTTGGAGATTCCTATGAGATATTCAAGCAAAGATGTAGTTAGGAACAAGGATGTATAAGTTTGAGTTAGATATAATAAAAAGCCAATCATATTCTAAGATTAGTCTAAATCTACAAATATATACAGCATGGAGGATTAAACTTGGTAATGTAATTCTTTGACTTTAGGGAACTGAAATAAGTCTCAGACTCCTTTCAGTTGTTTTCCACTTTTAATTGTAGTCCAAACACAAACCACTAAAACATTTTTTTCTGTTTCATGCTTTCTAATTTTTAATACTCTCATTTTCTACTATGAAAATGTTTCTTATTTAGTTACAGAAAGGGGAAGAGGTCTATAATTTATAGAGCACTTACTATGAAACAGGCAGGGAAAACATAAAATTATTTCACTCATATTTGTAACAATCTTCTAATATTATCTTCTTTTTGCAGGTGAGGAAACTGAAGTTCGCATTTAAGTAATTTACCCAATGGTCAGGATTTGAAGCCAAGTTCAAGTTTTTCTTTGGCCCTAAAAGCCATGTCCCATCTTTACAGAAGCTGTAAAGCACAGAGCTTCTCCTTCTGTTTCTCCTTTGGTTTCCATATTTCTTCACACTGTTCTTACATCTCTTTTATTGTTCAACTCAACTGAATGAAAAAAACACTTAGAGCATCCTTGACATTTGTATTGCTGTTGACTGCATTTCTGCTGAGGTTTGGACATGATCTGTTCCTCACCTCCACCATTTGATGGTATCCTGCCATTGTCTCAGCTACTTAATAAAAAGAAATTCTCAATATCCTTTCTTCTCAGAATGTCATAAATAGCTGCTGTTGCCTTGGCAATTTTCTGGACCTCTGCATCCAGTGAGGACTGGTTGTTACCTAAACTGTTCGTTTTCTCCTGGCCGTTATCCACAGGAAACTAGATTCATTAACTCTGAGGCTTGCTTAATGAAACAAACAACTTGACTTTCTTCCTCTTTTCTCTTTGTTCCTCCATAATATAACTTCTTACTATTTTTCCCTTTCTGCTCTTTCACTTTTATTTCATTATTTTCTTTTTTTCAGTGTGCAATTTTATATTTTATTGTTTTCTAATAATACATTGTATAGTGTATAAACATTTATTTATACTATTGTGGTTTTCTTAATTGAAGTATAGTTGATTTACAATGTTGTGTTAATTACTGCTGTATATAGCAAAGTGATTCAGTTATACATACATATATTCTTTCCTTTAATATTCTTTTTATGTTGTTTTTAAAATAACCCAATGCCCTTTTCTAGCCTTGGCTTTTCCCCCGCATTTCTATTTTTTTTTTTAGAATAGTACTATTTAAACCTTTCACTACTTATTTATTCACTTATTTAAACAAACTAATAGCCCCAGCACAGGACTTGACCATTCTATTTCAGAAAACAAAACAAAACAAAACGAAACAATATTTGTTGTTGAGAGTTATACTTAATTAGATACACTAGTGAAAGGAGTTCACTAGTATGAAACACACTAGTGAAACACAAAGAAACACACTGTTTCTTTAAAACAAACTTCTCTGTAACAATTTCTATGGGTCAGTCACTATTACAAGCTGTGAGCTATCACTTAATCCTCCTAGCCACTCTGTGAGATACATACTATTATCTGCATGTTACAGGTGAAGGAACCATCAGAAAAGTAAACAGCTACTCAAAATAGAAAATCTGTATCTACTTTCACACGTGGAAATAGGATTTAACCCTAATCATCTGACTGAAGTGTATATTTGAAGTATTGTGTGATAGGAAGAGGGAAAGAATCAGGAAATGGGGTCTCTTACTATGCAAAGATGTGGTGTGTTCCTAGGAGAAGGGAGTGGAGTTTCAGATGGAAAAAGCTGAAGAAGGGGGCATGACCTGTCCTGTATGCAGGAGAGATGGGCTATGAAGGAAGACCGACTTCCTTGTGAAGGTAGAAGTCTCTGGTGCCATTCCTTTTGACACCAAAATTTAAAAATTTTATGTTAGCTAGAAACTTATTCTTTCCCTGTCAGTGCTCCAGTAGAGAAATTTTCAAATACTTGCACAGTGTGATGTACTTGTCTGAAGTGACCAAAAAAACATGGTGGCCTCAAGCAAGATGGTATCAGCCTATTGAGTAGACTGTTGGGCCTGAGTTCTAAGTAATGATTAGCGGTGCTGTTGGGCAGTCCCAGTGGGAGCAGTCTTAGAGAAGAATTCTAGAGAAATGTAAGCCCAAATATTTGTATTTCATAACTCACACGAATTGCTTCTACTTTAGGAGAAGAATATAAGCATGATTTCATATTTAAGCTTATGTAATTATATGTAATTTTATGACACCCTGATAATATTTGTAAATTAAAAAAAATCACAAACCCAGAAGTAGCTCATCACCAATAAAGTATCCTTATATGAACAGTTTTTTGGTGAGAGGTACTGCTTTATCAGTAGCAATATAGTTAAGTTCTATTTGAACCACAATGCACACCTGAACAAAAGCCTAGTATTTGGAAAACTATAGATCAAATGAAAATAAGCCTACACTGTAAGCTTAACCAAAGAATGCAAAACAAACTAACGATAATGATTAAGCCAATAGTCCTGATAGGCATACCTTGTTTTATTGCACTTGTTTATCATAGATACTGTGTTTTTAACAAATTGAAGGTTTGTGGCAACCCTGTGTAGAGCAAGTCTATTGGTGCCATTTTTCCAACAACATTTGTTCCCTTCATATTTCTGAGTCACAATTTGGTAATTCTCTCAATATTTCAAACCTTTTCATTATTATTATATTTGTTATGGTGATCTGTGATCACTGACTTTTGGTGTTACTATTGTAATTGTTTTGGAGTGCCATGAACTATGTCCTTAAAAGACAGAGAGCTTAATTGATAAATGTGTGTGTTCTGATGGCTCCAGCCAGAAGTTCCCTTCCCACCACCCTCCATCTCTCTCTTTCCTCTTGGGCCTCCCTATTCCCTGAGACACAACAATATTGAAATTAGGCCAATTAATAACCCTACAATGGCCTCTGAGTGTTCAAGTGAAAGGAAGACTCACATGCCTCTCACTTTATACCAAAGCTAGAAATGATTAATCTTAGTGAGGAAGGCATGTAGAATGCCAAGATAGGCTGAAAGCTAGGCCTCTTGCACCAACAGTTAGCCAAGCTGTCAACACAAAGGAAAAATTCTTGAAGGAAATTAAAAGTGCTACTCCGGTGAACACATGAATGATAAGAAAGTGAAACAGCCTTATTGCTGATATGGAGAAAGTTTTAGTGGTTTGAATAGAAGATCAAACCAGCCACAACATTCCCTTAAGCCAAAGCCTGGTCTAGAACAAGGCCCTAACTAACTCTCTTCAATTCTATGAAAGCTGAGAGAGGCGAGGAAACTGCAGAAGAAAAGTGTGAATCCAGCAGAGGTTGTTTAATGAAGTCAAAGGAAAAAGCTGTTTCCATAACATAAAAGTGTAAGGAGAAGCAGCAAATGCTGATGTAGAAGCTTCAGCAAGTTATCCAGAAGATATAGCCAAGATAATAAATGAAGGTGGCTATATTAAACAACAGATTTTCAATGTAGCTCTATATTGGAAGAAGATGCCATATAGGACTTTCATAGCTAGACAGGAGAAGTCAATGTCTGGCTTCAAAGCTTCAGAGGACAGGTTGACTCTCTTGTTAGAGGCTAATCTAGCTGGTGACTTGAAGTTGAAGCCAATGCTCATTTACTATTCTGAAGATCCTAGGGCCCTTAAGAATTATGATAAACCTATTCTGCCTTTGCTTTATAAATGGAACAAAGCCTGAATGATGGCACATCTGTTTACAACATGGTTTACTGAATATTTTGAATCCACTGTTGAGTAATACTGCTCAGGAAAAAAAAAAAAGATTCTTTGCAAAATATTAGTGCTCATTGACAATGTACCTGGTCACTCAAGAGCTCCGATGGAGATGTACCATGAGATTAATGTTGTTTTTTATGCCTGCAGCACATAGATCAAGGAGTAATTTTGACCTTAGTCTTATTATTTAAGAAGTACATTTTGTAAAGCTATAGCTGCCATAGATAATGATTCCTTTGATGGACCTGGGCAAAGTCAATGGAAAACCTTCTGGAAATGATTCCACATTTTAGATGCCATTAAGAATATTTCTGATTCATGGGAAAATGTCAAAATATCAACATTAACATGAGTTTGGAAGAACGTGATTCCAACTCTCACGGATGACTTTGAGAGGTTCAAGAATTCAGTGGAGGAAGTAATTGCAGGTGTTGTGAAAATAGCATGAAAACTAGAATTAGAAGTGGAGCCTGAAGATGTGACTGAAATGCTGCAATCTCATGATGAACCTTTAATGGATGAGGAGTTGTTTCCTACAGATAAGCAAAGAAATTGGTTTTTAAAGATGGAATCTACTACAGATAAAGATGCTGTGAAGATTATTGAAATGACAACAAAGGATTTAGAATATTACATAAACTCAGTTGATAAAGCAGAGACAGGGTATGAGAGGATTGACTCCAATTTTGAAAGAAGTTTGACTGTGGTAAAAATGTTATCAAACAGCACCACATGCTACAGAGAAATCATTCATGAAAGGAAGAGTCAATTGGTCAATTGATGTGACAAACTTCATTATTGCCTTGTTTTGAGCAACCACCAACCTGATCAGTCATCAACCATCAAAATCTAGGCAAGACCCTCCACCAGAAAAAAGATTATGACTTGCTGAAAGTTTAGATGATAGTTAGCATATTTTAGCAACAAAGTATGTTTTAATTAAATGCAAGTACATTGCCTTTTTAGACATAATACTATTGCACACTTAATAGACTACAGTATAGTGCAAACATAACTTTTACATGTACTGGGAAACAAAAAATTTGTGTGACTTGATTTATTGTGATATTCACTTTCTTTTTAAACATCTTTATTGGGGTATAATTGCTTTACAATGGTGTGTTAGTTTCTGTTTTATCACAAAGTGAATCAGCTATACATATACACATATCCCCATATCTCCTCCCTCTTGCATCTCCCTCCCACTCTCCCCATCCCACCCCTCTAGGTGGTCACAGGGAAAAGCTGATCTCCCTGTGCTATGCGGCTGCTTCCCACTAGCTGTCTATTTTACATTTGGAAGAGTATATATGTCCATGCCACTCTCTCACTTTATCCCAGCTTATCCTTCCTCCTACCCGTGTCCCCAAGTCCATTCTCTATGTCTACATCTTTATTCCTGTCCTGCCTCTAGCTTTTTTAGAAACTTTAAAAAAATTTTTTTTTAGATTCCATATATATGTGTTAGCATACAGTATTTGTTTTTCTCTTTCTGATTTACTTCACACTGTATGACAGTCTCTAGGTCCATCCACCTCACTACAAGTAACTCAATTTCACTTCTTTTTATGGCTGAGTAATATTCCATTGTATATATGTGCCACACCTTCTTTATCCATTCATCTGTATGTCAATGGACACTTAGATTGCTTCCATGTCCTGGTTATTGTAAATAGTGTTGCAATGAACATTGTGGTATATGACTCTTTTTGAATTATGCTTTTCTCAGGGTATATGCCCAGTAGTGGGATTGCTGGGTCATATTGTAGTTCTATTTTTAGTTTTTAAGGAATCTCCATACTGTTCTCCATAGTGGCTGTATCAATTTACATTCCCACCAACAGTGCAAGAGGGTTCCCTTTTCTCCACACCTGCTCCAGCATTTATTGTTTGTAGAATATTTGGGATGACCATTTAAACAGGTGTGAGGTGATACCTCATTGCAGTTTTGATTAGTGGTGTTGAGCATCCTTTCACGTGTTTGTTGGCAATATGTATAACTTCTTTGGACAAATGTCTATTTAGGTCTTCTGCCCATTTTTGGATTGGGTTGTTTGTGTTTCTGATATTGAGCTGCATGTGCTGCTTGTATATTTTGGAGATTAATCCTTTGTCAGTTGCTTCATTTGCAAATACTTTCTCCCATTCTGAGGGTTGTCTTTTCGTCTTGTTTAAGGTTTCCTATGCTGTGCAAAAGCTTTTAAGTTTCATTAGGTCCTGTGTGTATATTTTTGTTTTTATTTCCATTTCTCTAGGAGGTGGGTCAAAAAGGATCTTTCTGTGGTTTATGTCATAGAGTGTTCTGCCTATGTTTTCCTCTAAGAGCTTTATAGTGTCTGGCCTTACATTTAGGTCTTTAATCCATTTTGAGTTTATTTTTGTGTATGGTGTTAAGAAGTGTTCTCATTTCATTCTTTTACATGTAGCTGTCCAGTTTTCCCAGCACCACTTATTGAAGATGCTTTCTTTTATCCATTGTATATTCTTACCTTTTTTATCAAAAATAAAATGAACACATGTGAGTGGGTTTATCTCTCGGCTTTCTATCCTGTTCCATTGATCTAGATTTCTGTTTTTGTGCCAGTACCATACTGTCTTGATTACTGTAGCTTTGTAGTGTAGTCTGAAATCCAGGAGCCTGATTCCCCCAGCTGTGTTTCTCTTTCTCGAGATTGCTTTGGCTATTCGGAGTCTTTTGTGTTTCTATGCAAATTGTGAATTTTTTTGTTCTAGTTCTGTGAAAAATGACATTGGCAGTTTGATAGAGATTGCATTAAATCTGTAGATTGCTTTGGGTAGTATAGTCATTTTCACAATGTTGAGTCTTCCAATCCAAGTATATGGTGTATCTCTTCATCTGTCTGTATCATATTTAATTTTTTTCATCAGTGTCTTATAGTTTTCTGCGTACAGGTCTTTTGTCTCCTTATGTAGGTTTATTCTTAGATATTTTACTCTTTTTGTTGCAATGGTAAATGGGAGTGTTTCCTTAATTTCTCTTTCAGATTTTTCATCATTAGTGTTTAGGAATGCAAGAGATTTCTGTGCATTAATTTTGTATCCTACTACTCTACCAAATTCATTGATTAGCTCTAGTAGTTTCCTGGTAGCATCTTTGTGATTCTCTAGGCATAGTATCATGTCATCTGTATAGAGTGACATCTTTACTTCTTTTCCAATTTGGATTCCTTTTATTTCTTTTTCTTCTCTGATTACTATGGCTAAAACTTCCAAAACTATGTTCAATAATAGTGGTGAGAGTGGACAACCTTGTCTTGTTCCTGATCTTAGAGGAAATGGTTTCAGTTTTTCACCATTGAGAATGATGTTGGCTGTGGGTTTGTCATATATGGCCTTTATTATGTTGAGGTAACTTCCCTCTATACCTACTTTCTTGGGGGTTTTCATCATAAATGGGTGTTGAATTTTGTCAAAAGCTTTCTCTGCATCTATTGAGATGACCATATGGTTTTTCTCCTTCAGTTTGTTAATATGGTGTATCACATTGATTGATTTGCATATATTGAAGAATCCTTGCATCCCTGGGATAAATCCCACTTGATCATGGTGTATGACCCTTTTAATGTGCTGTTGGATTCTGTTTGCTAGTATTTTGTTGAGGATTTTTGCATCTATGCTCATCCGTGATATTGGCCTGTAGTTTTCTTTCTTTGTGACACCTTTGTCTGGTTTTGGTAACAGGGTGATGGTGGCCTCGTAGAATGATTTTGGGAGTGTTCCTCCCTCTGCTATGTTTTGGAAGAGTTTGAGAAGGATGGTGTTAGCTCTTCTCTAAATGTTTGATAGAATTTGCCTGTGAAGCCATCTGGTCCTGGGCTTCTGTTTGTTGGAAGACTTTTAATCACAGTCTCATTTTCAGCGCTTGTGATTGGTCTGTTTATATTTTCTATTTCTTCCTGGTTCAGTCTCGGAAGGTTTTGCTTTTCTAAGAATTTGTCCATTTCTTCCAGGTTGTCCATTTTATTGGCATAGAGTAGCTTGTAGTAATCTCTCATGATCCTTTGTATTTCTGCAGTGTCAGTTGTTACTTCTCCTTTTTCATTTCTAATTCTATTGATTTGAGTCTTCTCCCTTTTTTTCTTGATGAGTCTGGCTAATGGTTTATCAATTTTGTTTATCTTCTCAAAGAACCAGCTTTTAGCTTTACTGATCTTTGCTATCATACTGTTCATTTCTTTTTCATTTATTTCTCATCTGATCTTTATGATTTGTTTCCTTCTGCTAACTTTGGGATTTTTTTGTTCTTCTCTCTCTAATTGCTTTAGGTGTAAGGTTCAGTTGTTTATTTGAGATGTTTCTTGTTTCTTGAGGTAGTATTGTATTGCTCTAAACTCCCCTGTTAGAACTGCTTTTGCTGCTTCCCATAGGTTTTGGTTCATTGTGTTTTCATTGTCATTTGTTTCTCGGTATTGTTTGATTTCCTCTTTGATTTCTTCAGTGATCTCTGGTTATTTACTAGTGTATTGTTTAGCATCCACGTGTTTGTATTTTTACAGTTTTTTTCCTGTAATTGATATCTAGTCTTATAACGTTGTGGTTGCAAAAGATACTTGATATGATTTCAATTTTCTTAAATTCACCAAGGCTTGATTTGTGATGCAAGATATGATCTATCCTGGAGAATGTACCATGGGCACTTGAGAAGAAAGTGTATTCTGTTTTTTTGGATAGAATGTCCTACAAATATCAGTTAAGTTCACCTTGTTTCATTTTAAGCTTGTGTTTCCTTATTTATTTTCATTTTGGATGATTTGTCCATTGGTGAAAGTGGGGTGTTAAAAGTCCCCTACTATGATTGTGTTACTGTCAATTTCCCCTTTTCTGGCTGTTAGCATTTGCCTTATGTATTGAAGTGCTCCTATGTTAGGTGCATAAATATTTACAATTGTTATATCTTCTTCTTGGATTGCTCCCTTGATCATTATGTGGTGTCCTTTTTTGTCTCTTGTAATAGTCTTTATTTTATTTTATTTATCTATTTTGCTGTACATGGGCCTCTCACTGTTGTGGCGTCTTCCATTGCGGAGCAATGGGATCTTCCCAGACGGGGGCACGAACCCGTGTCCCCCACATCGGCAGGCAGACTCTCAACCACTGCACCACCAGGGAAGCCCTAGTCTTTATTTTAAAGTGTATTTTGCTTAATATGAGAATTGCTACTCCAGCTTTCTTTTGATTTCCATTTGTATGGAATATCTTTTTCCTTCCCCTCAATTTCAGTCTGTATGTGTTCCTAGATGTGAAGTGGGTCTCTTGTAGACAGCATGTATACGGGTCTTGTTTTTGTATTCATTCTGCCAGTCTATGTCTTTTGGTTGGAGCATTTAATCTGTTTACCTTTAAGGTAATTATCAATATGTATGTTCCTTTTCCCATTTTATTAATTGTTTTGGGTTTGTTATTGTAGGTCTTTTCCTTCTCTTGTGTTTCCTGTCTAGAGACGTTCCTTTATCATTTGTTGTAAAGCTTGTTTGGTGGTGCTGAATTCTCTTAACCTTTGTTTGTCTGTAAAGGTTTTTATTTCTCTGTTGAATCTGAATGAGATCCTCGCTGGGTAGAGTAGTCTTGGTTGTAGGTTTTTGCCTTTCATCACTTTAAATATGTCCTTCCGCTGCCTTCTGGCTTGCAGAGTTTTTGCTGAAAGATCGGTTGTTAACCTTATGGGGATTCCCTTTTATGCAATTTGTTGTTTTTCTCTTGCTGCTTTTAATATCTTTTCTTTGTATTTAATTTTTGATAGTTTGATTTATATGTATCTTGGTGTGTTTCTCCTTGGATTTATCCTGTATGGGAATCTCTGTACTTCCTGGACTTGATTGACTATTTCCTTTCCCATATTAAGGAAGTTTTCAACTATAATGTCTTCAAATATTTTCTCAGTCCGTTTCTTTTTCTCTTCTTCTTCTGGGACCCCTATCATTCGAATGTTGGTGTATTTAATGTTGTCCCAGAGTTCTCTAAGACTGTCTTCAACTTTTTCATTCTTTTTTCTTTATTCTGCTCTGTGGTAGTTATTTCCACTATTTTATCTTCTGGGTCACTTATCCATTCTTCTGCCTCGTTATTTTGCTATTGATTTCTTCTAGAGAATTTTTAATTTCAGTTACTGTGTTCTTCATCATTGTTTGTTTGCTCTTTAACTCTTCTAGGTCCTTGTTAAACATTTCTTGTATTTTCTCCATTCTATTTCCAGATTTTGGATCATCCTTACTATCATTACTCTGAATTCCTTTCAGGTAGACTCTCTATTTCCTCTTCATTTCTTTGGTCTGGTGCATTTTTACCTTGCTCCTTCATCTGCTGTGTGTTTCTCTGTCTTCTCATTTTGCTTAACTTATGTGTTTGCCCTCTCCTTTTTACAGGTTGCAGGTTCATAGTTCCCACTGTTTTTGTTGTCTGCCACCAGTGGGTGAGGTTGGTTCAATGGGTTGTGTAGGCTTCCTGGTTGAGGGGACTAGTGCCTGTGTTCTGGTGGATGAGGCTGGATCTTGTCCTGCTGGTGGGCAGGACCACATCTGGTGTTGTGTTTTGGGTTGTCTGTGAACTTATTATGATTTTAGGCAGCCTCTCTGATAATGGGTGGGGTTGTGTTCCTGTCTTGCTAGTTGTTTGGCATAGCGTGTCCTGCACCGTAACTTGTTGGTTGTTGAGTGGAGCTGGGTCTTAGCTTTGAGATGGAGATCTCTGGGAGAGCTTTTGTCATTTGATATACGTGGAGCTGGGAGGTCTCTGGCAGACCAATGTCCTGACCTTGGCTCTCCCACCTCAGAGGCACAGGCCTGACACCTGGTCAGAGCAACAAGACCCTGTCAGCCACATGACTCAGAAGAAAAGGGAGAAAAAAAGAAAGAAAGAAAGGAAAAAATAAAATAAAAAGAAATAAAGTTATTAAATTTTTTTTAATTATTAAAAATTAAATTAAAAAGTAATTTTAAAAAAAGAAAGAAGAGAGTAACCCCACCAAAAAACAAATTCACCAATTGTAACAGGCACTAAAAACTACTCCAAAAAAAAGAAAACAAAAACAAAAAAACGGAGAGACAGAGACCCTGGGACAAATGACAAAAGCAAAGCTATACAGACAAAATCGCACAAAGAAGCATACACATACACTCACAAAAAGAGAAAAAGGAAAAAAAATGTATATATTATTAAAAAAAGGAAGCGAGTAACCAAATCTATAAACAAATCTACGAATAATAATAAACTCTAAATACTAAGCTAAGATAAAAATCAAACCAGAAACCAGTCAGTCACTTACAGCAAACCCCAAGTCTACAGTTGCTCTAAAAGTCTACCGCTTCAATTTTGGGATGATTCATTGTCTCTTCAGGTATTCCACAGATGCAGGGCACATCAAGATGATTGTGAAGATTTAATCTGCTGCTTCTGAGGCTGCTGGGAGAGATTTCCCTTTCTCTTCTTTGTTCAGCACAGCTGCCGGGGTTCAGCTTTGGATTTAGCCCCGCCTCTGCGTGTTGGTCGCCTGAGGGCTTCTGTTCCTGCCCAGTCAGGACGGGGTTAAAGTAGCAGCTGATTAGGGGGCTCTGGCTCACTCAGGCCGGGGGGGAAGGAGGGGTACAGAATGCGGGGCGAGCCTGCAGCCGCAGAATATGATGTTGCAATAGCGTGAGGTGCGCCACGTGTTCTCCTGGGGAAGTTGTCCCTGGGTCACGGGACCCTGGCAGTGGCGGGCTGCACAGGTTCCCTGGGGAGAGGTATGGATAGTGACCTGTGCTCGCACACAGGCTTCTTGGTGGCTGCAGTAGCAGCCTTAGCGTCTCATGCCCGTCTCTGGTGTCTGCGCTAATAGCCACGACTCGCACCCGTCTCTGGAGCTCATTTAGGCGGTGCTCTGAATCCCCTCTCTTCACGCACCCCGAAACAAAGGTCTCTTGCCTCTTAGGCAGTTCCAGACTTTTTCCCAGATTCCCTCCCAGCTAGCTGTGGTACACTAGCACCCTTCAGGCTGTGTTCACGCAGACAACCCCAGTCCTCTCCCTGGGATCTGACCTCCGAAGCCTGAACCTCAGCTCCCAGCCCCCACCCGCCCTGGCAGGTGAGCAGAGAAGCGTCTCGGGCTGGTGAGTGCTGGTCAGCACCGATCCTCTGTGCGGGAATCTCTCCTCTTTGCCCTCCGCATCCCTGTTGCTGCGCTCTCCTCCGTGGCTCCCAAGTTTCCCACACACACACCCCCACCTACCCCCGTCTCCCCCTGTGAAGGGGCTTCCTAGTGTGTGGAAACTTTTCCTCCTTCACAGCTCCCTCCCAGAGGAGCAGGTCTGCCCCTCTTCTTTTTTTTCTGTTTTTTCTTTTGCCCTACCCAGGTACGTGGGGAGTTTCTTGCCTTTTGGGAGGTCTGAGGTCTTCTGCCAGCGTTCAGTAGGTGTTCTGTAGGAGTTGTTCCACATGTAGATGTATTTCTGATGTATTTGTGGGGAGGAAGGTGATCTCCACGTCTTAATCCTCTGTCATCTTGAAGGTCCTCTCCCATAGATATGGTTTTAAAGATGGTCCATTTAGACCTAGATCACTGGCTCATTGCGAAAGATAAAACTCAGGAACTGCCAGGTGGGAGAGATGCAGAGGGCAAGGTATAGGGACAGGGCTTGTAGCTCCCACACCCTTTCCAGGCTGCTGTTCTCCCCAAATCTCCGTGTGTTCGCTGTGATATTCGCTTTATTGCAGTGGTCTGGAACCAAACCTGCAATATCCTCAAGGTATGCCTATAATTAAAGAGTAAGAGTAGTAGTGAATGAGAACTGGGACCAACCCAACATCACACAGTTGACACACTGACAATAAAGGATACTTTCAGAAAGTAGGAGGAATTTCAGGTATCTGCAACACACTTTGCGAAAATAAGAGCCACTAGAATACTGATTTAGAATGCTCAATAAATTCTAGAATAAGTTTAGTTTAGTTTATGAATTACCACATTTTAGTAATTCTCTGTAAGGCGAATGTTTTGGCGGCACATTACAGAAAACTCCAGCTTAAGTTGGAGTTAAGCTTAAATGGCTTAAGCCATAAGAATATTGTTTATGTAATAAAAACCTGGAAGCACATGGTTTGCGGATTAGATCAGCAGCCTCAAATTTTAGGGCACTTAGTTGATGTTTCTTCCCCACAGCACAAGCATCATGTCTCCAGGCCTCAGAACTAAGAAGCAAGGGAGCGGCCAGGGTGGTGAGAGACCTCCTTGCACATGCCTGTCTTCTTCTGCCAGGGAGGGAAATCTTTCCTAGAAGCCTACCCATGAGACCTCCACTAATGTCACATTGACCAGAACTGGGTCCTATGGCTATGTAAGCTGCAAGAGAGACCAAGAAAATATATAGTTTTTTTCAGCTTCTAGAGAGAGAGAATTGGGCAAGGAAGGAGGAAGTTGGGAATGGCTGTTGGTTAGTTCTCTAATCAGTATTGGCCATATTACTCCTTGTTTGAAATCCTTTACTTTCTCTGGATTTCTTACAACATAAAATCAAGACTCCTCATCATGGCACCAGTCTTTCATGAAAGGCCTCCTCTGCCCACCTCTCTAGCTTCATTCCCTACCTTGTCTCACAGGCAATTTGGCTTCTGATCAACTGCAGCTCCTACATCTCAGCATCCTGTCCTACACTTTTCTATTCACCCTTTAAAGACATGGTCTCTGAAGTATTTTCCAGCCTTCTCTGTGACTCCAGGAAAGAGTCATTCTCTCCTCCAAGTTCCCATGGCATCCTGTATTCTGCTAAAGCACTTGATCACATTGTTTTGTACCTGCTTGTTTGTCAGTCTTCCTCACTAAAACCTGAAGGACAGGGATTTTATTATGCTCATCTTTGTGCAGCACCTTGCACAGTGCCAGGCATGTAATAACAGTGCCATAAAAACTTGTTGAATGAATAAATGAATGGTTGGGTGAAAGAATGAATCATTGGATATTACCTAATCCTTGATGTCCTAGGTATACATGTCCTGGATGTAGGCACAGTTTTGTTTCCTCTTTCTTTTTCCTTCAGCAGCTTAGTCCTCCTGCATGTTTTGTCCTGGATACTCGCCTTACCTGTGTAGCACAGAATGGAGGGGCTGCTACTTTGTCCTCCGTCATCCCCTTGCAGGCTTCTTCCTAAGCTTAGGCTCAGTCTGACACCTGGCTGCATTTCCTCTCCCTTTATTTACATAGGTCTTTCTGTGTTATCTGTCTCCGATACCAAGGCTGCATAGTCTCAACAGGCCTCAAAAAGACCCTGTCTGCTGAAGTAAGCCAACCTCATCACTTTGTTACTGATTTCACCAATAGCATTTTTCTCACTCTATTCTTTAGCTGGAGAGAATGTTTATCTGCATGAGGAAAGATTGTTATAAAAGGACAGATTGGTTTTCTGTCTGAGGATCTTTATCACATCCTTACTTGCCTGGCTCGGTTATGCCTGGAATGGAGTGGGGGTGGGGGTCAGCAGGAAACATTTCCTCCTTTCTGCCTGTTATTTATTTATGATTTTGAAAATGCTCTCTGACCCTAGGAGCGAGGTAATGCTACACTTCCCAAATGTTCTCACCGACTTTCAAATGGCTTACATACTGATTTCTCCAGACTCTTGACCTAATGTATTCTACACAATATGAATCTGAGGCTGAATTTCTAGGTGCAAACAGGGTGTAAGAGGTTGAAAGGCTTTGTACTCAGGGCTCAGAATTAAGGCAAGCTGAAGGACTTGTTGTCAATGGACAGGGGAGCAGAAACAGTGCAGAGGTGACAAGGGTGCAAACCTCTCAGCTACAACCTGAGTTTTCATAACTTGAATTGACTTCAGTATGATTGATTAATTAGGAACATTATTTACATTTATAGATTGCATTGGCTATAATTGGGCCAAGACTGGGAAGTAGCATCAATCGGAACCAAACTGCTGCTCTGGTTGCAGCCAGCATTGTTTAAATGCTTAGGTGATAAGACAATGGATGATGAAGATGATAAGACCTTCTAAAGAAGGTCTTTAGATAAGCACTGTGCTGATGGTAGCTCTGGTAAAGAAAAGCAATTAGTCCTGTGGTGCAGTGGAACTGGGTCTCCATAAATATGGGGGAAATTTTAGTTGTCAAAATAACTGGCGTGGTGTGAGAGAATTACTGGAAATCAGTGGGTGGAGACCAGGGATGCCGAACTCCATGCGATGCACAGAACAGATCTACACAAGGAAGAATTGGCTTGCTTCAAATTTAAAACACCAAAAGTTGCATGTCCTCAGTCTAGTACTGCCCAAAGGATAGATATGGCACCTGGAAAAAAAGCAATGCATTGGGTTTGTAGCTATACACAAAATTCTTCAAGGAAAACCTTTATTGCTGACATTTTGAAGTCTGAAAGTCTATGGCTCTCTAACCCTCTTTCTCACTGAAACAAATTTTTTTTTAGTTTACTTTTCACTCATGCAACAGGAGGTTTCTTAAGAAGGCAACTAACAACCTCTTTTAGCAGGACAGACAATACACATTCCCTTAACCACAAGTGGCTTTACTGTATGTACTTGTCAGTTATCTCCACTTTGGGCAAGTTTTCCATTGAAAAGAAAACCATGGTTGTGCAAGAGGAAAATGTTGTTCAACTTACACTTCTCTTAGATGTTATAAATAAATCTGGAAGTGTCTTTAATTTGCCCTCACTTTAGGATAAAATTTAGCTCAGTACAGTTATTGTTTCTTGGCACTTTTTAAAAAATTATTTATTTTATTAAAGTATAGTTGATTTATGATGTGTTAATTTCTGCTGTACAGCAAAGTGATCAGTTATACATATATATTACATATATATATTCTTCTTTTCCATTATGGTTTATTACAGGATACTGAATATAGTTCCCTGTGCTATGCAGTAAGACCTAGTTGTTTATCCATTCTATGTATAAGAGTTTGGATCTGATAATCCCAAACTCCCAATCCATCCCTCCCCCATTCCTCCTCCCCGTTGGCAACCACAGGTCTGTCCTCTACATCTGTGAGTCTGTTTCTGTTTTGCAGATAAGTTCACTTGTGTCATATTTTAGATTCTGCATATAAGTGATATTATATGGTATTTGTCTTTCTCTGTTTGTCTTACTTCGCTTACTATGACAATCTCTCAGTCAATCTATGTTGCTGCAAATGGCATTATTTCATTCTATTTTTATGACAGAATAGTATTCCACTGTGTATATATATTGATACCACATCTTCTTTATCCATTCATCTGTTGATGGACATTTAGGTTGTTTTTAAGTCTTGGCTATGTAAATAGTGCTGCTATAAATATAGGGGTGCATGTATCTTTTCAAGTTATAGTTTTGTCTGGATATATGCTCAGTAGTGGAATTGCTGGGTCATATGGTAATTCTATTTTTAGTTTTTTGAGGAACCTCCATACTGTTCTTCATAGTGGCTGCACCAATTTATATTCCCACCAACAGCATAAGGGGTTCCCTTTTCTCCACACCCTCTCCAGCATTTATTATTTGTAGACTTTTAAATGATGGCCATTCTGACCCATGTGAGGTGGTACCACACTGTAGTTTTGATTTGCATTTCCCTGATAATTAGCAGTGATGGCACTTTTTTTTTTCAATGCATCTTCTCATGCTGCTGAAAAGTCAGTGCTTACATTAATGCCCATTTTGGAAGTTAATCTGTCTTTTCTCTGTTTACTTCTAAGATTTTCACAGGGTTCTTATGTTTGGTTACTTTATCCTGCAATTTTATTATGTGTTTAAGAGTAATTTATTTTTATTTATCTTGTTCAGAATAATGTGTGCTCCTTTACTCACTTCTGGAAATCTCTTAGCCATCTGTCTTCATGCCCAGATCTTTTTATTCTAACTTTTACTTCTCCTAACTCTTCTTTAATATCATCTATCTTTTTATTTCTCTGTGCTGTGTTCTGAGTTATCTCCATAGATTTGTCTTTCAATTCACTAATTTTTTCTTCTATCTAAAGGGATCTAAATTATTATTTGGCATCTATTGATTTTTTTAAGTGACTCTGTTCTTTCCTTTTTATCATTTTTTAATAGTCCAACTTGTTTCAGTGTTAATGAATTGCTCATTGAAATATATATATATGTATATATATATATATATATATATACCCACACTATATTTTTGAGCATTTTAAAATTGTTTATATTAAAGTCCCCTTTAGATTTCTTTATTGTCATATTTGTGAAATCTCCAGTTTTTGGTGGGGCTTTGTTTTCTCCACTTCGGGTTCTTGTTTTGGCCACTACATTTCTCATATAATTACTGCTTATAAGACTCATTTTTCCATAAGACTCATTTTTCCTGGCAGTTTCACATGGGCCTGGAAGGCATCCCTCAGGGGTGGTTTCACATTTCCTGGACTGAGGTTCTGAACTAATTATCATGTTTTTTAGCTTTTTTGCATATTGTGGGTAGAGTGAATTTAGATCCTTTCACTTGAGCATGGATTTGATTCCTCCGTGTGGACTATTTCCTCCTCATCCCCAGGCAGATGGCTGTCCCGGGGCTGTCAGCCTTCTCACCTTCTACCTTTAGGCAGGGAATGGAGTTCTTGCTGTGCAAGGATCTGCACTTTGAGTCTCATGTCCACAAAGCATCAAGACCCTGTTTATGGTATCCTGGTACCTCGTGGACAGTGCAACTTTATTTCTTTTTACTCTAAGCCTTTAAATTCCTTCTTCATTTATGTAGCCTGGAGATTTTTTTTCTAGTGTTGAGGTTGGCTACATACTATTAAAGTGATGTAAAATGTTTTATTAAGATGTCTGTATTTTTGTTTTTGTTGGAGAAATAGAGGAGTTTTCCTCTTCTGTGTAGCCTACCATTTTAACTGGAAGTCATTCCAGGCCTTTTTTTCTACCCCAAAATGTTTTATACTCTGAGAGAGATTTGGTGTACAAGAAATGGTTGTCAAATTGTTCTATAATTAATGTATACACTGTATTCTGGTCAATTTGAACCTGTATAAAGGAGCTTCAAATCAACATTATGAAAAACACATAGAGCAAGAAACCAGTGCTGATTTGGTGAGGTGTCAATTTGTTTACTCATTTTATAATGGAATTTCTTTTTCTCTTTTTCATCACTTAATTGCCCGTTAGGCTTATCTGAGAAGTTGATTCTTTATAGTTCTATAATTAAGTGAAGTAATCTTGGGCTTTGGTCTCAGTAGATTCTGGATTTAACTCTAACTGTGCCATGTTCAAATGTTCAGGTCACATAATAGGCACTCAATAATCACTTGCTGAAAGACAAAATGAATGAATGAATGATCTTACTGAATATCAGTTTGCCCCAATTAAAATATGAATAATAATAGTAACCAACTTATAGGGCTTTGAGAATCAAGTGAGCTCGTCCATGTAAAGAATCCAACATATGGGGGGCTTCCCTGGTGGCGCAGTGGTTGAGAGTCCGCCTGCCGATGCAGGGGACCCGGGTTCGTGCCCCGGTCCAGGAAGATCCCACATGCCGCGGAGCGGCTGGGCCCGTGAGCCATGGCCGCTGGGCCTGCGCGTCTGGAGCCTGTGCTCCGCAACGGGAGAGGCCACAACAGTGAGAGGCCCGCGTACCGCAAAAAAAAAAAAAAAAAAAAAAAAAGAATCCAACATATGTTTAGCATAGAATAAGAGCTCAATAAATGTTCTCTATTATATTGCATGGAGTTACATGTAGCGCACACCTCAGGGCACGGACATAGAAGAATTTAAGTAATTATGTATTCTTTACTTTCTCTTTTATTTCCCCTATCACTTCCATTATCTCTATCTCCTTTAGAAAAATGTTTACTCTTTATAGGGTTGTGCTTATAGATGGTAATAAGATAGATCCCAATTTGCATTCATAGTTCTGATTTCTCCCCAGCCTAAATTTCTGGGAAAAAAAAAATCTGACACTTTGTATATTAATGACAATGGAACTCCAGGTAAGAATTTATTACAGTATTGGAAAAATTGAACGAAGAAAGCAGAAACTAAATAGAAGTCTAGCATCTCTGTCCAGTGGAAATACCATATCATATTATTCTAAAAGAAAAAAAGGCTTTCCTGATTTAATAGATATTAAAAACAAGGGAGAGATTAAAAAAAAATTCTGATTTTCACTGGTTACTTTTTTAAAGGGAGTTAAAATATCTTAAAGAAAATTAGATCATAATATAGTTGCATGCCATTATATTCTCTTCAGTATTCAACTACAATTTATGTAATTTAAACTATAAATTTTAGAATTCTATTGTATTTCCTTGCTCAATAATAAATACAGAAAGTTATAGTGCCATCTTGTGAAAAAGATGCAGAACTGCATTGTATTACCTTATTTGACTAAATTGAAATAGGTGGAGAAAGGGCTATAGAGCTAGAGTTGTATATAATAAAGATTAATCAGCGTATTTCTGTTAACTTAGCTAGACTTAATGTTAAAAGAAATAGAATGTAAGTGGGTTTTCCACCCTCCCACATTTTTCTGCAGCATGGATAATAGCCAAAGAGGAAAGGTTAAGGTACTGAATTGAAACCATGCAAGAGGACTTACCAAATTTCAGGCCGTTTTGATTCCAAAGGGAGAAAGAAGAAGATAAATAAATTATGCCTGATGCTCTGAATTACAAAGCTGTGTACATGATTGAACCAAAGTGGTTGCTAAACACAATTGAGAGAAAAGAGAATTGCTCTGGATAAACGCCCGCACTGTGTACACACCAGAGCCTATATGAGGCAAGGACACCCTCTACTTGTCATAGAAAAGAAATCTGGGGAGCTGACAGAGGTTATTGTAACTTACAGAAAAGAGTTATCCTATACGAATAAAAGTGACTCCAGAATATTTACTTTGTTACAGGAAGAGCCAGGAAATATTTGTTTTTAGGCTCAATATGAAGCACACTAAGTTCCAGGGCCTTTGAATGATTTGATGCAGTAGATACAAACTGCTACTTGCCCGCTGATTCTGGAGTGCTCTTCTTGCCTGCTTATATTAGAACCCCCAACATGCACGCGTGTTGAAACAGCTGGACATTGTCATCGGTGTGGTGCGGAGATCTGGTGAAGGATTTGAATTTGAGCTTCAACAGGGGGCTAAAGGGAAAGAACAAAGAAAGATTGTGCTACCGAATCAGATCTGGCTGCTCGCTGCTCAAAGATCAGTACTCGAGAGAGGCAAATGTTGGTAGATAGGAAAGTTACTTTTAATTGAATGCTGGCAATCTGGGGAGATGGTGGACTCAGTGTCCCCCAAAAACACCTCCGAAGATTACGCTTGGCCATGAAAGATTTAAAGGGAAGAGGAGAAGTAATCTCAGTTAATCACTGAGATGGGGGTCAGAGTCGTTGCCATCCCCCACTGTGTGCAGGCTTGTGTGCAGGCTTATTGACTTCTTGTTATTTTTCTTTAGATGCTCTCTTGTTCACTCAGTTTGTTCACACAGTTGGCAAGATTACTGAAGGGAAAGCTAGGGAAGAGATCTGGTCATCTGTTAGTTACTTTTTCTTTACTTCTACTTCTTTTATCTGTGGGAAGAACCAACAGGTTAGGCAAGGTATTGTGTGACCATAAGATTTGAAAGGTGTGCTCAGTGGAAGATGAGTAGAGTGTAGGGGCGCCTGGTTTAAGGTTAGTGACAAAGCAGAAGGGGGCTCCTGTAGAGAAAGGGCTCTTTCCTGCCAAAAGCTGCTTACAATTGTTCTTGTTAGGATGGGCCAACAGAGAGAAAGAAAATAAAGACGAGAAGACAGAATCTGGGAAGCAGTGGGGGTCAGAGGTGGGAGGTGCTTAGGTCAGGTGAACGGGTGGTAATAGCACTCAAAATGGAATCTCACTTTTGTGGTATCATTTTTATGGCCAAAAGATAGCTTCTGGGAAGTATGCTGAAGAAAACACCAAGGATAAAGAAAAGATGAGAGAATAGTAATAATGAAAGTCTTCGTTTGAAAAAAAAAAATTGGATTATTATTGGATTATCTGATCCCACTCCTATTACCAATATTTTGAGTTCCTTCACTGATTTGAAGGTCCATGGGAGTCGTCAGATAAATAATTTCACTGCCTCCACTCCCTCCTATATGTTTAAGGAAGTGGTCCTGCACATGCAGTGAGGCATGAAACTGAAGGAATTTTATTCCTAAAAACTTGCTTTGAATTTTCTTGCCTTCATGGATTTAACTTAGATCCTTTAATGCTATAATAATTTGGTTTCATATTGAATGTCCTCTGGGCTTTCATTGTCATTTATTTTTTTAAGAAGTTTTCCATGAGTTCAAAATAATCTTTCTGGTGAAGAGGCAATTCAATTATAGAGACAGCATAAAAGAAACCCAACATGATACAATTCTCTAGTGAGATCAGATCTTCTGCTAAACCCAGATGATTTTATAAAACCAAGATTTGTATTTGCATTTGCATTTTGAGACACTTGACTGAAAGGCTTGATCAGAGCATAAAGCATCAAATAAAAGTGAATCTTTCATCTATATAAGGCAGAGCTGCATTTAAGAGTTTAATTGACTCATCTAGAGCCATAAGTTGCCATGACACAGCCATTTAACCAGATTTGAAAGCACATTTGATAGACACCAGATCTCCTTCTACTCATAGGCAAAGGAGAAAATGTCCAGTTCCTTCCACATCATGGAGGAGATTTCCCACACCACAGGAATGGCTAACACACCTTCCCAAACTTACCACAGTAGTGAGTAGATTTAGTTGTAATTAGTTTCATTTTAAATGGCACCATCCTCTGAAGACCTAACTGCTGATACAATATTTAAACTATGGTTCCACCAGTTAATGGTAATGTGATTTCAATCTCTCTGTTTCAGTTCTATTCAAATGGGATAATATGAGTACCCATTTCATAGGCTTTTATGAGATATCACAGTGCTTGGCATATTTTAAGCTTTTCATGCATGTTAACTATTCTTATGATTATATACAAAGAATCAACATATAAGTGTAAATGTATAACACGTATATGTTTATATACTACTAGTGTTCATGAGGATGAGATCATAGAATCTGGCATTGTATGCCTGGAAAATTGAATTTCCTGAGGGTGGCTGATAACCATGGATGAGAAATTAGAAGCCAGGATGAAGGAATTCTGCAAAGCTTTAAGTGAAACAAAGGAGAAGTATGAGGGAAATAGTGGTGCAGAAAGATGCTTTTGTAGACATAGGAGAATATTAGTTGGAGCAGGTGTGTAGCAAATGTTTAGAGTAGGAGTTGATGGCAGAGGTTTAAAGCAGGACCAGAAATACTGAAATGAATCAGGAGCAGTCTAGGGGAGGTTACTGAGGAAGCAGTGCAGACCAGAGAAATTTGGGAAACCTCTTTCCATTCTCAGTTTCTCACATATTTATCATAGCATCTGTAACTCTTTATTATTTGTTTATATTTCAGTCTTCCTCTATGGCTATTCAAAGTGGACTCACCTGGGAGACTTTTAGAAATGCAGAGTCTCAACCCCACCTCTGACCTCTTGCACCTGCAGTTTTAACAAATGCCCAGGTGTTTCCTATGCAGTCACAGTTCGAGAAGCACCGCTTTCCTAAACTTTAAGCTTCTAGCATGGTGCCTGGCACTTAGTCAATGCTTAATGGAAGTTTATTGAATGAATTAAGTTGAATTTCTGGAGACCACCAAACAGAGTTTCAGGTGGAGATGGAAAAAGGCCTTTTAACGCCAAACCAAAGCCTTCGCCTAGAGCTAAACTTCTACAGTGACTACAGAAACTAAAAAAATTCATCTGCCTTGTCCAAGGTGTAGAAATAAGGTTCTGTAAGAGGAAAAATAGAGGGTTGGAGCTGGGGTGCAGGTTGCCCTGTGAGGGAAGCCCAGGAAATAGCCCACAGAGACCCTGGGAATATAGCCTCTATCATGAGACTCCTTCCACAGCACTACATGTATTATGTTCTTAAAACAAATGATTCCTTGTGTCCTACACTGAGGGAGACCTTGTGTGGTAGTGGTAGAGGCCTGAGTGGGGGGCAGGCAATCCCGCACTACTTCTAGAGGAGGTAGGTTATCAGGGAGCTTTGTTTAGAGAATTGCCTCAGGGATCTGAAATTGCAGAAGGATTAAGTGGAAGAGGCCCCTAACCCGTTCCTCCTGGACCACATTTTTAGATGCACATAGAAATTCCTGCTTAAACAAGATAATTCATCTTAATATCTGCTTTTGGAGTTGAACCTAACTCACTGGGGTGTGCTGAGAGGATTTTGAAATGTTCTCTCAAAATATAAATTTAAAATGTTCATTTTCCAGGCCTCCTTTTTAAAAACTGTATCCCTAATTAGGAATTTGGGCGTAACATAGACCTGCTATTATATATAAACAACAAGGGCCTACTGTATAGATAGGGAACTATACTCAATATTTTATACTCAACTATACTCAATAATACTCAACTATAACTATACTCAACTATACTCAATAATAACCTATATGGGAAAACAAACTGAAAAAAATATATATATCTGAATCACTTTGCTGTACACCTGAAACTAACAACATTGTAAACACTGTAAATCAACTATACTTCAATAAATTTTTTTTTTAAGTGTCCCTGTGTTTTAGCTTAGCTTTGAAAAACCAGAATCACCTTTCATCCTTTCCCCTAACAAAAAATCTACCCTTAATTCTTGCCTAATCTCTGTCTTGCATAAGTTTCTCCTTTTACTTTTGTAGAGGCGCTCCTCTGATTCAGAAGTCTGGAACAGTCTCATCGCTGGAAATTTGGCACCAAGGTTGTGTCTCTGGTGTCAGGTGGAACTGGCCTTGACTTCCTGCTCCATTCTTTGTTATATGCATGACCCTAAATTACTCACCCTCTCTGCTTCAGTTTCCTCATTTGAAAAATGGCAATAATGGTGGCATTTTCCCTCACAGAATTGTCACATAGGGGTAGGATAGTGCTTGTGTGTAAATTAAATGTATATTAGTGGCTAGGAGCACAGATTCTGGAGCTGAACTGCTTGGGTAAATGCTCCACTACTGCTAGCTCTGTGTCCTTAGGCAAACTGTATCACCAGTTCATGACTCAGTCTTCTTATTTGAAAAATGGTGATAATGATAGTATTTACCTCGTAAAGGTTTAATGAGAATTAAATTAGCAAAGTGTTTCATAGTGTTTGGTGCATTGTAAGTGCTATACATATGTTTCTTAATTTAAAAAATGTACACAAGATGTGCTCAATAATTGTTTTTCTACTGACTGTCCTTATTTTCATCACTGCATCAATTCATCCCATTGATCCCTTACGAATCTTCCTAAAACACCTCTCTCAGCATTAGTTAGAATGGTGTGGCCACAAATAACAGGAAACCTAACCAGTAGCAGCTTAAACTATAATGTATCTACTGTTTACTTAACTGGTCATCTGGGAGTAGGCAGTCCAAGAATTGATTCAACAGTTCAATAATGTTATCAAAGACCCAGGCTTCTCGAATCCTCAGTGTGTGAGAGATCTTTCTTCAAGATTGCTGCTGAAGCTCTAAGCACGGTATCTGTACACAACAGAATTCACAGGATGAGTTCAGCAAGCGGAACCAGATGGAGGAGAGAGCAAAATGATTTTTCCCTTTGTATATCTTTCTCTTTTAAAAAATTTTATTTTCCAGAAGCACTCAGTAGATTTTCCTTACAACTCATTGCTCAGACTCGGGTTACATTGTCAGAGCTGGTGGTCTTCATCCCTTGAGGCTGGGCAAACCAAAGGAAGGATGGCTGTGGGGAGGTATTAATAGTGTCTGCCACACTTTCATCAAGTCACTTTCTTGCCCTGTTTTAAAACCTTTTCATGGCACATCATTGCCTGCCAAAAAAGCTCTAGCCTTCTTAGTTAGGTATTGAGACTTCTCCATGAGATGTGGCCCTTCCATTTTCTCCACGGGTTCACCTCTATGGGCCTCTTCCTTAAGTCTATTCTGGTGCCAAGCCATCCTATCAGCCATGACCTACACTGCCTTATATTTTCCTGCCCTCCTCTCCCCATGTCTTATTGCCTGTAATATGTTTGTCAGTTCTCCCTTTCCAACCACAGTGACATACATGCTTCCCTGTTCATCTCTGCATGTGAAAATGCAACCTTTTCTTAAAGGTCCAGATCGAATGCCTTCTCTTCTACTGAAAACTTGTCTTATCCTCCAGAGCAGAAAGACCTTTCCTTCCTTCACATTCCTCATGTTGTTTTATGTTATTTAAATATTCTGTGTTATTTTTATTATGGAAAGAGGCGATATATTTTTCACCTTTATGTCCCATTTCTCTCAGCTATGCTTAATAATTATAATAACAATTATAAAACTTTATTATTTACTATTTGATGGGCATGTAGGACATTTTGAGCACTTTACATGTATCATCTCATCACACTAACCTTTTAAAAGTGTGAATATTTCCTTTATGATGAGGAGTAAGCTGAAGTTAAATGAGATTTAGTGACAACTTAAGGTCACCAGACTTTAAGCAGTTGTGTTTAAGTATTTAGTGGCCTGTATTTTCAAATAGTACACTGTGTGCCTCCTTAATGTAATACTTTTCAAAGCAGTAAGTCCTCATTACATTTTTATTTAAATGAATGAAAGAATATTTGTATAAGTTGGCTAATAAATATCACCAGTCTGCATAATATGTGCCCTGCACCTGCTTCTCTCCTGCCTAAGATTAACCCCAAGAAACAAAATTGTGTTTTTAATGTAGATTATATTATCTGGATACCTCCCACAACCTTTCTCATTTTGCCTTAGCTATGTAGTCTTTTATTCATTCAACAAAAACAAATACCTGTATTAACTGAGCACATATTGCTTGCATGTGTCAAGCAGTGTGCTAAACCATAATACTTTGGGCTCCATCTAACCACTGTAATAGAAAGCAGCTTAAACTACAGTGGTCTCTATTATCTCCCTTAACAATTGGTTGGTGTTTGCTAGGTATGTGCAGCAGCTTAATGATGTTGGGTCTCAGGATTGGTATCTCTGCAGTTTGCTAGAACTTTCCCTCATGATTACAATCGGCTGCTGCAACTCCAGATATCACATCCTCATATAACTTACAGAAGATTTTCCAAACTTCTCGTTGTATCTCAATGGTTAGAATTGGATTACTTACCTGCTCTTAGACCACTAGTCCCATCTTCCCTGAGATCAAGAATCTCTTAAAACCTGAGCTAAATTCAGAGTCTGCTATGTAAGAAAGAGGGGAGGGGAAATGGTTTTCAGTCACCAACAAAAATTGTTTTTCCAAATGAGTAATACAGAGATGAATAAAAGGGGCATAAATCCTGTCCTTATGAAGCTGACTCCTGGCAAGATAGTAAAATTTTTAAAAAAGTAAAATTATACATTGTTATGAATGATGAGAAAGAAATAAACAAGGATCTGTGAAGTAGACTGATGTCTACTTAAAGCAAGGTGTTTCTGGAAAGACCTCTCTATTGAGGTCATATAAATTAAGACCAAAGATGAGAATGAATCAGCTATATGCAGAGCACAGAGGAATGTGTGTGTGTGTGTGTGTGTGTGTGTGTGAATCATGTTTTATATTTTTTGCATCTTAGGATATTTTCGCATTCTGGGTTCTTACAGACCCAGGGAAGTGCTGCCCCTCCCAAGGCTGGCCAATTCTTAGAGACAGCAAAGGGCTGGGCTGGGAGCATGACTTTCATATGCAAACCAAGCAACCAACCTCAAGCTATACACCCAAACACCCCCTTTTATCTAGTTCTCACACACCAAGTCAATATTTCCCCTGCTCTAAATCATCCCAGGGCCAGGTACTAGGCAACTAGAGACCACTCCTCTAGCCCAAAGCCTGCCAAACTAGCTGATCCTCAACTCTTTACTCTGCCCTGCCTTGTCTTTCCCGTGGAAACATCAATAAAGGTTTTGGTCTAGGCTCTCCTCTGGCTCCTGTCTTCTGCCTTCTGACCAAAGCCTAGCACTTTCCCTTTGCCTTGAGTGCTATGGTGCATGTGTCCCTCTCTCTTGGGAAATGTAAGTAATAAAAATCTTCTTTCAATGGCATTAACTTCTCCATGTTGTCACTTAGCTACCTTCATAAATTAATACCTGGGCACTAAGCAGTGTGGAAGCAAGTGCAAATACACTTGATGAACACTGGAGAAAATAAAAGAAAGCAAGTGTGGCTCTTGACTAGTTGGTATTACAAGATTGGAGAGGGTGAAGACTTACGGCTGTCTACCAGAACCCATTCTCCTCTTCTTTTACAGCACTACAATGTAGCTGGGTAAACGAATGCCCAACTGCTTTGTGTTTCCCAGGTTCATTTCACTTATGTGGGGCCAATAGAATGTCAGTAGGCACGATTGGATAATCCTTTAGAGACAATGCCTCAGACAATGGATGTCCTTCCTTTATCCTCTCTTTTTATCCCTTCCCACCGGCTGCACCCTGTTTGTGGCAGTGACTCAGCTTTGGATGGTTGTATGAGGACAACACTCTAGGACACTTGCTCTCAAAGTGTTGTCCCAGATGGGCAGCGTCAGCATCACTCAGAAGCTTGTCAGAAATTCATACTCTCTAGTCCCAACACAGACCTACTAAATCAGAAATTCTGAGGATGGAGGCAAGAAATTTATGTTTTAGTCCAAGTGATTCTGGTGCATGCTCAAGTTTGAGAACCACTATTTTAGGCAAAAGAGGAGACATAAAAGGAAGAAACCGAAGTACCTGAATGTCCACATGGCATAAAGCTGTACATATGAATCTGGAGCTCAGGAGAAAGTTGTGGGTGGGAGATTATCAATTTAGGGTGCTATTCAAAGCCACAGGAACATGTGAGATGACCAAGGGAGAGAGTCAGAGAAAGAAGGAGAAGAAGACTGAGGATTGGGGCATGGGTAGCTCCCACATTTAGAGAAAGGGAAGGGGAAGAGGAGCCTGAAAAGGAATCTGAGAAGTGGGGACGAGAGAGGCAGAAAGCAAGCTAAGAGTGAGGTCATGGAAATTAAGAGGGTAGAGTGTTTCAGAGGGGAAGTTGGGGCCCCTCTACTCAATGCAGAACCTCTCCCCTCCTCACTGAGTAGCAGCAATGCCTTGTTGAACAATTGACCCTCACTCAAGGGTGGGTCTGACTAAGTTAAAATAACCCTCCCCACGTCCTCCACCCCCTGCCACCAATGTTTGCTACGAGAATGAATGTGAGGCCAGTTCTGGCCAATAAGATCCTAGAAATGTACTAGTGAGTTATGTGAATATCCTTCCTTCCTTTCTTTTTTTTTAAAAAAAATTTATTTATTTATTTTGGGCTGTGTTGGGTCTTCGTTTCTGTGTGAGAGCTTTCTCTAGTTGTGGCAAGCGGGGGCCACTCCTCATTGCGGTGCGCGGGCCTCTCACTATCGCAACCTCTCTTGTTGTGGAGCACAGGCTCCAGATGCACAGGCTCAGTAGTTGTGGCTCACGGGCCTAGTTGCTCTGTGGCATGTGGGATCTTCCCAGACCAGGGCTCGAACCTGTGTCCCCTACATTAGCAGGCAGATTCTCAACCACTGCGCCACCAGGGAAGCCCCCCTTTCTTTCTTTTGATAGAGAACAATAGGAAGCTAATGTCTGTCTCTCCCACTGGATGGAAATAATATAGGCCTTGTTGTTACTGGAGGTCATATCATGACCACAAAGGACCATGACATCATAATTTTAAGGTCATAAATTTCCTTATTTGTAAAATGGGGATAATGCTAGTACCTACCGCACAGAGGATGAAGCTGGCACTTTGGACACTCATGCAAAGAGATTAAAGGAACTAAAGCCCTTGATGACATGGCTGAGCTGCAAAATCAACCAAAGCAAACTTTCTGTTTGTGAGCTAATACATTTCCTTGTTTCATCAGTTTAATTTAAGATTTCTGTTGCTTGTAGCTGGAAGCAGCTTATCTGATACAGTGATATATGAAGGCGATTTCTATTGTTAATTGTCAGACAGTCACCGATTTATTACAAATTCTCAAGAAAGATTATTTGCGTGAAGTATTCTTCAACCAGTGTTGTAAAGCACTTTTCTAATAAAAGGAAATCTACAACCTAATCTTACAAGACAACTACAAAAAAATCAGCTTAGGAATAACTGATTAAGCATTTTACTTACCTTAGAATGCATATATATTTCCTATTAATGTATTCTACAATTCAAGTCATATTTTAATATTAAAACCTCAGTGGAACTAATTTTTTGAACTCTCATTTGGCAGAAAAATGCAAATATTTAGAGTCTATGTCTTATCCCTCCCTCAACCTTGAGTACTTGTAGGGACTGAAAATTAGGTCTAGGAAAAGAACATCTAGAATTTTAAATATGAAAAATACTATAAACATGAAATATATGCACACAAAGTCAATGGTTTGACTGGTTGAAATATTGATATCTTAATTTCATTGAGAAAATCGATCTATTAAAATACAATGAAACTTAATACTTCAAATTAACTTTATTTACTACTGGAACACTAGTGGAGGTTGTAGAAAGAATGTTAATCTAGAAATCAGGAGCTTTTTGAATTAGTTCCACCCTTCCCACCAGGTCTGTAGTCTCAGATATATAATTAACCTCTTGTTACCTTATCTAAGGAGAGTGAGGAGAGGTTGATCTTGGTAACCTGTAAAGTTCTTCCAGTTCTGTAATTCTATAATTTAAATTGTTATCTTAAATCCCTAAAGTGAAAATAACTAAAGGCACATTTTTATAAACGTGTTCTATGTAATCTACTCTATTTCTAAGTGCAAATTGGTAATTGTTTTCAATTCGTAACTCAGTCTCTTTCAAATATTTCTATTTGTAATTATTTACTAGGAGCACGTAGAAAGCTTTCATATGGATGAGTTTTAATTAAATACCTGTGTGCCATGCACTGGAAAGACATATTTTAAAGAGAGGTGCAAATAGACTGTCACAATGCAAAAAGAAACTTTCCTCTTTCTGGTGCCTAGAAACAGGATTAAAATTAAGCATGACTCTAAAACCAGCAATGTATTTCATAAATCATGAGATTATCATTAACAATATTCTTATTAAAAATGCCACTGTCGACATTCTCACAGCGTGATAAGGGCTGCATCAGCAGGATTAGTTTTGTGGTGTGAAGTGCTTAGTATTTGGTTTGTACTGCAGTGTCTTTTATGACAAACATGTTTCATTCATCCAATGACAGAAGTTAGCCATATGCAAATGTGGGCAACAAAGATGATTTCCTATGTATGTTCCCCAATATTAATAGACAAATGTTATACTTATTTCCTTTGATCTACTGTTAGTTCCTCTTAGCTCTCGCTTCACTCCCTCCCGCACAAAAGACATGTATATTGCACATAATTATTGAGCATTTTCTTACTAAATCCTTTGTCTTCTCTAGTGTTAAAAGGCAGTAGAAGTACTTAACCTTTGGCTTGATAAATGTGATTCAATCGAGTTAAACTGCTGTTCTTCTAGAGCTTAAAAAGTAAAATACCAATATAAATATGTGGTAATTATCACCGGAACTGTTCATTTTTAACTATTAAATTTAAACAAAGAACAATTGCTGTTTGTTCATGCAAAACAAACAGTGCCTGCTTAAGATCTTTTTGATTAATCTGCCTCCCTGCATGCAGATCTAGGAGAAAACACTGCCTCGGGCTCAGCACGTACATCAATGAAATGGAAAAAGCTTTGCTGTCCCAGTCAATTGTTAGGGTTTTCCCAAAGCAGGGGTTTAGTGGTAAACAATTCAGGATTAGCTGGGGAAGGGGATGCCAAATGCTGGGGAACAGGCCAACACACCCAAGGCATGGCAAATGCAGCCTAATTCTAGAACCACCATCAGAAAGAAGGGAGGAAGGTGGTTGAATAGGTGAGAAAAGGAACTGTTATCAGACACAGTGCCAAATCATACTTGAAAGTACATCGGAAACAAGTATAACGAGAAGGAGGAAACTTTTTAAACCAAAACTCCTGGCAGAGGCACTGCTGTGAGTACGAGGGCCAGACACACGTCCCTGGGGGTGTGCTCAGCATGTTAGGTCACCTGGGAGGACACCAGGGGGTGAAAAAGGCAGATGGATTCAGACAGTAAAGCCTGCATTGGAGACCCTCATGCTCCCAGAGCTTCCCAGCTTGAATAAAAATCCACAGACAATCGCAACCTATTTCATTTGGTTGGATTTCTTGTAGAAACTGGTGTAAATGCAGAGATGGATGTTCAGCCTTCTGAGAGGAGTTGAGGGAAGGAGGCTGTGGGGAACCACAGGGAAGGTCCAGATGGGCATTGGCCTGTGGACAGGACTTTCCACTGTCTGAGGGGAAGCGGCCCCAGTTGACCACTTTGTTACACGAGAGAAGTGAAATGATAACTGTCTACTATATTTTAGACACTGGCTAAGTCATTTATGTTACTAGTAACACCAAATCAAGAGAGGGCAGGCTGGGCCCAATCCTCTTGGGGTAGGGCTGGCAGGAGCAGAGTAATGGGCAGATCCCAGCTGCTGGCAGGACACGTTGGCTGAGCTTCCCTGAGGAGCCAGGGCTCTGACCACTGTGGTTCAAGTTGAATGTGTGAGTGGGCACCCGTGTGTGGGAGGGGTTGGCCAAGACAGAGGAGTCCTAGAAACCCAAGCAGAAGGAGCCAGTTAAGCAGCCTCAACCCCAATTATTTACAGGGTTCTCCTAGATAGATTCATGGGCTCACTCACCAACCCTGTCTCGGGCTTGAATATTTCACACTCATATTGATTCCTTGGATGAAAAAATTGATATACAGATTCAATATCATCTCATTTAATTTTGAAGCAGCACAGAGCAGACTGTAGACATGAGGAGTCATCAAGACCACCTCTAAAGGGGATAAGACAGGAACAGGAATTGACATCAAATGGAAATGGACAGAATGTGATTTCTGAATGGAGGGATGAGACTTGTAAATGCTAACTAATAACAGAACAAGTCAAGATACTGTAATGATCAATTGCTATCATCTGACAAAGATGGGATAAGGCACCTGGGGTGGGGGGGGGATGAATTGGGAGATTGGGATTGACATATATAACTAATATGTATAAAATAGATAACTAATAAGAACATGCTGTATAGCACAGGGAACTCCACTTCACTGTACAGTAAAAACTAACACAACATTGTAAAACAACTATACCCCAATAAAAAAAATAAAAATAAGTAAATAAATAAATAAATAATTTAAAAAAGAACTAAGGAATCATATAGCATTGATTCCTGTATTAAATATATTCACATATATATTCATATATGCATAATTCATATATTAAATATTTTAAATGTTGAGAAAATACCATGGGACAAGAACCATACAAGATACTGAGGACACAAAGTTGAATGATATGATCATTTCTCTCAAGAAGCTCTTCATCTGGTGGAGAAACACATGAGTTAAAGAATAATCAAAGTGTAATGTGTTATATCAGATGTAAGTACAAAGTCTTACAGGAGCCAGTGAACAAACCCAGCTCAGCCTGGGAGCCACAGAGAGCCTCCCAGAGGAAGAAAGTCCCATCAAATGGGATGTCATATACGTTTATATAGAAAGACATAGATAGCTGGGACCTGGATTACCCAATCCTTTTTTAATCAGTAGTCCTTCATTTCAATGTTCCACAGAGAAATGTATGCACAGAAACTAATGATCAGATTTGGCCCTAACTCAGTTGAAATAATGAGTTAGGACAGACCATGGGAATTATATAAGCCAAGTTGCTTAGAACGAAAGTGGCCTCAAAGTCCTCCTTTGCCTCCTTCTATCCTTCACCCTGGCTGCCACCTAGCTCAGGCCATTGCAGGCTAAGGCTGCAGGAGCAGGCTCTGAGCTCTCTGCACCTCTTCACAGTACATCAGGAGACCACAGTACTGCCTTATGTGGATTCACCTTTTGACCCCTTTGCTCAGCCCAAGGAAAAGCTCCTTTCCTTTCATGGTGATCAGTAAAATGCCTTTGAATGACCAATTTTAACAATATTGCTCTACCCTGGGGGAGAGTTTGTGGAGGAAGGACAGGGTGGAGAGGAGCCTTGACATCCCTGGAGAGTGTGAGAGTGCTGTATGAGCTAACTTTTGAAGCACAAGGTAATCTAGAAATGAGTATTCTTGACAGAGGGAACCATATGCCAGACACCCGACGTGAGAGATCCTAGCAAGTCTAGGGATTGCCAAGGAATGCAGCATGGTTGGACCCAGGATGTGAGGAGGGATGGTGGGGGCAGCATGAGAGGGAGAATGCTGAGTAGCTGGGGCATTACTGTAGAGATGGATGGGCCACCAGAGGATTGAAAGTAGCCATGACATCACATGCTTATTGTAGAACCAACACCTGCTCATATAAGAAGCCTACTTAAGCCTATTCTGTACTTTACTACTATCCTGATTCTATCCAGTCCCCAAACTTATTATTATGAGATTCCTATAATGGGTAATTAGCTACAGCTCACTGAAAATTGGAGCATTTTGGAGAGTGTCCAGGAGCAATGAGGCTCTAGTAGTATGAAAGCAGACTTGCGGCATCTGGGAAAAGAAACTATGGGGCACGTTGGGCTGAAACTCTGGGTTAAGACCACCAAGCAAGGAAGGAGGCATGAGGCCCATTTTAATTTCCCCAGGCAGCATACTGAGGTGAGGAAGCAGTTCAGTCAAAGGAAAAGAAGCAGGTTAAATCTGCTTGGTTCAGGGCCTTGAATAAGGAGTCAATGAGAATGGATACTTTTTTTTTGGGCCTTGCTGCGTGGCTTGCAGGATCTTAGTTCCCCAACCAGGGATTGAACCCAGGCCCAGGCAGTGAAAGTGCCAAGTCCTAACCGCTGGACTGCCAGGGAATCCCAGAATGGATCATTTTTGAGAGTAGTTTAGAACAAAGACGTAAGGACTCCCAATCTTGTGGCAAGATTTTGAGGAAGGGGCACTATATTGGTTATCTATCACTGCATAACAAATTACACCAAAACTTAGTGACTTAAAACAATATTTATGATCTCACAGTTTGTATGTGTCAGAAACTTGGACATGGCTTAGTTGGGGCCTCTGTTTCAAGGTGTCTCACAGGCTGTAATCGAGGTATCAGCTGGGCTGCAGAAATCTCAAGGCTCAACTGGGGAATATCCATTCCCATATTCACCCAAGTGATGGTGACAGGATTCAGTTTCTTGTGGATTTTTGGCTGGAGGCAGCCCTCAGTTTCTTGCCACGTGGGCCTCTCCACAGGGCAACTGACAACATGGTGTCTCCATCTATCGGAGTGAGCAAGAGACAGAGCAAGAGAGGGCAAGCAAATCAGAAATTGGAGTCATTTCTAACCTGATCTTGGAAGTGGCATCCCATCACTTTTGTGGCATTCTATTTGCTAGTGGCAGGTCACCAGGTCCAGCCTACTCTCAAGGGTCCAGCCCACTCTCACACATACATATGTGAAGAGTTGGGGATCATTGGGAGCAATTTTAGAAGCTGTTCAGCAAAGACAGTAAAACACAGGAGGAATGAGCCCCATTAGAAATCTTTCAATATGGAGCAACATCAAAGATGGATTCTGAGGTTGTAGGCAAGGGGGAGTATGAGAGCTTGGGTAGAAGGAGAATCCTTCCCTTAAGGCATTGGAAACAGTGAGGGGAAGAGAGCAGATCCTGGAAAGTGGCAAAGAAGGAACACTGTCAGAATTTCTCAGGAAACGTGAGACATCTGTTAAGCAAAGAATTATAAGATTAGAATCCCGTTTCTTTTGTTAATGACTCATTAATCAGAATTCTGCTGCATCTTGAAAATCCAGGGGGTGAAAAGTCATAGCTGGATGAACGTTCTCTCCACAAGGCTGTATCTTATATATGGCTTCTGATAGTCCCCGACTCCCATCCTCCTGTTTAGTAATACCCCAGTTTTTCTGTCTGTAACATACATCCATGCCATAAAAGGACTTGTTGTCCTTGCTTATGCTACATGCCCACTGCAGGACCAATCACTGTGTCCAGGAGGTTGTAGTGTCATGATTGGCCTACCCTGAGACTCATGCTTACCTGTATAACTAAAGGCTGAGGGCATTGCTTATAGTCATTAATACAGTTCACCAGATATTTCCACTTTCCTTCCATGACAAGGTAGGATTGCACTTCCCTGTTTCATTGGGGGTAACTTATGGCCATGTGACTTTGACCAATGAAAGGGAGCAGAAGTAATGGATATCACTGTAAAAAATAACAGCCTTATTGAGGAATAATTCACAAACCATAAAATCCACCATCTTCAATTGTATGATTCGGTGGTTTTCAGTATATTCACAGAGTTGTACATCTGTCACCTTTATCAAATGCCAGAAAGTTTTCATCACTCCAAAATGAAACCCCATATCCATTAGCAGTCACTCCCCATTTTCCTCTCCCACCAGCCCCTGCACATTGCTAACCTATTTTCTGTCTATACAGATTTGCCTATTCCGGATGTTTCATACAATGTGTGGCCTTTCATAACTGGCTTCTTTCACTTAACATAATGTTTTCAAGGTTCATCCAAGTTGTAGCAGAATCAGTATTTCATTCCTTTTTATGGTCGGGTAATATTTCAATGTATAGATTTACTATTACATTTTGTTTATCCGTTCAGCCATTGATGGACATTTTGATTGTCTCCACATTTTGGCTATTATGAATAATGCTGCTACAAACATTTGTTTACAGGTTTTTGTTTCTTTTTATTTCTTTTGCATATATACTTAAGAGTGAGACTGCTGGGTCATGTGGTAACTCTATGTTTATCTTTTTGAGGACTGCTAAGCTGTTTTCTAAAGAAGCTGAACTATTTTACATTCCTACCAGCAATGTATAAGGGTTTCAATTTCTCCACCAACACTTCTTATTTTCTATCGTTTAAATTTTATCGTTTAAATTTAACTATTCTTGAAGGTACTTTGTTGTGATTTTGGTTTGCATTTCTTTAATGACTAACAATGTTGAATATCTATCTTTTCATGTGCTTATTGGTCAGTTGTACATCTTCTTTGGAGAAATGTCTATTTAAATCTTTTGCCCATTTTTAACTGGATTGTCTTTTTATTGTCGAGTTGCAAGACTTCTTTATATATTCTGGATACAGGTCCCTTGTCAGATATATGGTTTGCAATTACGTTCCCCCATTCCTTCGGTTGTCTTTTCACTTTCTTGATAGAGTCTTTTAAAGCTCAAAGTTTTTCATTTTAATGAAGTCTAATTTATTTTTTTTCTTTTGTTTGTGCCATATATAAGGAAACATTTTTGTTTGTATCATATAGAGGAAACCTGAGGTCTTGAAGATTTAGTCCTGTTTTTAAGAGTTTTATAATTTCAGCTCTTACATTTAACTTTACATTTACCTTTTATTTCATATTTCACATTTAGCTTGTACATTTAGGTCTATGATCCATTTTGAATTAATTTTTCTATATGGTGTGAGGTAGTGGTTCAACTTTATTCTTTTTTATGCGACTATCTAATTGTCCCAACACCATCTGTTAGAAGGACTATTTTTTTCTCATTGAATTTTCTCTGTATCCTTGTCAACAATCAATTGATGATAAATGTGAAGATTTAATTCTGGGTTCTCAGTTCTATGTCACTGATGTTTAGCCTTCTGCCAGTTCATGTGTGTCACTTCCTTAGCAAGTTTTAAGAGCCAGTGCACAACTGGCCACACTTTATTTCTTTGCTTCTTCATTGTTCCGGATAGGGGCTGAAATCTTAGCCTGGGTTCCACAGTAAGGATAATGTGGAGAAAAGCTCAGAACCAAAGCACTCTGGACACAGTGTGAGTGAGAATTCAACTTTTGCTTGAATTCACTCATAACCAAGTTCATGTACTAGCCTGTTCTTAAAAATTCAACACTAAAATTGACAACTCCACATAGAGTGAGGGTGAAGTCCCCAAAAAAGCCTGAAGAAAGGAAATGAGAAAGCATGCTAGACAAGCAAAACTTCAGCTATAATTTTAAACCCCAAGGGCTATGAGCTACCAATAAGTATGTTTTATATTTTTGATGTAGCCTGCCAACATCAACACATATTATTGATTACTATGTCCTAGGTACTGGTGTGTAAAATGGCATCTCTACCCTCAGGATCTTACATTCTAATTGGGAGGTAGAATGTATACATCGAATATAAAGAACCATACAAGCTATCATGTAATAAGTGATGCTAGAGAGGTTTGAAGAAGAAATAAATATAATCTAGTGTGGTTAAGAAGGATTTCATTGTGTTGTGATTTAAGTTGTGCCTGCAGGGAAAAGAATGATTTAGACAATCAAAGAGGAGGAGGAAGGTATATAAAAAGTGAAAAGAGGGGCAGGCAAAGTAGTACCGACTTGCTTGGGAGACAATTAATAAATAGACTAGTTTATCTGGAACAAGAAGATCTTTTGAGAAGTAGTTGTAAAAAGAGTTTGGAGGCAAAATTGAAGTCTGTGAATGATGAATCTAAGTTTTATTCTGTAGGTAGTGGGAAAACATTAAAAACTTTTTTGGAGGAAAAACGATGTTTTTGTGAAATTAATCTTATGGCACTGACTTAGAAGCTGAAAAGGTAGGTTTACTTCATCACCTCTGAAATGACTGCAGAAGGCAGTACTTTAATATATCTAATTTACTATAGTTCATCAGTACAGCCCTGTAGAGACTTGGAAGTGTCAATTGCTTCACTGTTGTTCTCTAAGCTAGAATCGGTTCAGGCTACTCTAACAGAATACTGTAAACTGGGTGGCTAATAAACAACAGAAATTTTATTTCTCAAAGTTCTAGAGGCTGGGAAGTTCAAGATCAAGGTGCCAGAAGATTCAGTGTCTGGTGAGAGCTCAGATCCTGGTTCATAGATGATGCCTTCTCACTGTGTCCTCACATGGCAGAAGGAGAGAGGAGACTCTCTAGAGTCTCTTTTATATGGGCACTAATCCCATTCATGAGGGCTCCATCCTCATGACCTAATCACTTCCCAAGGGCTCCAACTTCTGATACCATCACACTGGGAATTAAGTTTTCAACATATGAATTTTGGGGAGACACAAATTTTCTGTCTATAGCAATTACTATCTAATATTGGAATTTTCTGTATCGGATAATATAGTGCCAGTGCCTGAATGGTAATGTTTATCAAAATGGTAGGAAAAAAATCCCCAGAAAACATACCGAGTGTGGGCTTTAAATTTTTGGATCCATCTGGGCCTTGAAACTGATTACAGAGACAAATAGTAGACTTCAACAGTGAAAGAAATCAAAGACTCAGCCATCTGAATGTGGCATTTGTGAGCTGTTTTGAGTGAGAGTTGGCAAATATTTTCCCAACTGTCAATTCTAAGAAACATGCAAAGAGATTCTGTGAAACTGAATACAGCAGTGAACCTGTGCCTCTGTTAAACCGCAGCTAAATGAAATAAGCTGATATTAAATTTCTAAAGGGAACTTAAACCACCTACTAAGTTGTAGAATTTAATTTGCAAGATGAATACTTGGCAACGTGACACTTCTTTCATAGCTTCATTTGCTGTTTTAATAAAAATGTTCACAATGGTTTGGTTCCATCTGTTAGAGAAAGTGAAAACAGCTAACTGCTATTCAAACAAAAAATACAGCTTTCTAGAAAACAATATCTAGTGCCACCAAAATGTAAAGAGGTATTTATAAATTTTAAACTTCTAAAAAATGTTGTCATAATTGCACTGCATCTTGGACTCAACATATAAATAATTTATGCAAAAAATTTAAATTAAAATTATTCCCCCACACTCCAAAAGCAAATGAATGTGTTCAAAGTTATTGTGACCATGAATTTTATTGCATCAGGCTACAGATTTTCAGTATAACAATTTGTAAGCAAATATTTGGTTATTTTTATAAGCCACAAATCTGGCTGAAGGAGAAAATGATATGTAATAAATAAAAACCACAAAGTATGTTTGTTGTTACATTTGCAGATCAGAGATAACAATAAGCTATAGTACAACAGCCTCCCTACTTTACCGATTAAATTTCCATAGCTTTTTCTTCAGAATATGTAGATCAAAGTTTTATAACTTTCTTTTTGTTTGAATTTTATTTTATTTTTTTATACAGCAGATTCTTATTAGTTATCTATTTTACACATATTAATGTATATACGTCAATCCCAATCTCCCAGTTCATCCCACCGCCACCACCCCCACCCCAGTTTCCATCCTTGTCGTCCATACGTTTGTTCTCTACATCTGTGTTTCTATTTCTGCCTTGCAAACTGGTTCACTGTACCACTTTCTAGATTCCACATATATATGTTAATATACGATATTTGTTTTTCTCTTTCTGACTTACTTCACTCTGTATGACAGTCTCTAGGTCCATCCACATCTCTACAAATGACCCAGTTTCTTTCCTTTTTATGGCTGAGTAATGTTCCATTGTATATATGTACCAAATCTTCTTTATCCATTGATCTGTTGATGGGCATTTAGGTTGCTTCCATGACCTGGCTATTGTAAATAGTGCTGCAATGAACATTGGGGTGCATGTGTCTTTGTGAATTATGGTTTTCTCTGGGTACATGCCCAGGAGTGGGATTGCTGGGTCATATGGTAATTCTATTTTTACTTTTTTCAGGAACCTCCATACTGTTCTCCATAGTGGCTGTATCAACTTACATTCCCACCAACAGTGCAAGAGGGTTCTCTTTTCTTCACACCCTCTCCAGCATTTGTTGTTTGTAGATTTTCTGATGATGCTCAACCATTCTAACTGGTGTGAGGTGACACCTCATTGTAGTTTTGATTTGCATTTCTCTAATAATTAGTGATATTGAGCAGCTTTTCATGTGCCTCTTGGCCATCTGTATGACTTCTTTGGAGAAATGTCTGTTTAGGTCTTCTGCCAATTTATTGATTAGATTGTTTGTTTTATTTTTTTAAATATGGAGCTGCATGAGCTATTTCTATATTTTGGAGATTAATCATTTGTCTGTTGATTTGTTTGCAAATATTTTCTCCCATTCTGAGGGTTGTCTTTCATCTTGTTTATGTTTCCTTTGCTGTGCAAAAGCTTTTAAGTTTCATTAGGTCCCATTTGTTTATTTTTCTTTTTATTTCCACTTCTCTAGGAGGTGTGTCAAAAAAGATCTTGCTGTGATTTATGTCAAAGAGTGTTCTGCCTATGTTTTCCTCTAAGAGTTTTATAGTGTCTGGTCTTACATTTAGGTCTTTAATCCATTTTGAGTTTATTCTTGTGTATGGTGTTAGGTAGTGTCCTAATTTCGTTCTTTTACATGTAGCTGTCAAGCTTTCCCAGTACCACTTATTGAAGAGATTATCTTCTCCATTGTATAACCTTGCCTCCTTTCTCATAGATTAGTTGACCATAGATGTATAGGTTTATCTCTGGGCTTTCTATCCTATTCTATTGATCTATATTTCTGTTTTTCTGCCAGTACCATATTGTCTTGATTATTGTAGCTTTGTAGTCTATTCTGCAGCCAGGGAGTGTGATTACTCCAGCTCTGTTTTTTTTCCCTCAAGATTGCTCTGGCTATTCAGGGTCTTTTGTGTCACCATAAAAATTTTAAGATTTTTTGTTCTAGTTCTGTAAAAAACTGCCATTGGTAATTTGATAGGGATTGCATTGAATCTGTAGACTGCTTTAGGTAGTATAGTCATTTTCACAATATTGATTCTTCCAATCCAAGAACATGGTATATCTCTCCATCTGTTTGTGTTATCTTTGATTTCTTTCATCAGTGTCTTATAGTTTTCTGAAAACAGGTCTTTTACCTCCTTAGGTAGGTTTATTCCTAGGTATTTTATTCTTTTTGTTGCAGTGGTAAATAGGATTGTTTCCTTAATTTCTCTTTCTGATCTTTCATTGTTAGTGTATAAGAATGCAAGAGATTTCTGTGCATTAATTTTGTATCCTGCAATCTTACCAAATTCATTGATCAGTTCTAGTCATTTTCTGGTGGCAACTTTTGGATTATCTATATATAGTATCATGTCTTCTGCAAACAGTGATGGTTTTACTTCTTTTCCAATTTGAATTCCTTTATTTATTTTTCTTCTCTCATTGCCATGGCTAGGACTTCCAAAACTATGTTGAATAAGAGTGGTGAGAGTGGACATCCTTCTCTTGTTCCTGATCTTAGTGGAAATGGTTTCAGTTTTTTACCATTGAGAATTATGTTTGCTGTGGGTTTGTCATATATGGCCTTTATTATGTTGAGGTAGGTTCCCTCTATGCCCACTTTCTGGAGAGTTTTTTTTTTTTATCATAAATGGGTGTTGAATTTTGTCAGCTTTTTCTGCATCTATTGAGATGATCATGTGGTTTTTATTCTTCAATTTGTTAATATGGTGTGTCACATTGATTTATTTGCATGTAGTGAAGAATCCTTGCATCCAGAGGGTAAATTCCACTTGATCATAGTGTATGATCCTTTTAATGTGTTGTTGGATTCTGTTTGCTAGTATTTTGTTGAGGATTTTTGCATCTATATTCATCAGTGATATTGGTCTGTAATTTTCTTTTTTTGTAGTACCTTTGTCTGGTTTTGGTATCAGGGTGAGGGTGGCCTCGTAGAGTGAATTCAGGAGTGTTCCTTCCTCTGCAATTTTTTGGAAGAGTTTGAGAAGTTTGGGTGTTAGCTCTCCTCTAAATATTTGATAGAATTCACCTGTGAAGCCATTTGGCCCTGGACTTTCCTTTGTTGGAAGATTTTAATCACAGTTTCAATTTCATTACTTGTGATTGGTCTGTTCATATTCTCTATTTCTTCCTGGTTCAGTCTTGGAAGGTTATACCTTTCTACAACTTTGTCCATTTCTTCTAGGTTGTCCATTTTATTGGCATAGAGTTGCTTGTAGTAGTCTCTTACAGTGCTTTGTATTTCTGTGGTGTCCGTTGTAACATCTCCTTTTTCATTTCTAATTTTATTGATTTGAGTCCTTCCTCTCCCTCTTTTTCTTGATGAGTCTGGCTAATGGTTTCTCAAGTTTGTTTATCTTCTCAAAGAACCAGCTTTTAGTTTTATTGATCTTTGCAATTGTTTTCATTGTTTCTATTTCATTTATTTCTGGTCTGATCTTTATGATTTCTTTCCTTCTACTAACTTTGCGTTTTGTTTGCTCTTCTTTCTCTAGTTCCTTTAGGTGTAAGGTTAAATTGTTTATTTTGCTGTTTCTTGAGGTAGGATTGTATTGCTATAAACTTCCATCTTAGAACTGCTTTTGCTGCATCTCATAGGTTTTGGATCATCATGTTTTCATTTTCATTTGTCTCTAGGTATTTTTTGATTTTCTCTTTGATCTCTTTAGTGATTTCTTGGTAATATAGTAATGTATTGTTTAGCCTCCATGTGTTTGTGCTTTTTACATTTTTTACCCTGTAATTTATTTCTAATCTCATAGTGTTGTGGTTGGAAAAGATGCTTGATACATTTTCAATTTTTGTGAATTTACTGAGGCTTGTTTTTGACCCAAGATATGATTTATCCTGGAGAATGTTTCATGTGCACTTGAGAAGAAAGTGTAATCTGCTGTTTTCAGATGGAATGTCCTATAAATATCAATTAAATCTACCTGGTCTATTGTGTCATTTAAAGCTTTTGTTTCCTTAATTTTCTGTCTGGGTGATTTGTCCACTGGTATAAGTGAGGTGTTAAAGTCCCCCACTATTATTATGTTACTGTTGATTTTCTATTTTACAGGTGTTAGCATTTGCCTTATGTACTGAGGTGCTCCTATGTTGGGTGCACATATATTTCTAATTTTTATATCATCTTCTTGAATTGATCTGTTGATCATTATGTAGTGTCCTTCCTTGTCTCTTGTAACATTCTTTATTTTAAAGTCTGTTTTATCTGATATGAGTATTGTTACTCCAGCTTTCTTTTGATTTCCTTTGCACGGAACATCTTTTCCATTCCCTCACTTTCAGCTTGTATGTGTCCCTAGGTCTGAAGTGGGTCTCTTGTAGACAGCGTATATATGGGTCTTGTTTTTGCATCCATTCAGCAAGCCTGTGTCTTTTGGTTGGGAGATTTAATCCATTCACTTTTTTTTTTTTTTTTTTGCAGTACGTGGGCCTCTCACTGCTGTGGCCTCTCCCTTTGCGGAGCACAGGCTCCAGACACGCAGGCTCAGCCTCCATGGCTCACGGGCCCAGCCACTCAGCGGCATGTGGGATCTTCCCGACCGGGGCACGAACCCATGTCCCCTGCATCGGCAGGCGGACTCTCAACCCCTGCGCCACCAGGGAAGCCCTAATCCATTCACATTTAAGGTAATTATCGATATATATGTTTCTATTACCATTTTCTTAATTGTTTTGGGTTTGTTTTTTTAGGTCCTTTTCTTCTCCTGTTTCCCACTTAGAGAAATTCCTTTAGCATTTGTTGTATAATTCTCTTAGCTTTTGCCTGTCTGTAAAGCTTTTAATTTCTCCATCGAATCTGAATGACATCCTTGCTGGGTAAAGTAATCTTGATTTTAAGTCCTTCTCTTTCATCGCTTCAAATATATCATGCCACTCCCTTCTGGCTTGTAGAGTTTCTGCTGAGAAATCAGCTGTTAACCTTATGGGAGTTCCCTTGCAAGTTATTTGTTGTTTCTCCCTTGTTGTTTTTAATAATTTTTCCTTGTCTTTAATTTTTGTCAATTTGATTACTATGCGTCTCAGTGTGTTTCTCCTTCGGTTTATCCTGCCTGGGACTCTCTGTGCTTCCTAGACTTGAGTGGCTATTTCCTTTCCCATGTTAGGGAACTTTTGGACTATAATCTCTTCAAATATTTTCTCGTGTCCAAACCTTTCTTGCATCTTCTCGATCTTTGCCTCCATTCTTTTTCCAAGGTCCTGGATCATCTTCACTATCATTATTCTGAATCCTTTTTCTGGAAGGTTGCCTATCTCCACTTCATTTAGTTGTTTTTCTGGGGTTTTATCTTGTTCCTTCATCTGGTACATAGTCCTCTGCCTTTTCATTTTGGCTATCTTTCTGTGAATGTGGTTTTCGTTCCGCAGGCTGCATGATTGTAGTTCTTCTTGTTTCTGCTGTCTGCTCTCTGGTAGATGAGGCTATCTAAGAGGCTTCAAAGTCTTCTTATAACTTTCAATAAGAGTTGTTCCTCAATCACAAACTCCAGTACTTAACACCATGTTGGCATGTGGTAGGCATAAACTACTTGTTTGTTGAGTCAAAGAGGTGCAACCGTAGTCAACCTTACATCAAAGAAAGGCAATGAGGGGAGAGACAGAGAGGTAAGAACAAAATGGAGGAAAAAAAAGGAAGAAGAAGATTTCCCATTCTCTGCCCCATGGAATTACCTCGGACATTGGTTTCAGTTTGTCTTACCTTGAGTTGCTCCCTTCTGTGCAGGGAGGAGAACTAAGGCTGAGAATGACACAGCGGGGGTGGTGGTGTCCATAGAATGTCCTGTTATACTTGCGGAAAGGTAGGGTTATGAGAGTCTCATCTTGTGTTTCAATCTTGTGTTTGATTCAGGATGTCATGGTTTTGCCTCAGTTCAGTATGTACTGAGAATTAGTCTTGTTGAATATTTGTTTTAGATATTTGGGTTTAAGCCTGGCCCTTATAAAGGTAAAGAAACTTTGATCCATGAAGTTGAATAACCAGCTAATTAACCACTGAATAGGAAATAGATCATATTAATGTCAATTAAGCAAATATTTCCTTTAGATAATCCCAAATTCTATATAATTTAAAGTTCATATAAGAAGGAAATGAATAATAGATAAATTTACTCTTTTATTGAGTCATTTCATGACAATAACAAAAGTTGTGTCTCGCTGGCAATTTTAAGATGGGCTAAAAGCACCTAGAAGAAGAATACTTATGCTAAGTACAAAGAGAGGTATTAATTTCCATATACTTGGTAGTGAAGCCTAGACTTGGAGACTAGGTTTTAATCACTTACTACTTGGAAACATTTTACAATCTGTTTGATCTCAAACATACACCTGTGAAAAATATATAATAATTATCCTATCTGGTTCACCAGGTTGTGGTAGGATGATAATAAAAATAAGATCATGTGTCAAAGTGCTTTTTAATTGCATGGTGTTAAATTAAGGTATCTTTGGCAGTGTAGTTTTAATAGCAATGCTCTGAACCCTTCCATAGGAAACAACTGCAAATAACCAGTACAGGGAAATCTCACAAATTAAAACTGACAGAAAAGAAACTGACACAGAATTGATAAAACGATACTATAGAAAAAAGATAAAAGTGATTAGCAATATCAAGAACAGAATGCTCTCCAAAAATAATGCCATGGAATAGTTGATATTTGGTACTAAGCACTTCATAATAAATATTTTTAAATGGTAAAAGAAATAATTATTTCTGTGAAATAAACCACAAAGAATTGAACTTAGCTAAGTTGGTGAGTACAAAATGGAGACCCTGAGCCCCCTCTCCCCACAGGCACGCCAAAATTACAACTATTTACAGAACAACTATTGATGAGAAAGACCAAAATCTAGCAGAAAAGATCTTCTACAACTAAAGGTATAAAGAAGGAACCAAAATGAGATGGGTAGGAAGGGTGGAGCCACAGTATAGTAAATACCTATAATCCCAAGTGGGAAACCTAGGATAATTACAATTGCAGAGGTTCTCCCAAAGAAGCAATGGGTCCAAGCATCACATGAGATTCCCCAGCCCAGGGGTCCTGAACCAGGAAGATGAGCCCCCAGAACTTCTGGCTTTGATGGCCAGGAGGGCTTACTTTCAGGAGAGCCAGAAGGTTGTTGGAAATAGAAACTTCACTCTTAAAGGGCACACACAAATTCTCAAATGTTCTTGGAGCCAAGGTAGAAGCAGTAATTTGAAAGGGTCAGACCCACCAGCTGATCTTGGAGAGTCTTCCATAGAGGCAGGAGGCAACTGGAGCTCACCTAGGGGACACAGATGCTGGAGGCAGCCATTCTGAGAGCTTGTTCTACCACAAGGACACTGGTGTTGGCAAGGGCCATTTTGGAATCCTCTCTCTAGCTTATTAGCACTGGGACCCGACCCCTTCCATCAGCTTGTTGGCACTAGTATTAAGAATGCCTCAGGCCAAGCAACCAGTGAGGTGGAGACACAGAGCTACCTACCAGCAGGCAGGTTGCCTTAAGACATCCTAAGCCTACAGCCACCCCAGGACACGGCCCTGTCCACCAGAGGGCCCAGGACCTGGTTCCACAAGCAACAACATGGATGGACCTGGAGGATATTATGCTTAGTGAGGTAATTCAGACAGAGAAAGACAAATACTCTATGTGATCACTTATATGTGGAATTAAAAAAATAAAACAAAGGGATTAATATCACAAAACAGAAACAGACTCACAGACATAAGGAAAAAACTACTGGTTACCATTGGGAAGAGGGAAGGGGGAGGAGCAAGGTAGGAGAAGGGGATTAAGAAGTACAAACTATTATGTATAAAATAGGTGTCTCCCCACAACTAGGGCACTTACCAGACACTGGTGGGGGACCTTGACACCCAAGGGGTTGGGAGGAAACCCCAAGCAATTGGGTAGGATGTGGAGGGAATGAGGGGGGAGGAGAAGTGGAGGCCAGATCCTGAGGGGTAGCTGGGGGAGTGGAGGAGTTCCCACACTTGGAGGGATCTTTGGGGGTTTGGAGGATCGGGGGGAATGCACCTAGCATTTCCCCTGTGCACTCAGGCCCTGGGCAGCCTGCTGGACTCCCAGGCATGGTCCTCCACCCTCCGAGGCCCCCTCTGGCAGTGTGAGTCCTAGAGGCATAGGAGAGAGGGAGGAGGGGGGAAGAGGAAGGGAGATGGATGGGAGGGACCCTCTAGGACTGGAGGATCAGGGGAAGTGTAGCTGGTGTTTCCCCTGCCCACTTGGGCCCTGGGAAGCCTGCTGGCTCCAAAGGCAGGTCCTCTGCCCTTCAAGGCCCCCTACAGCCGCCTGGGTCCTAGGGGTGTGGGAGGGAGGGAGGGGGGTAAGAAGAGAAGAGGCAGATGGGGAGGGACCCTCCAGGGTGGGAGGATCAGGGGAGATGTGCCTAGTTTCCCCCACCTACTCAGGCCCCCAGAAGCCTGCTGGGGTCCTGGGACTGGTCCTCTGCCCACTGAGGCTGGAGGCACTCTGGGGCCCCTCTGGCCATGCTAAGCCTAAGCTCTGACCCTCAGCACCTCCAGGGCCTTTTCCAGTGGCATGGGTTCTAAGCCTAGACCCTGCCTGCTGCCTAAACGCTGCCTGCTGCCTAAACCATGCCCTCCACGGCCAAGGCCTTTTCCGTTTTTTTTTTCCTCCTTTTTGCTATTGTGGTTTTGTTTCACCTTCTGGTTGTTGTTTCCTCCATATTTTTATTTTTTCTAACCTATCTGTTAGTTTTCTAATCTTATTTTATTTTTTACTCTTTGTTATTGTTCTCCTTTTTTTCTTTTTTCCTTTTCTTTTTTTTTTTTGCTGCCCTGCACAGCTTGCGGGACCTTGATACATGAACCAGGAATCAGGCCTGAGCTACTGTGGTGGGAGCTCCAAGTCTGAACCACTGAACTAACACAGAACCTCAGACCCCAGGGACTATTCATCAGAGTGAGGTCTCCCAGAGGTCCACATCTTGGCACCAAGACCCATCTCTACTCAATAGCCTACAAATTCTAGTGCTGGAAGCCTCAGGCCAAACAACCAGTAAGACAGGAACACAACCTCACCCATCAAAAAAAAAAAAAAAATGAAATGACAAAAAAAATATGTTATAGATGAAGGAGCAAGGTAAAAACCTACAAGACCAAATAAATGAAGAGGAAACAGGCAACCTACCTGAAAAAGAATTCAGAGTAGTGATAGTAAAGGTGATCTAGAGGCATGGATTGAGAAAATTCAAGAAGTGCTTAACAAAGACCTAGAAGAACTAAAGAACAAGCAGAGATGAACAACACAATAACTGAAATGAAAAATACACTAGAAGGAATCAGTAACAGAATTACTGGGACAGAAGAATGCATAAGTGAGCTGGAAGACAGAATGGTGGAAATAACTGCTGAGGAACAGAATAAAGAAAAAAGAATGAAAAGAATTGAAGACAATCTCAGAGACCTCTGGGACAACACTAAATGCACCAATATTTGAATTATAGGGGTCCCAGAAGAAGAAGAGAAAAAGAAAGGATCTGAGAAAATATTTGAAGAGATTATAGTTGAAAACTTCCCTAACATGGGAAAGGAAATAGCCACCCAAGTCCAGGAAGCACAGAGAGTCTCATACAGGATAAACCCTAAGAGAAACACACCAAGACACATATTAATCAAACTAACAAAAATTAAATTTAAAGAAAAATATTAAAAGCAACAAAGGAAAAGAAAACAATAACATACAAGGTAATCCCTACAAGGTTATCAGCTGATTTTTCAGCAGAAACTCTGCAGGCCAGAAGGGAGTGGCAGGATATACTTAAAGTGATGAAAGAGAAAAACCTACAACCAAGATTACTCTACACAGCAAGGATCTCATTCAGATTCAATGGAGAAATCAAAAGCTTTACAGACAAGCAAAAGCTAAGAGAATTCAGCACCAGCAAACCAGCTTTACAACAAATGCTACAGGAAATTCCCTAGGTGGGAAACACAAGAGAAGAAAAAGACCCCCCCCAAAAAAACCCTAAAATAATTAAGAAAATGGTAATAGGAACATACATATCAAAAATTACCTTAAATGTAAATGGATGAAATGACCCAACCAAAAGCCACAGACTGCCTGAATGGATGCAAAAACAAGACCCGTATACATGCTGTCTACAAAAGACCCACTTCAGACCTAGGGACACATACAGACTGAAAGTGAGGGGATGGAAAAAGATGTTCCATGCAAATGGAAATCAAAAGAAAGCTGGAGTAGCAATAATTGTATCAGTTAAAAGAGACTTCAAAATAAAGACTGTTACAAGACATAAGGAAGGACACTACATAATGATCAAGGGATCAATCCTATATATATATATAAATATATATATATACCCAACATGGTAGCACCTCAATACATAAGGCAAACGCTAACAACCATAAAGGGGGAAATTGACAATAACACAATAATAGTAGGGGACTTTAACACCCCACTTACAACAATGGACAGATCATCCAAACAGAAAATAAATAAGGAAACGCAGCTTTAAATGACACAAAAGACTAGATACACTGAATTGATATTTATAGGTCATCCCACACAAAAGTGGCAGAATACACATTCTTATCAAGTGCACATGGAACATTCTCCAGGATAGATCATATACTGGGTCACAAATCAAGACTTGGTAAATTTAAAAAAAACTGAAATCATATCAAGCATCTTTTCTGATCACAACACTATGAGACTAGAAATTGATTACAGGAAAAAACACAAACACATGGAGGCGAAACAGTGTGCTACTAAATAACTAAGAGATCACTGAAGAAATGAAAGAGGAAATTAAAAAAATACATAGAAATTAATTATGACCCAAAACCTATGGGATGCAGCAAAAGCAGTTCTAAGAGGGAAGTTTATAGCAATTCAGTCTCACCTCAAGAAACAAGAAAAATCTCAAATAAACAATCCAACCTTACACCTAAAGTAACTACTGAAAGAAGAACAAAGAAAACCTAAAGTCAGGAGAAGGAAAGAAATCATAAAGATCAGAGCAGAAATAAATAAAATAGAAATGAAGAAAACTATAGCAAAGGACAATAAAACTAAAACCTGGTTCTTTAAGAAGGTAAACAAAATTGATAACCCTTTAGCCAGACTCATCATAAAAAAAAGGGAGAGGACGCAAATCAATAAAATTAGAAATGGGGCTTCCCTGGTGGCACAGTGGTTAAGAATCCATCTGTCAATGCAGGGGACACGGGTTTAAGCCCTGGTCCTGGAAGATCCCACATGCTGCAGAGCAACTAAGCCTGTGCACCAGAACTACTGAGCCTGCACTCTAGAGCTCGTGAGCCACAATTACTGAAGCCCGTGTGCTTAGAGACCATGCTCCGCAACAAGAGACATGCGCAGTGCAACAAAGAGTAACCCTCACTCGTCACAACTAGAGAGAACCCACGCACAGCAACGAAGACCCAATGGAGCCAAAAATAAATTAAAAATAAAATAAATAAATTAAAAAATATTAGACCAGATGGTTTCACAGGTGAATTCTTTCAAACATTTAGAGAAGAGCTAACACCTTTCTTTCTCAAACTCTTCCAAAAAATTGCAGAGGGAGGAACACTCCCAAACTCTTTCTACAAGGCCACCATCACTCTGATACCAAAACCGGACAAAGATGTCAAAAAAAAGGAAAATTACAGACCAATATCACTGATGAACATACACGCAAAAATCCTCAACGAAATACTAGCAAACAGAATCCAACAACACATTAAAAGGATATACATGATCAAGTGATTTTTATCCCAGTAATGCAAAGATTCTTCAGTATACGCAAATCAATCAATGTGATACACCATATTAACAAATTAAGGAATAAAAACCATATCATCATCTCAATAGATGCAGAAAAAGCTTTTGACAAAATTCAACACCCATTTATGATTAAAACTCTCCAGAAAATGGGCATAGAGGAAAACTACCTCAACATAATAAAGGCCACATACAACAAACCCACAGCAAACATCATTCTCAATGGTGAAAAACTGAAAGCATTTCCTCTAATATCAGGAAAAAGACAAGGATGTCCACTCTTGCCTCTCTTATTCAACATAGTTTTGGAAGTCCTAGCTATGGCAATCAGAGAAGAAAAAGAAATATAAGGAATCCAAACTGGAAAAGAAGAAGTGAAACTGTCACTGTTTGCAAATGACACGATACTATACATAGAAAATCCTAAAGATGCCACCAGACAACTACTAGAACTAATCAATGAATTTGGTAAGGTTGCAGGACACAAAATTAATGCACAGAAATCTCTTGCATTCCTATACACTAACAATGAAAGAGCAGAAAGACAAATTAAGGAAACTCTCCCATTTACCACTGCAACAAAAAGAAAAAAATACCTGGGAATAAACCTACCTAAGGAGGCAAAAGACCTGTACTCAGAAAACTATAAAACACTGATGAAAGAAATCACAGATGACATAAACAGATGGAGAAATATACCATGTTCTTGGATTAGAAGAATCAATATTGTGAAAATGACTATACTACCCAAAGCAATCTACAGATTCAGTGTAATCGCTATCAAATTACCAATGACATTCTTCACAGAATTAGAAAAATAAATAAATAAATAAATATTTTTTAAAAAAGAATGTTAAGCACTTAATACTTTCTGTGTTGTCATTTATGGAGTATTTGTACCCTACAAGTAAGGCTGAGATTGCCCCTTGACCTTGGCTATAGTTACAGGTTAATCAAACCTTTGCTCCTCTGACTTGTTTTAGAAACAGAGAAAGGTTTGTGTGTTGGGCTGCTAGGAGGTATCTTGCTAGGTCCCCCTTCTGCCCTATGAATTGATTTCCCTGGCACAGTGGTGGATCCGGGCATGAGGGCGCTATTTGTGCCACCTTATTCCAGGAGATGGACAAATGACTCAAGGTGAACTCATTGAAACTTCCCCATGATCTGAGATTTCCTTTCGCCTGATAATATAAATAATTTTAAACAACCTGAGTCATGGGTCAAAGAAGAGCTATAAACTGAAGTTGCAGAATTTCTAAAATGCACTGATAATGAAAACTATATATCAGTGCTCAAAAATGTCATGGCCCTAAATATTTACATTACTTAAAAAAGAAGGAATAAAAATAAATGAATTAAGCTATTAACTTAAAAAGGTTTGAAAAGGAAAAACAAAATAAACTTAAGAAAACAGAAGGATGTATTAGTAAAGATAAAAGCAGAATTAATGCATTAAAAAAATAGAAAATTGAAGTGATAAATAATTTAAAACCTCAGTCTTTGTGGAAAATAACAGAGTACATAAATTAGTTAAGGAAAAATATAAGGGAAGTATAACTACATAGATTGATAAATGACAGTAGGAAAGTAACCACAGAAAGGACTTTCAAGAATTCTGAGATTGCTCTGCTTAACTCTATGCAAACAAATTGAAAAACCTGGATGGAATGAATAAATTACCATAAAAAATAATGAATATATAAACAGACCAATTTTCAAAAAGAAATAGCAGCTGTCAAAGCATGATCGTCTAAAAACATTATCAGACCCAGGCAATTTTACAAGAATTTCATAAAATCTTAAAAAATGGTAACTCCGGGCTTCCCTGGTGGCGCAGTGGTTGAGAGGCCGCCTGCCAATGCAGGGGACACAGGTTCGTGCCCTGGTCTGGGAAGATCCCACGTGCCGTGGAGCGGCTAGGCCCGTGAGCCACGGCCACTGAGCCTGTGCATCCGGAGCCTGTGCTCCGCAACGGGAGAGGCCACAACAGTGAGAGGCCCACATACCGAAAAAAAAAAGAAAAAGAAAAAGAAATGGTAACTCCAATGCTATTGGAACTATTCCGAGAATGGAAAAAAGTAAAATCCCAAATCTATTTTTTTCATAAGTTTGCAAGTCCTCTATGAATAAAACATTTAAATACAAAGGAAAGACACATATAGAGCACTTGAATTAATAGAAAGACATATCATATGCTTGATTAGGATTCAAATCAGTTTCTGCTAAGTTAATTTGCTAATTTAATGTGGTCCTAGTAAAAATACAACAAATTAATTTTTTTCTATACAAGTTGTTCCTAAATTTTACCTAGGAAATTAAAAAGCAAGAATAAAACATTAAAATTCTTTTAAAAAAAATGAATAGTGATGTAGAACTAGCCCTACCAGATATTAAAATATTACAAGGTCTTCAGACAAACCAATAAATCAGAATAAGAATTCCAGAAATACAGCCAAATAGATACTGAGAAACATATTATAAATTAATATATGATAAATGTGGCATCTGAAATCTGTTAAAAAGAGAATTATTCATTGAGTGGTGTTGGAAAAAATGGGGTGCTTTCTGGATAAAATTAAGTGAGATACTTCACTTAACTTCAAATGGAATTAGGAAGAATTCTAAGATGACCCCCAAGATTCCTGCCTTTCAGTGTACACTTCCTGTATAATCCCCTACACTTGATTGTGGACAGGACCTGTGAATATGATGGGTGTCACTGCTGTGATTAGATTAGATTACATGGGAAAAGTGAATAGATTTGTAGATGTTATTAAGGTCTCTAATCAGTTGACTTTAAATTAATAAAGAGGAAGATTGTCCTGAATGGGTCTGACCTAATCAGCTGAGCCCTTTAATAAGGGGTTTAGATGTCAGAGAGTCTTCTGCTGACCTTAAGGAAGCAAAACTCTCTGTTGTTAGAGGTCCTCTAAGAGGGCAACATAGCAAGGAACTGCAGGGGCTTCTCAAGGTTGAGAATGACTCATGGCTGACAGCCATTTACAAAATGAAAATTAACTTATTCTAAGTTAATAGCTTAATTCATTTATTTTTATTCCTTCTTTTTTAAGTAATGTAAATATTTAGGGCTATGAAATTTTTGAGCACTGATATGTAGTTTTCATTATCATTGCATTTTAGAAATTCTGCAACTTCAGTTTATAGCTCTTCTTTGACCCATGACTCAGGTTGTTTAAAATTATATTATCAGGAGAAAGAAAATTTCAGATCATGGGGAAGTTTCGATGAGTTCACCTTGAGTCATTTGTCCATCTCCTGGAATAAGGTGGCACAAATAGCGCCCTCATGCCCAGATCCACCACTGTGCCAGGGAAATCAATTCATAGGGCAGAAGGGGGACCTAGCAAGATACCTCCTAGCAGCCCAACACACAAACCTTTCTCTGTTTCTAAAACAAGTCAGAGGAGCAAAGGTTTGATTAACCTGTAACTATAGCCAAGGTCAAGGGGCAATCTCAGCCTTACTTGTAGGGTACAAATACTCCATAAATGACAACACAGCAAGTATTAAGTGCTTAACATTCTTTTTTTAAAAAATATTTATTTATTTATTTGGTTGCATTGAGTCTTAGTTACTCTTAACCCTTAGTTAAGGGTTCTTTAGTTGTTGCAGGTGGGCTCCTTAATTGCAGCACATGGGCTCATTAGTTGCAGCTCGTGGGCTCCTTAGTTGTGGCACGAGAACTCATAGTTGTGACATGCATGTAGGATCTAGTTCCCGGGCCAGGGATTGAGCCCAGGCCCCCTGCATTGGGATTGTGGTGTCTTAACCACTGTGCCACCAGGGAAGTTCCAGCACTTAACATTCTTGATTCATTATCTCTTTGTAAGAATAGTTTTTCTCCTATTATCTTTAATCTAGAGTCAACTTAATTTGATTTACTGATCATAAGCTTATCTAATTCTTATTTACAGGCATCATTCTTTTTTTTTGTGTGTGTGTGTTATGCGGGCCTCTCACTGTTGTGGCCTCTCCCATTGCGGAGCACAGGCTCTGGATGCGCAGGCTCAGCAGCCATGGCTCACGGGCCCAGCCACTCCGCGGCATGTGGGATCTTGCCGGACTGGGGCACGAACCCGTGTCCCCTGCATCGGCAGGCAGACTCTCAACGACTGTGCCACCAGGGAAGCCCAGGCATCATTCTTTAATATATTGTGAGCCATGTTGTTAACTAAGTGTAGAGAATTGTAAAATGAAGATAATAGGGTGATTACTTTGAGCACAGTAAGTACAAGTTAAGTTTTAACAGCCCTATGGTGTATATAAATATTTCTCTGAATTATCCATTAAAGACTTACCCCATTTAATCATGGCACATTTAACATGCTTTTTTTTTTAATAATAAATTTATTTATTTAATTTATTTATTTTTGGCTGCGTTGGGTCTTCATTGTTATGCACAAGTTTTCTCTAGTTGTGGCGAGTGGGGGCTACTCTTTGTTGCAGTGTGCAGGCTTCTCAGTGCAGTGGCTCCTCTTGTTGTGGAGCACGGGCTCTAGGCGTATGGGCTTCAGTAGTTGTGGCAGGTGGGCTCAGCAGTTGTGGCTCGTGGGCTCTAAAGTGCCAGCTCAGTAGTGTGGCACACGGGTTTAGTTGCTCCGTGGCATGTGGGATTTTCCCAGACCAGGGCTCGAACCTGTGTCTCCTGCACTGACAGGCGGATTCTTAACCACTGCGCCACCAGGAAGCCCTCACCTGCTTTTAAATGAGTTAAGGCTGCTAACTTTTTCAATTTTGTTTTAAAAGTTAGGTAAATTTGTTTGAAAAGTCAAAACAGTGAAATAGAAATGATTTTTGAAATCTAATTTAACTCTGTGTTTGCACCTTACAATGTTAAAAAAACAATGTTAATTGTTTTACCAATGAATTGTAATTCTACCTACTTTCCATTTTTAATTTCTAAGAGAAGATATGTCTGAGTAATTACCAGTAAATTGCTCTGAACTGAATACAACGTTTGGAACACTTATGGCTTATATTTACAAAAAGTCTTGGTAAAGAAAGTTAAAACTAAGATGTGTCAAATAGGTTCATATAACTGTTTCACAGTCTGTCTATTGGGCTCAAGAACAAATGACAGGGGAAGGAGGGAACAAAGGGACACAAAAAGTTAAAGAAACTGTCAGGATTATTTTATTCTTTTATAAAACCATGTTCTGATTCCCATGTACTTACTGTTGTATGGACATTATGGTCATTGTGGAGATCAATTATTCTTATACTGTAGATCTTAATGGGAAAAGTCTACTTGCCTTCTGTAGATTACTGAGTTACAGCTAAAGGATAAAACCGTGAATTGAACAGGGCAAATCACTGTGGCCATTCTAGGTGTCTGGGAAAATCCTAAAGACTCCGTCCTTACCCACATGTGTGGGTGCAGGCTCTCTCCTTACACACAGGTTCGCTCCACTGTGCACTCTGTTGCATCCTGGCCACCCTCCATGCTCTGCCTCCAGAAACACCCCCTCATCCTTCACGGCCTCATGGCTGACCCATTCATATACGTTCTGCTCTTGCTCTCCACTCAGCCGTGTAGATCTGGATCAGCTCACCTGGGCCTCAGGCCTTTATTGGCACCTAGCTTAAGTCAGTAAATCTCTGTTTAATCAAAGTTAATTGTAATAATGAGTTTTCACTTCTAAGATAAACATTTAGTGTTTACAAATTTGTTGTTGATATAATTAATTTTGTTGATTGTTTCTTCCTGTTATAATAACCTTGAATTTTGTGGATAAACCTCTTGTTTATAGCAAAATCTTTATTTATTGTGTTGTATTGTCTTTAGATTTTACAATTATCCATATATCTCTTCACTGATTTACAGTTTTAAAAGAACTAGAAACAAAGCATTTGTACTAGTTTCCTATTGCTACTGTGACAAGTCACCACAAATTTAGGAGCTTAAAATAACACAGATTTATTATCCTACAGTTCTGGTGGTCAGAAGTCTGAAATGAGTCTCACAGAGCTAAAATCAAGGTGTCAACAAGGTTGCATTCCTTCTGGATGCTCTAGGGGAAAATCTGTTCCTTGCCTTTTGCAGCTTCTAGAGATTGCCTGTATTCTGCAGCTTGTGGCTGCATCACTCTTACCTATGTTTTTGTTTCACATCTCCTTCTCTGACTATCTTGTCTTCTTTATATAACTACCTGTGTGATTATACTGGGTCCACCCAGATAATCCAGGACAATCTTTCACCTTAATGTCCTTAACTTAATCACATCTGCAAAGTCCCTTTTGCTGAACAAGGTAACACACAAAAATTCTTGGTAAACAAGTTAAAATTTTCTGAGGATTAGGACATAGACATTTTTGGGACATCCTTCAGTCTACCACAAAATTCATTACTGTTATACCAGACAAGCAAAGAAATATATAAAATTGGGACCAGATTCTAAAAGGTTAATTAGACTTTAATATTAACTAAAAGACTGAAGTTGCATTGAAATAAAAATATTAAGATATTTAGTAATGAGATTATGTGAAGTCTAAAGTTAATATAGTAATTAATAAAATTCAAGCTTAAAAACCATAAATGCCATATTTGTTTGAAGCCAAGGTCTATCTAATCCAGTAACTACACAGAGATAATTTGTTTGAGACTTTAGCATTTTATAGTATCAAACTGGATACCCAAACATACTCTTCAAGCCCTGTTCATTTTTTTTTTTAAGAAATGTAATACATACATGGTAAAAAAAAAAATTAGAAAAGTCTAAATGGTGTATAATGAAGAGTAAATCTCTGACCCTCTCTGCCTCCCAGTCACTCAGGTTCTGTCAGAGGCAGCCAAGTCACTGGTTTTCTGTTTATTTTTCCAGAAATTACTTGATCATTTTAGTTGCTTCTCTCTAGAATCATTGAGCCATTAGGAAGTTAATCCATACATACATTTTATTTATAAGACTGTTTCTATACTAGTTAGACAGCCATTAGAAATAATTTCTATTAATACCTGAGACCCTCTTTCCACAGTTTTTATTGTTTACTATCTAAAAAAGTATGTACTGCCTGATAATCTACAGTATGTCCTTTGGTATTTAGATCCTTGATCACACTTTAATTTTCTTTATCCTCCAAAGGAGTGGGCTCTCAAGGCAGCCCCTCTGCTTAAAGTTTGGCTTTCCCAATTTCAGGTTGATTGACTTTGTTAGCTGACTAGTTGAACTCTTTGGTTTTGCTTTCTTCATGTGTAAACTGGGCATAATAATAGTACCTACCTCTTAGGGTTATTGTTAGAGTTAAGTTAAACACTTCATAAGGCATCTGGCATTTACTAGGTATTTAGTAAACAATTGTCTTCATGAAGAACTCCAGCAGATGCACAAGGATTATCTTCTTGCATTTGCTCTATTTATCTTAGTTGCTAGTCATTACTGTTATTCCACTGTTAACTAATTTACTGAGTATGGAAGGATTACTGGCCTGTAATGCTCAAAGCTAGCACTGGGCTCTTCCTTAAGGAGAGTAGCAGCTAATGTTCACTGAGCATTTATTGTGTCCTAGGCTCTGTGCTGTGCACTCTTGCTGCATTAAACTTTTCTGAGTTTTCCCAAACCTGTGAAGTTGGTGGTGTTATTTCATCATCCTCAGCTCAAAGGTGAGTAACCAAGGATTAAAGAGTTTGCGTAACCCCCCAGCTAGTTAGGAACAGAGCCAGGATTTGAACCCAGTTAGTCCAAGTCCAATGCCCATCCTCTTAATTATGAGTTATATTGCCTCTTGAGGAATGTTTGCTCTGGCATTTCACTAATCCTCAGGCCTTTACTCCCTCATCCTTCCTTCCTGCCTTCCTTCCTGCCTTCCTTCCTTCCTTCCTCCCTTCCTCCCTCCCTCCCCCTTCCTTTCTTTCTTCCTTTCTTTCTTTCTTTCTTTCTCTTTCTTTCTTTCTTTTTTTCTTTCTTTCTTTCTTTCTTTTTCTTTCTTTCTCTTTCCTGTCTTTCTTTCTTTCTTTCTCTCTCTTTCTTTCTCTTCCTCTCTATCTCCACTTCTCTCTCTCTCTCCCCTTCCTTCCTCCTTCCTTCCTTCCTTCCTTCCTTCCTTCCTTCCTTCCTTTCTTTCTTTCTTTCTTTCTTTCTTTCTTTCTTTCTTTCTTTCTTTCTTTTTTCTTTCTATAGAAAAATAAGCATTTATTGAATGCTTATTATGTGCCAGGTACTCTCAAAGGCAATAGGTATACAAAGATAATAGAGCAGTGTCCCTGTCCTCGGGCTCATGGTGGTTAATAGCTGACAGCGACACCTTACAGAGTCTTGAACTACCAGAACTCACTACTAAGTTGAGGCTAGTACATGTGATTGCCAATATTTGATACAGTACCTGCTACCTTTCTTTTTCAAAGACACCATGGAAATGAGAAGTTCCCTTAAGTCTTTTCTCTGAGTGAAGCAAACAACTAACTTATTCTCTCTCTATTCTCCTCTGTACATGTATCACACTGTGGTTATTAAGTGCCTCTCTAGCAATATTCCTATCTTTCAATATTTTAACAACTTGTCATTGATATTTTACAATTTTATTAGTGTTTTGAAATTAAAAATTTTACTTTTAGATAGTTGTAGATTCACAAACAGTTGTAAGAAATAATATGCAGAGATCCCATGTACACTTTATCCAGTTTCCCTGATGGTAACATCTTGCAAAACAATAGTACAATATTACAACCAGGATATTAACATGTTAACATGAAGCAATCCATCAATTTTTATTCAGATTTCCCATTTTACTGGTACTCTTGTGGTGTGTGTTCTTCTATACATTATTGAGATATTAATTCACGGTTAGCCTTGGATAATTTTTCCTCTCATAATTTTATTTTCACCTGATCTTCCCATGAGAAATCTTTGTATTTTTAAAGAAATGCTCTATTGCTTTCTGTGACAGCATCTTTGATATTGCATTATTTTAGACATTGCAATCAACCATGAAGAATTTTTTTCTTCCAGAAATCTGGTCTTTTTAATTCACGTCACACATTTTCTTGAGCTTCCAGTGAGTTATTTTTAAATTATCTGCAAAGAGCCTGTGGCTTATTTCCATTAAATTAATCCATGTTTTCTCCATAATAAATGCACTTGTTTCATTATATTTGTAACATGTAGTAAAGGTACCATAGTTTTTTTGGGTTTTCCTGAGTTGAATCATATTATAATAACTCATATGATAGTGGTACACTTTCAGATTTTCTATAGATAGAACTTCGTATTCTTACTTCCAAATCTAAAGTAGTTTATTTTTTTCTGGGTAGTAACATTACCTATTCTAAAAATCAGAGTATTGAGTAATTTATCCTACATAAAAACTTATCCTCAAAATCTCATCCACATGAGGCAATTACAACCTAAGTATTTTATAGCTCTCTATTGGTTTTTGTCTCTCTACCCAGCTTTTGAGATGAAAATGAGAGCAAAATTATCACCTTCAATTCCAATTCCAATCCCAATTCAATGCAATATAATAATTATATTACTTGGAATTTGAATCTCTCCATTTTGTTTTTAGAATCTATTGTTATTAAGTAGGTAGTATTAGTCCCACCATCTCATATAAAGAGATAGGAAACCCAGATCTTCTGATTCCTGAAACAACAACTTACTGCCACACAGAGTCATGGGGACATGAAGATCCCATATATGGTAAACACCTGGAAGAGACTACAAATTGGTGGCCCATAAACAGCATCCAGTTTACAGCTATTTTTTGCTTGACCTGCATGGTATCAGCCAGCATGTTTTTTAAAAAGTTTCAGTTAATTGACAAAACTTTAAAAATCAGGAGATTTCACATGAAAATCCAGATTTCCAATTTCACTTGAAAAATCAGGATGGCTGGCAGCAATCCCCTGGAGTAGAGGGGCAGCTCCCCAACTTCATCCTGTCCCCCTAACCTTAAAGGTGGGTGGCACTGATGCTGTATCAGGGCACTCATGCTTTACTTTCCTTAGGCCTGGGCTGCCTGGATCAGTCATGTTATCTGCCAGATGCCCACAGCCACTGTAATATGCAAGTCTGATGCCTGGGTTTTAGTCAAAACTCCTATCTGACCACGTGCTTGGTGAAGTAGTTGGACATGAGATCCATGAGAATTCCTTCAGATCACACCAGAGGTAGTTTGGGGGCTTGCTCCTAGGTCTTCTTTGATTGACCCTAAGCACCTGAAATTTTCCCTGTGAAGCATGGCAGAGAAAACAAGAGCCCTGTCTTTAAGGACTGGAGAGGAGCTTGCCTGTCTCCTCTTCCTGGTCCCACCCTGCCGTCCACTAGACCTTACAAAGTTAGGGCATCCTCAATAAGGATTCTGCTGGTAAACAGCCCTCTGTTTGCTTTTGGATATCCCAGCACCCACAAAGGACTACACTGTTTAAATTGGGGTGGGATAGGATTCCCATACAGGAAATACCCTCAGGCTTTACCTTGATGTATTCATCACAGTGGGGGGAAGAGAATGTAGAAAGCCAGCTCAGTGGCATAGGAAGGCAGGATGATGGTCTCATTTGAATTCTGTTGACTGTATCTTTGCAATTTCCACCAAATTGTCCTCTCCTGATATCAAAACATAAATTGTGTGTACTTGGGACTCCATTTTGCCCTTGACTCTTTTCAAGGGGTTTGGGAAGAACTCTGGTTTCCCATAGAAGTTAGTAACTCTTGGGGCTATTAAAATTACTGAGTGTCAATTGCTATTCTCTACTTCACATTGCTTGTGTATGCATGGCTTTAAACCTTAGGCTTCTGGCCCATTAAATACTGCAAACGTTGAGTTTTGAACTGTCCGCAGGGTTTTGAGAACTGTTTGTTAGTCTCGCTATTTTGATACTCACCAGGGAAAAAATCCAACCTGCTATGGAACAGGATTGTTAACTGAAGCATCCACTCTGAGAAGGAAAGTGCATAATGTTATAAGTGAAGTCACTGCCATGAAATAATACCGATGTATTCTTTTCAGTGAATTCTGTGCAAACACCTAGTCAAGCTGAGACTTCCCTGATTATGTACAGGGAATGCATTTCAGAAAATCACCAGCTGGGTTTTTCAGTGGTTTAAAAGCTGCTGTTCTATAGCATTCCAGAATAAAATAAGTAAATACCACCTACCAACCAGTCAAGTTTTTTGATGTAACATCCCTTTACTTCAAAGCTTATAATGAAATTGATTTTCATTGCTTTTTCATTTCAACTTGCAAGCCCCATGAATAACTACTCTAAAATAATTTCAACTTAGGAATGTTCAGGAGCTGGTGAGAAGTTGATAGCGACTGTTTTATTCTTAGCCAAAAGATATTGAATAAAAATGTAAAGGAAGAACTTACTATGTTTAGATGAGAAGAACTATATGATAAGGAAGCAAAGAGCCAGAACATTATTTTCCATGATAACCAGAGTTATTTAAAACTTTCTTTAATTTTGAGTGGGATTGAACCCTCACAACAAATGAGATTTCATAGCCTGGAGAACTGGCAGAGGCTGTAAATCACATTCTAATTCTGAAATGCCATTCATTGATTATGACTATCTGAGAAGATAGTCATCCTGATGAGAAATTTTTAAAAATACAGCAAATCATCCAGATATTTGGAAACTCCTGGATAATAAAATTTCTTACTTTGCACTCAAATAGATAGAATTGTATTGATATTTATTTTGAAGGTATATGTGGATCCAGGTTTTGTGTATCCTGAAGCTTATGCAATTTGGGGAGGGGGATTTCTTTAAGAAAAAGAATACAAAGTTGTGAATATAAAATTTGGTAATAAAGTGATTATTATTTAGAAAGATAGTAGAAATTGCAGCAAGTTACAAATTTCAAAAGCCTGAAATACCAAAAAATCACAAAATCCAGAAAATTAACAAAATTCTTTTAATTGATGGACTTCCTGATACATCTCTGTAATACTTTTTTCCCTACACCTTTTAGCAGTATACTCATTAATGGTCTCTTCATATGACAATAGTTTCAGAATATAGTTTTTTATCTAGAGAATAGAAAAATAATTCAGACTTTCCTCTAGCATAGTTAACTTAAACTTGTTTATTCTTATTAAAAATTTAGAAAAGTTTCAGCTTCACAACTCCTGTAGATCACGTCCATATACAATTTTAATATTGTTGCTAAATTTGGAAAATCCTCTATCAAGTTTCTTTTATACATGAGTTATTGGATTTCAAGGCATTTCAAGATCTCTTAAGCAGTGACTGATCTGATAGCACTCATTAACCAATTTGTAATTGATATTCTTGTATTATGATGCTGGGTGGGTGTGCACAGTGGGATGAAGGAAGATTCCGGGAAGTCATTCCACACTGGGACAGCCAGCAATAACAGCTATCTAGGGAAGTGCCCACAAACTACATAAATACATGTCTCCAAACCCAAACTAAATGTACCCCCAACTCAGTTCCCCTTAGGCAAATCCCCAATATGTAGAATTCCAATGCAGAACAGAAGGAGACAGTGGTTTTAAGTGATTGAGATTAAAATATCCTTCTTTAGAAAATTTTACAAACTGGGCACAGTAAATCAACTTCTATCTCATGGGGAAGGAACTTGAAGCTAGAGGACTAGATGTAGCATTTTACTTAATTTTATCTATGCTCTGAAAAGTGCCCTCCGAGCTCTGAGTGGGTATTGGTCTAGCCCTAGCACAGCAGACTAAGAACAAATGTTCCCTGGATTTCTGCATTTCATTCAGTGCCTACATTAAGTTTCCTTAATATACAAAGTTGGTGACTAATTTCTTCTGTTCAAACAGATGTCTTTCTGAGACTACCAACTGAGTTCTGATAGTTCAAGAGAAAATCCAAGAATTAATCTGACCCTCATGTGTTAGAAGGAACAAAAAATTCCTTATGAGTATGAGAATGGGAAGATGAAATGTTAAAGAAACTCATTGTTTAAGAAAAAGAAAAATGTCTTTGTTCATTGAAAGATCAAATATATTTTATGTTATAGATCATTAAATATAAGAAACAGATGTATTAATTTATGTATGGATTATAATTTACCTGTAACAGATGATACTTAATTACCTTATGTAAAGCTTTGTCATAATCAAAATTTCATGCTCTTTCAAGGCACACTTTGTTTAACTTATGCCTTTAAAAGAAGTCACTACAATTGTTGCAACAATTTGGCAAAGTGGGAGTTTCACTACAATTTTGGTTTGAGGGACACCAAAATGTCAAGTTGTTCCAAAATATTTCTATGTGCCATGGCAAAAAGGGATCTTTTACTAGAGCATGTTCTTCTCCTATTATAATAATAAATATTATTTAATTATATAAGCTATTGATATTTATTATCTTGATTTTTGTAGTGACAAGAAATCTGACAGGTCTGAGGGTCAATAAAATTGAATGGAACATGGCAGAGACAAGATCTTGATGGCAACAGATTTTTGACCATAGATGACGGGGCTGCGGTGATATCACAGAAACTAGCCACTATAGAAATCTCAATTCTTCAGCTTAATTCAATAAACATAAATATGCAAATTTTGCTTTATGCATTATTTTTTTGGAGTTTTTGAAATGGTAGCAGATAGGGAATCAAGTAATCAGTATTCTATCTTTCCTAAATGTGATTTGATTTTTTTTTTGAAATGTTAGTATTCCATTTAATTAAAAAAGTAGATTGTGGCTAGGGGAATCTGAGAAAACTTAAGTATAAAAAAATATATATAATTTAGTGTAAAATTTTTCTCTTTAATTTGAAATTAGCTAAGAGAAATATGTACTTGAAACAGTTTTAAGAGGTAAAAAAATCCTATTCAAACTGGTTAAATAACTTATTGACCCATGTAACAATTTCTTCAGGTTTGGCTTGATCTAGTGGCTAAAATAAATCAATTTATCTCTTTCAACCATGCCATTCATTGTGGGGTATCATTTTAAGGCACTGAATAGTGGCTTCTGGATCTTCAGGCTTATATCTTCCAAGATTCAAGTCCAGAAGATAAGGGAAAATACCTCTTGCTAGTAACTCAGCAAAAGTGATAGACTTCATTCTTACTGGACCAACTGGGGTCACATTCTCATGGTAGATCAAATTATTCTCTAGAGGAAAGCAGAAGTCTATTTGGAAGGGCCTGAGTCACATACTTTTCCCTGGAACAAAAGGTAAAATTATGCCACACTGCATGGATGAGAATGAAGAGAAATGGGCACCCAAAAGAAATCCAAATATAACACTGTTAACAAAAGAGGGAGAATGACTGTTAGATGGAGAAAATCAAGTGGCGTCTACCTTTTGGTAACTCAGCTCCAATACTCATCTTTCTCCACAAATATAAATTTCCAAACATGTCTTAGCTTGGCACATAAAGACACTCCTGTCCTTCCCAAAGGGAGACAACTGAGAGTTTGGTCCAGTTACTGCATCTAACTCTAAATTTAAGATATCTGGATAATGCATGTTTTCAAATAGATCTTGATATAATTCTCATGATCTGAGAACCAGTGGATAAATGCAAAACCTAAGTAGTTCCAATTAACTCAAAATGCAATTGTAGATTAAAATAGCCTAATTTCAATTTAGAATTCATATAGAGAAGGGGATAGCATAGGAAACAACCAAGGCTGGTCACTGATTCAGTAGTATATATCACATCCTTCAGGTAAGGACCAATATGGACTTTTGCTTGGGGAGTAAAAGAAAATCCTTGGTCATATACAATCTGCTAGCTCTCTCTCTGGAAGGATCTCCCTAGTCTAGTATCCTCCATAGATAATGACCATTAAGGACAAGTCCCCTTCTGGTGAAGTTATGTCTGTAGCAGCCGACTTTCTGTTGGTGCAAAGAAGGCAGGGGTGTGAGAGCTAATTGTGTATATCTCTTGCCAACTCTGAATCCAGTGACATATATTGGCAACTTGAAATGGCCATGGTGGGAGTATTTATACTACAGAAATCAGCAAATGCTATGAATCAAGGTCCCCCTCCCTGCAGCCAGTTTTACCATTTATCAGGAAATCACTGAGAGGAGTTCTAAGGATTACTTAGGACTTAGGAATTAAGCAATCACCACCTTTTAGGACTTAGGAATTAAGCAATCACCACCTTTCTTTACTAAATTTGAGATTTCTCTAGCAATGCAATCTAAAAATTTAGTTGACTCTGAGTCTGCAATTCCATGGGTTAATCACCAAATCTGTTTAATCTTGTTAAATTAGTCATTCAACTTAGAATCTGAGCAGGGATTTGTACTTCTTAGCAACCACCTTCAGTTTCTTCTTTATTTGCCCAGATCTCAGTGTCAAGACCTTTATCTAGTCCTTTGTCTCACAGCACAGTGAACATATGGTCTGCAAGTGAATAGGCAATAACTAAGCAGCTTTTAGCCCCCAAGCTGCAAGCCCACTGAATATTTGCAATTACAATGATTATTCCCTTTCGCAAGAAGAGAATTCATAACAAGAGATGCTAGGGAAGAACCTGAGCATCAGACTTTTTTTAAAGGCCAATTTCTTCTCATGCTAGTTTTCCCATCTCCTGCTTTGTTTGCATTTCTCTAGTTTGGTGTGGAGAACTTTGTTTTTATAATATTTCAAACCTTCAGAGCAGTAGACCCTCAGGCATTTCAGATTATAGGAGATTGGCAAAGGCTGCCTCTCTGAGCGTAGATACATTTTTTTATCTTTCAAATGGTTCAATTGCTATGAAGTTCTTTGTTTTTCTTGTAGGAGAAAAATCAAGAGTGTAGTATCCTGCAAGCCCAGTGAAGAATGTGTACCAGGGAAGAAGAGGTGCTCAACTGTGTTCAGGGTCAAGGCTGATAAATCAATGTACTAAATGTCAACGCTGATAGGTCAAAAAGGGTGAGAAAGAAAGACTGAGCACTGCATTTGGCAATATGGAGGTCTGTGATAACTTTGACAAGAGCAATTTTAATGGAGTAATGGGGGCAAAATGGAATGGGCTTAAGTGAGAATGGGATGAGAGGAACGGGAGAAAGTAAGTCTTTGTCAGGGTGTTGCTGGGAAAGAAGAGCTTTGAAGATTATTTATAGCTCTGTGAAGTTTTGACTATATGTCCCTGAATGTATTTTCTTTGATGAGAAAGGTGTGTTTCTACATTCCTGTAACAAGTCTAGTGAGTCCTAACTTATTGCCACTTGATGGCATCTACAGATGGTACAAAGATGAATTAAAAAAAAAACAACCCTACTTTTTTTCAATTAGTCACTAGTATAACAAAGCTCTTAGCTAGGGTTAGGGTTAAGAATTTGTGACAGCTAATATATTTATTGACTTGAATTGCTCAGGATCCCTGAGTTCTCCATTTAATGCATTCACCATCAAAATTACCAAAAGACAGCTACCTAACTTCATATATATATATATATATATATATATGTAAATATATATATACATATGTATATATATATACACATATATGTATAAAACTTTTTCATTACTAAAATGAAGATTAAAAGATTACCTATACAGTGCTGCAACAAGAACAAAAAATATACTTAATAGTTTGAGGTATAGTTGACAAAAATGATATAAATTCAAAGCAATACTAATCTATTTACATTTTTATTCATTACATTTAATTCTGCCTATTAATACTTACTGGGAAATCTCATTTTATTTTGTTAAAGTCAGAATATCAATTTTTAAGCTATCATATGCTGGGAGGTCTAAATTTGAGAATGAATTAATTTACTTAGGTTTTTCTAAGAGTCTTGAATTTTAAAGGCCTTAACAGTTTATATATAATAAGGATCAAACCCCCTCACTATTTGTAGATAGAGTGTGCATTTCGAAGAAATACCATACTGGCTATTTGCTTGACATTTCTGAAAAGAGCTTAAGTACAAGAAGAAATGAAGAGCAGTGATAATGGAGGGAAATGTTGAACAGTATTATTATTCAGCTCTGTTCTTACCTCCTACCTCTTCCAAGCTGTTTTTAAGTAGTAGGCTCTGTCTTTGGTGTTACTTAGCTTTTTCACGTGGAGGCGAAAACAGTGTCTTCAGTCCCTATGCAAGAAAATGTTGGCATGGATGGGAGAGACAGGTTCATTTTTGCTCTATTTCCTTACACTCTCCAGTTCTCCTGAGAAGGACTTCTGACTTCTCTGCCCTACATAGACATTTCCACCACCTCATTCAGCCACTCTCCTGTTCAGGACTATAGCTTGAGCAGTTGGCAGCCCACTATTATTACTGTCCAGGGCCATGAATAAGATTAGATCCAGTCAGTTATCCAGATTAAATTCACTCTAAGGTGAGTTTGATATTGAAAAATGCAAAATGTTTCAAGCTCCTGGCCCTGTAGCAGGAGCATGATTAGATTCAAGGCAGAGTTCACTTGCTCTCCTGCACCGAACAGGTCACAAACTTGATTGTGGCTTTTACTGTGTGATCATGTTTCCTGTGAGCCTGTAGATGCATATTCTGGAATAATGACTTCCGCATTTTTTAGTATAAGGCTAAGCATGGTGCCAGTGCTATTATATAAGAAAACACACAAAAAACTATTCCTTCATGGTTCCTACTTCTTTACCACTAGTCACTATTTCTAAAGATATTAAATAGTTGATATATTTTGAATATTTCATATATAATAAAAATATTTTCTATAATAGAAAAATATTTTTATATTTAAATTTTACCAGATTAATTTAAATGTACCTCCTTATTAATAAGGAAGGACTGTGGGGAGTGAATTTGGTATAAGTTGATAACTATGATGATGATGATGATGATCATTTTGTGGTTTTGAGGGTGTTCTAGAAGAGGTTAAGGTATTGAGTCAAATAATATCTCCATGGATTCTTTTTATTATTGCCCATGATGTGCTGGAAATTTGTTGGGTAACATTCGTAAGTGCATACAGTTCTTTTAATCCAGAAAAGACAAATGGTATCTGTAAACTAATTTCAGTCCATTAGTCTGATCTAACCTAGAGTAAACATTTCAAGTTAATCAGATGACAGCAAACATTTATTACATTCAGTAACCCAATGTTTATTGAGTACTCTGTGTATGTGTGTTTTAATTCATTTAATCTTTCAAGGATTCCTGTTAGTGTGGTCCATTAGGAGATAATGAGGGTCAGAAGCTAAGTAGCTCTTCCAGGAACACACTGCTAATGAAAGGTAGAGCCAGAATTCAAACCTGGATGTATAACTTCCAAGTCCATGCTGTTGCCCACCAAGCTCTGTGACTAACTGGGTAGGAAAAGGATGAATTAAAGTGCCTGCCTTTAAGCACTTCACAATGTGAAGGGAGAAATGGGTGGATGTATACACAAATGATATCAATGTGTTACAGTAAGAACTGAAGAAAATGGATATACAAAATGGCATGTGAGCACAGAGACAGGAGGCGGCAGTTGTATCTGGGTAAATCAAGTGAGGGTTCACAGATGTGAAATCTGAGACACAAAGGAAAAGAAGGGTATTCAAGGCTAAGAGCATTGTAAGTAAAGAGCCGCTGAAGAGGAAAAGACATTGCACATTATGTAAATCATGCAAAGTTTGGCATTGGGGTAGAGGTGCTTGTGGCAGGAGCATTGGAATTAAATATGACAATACTCTGAATTTACTCTATTGAATAACTGAATACTAAAATAGTCTGTAAGGATCAGGGAGCATAAGCTAAAGGTTAAGTGACTAAGACAGTACTTATGACTTGCTAAGTTTTAAGCTAGGTCTATTTCTCTAGTTATTTTAATTACTTTGTCAGCATCCTTCAGAACACATCCTTTCTGTAGATTTTTTGTTTCAGGTCAACAACTTCGTGTGCATTTCAGCTAATGCCTCATTATTATGCTAACTGTATTTTCTTTGTTGAAACTCTATATTACAGTGTGTTACTATATATGGCAGGCTATGATTTGGCCTTACTGAACTTTGGGCCATTACCAGTAGCTTCAGATTGAACAGGGTTATTTTGAGGTCATACACTGACACTACAAAGGATTGAATTATTTATGACTTTAATATTCACCAGTGTTACTAGCGCAAGATCCAATATACCACTTACTATTATCTGTCAACAAAACACTGCATCTGTTCCATTTGTTGATGACCGATAAAACAAAGCAGTTTGAATTGCTGCTTTGAACTCTACATGGGTTGAATTTCTGCCCCAAGTATTTCAATAATAATAATGATGATATTTGTAATAAATATTTAAGATATTTATTAAAAATAATAATATTGTGTCTGATACTAATTAGCACCAATCATAATGAATGCATAAAATTAAACATGTATCAATATCTATGTGTGTATACATAAAATTTTACTGTATTATTATATTACTATTTTTATTTTTGCATAATAGAGATTGAGTGGGGGAAATAGGTATCTTCTTCAAACACTAGCTATAAGCCCAGCTGCATTTCTGTAAAAAATCAGGATTTGCTATAAAACATATTTTTAAAAGATTATAAATGAGAATATTTCTATCTCATTTGACCACTTTTCCCCTTATACTTCTTAGATTCAGCAAAGCTTAAGAAAAATGGATATTAGTTATTGTGAAAGAAGAGGTAGAAGAAGAAATATTTTATAAAACTAAAATGCCTCTTTTTAAGTGGCAGCCCAAAAATAAATATATTGATAATTTTACAGAATTAAACCTTAGAGATGGAAGGCAGTTTAGAGTTCAATTTTAATCATTTAAAAATCTTTTTTTCAAAACATCAAAACATTCTCTCTGAGCATTAACCCTGAAATGAGTTTTCATTACCTCACAGTAGGTTTTCCTTTGTAAGAATCAGGTGGCACAGGGCATTTCCGGGAACAGCACTAGGAAATGGAACATCTTAAAGTCTTATTTTTCCCAAGGGGCAGTGTTATATCTGGGGGTTGCTTTACTGACAAAAACTTAGCATAAAATAAATCACAGGTATGTCCAATAATATAGCATAAAAGCAAATATTGAGTCATGGTGCAGACTAGAGGAAATGATGCAAATAAGTTCCTGTCACACAGTAGGCAATCCATACATGTTAGCGTCTCATATCCCAGGTTCTGGTTACTTTGGCTGCCTCAAAGACTACTCCAAAACTTAATGGCTTAAAATAATAATAATCACCTATTTTCTCTTAAAGTTCTGAAACCACACAACTCCGATGGGATTTGAACCCACTGAAAACTCAGATGGAACTTGAACCCGTGGGCTGGGACTTGAACCTACTGTCCTTTAGTCCAAGTTGCTCACCTGGTGTCAGGACTTAACTGAAGCTCAGGTTCTTTATGTCTCATCGCAGAAAGAATTCAGTGAGAGACAAAGTGCTAGGTAAGAAGTGGATTTATTTAGAGAGATACACATTTGATAGACAGAATGCGGACAGTCTCAAAAGGCAAGTGTGGCCCCAGGGCATATGGTCATCTTGGAAAGTGAGAGTGGCCATGGGAGAAACACACTCCACAGACAGCATGTGAGCCATCTCAGAAAGCGAGAGGCCCCAAACCTTGGCGTGGTTAGTTTTTATGGGCTGGGTAATTCCATAGGCTAATAAGTGGGAGGATTATTCCAACTATTTTGGAGAAGGGGAGGAGATTTCCAGGATTTGGGCCCTGCCCACTTTTTGGCCTTTTTATGATTAGCCTTGGAACTGTCATGGCCCCTGTGGGTGTGTCATTTAGCATGGTAGTGCATTACAGTGAGCATCTAATGAGGCTCAAAGTCTCCTGGATGTCAAATCTTCCACCATCTTGGGCCTAGTTGGTTCTAACCGGTTTATGTTTATCCTAATGGCTATGTCATGTCATTCTTTTAAAGGTTGTGCCCTGCCCCCTTCCCTCCTATTTCAGTTCCTGTGGGTCAGGAAGCAGAAATCAGACATGGCACCATAGGCTCAACTGTTCTCTTCTCCATGATGTCTGAGGCCTCAGCTGGAAGAGCCAAAGCCTGAAGGCTGAATCATGTGAAGGCTTATTCACTCATATGTCTGGAAGTTGCTGGGGATTACTGAAGGAGGGTCTAACTAGGGCTGTTGGCCAGAACACCTACACGTGCCCTCTCTGTGTGGCCTGAGTTTCTTCACCATATGATGGTTGGGGTGTAAGGGCACGTAAGATAGATAGGGAGATATTGAGAGAGGGGGAGATACTACACTGAGCTTGTTTTTGCCTTTTATGATCTAGTCTCAGAAATCAAGCAGCCTTACTTCTGCTACATTTGAATGGTCAAGGAAGTTACAGGGACTCAGAAGGAGGAAGTATCAATTCCACATGTCAGTGGAGGCATGTGAGTGCCATACTGTAAGAAGAGCATATGGCATGTGTATATATTGGTGCAGCCATCTTTGAAAAAACAATTTGCCAACCTATCAATAATTTGAAATAATAAAATTACACTTGAAATCATAGGAATTAGGAAGGTCTGCAGGACTTTAAAATCCAATTATTTGGAAATCAAACTCTCTAAAGAAAAAACAGAGTCCCAGAGAAATAAATTATCTGAGTGGGGCCATTCAACTGGTTATTCTAGTGTTAGGAGTTTAACCCAGGATTGTTGAATCTCAATTCTATAGTAATTTATCATATAAATATCCCATAAAATTTGTCTGTTTGTCCACTGATTAGAAAAATGGGCTTAATGTATTTAAAACTATCCATCTGTGTAAAAAATTACAATTCTTATATATGAGAAAACTAGATTATTGAAACTAATATTGGAGGAGAATGTTTCCCAGCTGGGGTTAAAAAAGTGTAGATGTGCCTGATAAACAGGCTGACTCATGACCTCCCTGACATCTACTTGCATGAGTGAGAGGTACGGGGTTTCAGCAAGACAGCAGAGTGGAGGGGACAGTGCAGTGTCTGTTCCTCAACCCTGTTTTGTGCAGTTTCTTGTTGGAGCTTTAGGGAATCTGAGGGCTGAAGCAACTGCTGTTTCAAAAGGAAAGTGTAAGACCCACTGAGTAAGCAGAGCTTCTCTGGGTCCCAGGTGTCCCAAGTGCAACCAGGATTTGGAGAAGGGCAGTCCCCACTTTACGCAGAGGACATGGTGGTGGGAACACATTGCGGTCTGGCATGTTGAGGTTTTGCTGGTTTGGGGTCAGTAATAAACAATCTCCTAGGCAGAGAAACAGAGAAAAAGAGAGGTCATGAGATGATTATAATATCCAAGTACTTTCCCCTAGTGGGTTTTGAGCCAGTGGATGAAACAAGAGGCTAGAACAGAAGACAGTGGAAGAATGTTGCCGCCCAAGTGTTAACGCAGCTCCTGAGGAGTCTTTGCAAAACTAGAATTTGTTATTTGCTGTGGTGGCAATAAGTAATGCGTTAAGTCCCCTGTAGTTATGTTGTGAAGAGTGATAGTAAAATTGGTGTAGAAATGCTAATGTAGATGCATTTGAACCTGCTGGCAGATAAGGTCCTTGAAAATTTGGATCACACTAATAAACTATCTATAATTATCATTTAATTAGCAATAACTTTATTTGACTTCTTAGAATTTTGAAGGATATTTGGAGGAATGATTTCAATAACTTATGTCTAAATAAATGAACTGCTACCTTCTCTTCCATTCACTCTGAGTCAAGCCGAAGTTTTATAAAATTATTCCATTTACTACCCTTTTCAAAAACATTTACTGAAGCATCTATTTGAAAGTATCATTATATGCTTTTTTGTTGCTGAAATTTAGAGATCCAAAACCTCTTCAATCTGGTTGTCCCATTTATTGTTTTATACTTTGCAAGGGTTAAAAAAAAAGTAAAAGAAAAGAAAAAAAAGAAAAAATCTACCATATGAACAGGATAATCACATGGAAGGCATTGCTTGGATCAGTGCTACAGAAAGAGTGACAGGAATGTAGGGAGGAAAATAAGTAACTGATCGCTGGCACCAAGGTTATGATTAAGGATTTCACAGAGATGGGGAAGATGTTTAACACAATGTAGTTTTTCCTAATTTTAGTCATTTACATGCCACCCTCAAAATTCTGCCATATCCACATGCTTCCAGTATTTTTGTTTGCTTAATATAAGTTTTTGAACAGAGCCACTGTTAAAAATCTTATGTGTATTTAGACAGGAAACTTTACCCACTACTATAAATAGAAAACCCAAATAATTTGCCATAAACAGAAACTATAAAAAATAAACACAAAGAAAACAAAGCAATGTTATTATAGTTAGAAGTTGTCATCTACAGAAGATTTTGACCTTAAGGCCTGCTATCTTTTTTGTTAAAAATGGAGGTTGGCAAGTGTTAGAGGGATGTTAGAAACACTTGCTCCAAACTGATACCTCCTCTTTGAGGCCATGAGACAAACTAAAAGAGAATTGGAAAGGGGTATAACTTTCCTCTACATGATTGGTTTAATAAATATCTACTAAGTTAATGTTATTTAATATCATGTTCACAAACATGATAGAGATGTTTATGATAGAAACAGAAATTTCATGATAGAAATCTAGAAATGTTCTCCATCTCCACTTGTCCCATATTTTGGGAATGGTGTATTGGTTAAGAGGGTGGTCTGAGTGCTGGATAGACATGGATGTAAATCCCACCTTTGTCATTTAATGGCACAGCTATCATGGAAAGGTAATTTTACTACTATAATCCTGTTTTCTCATTTGTATTTAAGCAAACATTTAGCACAGTCAATAAATTTTGTTGTAATGATAATGAAATGATAATGCTCATAAGGTAAAAATGTACAGGATGTGCTAAGGAAGGGACTATAGATATATTTCTATTGTTTTATTAAGGCATTGTCTACAGGTTGGTTGTCAAGCAAATCCATTCTGACTTCAGTTCCTTTGTTTTAAAAATCCATCCATATTGTTTGTCCTCCTAGCATCATAGTCCTTCTAGCAATCTAACTTACTAATAGCTCCTCTATTTCTCTGCTACTTCCTCTTTCTCCTACCTTTTACTGTGATTTTTCCTTAGGTTCAATCTTTGAGCCTCTTCTCAGTTTATACATTATTCCTCAGAAGCCTGGTCATTTATAAGGCTTTAACAATCTGTTGTAAGAAGATGACTCCAAACATCAGTATCTCCAAATCTGCCCTTCAGCTGTTTACAGCCCAATTACTACTTGATATTTGGCACATCTTGTCACTTTAGATTAGACATGACTGAAGTCAGCACATCCGTTTCATCCTCCTCTCCTTGTCAAGGATCCCACCACTTTCCAGTTTATGAGTGTGAGGCCTAACTGCATGTGCTTTGGAGTCAGAATACTATGGAATCTTGGCTCTACCATTTACTAACTTAACTGAAAACTACTCATCAACAAGATTCATATATATATATTTGGCCAAACTTCCTAATACTTCAAGAAAAGTGAATGCTGGAAGAAACAGTCTGTAAAGAAATGTAGATAAAATACTTTTTACATTGAATTTCATTACTTAACTGGCCATTCTAAAGGGAGGATTTATCATCAGACACTGAAAGACTACAGACTTTTTGGGGAGCATTTTCACTTCTCTTTAAAAACATATCATCCTGTGGACTGTATCAGATCACGCTGTGAACATAAAATACATATGGTGTCTTTCCTAAATAGTTTAAAAGGTGAGTTCAATGGCTTTAAGGAATATGGCAACATTTAGTACTTGAAGTGCATTAAATGAAATAACTAAAATATGTGCAATCTAATTTTGTGATATGAAAGCAAAACAGGCTAATTCCTCTTTAACATACTTATGAAACTTGCTCATGTTGAAAAGTTGTTGGAAAGTGACTGCCAATGATTTTTATTTAAATGAGTGATTATTGGAAAACTGAAAGTTATCCAGAAGATACATTAAAATTGTGGTGACTTATTTTATAAGTGGGTGCAACTAGCATTCTTTTAAATGGAAGTTTCTTTGAGTAATTTAAAATATAATACATGACAAAACATTGATTTCTATATAGTTAGAAGGAATACAGCTGTGGTAGATATCTTTTGGAGTGTCTGCTTGGGTAAATATCCCCTTAGTTACCTGCTTCTTGCATGTAGTAATCCTCTAGCAGTTCTGTGTGTAATGTGACCCCATCATCTGACCAACTTGGTTGAACTTGTGGTGGGCTTCTTACCCATGCCATGCCATGCCATGGCATGCCAGAGTGCTTTTACTGAAATTTCCCTTTGGGGTCAAGAGTGAGAGTTAATCTCTCTGGGGCCTGGAACTGTAATATGTAAACTCAGGAGTTAAGGACATATGCTGTCATGCAAATTAGGAAGTAAGGAAAAAGAAAGAAAGAAGTATGCATGGAACAGCAGAGATGTAGAGACAAAATTTTGCCTGGGAATACAGTGGCTTTCAGCTATTGCTTTCAGTCCTTCTTAAGATCTGCTACTTCTCTGCTCATGGGTTGAATAGAATCCCCTCTGTCTTTATACATACATTCTACTTTCCCTTAGGTGTTACTGAAACCAAAGAGCCCTAAGACAACTCCTACTGCATGTTCTGCACTTTCAGTGGTATATCAAAACTACATTAATACAGCTATGGAAATGTTTAGTGAAATATAAGATATTTGAAGTACTCAGTGACTTATAGGAAATGATTACATAAAAAGGTTATGTAGAATACCTAGTTCAAGTAAAGTATTAAACTAGAAAAATAGTATTTCAAATATATAAATATAATTCATGATACCCATAACAAAGAGAAATAGCATAATCAGAAATATAAAATATATGTCATAAGAAGTGTTGCAATGTATTAGATGATAAAATCCTTAACAAGGGTAGATAGAAGAATCTTCAAATTGATACAGCTACCAACAGTATTGCACGTATATGTGAAACTCTAAGATTCCACAGAATAAAAGATGCCATATAAATTCACTCTGCCATATACTTACTGGTTCTTATAAAAGTAACACTGTATTGGAAAATATGTATATATTTAAAAAGGACATAAAATCCTCCTCCTATAACCACCTAGAGGGCTATACTAGTAACATTCATGCATATGCCCTTTCAATCTTTTTCTTCACCTACAACTCATGTTGCTGTATTTGTGTCTAATAATGCTCATATAATGCAAAATAATTGTATTATTTTTTAATAACTGACAAAAACCATAGTGATCACCTAAAATATTCAACTTACTAAGTAAAACAAATTGTTTTTCCCCTAAACAGTTAGAAAGAAAACTCTACGAGGGCAGATTCCATTTTCTTAATCACTGTATCTCCCCATGCTTAGCCCCTAAGTAAATTTTTGTTAAAGGATATTTGCATAAATAGACAATCAACAGTTACATTCAAGGACACACATAAAATACATAGCACAAAATCAAATTCCTTAAAAATTAGTCATTTTAATAATGAAAACATGGATTCATAATATTACACATAAGATCTCAGGTTTGGTTTGATATCTTCATAGCACTTGCTACAATTGTAACTAAGTAACTGCATATAATTAATTTAACGTTTTTATTCTCAGATAGACTATAAACCTCAAAGGCAGGGCTCATGACTGCTAATCTCACCTGCAGTGCCTGGCACAGTAGTTGGCTCATAGTGTGGGCTCAAAAAATCCCTGTTGAATGAATGAATGGCTTACTCATCTAGTCTCATGGTTCCTAAACCTTCTTTTTAATTGTTGAATCCTTTATTCAAATTAAAGCAGATTAAAGAAGTGCTGTTCTGCTTTGAGGGGGCTTAGGGGCTTAGACTCCAGCTTGCTGCCCCTTTTCCTTGCCACATACTGTGGTTCTTCAGGCACCAAGTGGAGCCACTAGGGCTCCTTAGAAAATCCTTTGTGATCCTCTGAACCAGTCTAACTGCTTGGATTCTTTTCTGTAATGTTCGTACCAATTAATCATCTAACGGAAGCCTGAATCGTCTAACTCTGGGGAACTCACCCTGTTCTAAGACTGCCTATTTCCTTGTTGGACTGCCTCTAGATTAAGATTCTTTATTAAATTAAGCTGAAATCTTTTCTTTAGGACTTAGGACTATAGGACTATAGTCCTTAGGATAGTCCTTAGGACTATCATCTGGGATTGACAAGGATAAGTCTATTTTCTTCCACATTTCAAATTTCTAAGGTCACTATTATAGTCTTTTTATTTGCCCTCCTTTCCCTTTTATTTTTTTCTTCCTTGTTATTTTTATACTGATTATATGTATATGTACACTGATTATATGTTCATTATATTGACAACATAAAAAAATATACTGTAGAAAATGAAAGTGTATTACATATATTATTTTAAAGTATCATGTAAAACAACAGTGTTACAACTTGCTCTTTTGATATATTTAAAATGCAACCAAAAGTGTAAATAATAATTTTTAAAAATCCATATTTTTACTACTCAAGGAACAGTAACTAATATATTGTCATAATTGCTTCTATTCCTTTTAAAGGAATTAACCTTACCAACAAAGCAAAATTCCTCTCTGGCAACTTCCCCTCAGATGTATTCCCTTTCTTCCCCACTTCAACCAGTATTCTGAGTTTGTTGGGTATCCTTCAAATGTATTTTCATCCTTCTACAATACATTTGTGTGCACCTATACATCCAAACATAAATATATCTATGCTGTCCAGTACGTAGCCACTAGCCAGTGTGGTTATTTAAATTTAAATTAATTTAAAAAAATGTTTTAAAAATCAGTTCTTCTATTGCACTAACCATATTCCACGTGCTCAGTAGCCACATGTGACTAGCAACTAGTATATTAGACAGTGAAGATATAGAACACATCCATCATTGCACACAGCTCTGTTGTAATATATGTATTTTAGTATGTGCGTTTAAAATTTCACATAAGGTAGTACCCTGAGTATGTTTATCAAGCTGCTCTTTTTTTTTTTAAAAACTTGACATTATGTTGTCAAGATCCACCCAAACTGACATGTAAGGAGGTCTAGTTTATTTATTTAAACTGGCATAGATCATTCTATTTTTTGGTAGAAAAAAATATATATAACACTTTTTAAAATCCATTTCTCCCCAATTGGACGTTGGAGTTGTTTTCATTCTTCTAGTTTAAACAATGCATCAATGAACATTTTTCTCTGGAATACGTATCTAAAAATGAAAATGCTCAATCATAAGGTATGCGCCTTTTCGGTTTTGTCAGATATTGCCAAAATACTCTCCCAAGTGGTTGTATCGACTTTACTCCCATGACCAGTGCACTAAAAATTTCCCCATATCCTTGCCAACGTTTAATTATTGTCTACTAGTTTTTACCATTGGGTTGGTGAAAATGGAATTTTAGCGATATCCCATTGTTTTTTTTTTTTTTTTTTTGCGGCACGTGGGCCTCTCACTGTTGTGGCCTCTCCTGCTGCGGAGCACAGGCTCCGGACGCGCAGGCTCAGCGGCCATGGCTCACAGGCCTAGCTTCTCCGCGGCATGTGGGATCTTCCCCGACCGGGGCACGAACCCGTGTGCCCTGCATCGGCAGGCAGACTCTCAACCACTGCGCCACCAGGGAAGCCCTATCCCATTGTTTTAACTGTCATTTTGTGCTTATAGATGTGGTTAAACATTTTCACATATTTACTGAATGCTTAGATTTTATTTTTGTATATTGACTATACATATACTTTGCCCATTTCTCTACTGGAATTTTGCCTTTTTCTTAATGATTTATAGTAATTCATCACATTAAAACTTGCTTTTATTTTTTTACTCCGCATATGTATCTCACTAATATATCTTAGTTCATAGTGATCTGTTAAATTTTTTTCTTTCTTTTTTTTTTTTGGTAATGTCTACAATCGTACCCACTATAACTTATTTAAATATTTCCCTTTTGATAGGTATTTTGTTTATCTTCCGGATTTTGTTTTTGTTTTTTTTTTGTGGTGTTACTGCACCACATTGACTACCACAGCCATTAATCTTGCTCACTGAATAGTTCTGGATCCTGGTGTTTGACTTCCTGTGTTGTCATATATCCAGTCCTGGCAGAGCATTTAATTTCCAGTGTGAGATCCTCCAGAGTCTTCTTTTCTCCTACTTCTTCAATCAGCAATGTTCCAGATGGTTAGTGCTTTGTCAGTGTCCTAGAGTGAGAATGATCAAGGCCTTTCTCCCCACTCTCCAGACATCCACATTAGACATATAACATGAAAGAAAAATAAACATGTTTTGATCACAAATCACTAATATTTTGTGGTTGTTTGTCATGGCATAACCCAGACTCTCTTGATGGCCACCTATTTCTTATACTCAGTAGTTAAGAAACTTTTTTTTTAAAGGAAATAAGTTCATTTTTTCATAGAATTCTACGAGTCAAACAATCTTTAGAGGTCAGCTATTTCAATCCTCTGCCTACTAAATCATTTCCTAAATTATGAGTTCTAGAATCATGACAAATGGGTTAACAGCAAATTCCTTGGTCTTTAGTTTGTGGAACCCCACTCCTTTTATTGATCTTTTCATGAGTTGATGGACACTTTGATTATTTTTTCCACTTATTGGCTAATATGAATAATGCTATGAACATCCACGTACAAGTTTTTGTGTGGACATGTTTCCATTTCTCTTGGGTATACATACCTAGAAGTATATATGAGTTGCTGAGTCATATGAAAACTCATTAACTTTTTGAGACCTGCCAAACTGCTTTCCAAAGTGGTTACATGATTTTACATTCCCGCTGGCAATGTATGAAGGTTCAAATTTCTCCATGTCCTCACCAACACTTGTCATTGCCCATCATCTTTTTAACCATAGCCATCCTAGTGGGTGTGAAGTATCTCATGTGCTTTTGATTTGTATTTCCCTAGTGACTAATGATGTTGAGTACCTTTTCATTTACTTACTGGCCATTTGTATGTCTCCTTTGGAGAAATATCTGTTAAAATGCATTGCCTATTTTTAACTGAGTTGTCTTTTTATTACTGAATTTTAAGAGTCTTTATATATTCTTGATACAAACCCCTATTTTCTCCCTTTCTGTAAATTGTCTTTTCACTGTCTTGATGATCTTCGAGTCACAAAAGTTTTAAATTTTGATGAAGTCTGACTTACCTAATTTTTCTTTTTTTCAATTTTGTTTTGGATGTCATATCTATTGCCTAACCCATGGTCACGAAGATTTGCTTTTACATTTTCTTTTAGGAGTATTATATTTTTAGCCCTGCATTTAAATCTATAATCAGTTTTGAATTAATTTTTATGTATGATGTTAAAAGGGTCTGACTATTATTTTGCATGTGAATACCCAGTTGTCCCAGCACCATTTGTTGAAAAGACTCTCTTCCCTTTCTTAAAACTGAAAATAGTTTTTTCCTGTTTACAGGTTTCTAGCACATTTCCTGAAAAGCTCAGCAGTTCTTCAAACCTCCCTGGCATTGGCTCATCTAAGTTATTCACAGGTTATTTTAGTATTCTCTGGGTTGTAAATGGCTTAAGGTCAAAAGATTTAATGTGCCTCCGAGGGGCTAGTTACTCTTATAATACCACTTTTTTAATTGTGGTTTTTACCTCCTCATCCATGGTCTTCTATCATTTTCAATCTGAGAAACTTTTCCTGAAGTTTCTGAAACGAAACTGAACGAAAGGGGCAAAACATAGTTGAACGGATTTTCAGTCTCTCTTCTGTTAATTTATACCATTGACTCCAATACATTTAACTCCTCCTTTTTGTCCTCTTGTACCTAACAAAGCTCTTTTGTCATCCTTAGGCTCTCCCCCAGCTTTCAGTTCATTGTAGACTTTATATTTTCTGTAAATCAATGATTCATCTATTAAAAATGGAAATATAATTTTTTGTCTAGTCAGCTCCTACCATATCCCATGGCACTAACTTATCAATACAGAACATAATTCCAATTTGAAATTTTTGATGTGAAAGAAATTAGTATAATCCATGCTTTTTTCCTTAAATTTTTATTTTGAAAAGTTTCAAACTTAGATAAAAATTTTAAAAAGTATATAATGAGCACCTGACCCTCCAATCAGATTCACCCATTTTAAACATTCTGCCACATTTACCTTCTCCCTCTCTTTCATATATATATATATATACATACATACATATATATAATAATAAGTTGTAGACTCAACTCTTCAGCCATAAATGTTTGACATAAAATTTCTAACATTAAGGACAATATTATCACATCTAAGAAAATTATAATTCCATTGCACTATCTGATATCTAGTCCATTTAAATTTGTGCTTTTGGCCACAAAAATCTCTCCTCCTTTTCCTTCTCCTTATTCTTTTTAAATCCAGGGTTGCATGTTGTTGTCATGTCTCTTTAATCTGGAATAATTTTTTTTTTTTTTAGTTGCATTGGCTCATTTGAACAGCCCAGGCCAGGTTTCTTGTAGAAGATGCCACATTCTAGATTTATTTGCCTGTTTCCTTATGTTTTACTTGTTCCAACATCTCCTACATATCTCAGCCTTGGCACTCCTGACATCTTGGATCAGGTGGCTATCTTGTTCATTGCAGGATGTTTAATAGAATCCCCCTACCACCAGGTTGTGACAACCAAAATGTCTCCATACATGCCAAATGTGCCCAGGAAATGGGGGTGGGGTAGGGATCCACTTATTGGTTGTGAACTACTGTCTAGAAGCTTGCTTAAATTCAGGTTAAACAATTTTGGAAAGAATATTTCTCAGATGACGTGTATTTCTAATTGCATTATATCACTAAGCACATAATATCAGATTGTGCCATTAGTGATTCTAGCCTTGATCGCTTATTTAAGGCAATGATTATTTTTCTTTAAAGTAAAGGTATGTTTTTCCCTTTTGTAAGAAGTAAGTTATGGCTTGATACTTTGAGACCATGTGAAGATTCTATACTCCTACAATCTTTCACCCAGTGCCTTTTAGCATCCTCTGATGGACTCTGGCTGAATCAATTGAGATTTACTTGGAATATGGTGATTTTCTAATTCTATTATTTGTTCTACATTTATTCTCTGGTATTTCTTTGAAAGAAAAGTTTCATCCCCCCTCCTTTTATTTATTTTTACTGGCACTCTGAATTCTTGCATTTTCTTTATCCTTTTTTAAAAATTCAACTATTGTAATTATTCTTTTTGATGCTCATATTATCCCAAATTCCTCCAGTGGGAATCTTTGACCCATTCTTTAAAGCATTTCTTGAAGTAAGGGAATTTAGTGTTTTGTGGAGCATTTTATGAAAGTTATTTTAAGTACCACACAATGGTAAACTCTTACTGTACACACTGCATATGAGACCAAATGTGTAAAGCCTTCACATTTAACCAGCAAAGAATTTTGATGATTGGGGCATTTTTTTTTTTTTTTTTTCGGTACGCGGGCCTCTCACTGTTGTGGCCTCTCCCATTGCGGAGCACAGGCTCCGGATGCGCAGGCTCAGCGGCCATGACTCACGGGCCCAGCCGCTCCGCGGCATGTGGGATCTTCCCGGACCGGGGCACGAACCCGTGTCCCCTGCATCGGCAGGCGTACTCTCAACCACTGCGCCACCAGGCAAGCCCTGGGACAGCATATTACTTTCATAGTTAACAAGTTACACTAGTTGAAAAATGCAATTGGTAAGAGAAAATTCTACAACCAATAAAAATTATTAGCAATTTAATTTTGAGTCATCTATTTAGCTTCAGAATGGTAAATCTTTTCCTGACTCCTGGATATTTTGAATGGTGCCTATAAATTGAAATACACATGTAGTATATCTATGGACTAAACACTGTATACTACTGCAAAATGTAGAGACAAAGATATAGTTATTTCTGATTCTAAAACTGCTTGGAAACATGTTTCATTAAAATCAGGATCTAAGCAACGTGCTTGGACACACATTTCAGTAGCATCACAGCTAACTAAGCAAAGCATCGTGAAATAAATTTGCATTAAGGAATTTAACTCCTCCCAGTGTAATTATCCTCTTCCTTACTGTCAGTTTCCTCCCCAGTCCCAGGAGCGGCTCTGCCCAATTCCGCAGTCTCTGCTCTAAGTCCACGTTGATGAGGCAGCCCCTGCTATAGGGTTGAAGGTTTTAACAGTCTCCCCAAACAACTTGCCACGTGCGACCAGAGCCACTCGATAGAATGTTTCTCGCCAGCAGCCACAAGACTGGAAAACCGTGGAGGGTGGAGCAAACTCTCAGTGAGCGTCTCCCGGGCCCAGCGCCCCTTCCGCCTGTTCCTCCGATTGGCTGGCGTGAGTCTCGGCCGCCCAATCGCGTTGGAGTGTCTCCTGCGCGGCTTGCGGCGCCGCCGCGCATGCCCACTCGAGAGCCGCCCCTCCGCTGCAGTCCCCGGGAGAGCCACAGAAGGGCACCGACAAGCGGCGGGTGGGAACTGGGCCTGGCAGTGCCCGTGCCAATATCTGAGGGCCGTACCGGGACCTGGTTGGGCCCAGTGGGAGAACGACAGGAAAAACAAGCACCGACAGAACTACCCGATTTTCCCATATTCCTTAAGTGCAGGTTTTCCCTGGGTTGACCCATTCATTTTTATTGTAGTTTGGGAGTTGGACAGTCCCATTTAGCCGTGGGGAGTCGAAAAAATCCGATATTTCTTTTCTTTGTGTCTGGGCAGATCGAAAAAGGGAGCAAATGGAGCGAATCTTAATAAGAAAGTAAACTTTTCTCCTGTGTAGAGTGGACTGGGAACACCCTTCCTTTGACTTTCCCTGTACGAAATGTGGCCTTATTAGCGCTTAACTGGAAGCGCTTTTCCGCCACCGCCCGAGCGTTTCAGCTCTAGCGCTTTCCTGCCCTCTCGGAGGTGGCCGCCTGTGGGCGCTGGAAACGCTGCCTTACTTTCTGCTGTACAAAGAACCGCCCCACTAGTTTCCACGGTGTGCAACTCAGAAAAGTGACCCCGAACGAAAAGCAACCGGCCTTCGGCGGAGAGACCGTGCCGTGCTCCTAACCGACAAACTGGCCCCGACCTGCAGGCCCCGGCCTGTCCTAAGCGAATCGCCGCTGTCGGCGCGCCGCAACCTCACAGCCTCACGCCAGGCCGGGCCCTGCGGCCGCTTGGAAAACGCGGCGAGCGGAACCCGCACGCGGAAGCGCCGGGCGCACTGAGCATGCCCAGTTGCAGAGCCGACCAGAGGAGTTTTTTTCTTTTCTTTCTTTTTTCTTTTTCTTTTCTTTTTTTTTTTTTTGGTCTCAAGCAGCAGGCCTTCTCCCCACCCCCACCCCGGCCCCCCCCCCCCCCCCCGGCCTAAGCAGCTACCATGGCCGAGGTCCCCGGCGCGGTGTTGTCCCAGGCGGGTTGGTAAGTGGCGAGTATAATCGGCCGCGGGCGCGGGCCGGGCCGGAGTAGGGTTGGGGTTGGGGCGGTGGGGTGCGTGTCGGGGTAGGCGGAGGCCGCCGCCCGCCCCCGGCCTCTCCCCGGGCCCTCCGGGCCGGCTCCGCCCCCGGCGCCACGCGGAGCCGAGCTAGTCCTCCAGCTCCCCTCGGCGTGGCGGCGCGACCTGGGCCCCGGGAGGCGGGCGGCGCTCCGGGGAGAGGCCGGGGGCCGCGGGCAGGGCGGCGGGGCGGGCGGCGACGCAGGCCCGAGCCGAGCCGCGCGGGCGGACGCTCAGCGCCACCGCGCCGCTCCGGGGGTTGTTGCCGCGGCTGGACGAGAGGAGGCGAGGGCTGGAGAACGGAGTGCGGCGGAGAGGGACGAGCACGGCCGGAGCCCGCGGGCCCGCGGGAAGTTGAGGGCACAGCACAGCCCGGGCTGTTGCCGGGCCGCCTCCGTCCTCCTTATTCCAAAGTACAGGAGGGAGCAGGGGAAAGCCGCCCTCTGCGGCACACACACAACTTCTGAAGCTGAGAATGACCACATTAACTCGTGTGGATGCTCCGTAGAACTTTTCTTGAAAAGATGACGGTGTTCGGATTTTTAAAGACATGTCAAGATTTTAGGATCTGAAAACAATAAAAAAAATTATGCGAATTAAGCAGTTTCTGCAACTTCGGCCATTAGGGTTGTAAACATCCAGTTTAATTTACTAACGCTTTAACAGGCCTGCATGGGCACAGTCTGGGATGAAGGGTGGGAAGGAGGTTGAAAAAGATTTGCTCCTGCTCTCTGGAAGTTCAGTATCTTAGCGAAAAGAGGGGAAGGAGGCATTAAAACAACAAACACAAAAACGGGAAATTGTGGTAAACTGTACAGAGGTGCAGGTAAATGTGGTATGGAATTGGAGAGGAAGGAGAGTTAATTTCCTGGAGAAGTGGGCTTTGGGAGATGGTGAGGAGAAGGCTTTGTAGATACAGAGCTGCTGGAGATGAGGCACAGAGGTAGGAAAGTGCTTATTGGTTTGCAGAATTGATATTAGATCCCTATGGTTCCTCGAAGTAGAAGGGTGTCCAGTGAAGATTAAGACCTTAAAAGTTTGTGGCCAGGTTATGGAGCCTACAAGTGCCTAAAGGATGGATTTGATTTTGTGAATGAAATTTTTGATTAGAGGGCTGTAACACCTGTGTTATGAAGACGCTGTGCCTGGCTCTACTGGCACCTCATTTTACAGGTGAAGAGATTGAGGCACAAAATTGTTAAGTAACTTTCCAAAAAAAATGACATAACTGGAAAGTGGTGGAGTTGAATGGTGAGCACAGAGGGGCTGGTTCCAGCTCTGGTGCTTTTAACTGTTACTGTTCTGACAGTATTTGCTTTTAACTGTTACTGTTCTGACAGTTTTTGCTTAGAACACCATTGACATAACAAACTGTAGCGTTAAAAACTCACCTTTATCAGTTTTATTATTGTTCTTCTAACTGGAATTTCTACATTCAGTTTGTTTACCTCACAACCCTATCCTGAAAAATCTCGGATCACTCTTTTTGAGTTTTTCCCCATTCTTCGTTTGATTAACCCTTAGTTCTTCAAACTAGTTGTATGAATTCGTTTACAGTCTTTTACTGCTTTCCACCATGATCCCACCTGTGTTAGAAAGGCCAGTCTCAATATTTTGATTCCAAACACATACTAAATTGTGTTTTGGACTCTAAGATCCTTAAGGGTGGGTAAACTGCATCTTATGTTTCTGTATATCTGTAATGCCAGGGAGCTCACTACCTTGTAGGTTCTTTTTTTTTGAATTTTTGAATTTTATTTTTTTATATAGCAGGTTCTTATTAGTTATCCATTTTATACATATTAGTGTATATATGTCAATCCCAATCTCCCAATTCATCCCACCACCGCACCCCCACCCCTGCCACTTTACCCCCTTGGTGTCCATACGTTTGTTCTCTACATTTGTGTCTCTATTTCTATCCTGCAAACTGGTTCATCTGTGCCATTTTTCTAGGTTCCACATATATGCGTTAATATACGATATTTGTTTTTCTCTTTCTGACATTTCACTCTGTATGACAGTCTCTAGATCCATCCACGTCTCCACAAATGACCCAGTTTCGTTCCTTTTAATGGCTGAGTAATATTCCATTGTATATATATGTACCACGTCTTTATCCATTCATCTGTCGATGGGCATTTAGATTGCTTCCGTGACCTGGCTATTGTAAATAGTGCTGCAATGAACATTGGGGTGCATGTGTCTTTTTGAATTATGGTTTTCTCTGGGTATATGCCAAGGAGTGGGATTGCTGGGTCATATGGTAATTCTATTTTTAGTGTTTTCAGGAACCTCCATACTGTTCTCCATAGTGGCTGTATCAATTTACATTCCCACCAGCAGTGCAAGAGGGTTCCCTTTTCTCCACACCCTCTCCAGCATTTGTTGTTTGTAGATTTTCTGATGATGCCCATTCTAACTGGTGTGAGGTGATACCTCATTGTAGTTTTGATTTGCATTTCTCTAATAATTAGTGATGTTGAGCAGTTTTTCATGTGCCTCTTGGCCATCTGTATGTTTTCTTTGGAGAAATGTCTATTTTTCTTCCCATTTTTTGATTGGGTTGTTTTTTTTTTTAATATTGAGCTGCAGGTGCTGTTTATATGTTTTGGAGATTAATCCTTTGTCCATTGATTCCTTTGCAAATACTTTCTGCCATTCTGAGGGTTGTCTTTTCATCTTGTTTGTAGTTTGCTTTGCAAAAGCTTTTAAGTTTCATTAGGTCCCATTTGTTTATTTTTGTTTTTATTTCCATTACTCTAGGAGGTGGATCAAAAAAGATCTTGCTGTGATTTATGTCGAAGACTGTATAGTGTCCATTTAGCTCTGTAATCCATTTTGAGTTTATTTTTGTGTATGGTGTTAGGGAGTGTTCTGATTTCATTCTTTTACATGTAGCTGCCGAGTTTTCCCAGCAACACTTATTGAAGAGACTGTCTTTTCTCCATTGTATATCCTTGCCTCCTTTGTCATAGATTAGTTGACCATAGGTGCGTGAGTTTATCTCTGGGCTTTCTGTCCTGTTCCATTGATTTATATTTCAGTTTTTCTGCCAGTAACATAGGGTCTTGATTACTGTAGGTTTTGTAGTACAGGCTGAAGTAAGGGAGTCTGATTCCTCCAGCTCTGTTTTTTTCCCATAAGACTGCTTTGGCTATTCAGGGTCATTTGTGTCTCCATACAAATTTTAAGATTTTTTTGTTCTAGTTCCGTAAAAAATGCCATTGGAAATTTGATAGGGATTGCAATGAATCTGTAGATTGCTTTGGGTAGTATAGTCATTTTCACAATATTGATTCTTCCAATCCAGGAGCATGGTATATCTCTCCATCTGTTGGTATCATCATTAATCTCTTTCATCAGTGTCTTATAGTTTTTTGCATACAGGTCTCTTGTCTCCCTAGGTAGGTTTATTCTTAGGTATTTTATTCTTTTTGTTGCAATGGTAAGTGGGAGTGTTTCCTTAATTTCTCTTTCAGATTTTTCATCATTAGTGTATAGGAATGCAAGACATTTCTGTGAATTAATTTTGTATCCTGCAACTTTACCAAATTCATTGTTTAGCTCTAGTAGTTTTCTGGTGGCATCTTTAGGATTCTGTATGTATAGTATCATGTCATCTGCAAACAGTGACAGTTTTACTTCTTTTCTTCCAATTTGTATTCCTTTTATTTCTTTTTCTTCTCTGATTGCCATGGCTAGGACTTCCAAAACTATGTTGAATAAGAGTGGCGAGAGTAGACATCCTTGTCTTGTTCCTGATCTTAGGCAAAATGGTTTCAGTTTTTCACCATTGAGAATGTTGTTTGCGGTGGGTTTGTCACACATGGCCTTTATTATGTTGAGGTAGGTTCCCTCTATGCCCACGCTCTGGAGAGTTTTTTTTGTCATAAATGGGTGTCGAATTTTGTCAAAAGCATTTTCTGCATCTATTGAGATGATCATATGGTTTTTATTCTTCAGTTTGTTTATATGGTGTATCACATTGATTGATTTGCGTATATTGAAGAATCCTTGCATCTCTGTGTTAAATCCCACTTGATCATGGTGTATGATCCTTTTAATGTGTTGTTGGATTCTGTTTGCTAGTATTTTGTGGAAGATTTTTGCATCTATATTCATCAGTGATATTGGTTTGTAATTTTCTTTTTTTGTAGTATCTTTGGTTTTGGTATCAGGGTGAGGGTGACCTCATAGATTGAGTTTGGGAGTGTTCCTTCCTCTGCAGTTTTTTGCAAGAGTTTGAGAAGGATGGGGTTAGCTTTTCTCTAAATGTTTGATAGAATTCACCTGTGAAGCCATCTGTTCCTGGATTTTTGTTTCTTGGGAGATTTTTAATCACAGTTTCAATTTCATTACTTGTGATTGGTCTGTTCATATTTTCTGTTTCTTCCTGGTTCAGTCTTGGAAGGTTATACCTTTCTAAGGATTTGTCCATTTCTTCCAGGTTGTCCATTTTATTGGCAAAGAGTTGCTTGTAGTTGTCTCTTAGGACGCTTTGTATTTCTGCAGTGTCCATTGTAACTTCTCCTTTTTCATTTCTAATGTTATTGATTTGAGTCCCCTCCCTCTTTTTCTTGATGAGTCTGGCTAATGGTTTATCAATTTTGTTTATCTTCTCAAAGAACTAGCTTTTAGTTTTATTGATCTTTGCTATTGTCTTCTTTGTTTCTATTTCATTTATTTCTGCTCTGATCTTTATGATTTCTTTCCTTCTACTAATTTTGGATTTTGTTTGTTCTTCTTTCTCTAGTTCCTTTAGGTGTGAGGTTAGATTGCTTATTTTAAATTTTTCTTGTTTCTTGAGGTAGGCTTGTATAGCTATAAACTTCCCTCTTAGATCTGCTTTTGCTGCATCCCATAGGTTTTGGATCGTTGTGTTTTTGTTGTCATTTGTCTCTAGGTATTTTTTTATTTCCTCTTTGATTTCTTCAGTGATCTCTTGGTTATTTAGTAACGTATTGTTTAGTCTCCATGTGTTTTTGTTTTTTACGTTTTTTTCCCCTGTAATTGATTTCTAATATCATAGCATTGTGCTCAGAAAAGAAGATGCTTGATATGATTTCAATTCTCTTAAATTTACTGAGGCTTGATTTGTGACCCAAGATGTGATCCATCCTGGAGAATGTTCCGTGCGCACTTGAGAAGAAAGTGTAATCTGCTGTTTTTGGATGGAATGTCCTATAAATATCAATTAAATCTATCTGATCTATTGTGTCATTTAAAGTTTGTGTTTCCTTATTAGTTTTCTGTTTGGATGATCTGTCCATTGGTGTAAGTGAGGTGTTACAGTCCCCCACTATTATTGTGTTATTGTCGATTTCTTCTTTTATAGCTGTTAGCAGTTACCTTATGTATTGAGGTGCTTCTGTGTTGGGTGCATATATATTTATAATTGTTGTATCTTCTTTCTGGATTGATCTGTTGATAATTATGTAGTGTTCTTCCTTGTCTCTTGCAACATTTTTTATTTTTAAGTCTATTTTATCTGATATGAGTATTGCTACTCCAGCTTTCTTTTGATTTCCATTTGCATGGTATATCTTTTTCCATCCCCTCACTTTCAGTCTGTATGTGTCCGTAGGTCTGAAGTGGGTCTCTTGTGGACAGCATATATATGGTTCTTGTTTTTGTACCCATTCAGCGAACCTGTGTCTTTTGGTTGGAGCATTTAATCCGTTTATGTTTAAGGTGATTATTGATATGTGTGTTCCTATTACTGTTTTTTAATTGTTATGGGTTTGTGTTTTGTAGATCCTTTTCTTCTCTGGGTTTCCCACTTAGAGAAGTTCCTTTAGCATTTGTTGTAGAGCTGGTTTGGTGGTGCTGAATTCTCTAAGCTTTTGCTTGTCTGTAATGCTTTTGGTTTCTCCATCAGATCTGAATGAGATCCTTGCCACGTAGAGTAATCTTGGTTGTAGGTTCTTCCCTTTCATCACCTTAAGTATATCATGCCACTCCCTTCTGGCTTGTAGTTTCTGCTGAGAAATCAGCTGTTAACCTTATGGGAGTTCCCTTGTATGTTATTTGTTGTTTTTCCCTTGTTGTTCTCAATTATTCTTTGTCTTTAATTTTTGTCAATTTGATTACTATGTGTCTTGGCATGTTTCTCCTTGGGTTTATCCTGCCTGGGACTCTGCACTTCCTGCACCTGAGTGGCTGTTTCCTTTCCCATGTTAGGGAAGTTTTGGACTATAATCTCTTTCAGTATTTTCTTGGGTCATTTCTCTCTCTCTTGTCTTTCTTGGACCCCTATAATGCGAATGTTGTTGAGTTTAATGTTGTCCCGGAGGTCTCTTAGGGTGTCTTCATTTCTTTTCATTCTTTTTTTCTTTATTCTGTTCCGTGGCAGTGAATTCCAGCATTCTGTCTTCCAGGTCACTTACCCGTTTTTCTGCCTCAGTTATTCTACTATTGATTCCGTCTAGTGTATTTTTCATTTCAGTTGTATTGTTCATCTTTGTTTGTTCTTTAACTTTTCTAGGTCTTTGTTAAACATTTCTTGCATCTTCTTGACCTTTGCCTCCATTCTTTTTCCGAGGTCCTGGATCATCTTCACTTATCATTACTCTGAATTATTTTTCTGGAAGGTTGCTTATCTCCACCTTATTTAGTTGTTTTTCTGGGGTTGTATCTTGTTCTTTCATCTGGTACATAGCCCTCTGCCTTTTCATCTTGTCTGTCTTTCTGTGAATGTGGTTTTTGTTCCACAGGCTGCAGGATTGTAATTCTTCTTGCTTCCGCTGTCTGCCCTCTGGTGGATAAGGCTAACAAAGAGGCTTGTGCAGGCTTCCTGATGGCAGGGACTGGTGGTGGGTAGAGCTCAGTAAAAGTTTAATCTGCTTGTCTGCTGATGGGTGGGGCTGGGTTCCCTCCCTGTTGGTGGTTTTGCCTGAGGCGACCCAACACTGGAGCCTGCCCCGCTCTTTGATGGGGCTAACAGCGGACTCTGGGAGGGCTCATGCCAAGGAGTACTTCCCAGAACTTCTGCTGCCAGTGTCCTTGTCCTCACAGTGAGCCACAGCCACCCCCTGCCTCTGCAGGAGACCCTCCAACTCTAGCAGGTAGGTCTGGTTCAGTCTCCTATGGGGTCACTGCTGCTTCACCTGGGTCCCGATGCACACACTACTTTGTGTGTGCCCTGCAAGAGTGGAGTCTCTTTTTCCCCCCGTCTTGTTGAAGTCCTGAAATCAAATCCCACTAGCCTTCAAAGTCTGATTGTCTAGGAATTTATCCTCCTGTTGCCGGACCCCCAGGTTGGGAAGACTGATGTGGGGCTCAGAACCTTCATTCCAGTGGGTGGACTTCTGTGGTGTAAGTGTTCTCCAGTTTGTGAGTCACCCACCCAGCAGTTATGGGGTTTGACTTTATTGTGATTGTGACCCTCCTACCGTCTCATTGTGCCTTCTCCTTTGTCTTTGTATGTGGAGTATCTTTCTTCCTGAGTTCCAGTGTCTTCCTGTCAATGATGGTTCAGCAGTTAGTTGTGATTCCAGTGCTCTAGCAAGAGGTTGTGAGTGCACGTCCTTCTACTCCGCCATCTTGAACCTATCTCCTACCTTGTATATTCTTGATAAAGTCTGATAGAAATGGACCTTGGATGCCCATGCTCCTGCCAGTCAGAATTCTCTAACCAGGGTCTCTACCCAAGCTTAGTGTTCTTCCTGTCTTTGTTATTTTGTTATAAACCCTCAGCAATGTTATATTGTGGCATTTTGTGTTGCAGTTTATCTGTTTACATGTTTCTTACTCTAGAGTGCTCCTTTTGTGTGGCAGGGACTCATAAAGGCAGGAAGAACCTGTGGGGCTAACAAGACTACATATCTACAAGTTTGGGAGTAATTCCTGATGGGTCTTGAACCCACTAGACTTGTGAAGAAAACAAGAGAATGTCCCAGTCTTATCCGTGACTTGTATTAGACCTTATATTTAAGTAGATATTTGTTATGTTAACATACAGAATCTCAAAGGTGTATGCAGAGAAGAGTACTGGAAGGAGAATTTTTGACCATAGAGCAGCTTTGACTAACTCATTCCAGTTCTGACATCCTGAGTTTCCTTTGACTCTTGGGATTCTCTGTTATTGTCATTGACAAAATCATTTTTTTAGTACTTAGTACTCACTTAATTATTTGCAGGACCTCAAAAGTAATAGATGCTAAAGCACTTAAACTATTATTATCTGTTTTGTCAGCTTCACCTAAAATAGCAGGTTAGGGAAATATTTAGTGCTGAAAAGCTTATGTTTCTGAAAATGTGATCTTCATGGGGTGCAGATGATCTGTATAGACTGATCTATATTCTAGTTTATGTTATTTTTTGAGCTCATTTTTTTCTTTTAAGTCTTTAATCTTCATTATAACCCCCATAAAAATCTATATTTTAAAATGTAGCTCCCAATAGGAGCCACCTTGGCTGACTTTACAATAATGTTCTTCCTTAGTAGCCAGTAGCACGGAAGGTGTTAGGTTTGCTGATCTGAACTGAAAAGTTCTAGAAACTTTTCCAGTATAGTGATTATGTTTAAATATTGCAGGAAATTGTACATTGGTCCTTTGTAATGCTTACTTATATGCATGGAATAACTACTGAGAGAAGATATTTGACTCTAGATTTGTCTGCATAACAGATTTACTTCACTCTTTGCCTTTTTTTTTTTCTCTTGAGGTTTCCTTAAGGGTGAATTTTGTACTTCTATTAACCTTTGGATTTTTTTTTAAAACCTTTCAGAACTTTTTTTTTAAATAGAAACATGTTAAGGAAACATAATCAGCTGTGTTTAATTTTGAAAAAGTTTTTTTTTTTTAATAGAATTAGTGATTGTATAGCTTAACTCCCTCAGTGTGCAAATAAGGAAGCTGAAACACTGGTATCAACAGTTTGCTCAGAGATATAAGCGGCAGAACCATGAATACAGCCCAAATGTCTGGAATAAAGATTCAGTACTGATTTCCACTGAGTCCTGGTGACCATGTTTAAGTTAAATTGTTGGTCAAATATAACACATTTGAGAATTGAAAAGTGGATTAAAGCATTTTTTGTGATGTGTAAATTTCCTTTCCTCTTTGGGAAAGATAGGTGCTTATACTGAGGAGTGATGCTGTTGGAATCAAAGAAACCCTTACCTTTTGGTGGTTTACCTAATTGCTGATTAGGCTTATCTAAAAATCTGTTTAATTCTGTATTTTTTGAAGTCTAAGAATATCTGAAAAAGTAAGGTACTCTGTTGCATGTATTTGCCTTACCCAGAAGCTTTGAGTTGAAGACACCATAAGGAAGCCTTAGAAGTAGTGTGTTTCCATTTTATTCTGGAAGAACATATTTTCTAAGAAACCCTGGGTTTCTAACATCTGAAGTTTAACTTGGTTGTGCTTTGAGGTGGTTTTTTTTGGTGGGTAGGGCGAAGTTGGAGGGGGAAGAGAGTGTGAACACAAAGGTCCTCTTACCTTGTCCCCCTTGAATTTCACCTTCCCTTTTGGAGTTATCTCTCCTTGATTACTGGTACTACCCCCATACTGATATCCTCTGGCCCAAGTGTACACCAAACTTCACTCCCTTGGTTTCACCTTTGAACAACTAAGAAAGGCTACAAGTATAAATATCTGTATCAAAACACTACTAGAGGAGAATATTTATTTATGGGATAAATGGAGAAAAAAGATGCACAATGGCAGCATAGATTATAAAGTGATGGTTCTCTTGTCTTGAGGAGCATGCCCTGCTATTCCACATATTGCCTTGAGATAGCTGCTCTAGAGAGGTGGGACAACTTCAGGATATTTTGCTGGGATTTCTGATTCTTAGCTTTTGACCTACCCACAGATGGAGAGCTGTTTTTTACATCCCATCACCTAGAAACTTCCTCCAAAACACATCAAGACCAAGAAAGTCAGATTTCTGTTCTGTAGCCACCCCTGCACTTATCTTGTTTGTTTTTTTTCTGAGAAACACACCAATTCCCCAGGAGATTGCTGGTAAATGAGCTCAATCTTCAAGTGAGAAACGCTCTTTGTAGCGTCATAAATATAACTATACCTTCATATAATATACTGTTGGTAATAGTCATGCATAAGAGTTTATGCAAAGGGTATCAGAAGTTTTGTTCCCTCATATTATTCCAGCATAACTCTTAGGCATAAGTGTATTTGTAAAGAATTTTGGTAGTTCTTTCTAAGGTTATGTGCTAAGTGCAGGATTCTTTTATTTTCTAGAATTATAAAATACTTCATCATTACCACTTTGATATACATGTATTCTTGGTACTCTCTTTTGGAAAGGATCAGAAACATTAAGACACTTTTTAGGTGAAACAGAATAATAGACTGTGCTGAAGAACACTAGAAGAAACCAGCTGCTTTATATTTGGTTTTGGGGAGAGCTTATTGGAGACATCTTTCCATTTTGAAATATTTCCTGTTTTTTTAATGAGCATTTGTTATTGTATCTTTGGTTTATGTTGTTTGTGAAGTTATAATGTTCAAATGTAATAAGTGTTGTTGACTGTCTGTCTCAAAATATGTTACATATTACCTGGTTGCTTCTGTTGATATTGTAAAGTGTCATTAATACACAAAAAAGACTGTGTATTCTGTTAAACTGTGCAAGTTTTCAGGTTCGAAGGTGCTATTTGCAGTATTTTTTTTGGTGAATAACCTATAAATCTAGTTTTAACTGCCTGTCTTTGACTGCCTCAAGCATAAAGGGGGTATAAAAAGAAACTTGCTACCTCAGCAAGTTGAAAATAATTTTCTCCTCATACAGCAGCATTTGCTAGATCGAGTAAAAATTGCATAGTAACATTTCAAGAGCCATAAAAATATAACATATATATTTTTTGGCTTATGCTTTCTTCTTCTGACAAAACAACAATATTGGCATTTTGTCTTATCATGTTAAGTCCCATGTATCTAGAAATTCTGACTTTTTGAAAGGTATAGAATCTGGAACTAGCTGAAGAACACTTTATCTCTGTATAATTTTTAGAAGAAGCAGACTGCACTTTCAGCAACGCAAAATTTTTCTTGTAAAAGTTGAGAAAACATTGTGAAGTCATAGAGTGACAAAGAAAAGCAGAGAGATAGCAGGAAATGTGTGGTGATAAAGTAATAAAGTGAGTCAAAGATACTCATAGCAGAAGCACATTGCGATGTAGAGAAAGAGGAAAGAACAACATTGTGCTCTGGGGCTGGACAGAGCCTGCATGTACCTTAGTACTGTAATCTCTGCATGTTTCACACCCTTGCTCAATGGGTGTGAGTCTGTGCGCAAATGTGAGCGCTTCTCACTCATTTCACAGTTTTACAGCCTTTAACGTGGAGACAAATAGCTACCTTCATCTCAGTATAGTGCTACTGAAGGTATGATATCTTTACAACAATAAGTAAGTCTTTGCAGTAATGCAGGGAAATATGTAATTCTATAGTAATGTGTATACTGAAATACAAGTAGTAAATATTTGTACCTCTTATACACAAGGCACTGTGTTTGTTGTTAGGATGATGTACAAGATAGGCAGAATTTAAACATTTTATACACTGGTATTTTGCTTCCAGGGTGTTGTTGAGAGCAGTTAACCCCCACTTGGGAAGTATGAAAGGCTTTCTAGAACTAGTGATGTATAAGTAGGGTATGTTATATATGCCAACTCAATATGGTGTCTAGTCTTTGTCTATGAAAAAAAACAAGGCAGATTCATTGATGTACTCATTCATCAAATAACTATTGAACATCTTTTTGTGGCAGGCACTTTCTTTTTTTTTTTTTTTTTCAGGGTTCTACTGCATTTTCACTCACTTTCCTGAAATTAGAGAAAGAACTAGATCAGGTTGAGGAAAAACGTTTTCCTTTTATTACAAAGTAGTATTTATTTATTTATTTTTTGAGTTGAATAATATATATTATTTTATACTGCAGGTTCTTATTAGTCATCAGTTTTATACACATCACTGTATAAATGTCAATCCCAAATTGCCCAATTCATCACACAACCACCTCCACCCCACCACGGCTTTCCCCGCTTGGTGTCCATACATTTGTTCTCTACATCTGTGTCTCAATTTCTGCCCTGCAAACCAGTTAATCTATACCATTTTTCTAGGTTCCACATATATGCGTTAATATACGATATTTGTTTTTCTTCTTCTGACTTACTTCATTCTGTATGACAGTCTCTAGATCCATCCACGTCTCAACATATGAACCAATTTCGTTCCTTCTTATGGCTGAGCAATATTCCATTGTATATATGTACCACAACTTCTTTATCCATTCATGTGTTGATGGGCATTTAGGTTGCTTCCATGACCTGGCTATTGTAAATAGTGCTGCAATGAACATTGGGGTGCATGTGTCTTTTTGAATTATGGTTTTCTCTGGGTATATGCCCAATAGTGCGATTTCTCGATCATATGGTAATTCTATTTTTAGTTTTTGTTTTTTTTTTGTGGTACGTGGGCCTCTCACTGTTGTGGCCTCTCCTGTTGCAGAGCACAGGCTCTAGACGCGCAGGCACAGCGGCCACGGCTCACAGGCCCAGCCACTCCGTGGCATGTGGGATCTTCCCAGACCGGGGCACGAACCCGTGTCCCCTGCATCGGCAGGTGGACTCTCAACCACTGTGCCACCAGGGAAGCCCTATTTTTAGGTTTTTAAGGAACCTCCATACTGTTCTCCTTAGTGGCTGTATCATTCCCACGAACAGTGCAAGAGGGTTCCCTTTTTTTCACACCCTCTCCAGCATTTGTTGTTTGTAGATTTTCTGATGATGCCCATTCTAACTGGTGTGAGGTGATACCTCATTGTAGTTTTGATTTGCATTTCTCTAATAATTAGTGATGTTGAGCAGTTCTTCATGTGCTTCTGGGCCATCTATATGTCTTCTTCGGAGAAATGTCTATTTAGGTCTTCTGCCCATTTTTGGATTGAGTTGTTTGTTTTTTTGATATTGAGCTGCATGAGCTGTTTATGTATTTTGAAGATTAATCCTTCGTTGATTCGTTGACAAATATTTTCTTCCATTCTGAGGGTTGTCTTTTCATCTTGTTTATGGTGTCCTTTGCTGTGCAAAAGCTTTGAAGTTTCATTAGGTCCCATTTGTTTCTTTTTGTTTTCATTTCCATTACTCTAGGAGATGGATGAAAAAAGATCTTGCTGTGATTTATGTCAAAGAGTGTTCTTCCTATGTTTTCCTCTAAGAGTTTTATAGTGTCCGGTCTTACATTTAGGTCTGTAATCCATTTTGAGTTTATTTTTGTGTATGGTGTTAGGGAGTGTTCTGATTTCATTCTTTTACATGTAGCTGTCCAGTTTTCCCAGCACCGCTTATTAAAGAGACTGTCTTTTCTCCATTGTATATCCTTGCCTCCTTTGTCATAGATTAGTTGACCATAGGTGCGTGGGTTTATCTCTGGGCTTTCTATCTTGTTCCATTTATCTATGTTTCTGTTTTTGTGCCGGTACCATATTGTCTTGATTACTGTAGGTTTATAGTATAGTCTGAAGTCAGGGAGTCTGATTGCTCCAGCTCCATTTTTTCCCCTCAAGACTGCTTTGGCTATTTGGGGTCTTTTGTGTCTCCATCTAAATTTTAATATTTTTTGTTCTAATTCCATAAAAAATGCCATTGGTAATTTGATAGGGATTACATTGAATCTGTAGATTGCTTTGGGTAGTATAGTCATTTTCACAATATTGATTCTTCTAATCCAGGAACATGGTATATCTCTCCATCTTTTGGTATCATCTTTAATCTCTTTCATCAGTGTCTTATAGTTTTCTGCATACAGGTCTTTTGTCTCCCTAGGTAGGTTTATTCCTAGGTATTTTATTCTTTTTGTTGCAATGGTAAATAGGAGTGTTTCCTTAATTTCTCTTTCAGATTTTTCATCATTAGTGTATAGGAATGCAAGAGATTTCTGTGAATTAATTTTGTATCCTGCAACTTTACCAAATTCATTGATTAGCTCTAGTAGTTTTCTGGTGGCATCTTTAGGATTCTCTATGTATACTATCATGTCATCTGCAAACAGTGACAATTTTACTTATTTTCCAATTTGTATTCCTTTTATTTCTTTTTCTTCTCTGATTGCTGTGGCAAGGACTTCCAAAACTATGTTGAATAATAGTGGCAAGAGTGGACATCCTTGTCTTATTCCTGATCTTGGACGAAATGGTTTCAGTTTTTCACCATTGAGAATGATGTTTGCTGTGGGTTTTGTCATATATGGCCTTTATTATGTTGAGATAGGTTCTCTCTATGCCCACTTTCTGGAGAGTTTTTTTTGTCATAAATGGGTGTTGAATTTTATCAAAAGCTTTTTCTGCATCTATTGAGATGATCATATGGTTTTTATTCTTCAATTTGTTACTATGGTGTATCACATTGATTGATTTGCGTATATTGAAGAATCCTTGCATCCCTGCGTTAAATCCCACTTAATCATAATGTATGATCCTTTTAATGTGTTGTTGGATTGTTTGCTAGTATTTTGTGGTTGATTTCTGCATCTATATTCATTAGTGATATTGGTCCTTAATTTTCTTTTTTTGTAGTATCTTTGGCTGCTTTTGGTATCAGGGTGATGGTGGCCTCATAGAATGAGTTTGGGAGTGTTACTTCCTCCACAATTTTTTGGAAAGTTTGAGAAGGATGGATGTTAGCTCTTCTCTAAATGTTTGATAGAATTCACCTGTGAAGCCACCTGGTCCTGGACTTTTGTTTGTTGGAAGATCTTTAATCACAGTTCCAATTTCATTGCTTGTGATTGGTCTGTTCATATTTTCTGTTTCTTCCTGGTTCAGTCTTGGAAGGTTATAACATTCTAAGAATTTGTCCATTTCTTCCAGGTTGTCCACTTTATTGGCATACAGTTGCTTGTAGTAGTCTCTTAGGATGCCTTTTGTTTCTGTGGTGTCTGTTGTACTCCTTTTTCATTTCTAATTTCATTGATTTGAGTCCTCTCTGTCTTTTTCTTGGTGAATCTGGCTAATGGTTTATCAATTTTGTTTATCTTCTCAAAGAACCAGCTTTCAGCTTTATTGATCTTTGCTATTGTCTTCTTTGTTTCTATTTCATTTATTTTTGCTCTGATCTTTATTATTTCTTTCCTTCTGCTAACTTTGGGATTTGTTTCTTTTTCTTTCTTTAGTTCCTTAGGCATAAGGTTAGATTGTTTGAGATTTTTCTTGTTTCTTGAGGTAGGCTTGTATAGCTATAAACTTCCCCTTAGAACTGCTTTTGCTGCATCCCATAGGTTTTGGATTGTCGTGTTTTCATTGATTTGTCTTTAGGTATTTTTTGATTTCCGCTTTGATTTCTTCAGTGATCTCTTGGTTATTTAGTAACGTATTGTTTAGCCTCCATTTTTTTGTGTTTTTTACATTTTTTCTCTGTAATTCATTTCTAATCTCATAGTATTGTGGTCAGGAAAGATGCTTGATATAATTTCAATTCTCTTAAATTTACTGAGGCTTGATTTGTGACCCAAGATGTGATCCATCCTGGAGAATGTTCCACGTGCACTTGAGAAGAAAGTTTAATCTGCTGTTTTTGGATGGAATGTCTTATAAATATCAGTTAAATCTATCTGACCTGTTGTGTCTTTTAAAGCTTCTGTTTCCTTATCTATTTTCAGTTTAGATGATCTGTCCATTGGTGTAAGGTAGGTGTTAAAGTCTCCCACTATTATTGTGTTACTGTCGATTTCCTCTTTTATAGCTGTTAGCATTTGCCTTATGTATTTAGGTGCTCCTATGTTGGGTGCATATATATTTATAATTGTTATATCTTCTTCTTGGATTGATCCCCTGGTCATTATGTAGTGTCCTTCATTGTCTCTTGTAACATTCTTTATTTAAAAGTCTATTTTATCTGATATGAGTATTGCTACTCCAGCTTTCTTTTGATTTCCATTTGCATGGGATATCTTTTTCAAACCCCTCACTTTCCGTCTCTATGTGTACCTAGGTCTGAAGTGGGTCTCTTGTAGACAGCATATATATGGGTCTTGTTTTTGTATACATTCAGCAAGCCTGTGTCTTTTGGTTGGAGCATTTAATCATTCACGTTTAGGGTAATTTTCAATATGTATGTTTCTATGCCCATTTTCTTAATTGTTTTGGGTTTGTTTTTGTAGGTCCTCTTCTCTTGTGTTTCCCACTTAGAGAAGTTCCTTTAGCATTTGTTGTAGAGCTGGTTTGGTGGTGCTGAATTCTTTTAGCTTTTGCTTGACTATAAAGGTTTGGATTTTTCCACTGAATCTGAGTGAGATCCTTGCCGGGTAGAATAATCTTGGTTGCAGGTTCTTTCCTTTCATCACTTTAATTATATCATGCCACTCCCTTCAGGCTTGTGGAGTTTCTGTTGAGAACTCAGCTGTTAACCTTATGGGAGTTCCCTTGCATGTTCTTTGTGGTTTTTCCCTTGCTGCGTTTAATAATTTTTCTTTGTCTTTAATATTTGCCATTTTGATTACTATGTGTCTCGGCGTGTTTCACCTGGGTTTATCCTGTATTGGACTCTCTGCACTTCCTTGACTTGGGTGGCTATTTCCTTTCCCACGTTAGGGAAGTTTTGGACTATAATCTCTTCAAATAGTTTCTCTGGTCCTTTCTCTTTCTCTTCTTCTGGAACCCCTCTAATGCGAATGTTGTTGCATTTAATATTGCCCCTGATGTCTTTTAGGCTGTCTTCATTTCTTTTCATTCTTTTTTCTTTATTCTATTCCACAGCAGTGAATTCCACCATTCTGTCTTCCAGGTCACTTATCCTTTCTTCTTCCTCAATTATTCTGCTATTGATTCCTTCTAGTGTAGTTTTCATTTCAGTTAGTGTATTGTTCATCTCTGTTTGTTCGTTGTTTAATTCTTCTAGGTCTTTGTTAAACATTTCTTGCATCTTCTCGATCTTTGCCTGCATTCTTTTTCCGAGGTCCTGGATCATCTTCACTATCTTTGTTATGAATTTTTTTTAGGAAGGTTGCTGATCTCCACTTCATTTAGTTTTTTCCTGGGGTTTTATCTTGTTCCTTCATCTGGTACATAGCCCTCTGCCTTTTCATCTTGTTTATCTTTCTGTGAATGTGGTTTTTGTTCCACAGGCTGCAGGATTGTAGTTCTTCTTGATTCTGCTGTCTGCCCTCCAGGCACTTTCTTTTAGTATGATCAGGTGTAGTCTTAGGGGAGAAAGCCATTAATTATATATTCAAACATACCGCATCCGTAAAATATATTAGAGAGGAGAAGAGATATGGCTCCATAAGAGCATATAAAAGGGAAATTTGGTGTCTTCCTGGTGGTCAGAGAATGCTTCTATGAGACCTGGAGGATAAGTGGCAATTAGACCAAGTAGGGGGAAAGCAGCATATGCGGAGATCATATGGCAGTAGGGAGCATGGTGAGTACAAAGGACTGAATTACCAGTATTAATGGAGGTCAAGACAGAGAGGCAGTGTAGTAAGGTGGGACTGGGAGATACCCAGGGACTAGATCATGTAGCTTGGGCCTTGTAGGTCACGGTAAGTTTCATTTTTATTTTTAGGCAACAGAAATCAGTCGTAAAGTTTTATTAGGGGGTGGGAGGATTGAAGTAGGAACGACATCTTAGTTACATTTTGAGGTATCCTTGCACTGAAGAAAATGGATTGGAGCTAGGTAAGAGTAGATGGACGGGATGGTGGTGATGATTGAGATGGAGAGCAGTAGATTGATTTGAGCGATAATTTATGAGGTAAAATCGACAGAACTTTATGTGAGTAAGAGAGAAGGAAGTGTCAAGGGTTTGATTTCTTGGTTTCTGGCTTGTATACCTGAACTGAATACAGTACAGTTAGACTATTAGAAGTAGACCACATTCTTGGGGGGTGGATCTTGAATCAAAGTTGGACATTATTTGAGTGTGAAGTGCCTTTGAGTCATCTAAAGTAAGATGCCAGTTGGGTATTAGGAAATATTGCGCTGGCCAAAAAATTCATTTAGGTTTTTCCGTAACAGCTTAGAAGCGAACTTTTTGGTCAACTAAATACTAATCTTGCACTCAGCAGAGAAGACTGGGTTAGAGATATACATTTGTGGTCATTTGAGTATAGTTGATGGTGAAGCAGAGCATGGATGAGGTCATCTAAGGCTGCACTGTCCAATATAGTAGACATTAGCCATGTGTGGCCACTGAGCACTTGAAATGGGTCTAGTCCAAATTCAGATGTGATGTAAATGTAAAATACACACTGATTTTGGAGACTTATTAGTAAATATCTCTCATTAAGTTTTATATTGTTTACAGTATTGAATAATATTCTCAATATATTGTGTTAAAACATATTATTAAATTAATTTAACCTGTTTACTTTTTTAAATGTGGTCACTAGAAAATTGAAAATACATATGTGACTTGCATTATATTTCTGTTAGACAGCAGTCATCTATCATCTAAAGACCAGGCTTTGAGTAGGAAGAGGCTAGGTTCAAGCAATGACGAATTTCAGCATTTTTAGAGGACAATTAGCCTTTAAGGAGCTGCCAGAGGGGGAAAAAGCATATGAAGTCATTGACTTTTCTAAGAAGAGAAAACGGATATAATCTCTTAAGAGTTCTGTGACAAGATTATTTGATTAGGTCGTCATTAGTTTATTGACTTGCTGGTATTATAGATTGAGAGCAGTTTTTAAGACAGTCTTTATAAATTTAAGGTATCTGAAGGTCATTTAAAAAAAATTCTCCCCAAATCCCCCCAAAACTCCTCTAAATATAAAATGCAAGTAAAACTCAGTTGCAGCTTTTCAGAAGATAATCTATCATAAATATTAAGTGAACATGTTGAGAAAAAACATTTTTATTTTGCTAAATTTCTAAGCAGGACCTTGAGAAGTTTGATAAATAACCTAATGTGAAACATTAAACATAAGTATTGATGGAAGAAGTTGCTAAATAAGTTAAGCCAACATTTTATAACGGATATTGGAATTGTTTTGAGAGAGAGAGAGTTTTTTTTTTTTTTTGGCCGTGCTGAACGACATGTCTGATCTTAGTTCCCGGACCAGGGATCGAACCCACGCCCCGTGCAGTGGAAGCACAAAGTCCTAACCACTGGACAGCTAGGGAGTTACCGAGAAATAGTTGATGTATGTAAGTTTAAGTGTCCAGAAAGTTGATAGGTAATCATGATAAAGTTAATGAAATAATTTTACATTTTTCTCTAGATATATTTTTGATTTTATATTCAAGCTAAATGAATATTTGGCTTTTCTAATTAAAGTAGTTTGATTGATGCCTTGTTATTTTGTAAGCTCCAGTAAGGCAAGGATCAAGTCTTTTCATTTTTCTGTAGTATTCGTAGCATTTAGCAGGGTGTGAGGTATACAGTAGACACTTAAATGCTTGTGGAATGAATGCTAGTGTCATCTTAATTAGTCCCTGTATCTTTCATCATATTGTTTTTGTGTTTTCCAGGAACATAAAATTTCTTCAAGCTTTTTGTAGAGTAGAAAATTGTTATTTCTGAAGTGAATGTTGTGAAATGAAAAAAAAAACAGTTTTATAAAGAACGTAATCTCCTCAGAAATATAGGAAATAATCTTACACAAATACTTCTCTATTGATACTTATTTCTAACTGAATATAAAGACATATACTTACAAGTTTAGATGTAAATTTTGGAATATGTTGATAAAATTTCTTTGGGACAACCAGCTGTTTCTGTGGGGGCTTTGAAATGTTCTTTCTCAAAGCAGTGTTAATTAGAAACTTTTCAGAAGCTCATTAAGTTAGTATATGTTTGTCCTAGGCCCTAATTATTTCTTTATACATTAGATATTTTATGAGATATGCTACTAATTTTTACTTGTCTTTTTGATATTTTAGAATTGTTAGCTTCGGGTCCCTGGTTAGAAAGGTGTTAGGATGATGAGATTGTAATTCCTTCTAGGACCTTTGATGAGGCAAAGAAGTAGGCATTTAGGCATGTTGTAGTCTAGTAAGCTGGCATAGGCTCCCTGTCCACCTGAAGACACTGCCAAGCACACGTTGCTCTTTTGTTATTTAAATTATGAACACCAAAAAGGACCATGTATATGTTACTAGTTAGAATACAAAGCATGTGAAATAGGCTCCTTCTCAGTATCCTTTTTCAGTGGCCCTTTCTGCCTGAGCTGAGAGCCCAAGTTGGTATAAAGGGGCTCCTAGTCTTATTGGTTTCCCATGATCTTTTGTCCAGGCTGCTTGCTGATTTCTCAGTCTGTGTCACTGTCATCTATGAGCAATAGTGAGATTTCTTCAGGGCTATGTTTATTTGACTTCTTTTCTCAGTTGAGCTTCTTGGGGAGGGACGGGGTAGGTTAATACCCATGCTCCATCAGAATCTTCTTTCCTTGCTACGTTTGTAAGTTTTACAGGATCAGCATGTACTGTTTCCTTATTTTGGTTGCTGATAAATTTTTTGACTTGATTTTTCTGGCTGTGGTTGTTTTCTTTGTTTTTACTATTTTTTCCCTTGTTCACTTAATTAGTTACACATCCATCAGAAGTTCTTATGAGCATATATTAATTAGGTGTTTCTTTGATAATTAAAAATTGATAAATAATAAAGTATTATGTATACCTAATTAATTGCTATACCAATACCATGAAATTTTGGTGCCCTGTTTTGTGTCTTTGTTTACATCCTTGTTGTTGCAAAGTGATCACCTAACATAACTTATAACTTTGTTGGTAGACATACTTAGCTGCTCTTTGCTACATTATACTCATTACATTTTCTACCAGTTACATAGACAAGGTTTGTTTTGTAGTGATAGTTCACAATTAAATTTTATCTTCATAAAATTAGATGTACATCTTAACAAATTGAGAGTTTAACAAATTGAAATTTTGATTTGACATCATGAAAAAGATAATCCAGTGTAGTGGTATAGAATTTAATGGGTACAGGGTAATGAGAAAGGACTTAATATTTGAGTGATACATGACAGAAATCATGTATACATACTGAAATCTGATTGAAAATGCAGTAGGGCCTCGAAGTTTTTGCCAGTTTATATTTATGTGAATGAACATTTACAATGATATTATTTTAATTAAAATGCAAAAACTGGCCCAAGATAGACCCTTGTAATATTTAGAAAACCGCTCTGTATTAGTTAGATTGAAGGCTAGGCTGCTGTAATAGAGGCCCCTCATTACAGAGGGCTCAAGAATGTAGCCTCCTTTTCTTCTGTCACAAAACAAAGTGATGGGGAATTTTGCTTTGTGCTGTCATTTAGGGACCTGGGTTCCTTCCATCTTACTGATTTGTTGTCCTCTTACCCCTGCTACTTCAAGTGAGGTCCTCAGACCAACAGCATTGGCATTACCTCATAGTTTATGTGTAATGTAGAATCTCAGATCTCCACTACAGACTTAGTAAATCAGTACCTGCATTTTAAGAGGATTCTCTCAGTGTTTCTTCTGTACATTAAAGTTTGAGAAGCACTGCTCTAGGGCCTTGTCATTGTCATCATGGTCAAAGCCTTATCTGAGTTTCAGGTAACAGGAAAAGGAAAGACAGCAGAGAGCCATAGAGTCGTTGTTCCCTGTTGGGGAAGGTGGCACACATCATGTCCTTGGTTTCCAAGAACTTTCGTCTCAATCTGCCTATAAGGGATTCTCAGAAATGTGGTTTAGTTCAGTGATTCTCAAACTATCTGCCAGTTTTAAAAATATCCAGTTTCTCACAGATCAGGAATTTTGTAAACTGTGAAATCTTTCAGCAATGTCAGATTGCTTCTAAATGCTTACCTCAGTTTCTGTACTTATCCCATCATGGTGCACTAACAAAGAGTTTGAGAATTGGCACTGCACCGACGCATGGACACACGGGTCATGTATTCTACCTGGATACACTTTCAATTTTTCACTCAGTGATGCTGTTCAAATTATGGTAATATTACATGAATTGGTATGAATGAATGAGGCACTGTATTTTTGGCCTTTCATACTTTTTGATTTGATTTACTTGCTAATATTCTTCTACTTAAAAAATTATATTATTTTACTTAGTTTTTGCCACTCTGCACGGCTTGCAGGACCTTAGCTCCTGGACCAGGGATTGAACCCAGGTCCCGGCAGTGAAACCACTGGACCACCAGGGAATTCCTGAAAAATTATATTATTTTAAATGATAATCTTATATTTGTAAAGGACTTCTCAGCTTGCAAAGCCCTCTTTCCCTAATGATATGTCATTCCATAGAAGTAGTATGTATGTATTATATTTGCTTATAAAAGGATATTGTAAGCTTTCCTAGTTTAATCATGTTGCTGATACCTAGTATGGCACGTCAAAGGAGGATGTTCATGTTTGTTATGAGATACCTTTCTAATGTATTTTGTAACATTCTTATACTTTTAGTTATGAATTAATACGAACTAATATTAATTTACAATTGGTGTTATGAGACTTACCTGTGTCATTACCATATTGGCTTGACATGGTTTGAATTATTCCTGCCTCAACAGGTTTTTATGGAAAATAAAATTGAATTGGACTGTTGGTAGTCTTTTAAAATGTTTTACCTTATCACAATAACTTTCATGTGTAAATTGAATTATTTATAGTTACTGGTAATGCTTTATGCAAAAGTATATTTTAAAAATGTATGATTATGTATTTCTACATATTAAAGACACATACTTTTAAAGTGGAAAGTAGCCTAATGTTTGACTAAATGTTTTTGTTATATTCAACATGCTTGTTGTTGTTTTGGCCTGCCCACTGTTGTCCTGCAGCACCAATTTTTTTCCCCTCTAAGTACCCAGTGTACATGAACTAATAGGTCAGCAGAAAGTCTGCATAGTGAAATTGCCTAGAAACAGGCTTGCAAGCTTGAATCAATTTGTTTGAAACTGAGATTAATAAATTACATGGTTTTGAATAGTTAAAAGTCTATATTAGAATTATTAATTAGAATTAGATAATTAGAATTATATCACAAAACTGGATTATCGTGAGGGATTACTGAGGAAAAAATATTACAAAAACACTACTATGTACCCTTGATCTTCAGTTAGATTTAGACCTACTTTTTTTTTTTTGGCTGTGCTCTTGCAACTTGTGGGACCTTAATTCCCCGACCAGGGATCAAACCCAGGCCCTCAGCAGTGAGAGTGCGAAGTCCTAATCACTGGACTGCCAAGGAATTTCCAAATTTATACCTATTTCTTGAGAAGCAGTATGGTTGGTGGTTAAGACAAGGGCTCTGAAGTCCAAGTCTCTTGAGCCAGGGTCATTCCTGGTTCTGCCACTGAGCAGCTGTAAGCCTGATCACAGTAATTAACTGCTTGCTGCCTCAGTTTCCTCATCTGTTAAATGGTGTCAATTGTAGCACCTATCCCATAGTATAGTTACGAGGATTGGTGAGTTAATACACACAAAGTGTTTAGAACATTGCTTGTCATATGCTAAATGCTCAGTAAATACTTGCAGTTCTTCCTATTGTATGTTAAGCCTGGACTCTCATAACTTAGGTGATTTGCACATATATGGATTTCTGATATTGTTTCACTTTTAGGAAAAGCTGTCCTTTACTCTTTTAGAATACATTATATAGTCTCTAAAAGGGATCCTTTGATAAAGAAAAAAATCTTTATGTCAAGGATTTTGAATCTCTTAAGTATATTCTTATCATTTGGTAATCTTATAAATAGTGTTTCAAGTTAAAGATAAAATTGTAGAGATAGAATATTTATTTCATATAATATTTAATTATTTCATTTGTAAAGGAAGAATAGAAAGACATTTGAGAGAGGAAACTCAATATGCAGTCTCTTATTATGGATTTGAATTTAGTAAGTATTTGCCTTTATTTTTGTAAATAAGGTTTTTTTTTTTTTTAATTTTATTTATTTATTTATTTTTGGCTGTGTTGGGTCTATGTTTCTGTGTGAGGGCTTTCTCTAGTTGCGGCGAGCAGGGGCCACTCTTGATCGCAGTGCGCGGGCCTCTCACTGTCGCGGCCTCTCTTGTTGTGGAGCACAAGCTCCAGACGCGCAGGCTCAGTAGTTGTGGCTTATGGGCCTAGTTGCTCCGCGTCGTGTGGGACCTTCCCAGACTAGGGCTCGAACCTGTGTCCTTTGCACTGGCAGGCAGATTCTCAACCACTGCACCACCAGGGAAGCCCGTAAATAAGGTTTTTACTTGAGTAATGAGATGTCCTCCTCAAAAATTAAATGTTTGGAATCAGCTATGTAATATGTAAATTTATGGGACAATATAATTTCTTTTAAATTAAATACATTTTGAGAGAGGTATCTTCTGAGTCTAGTTTTTGAAGAAAGAAAGATCGTGTAGCTTTACCTTAAGTAGGGGGTTGGCAAACTATGGCCCGTGGGCCAAATTTGGCCTGCTGCTTGTTTCTGTAAAGTTTTATTGGAACACAACCAGACCACGCTTTTGGGCCGTGGGACAGATTTGAGTAGTTGTGACAGAGATCATATGGCCTCAAAAACCTACAATTTTTACTCTATGACCCTTCATAGAAAAAGTTTGCTGGTCTCTGCCTTAAGTAATTAGTAAAATAGTCCATTATTACTTAGAAAACACTGAAGTTTGCACAACTAGTACATGTTACTTGTCCAATATTTGGCAAAAATAACTTTCCAAAACAACGACAGTTCTTGTTCTTGTCCTCACTACTAATGATTGGTATGAATGGTGCTGGCTCACAGATTAGTAAATCCTCACTATTTGATAGGAATGTGCCGGTACTTGCAATGGGGCTTTCTATCAAATACAGAATTGTCAGGTGTTTTTGAAATGGTCTAATGATTTTAATAGACCTTTTCCGTTATGTCCTAGGACAGGTAGAAATCCTTCATTGGTTTCAAATGAGAATTTCTATCACAGCTGGACAACTTTTGGATTTTATAGAAAACCTAGAGCACAGGTAGTTTTTAATCAAATCAGTATTGCTGAAGGGAAGGAAACGGTGTGAGGTTGAAAAACCTCTTAAAACATATCAATCCTGAGTAAAATATAAAAGTTTGTCTTTAAATAAAATATATGTGGTAGCCAATCATTTAAATTAGCCTGATTTATCTGTAACAAGCTGATTATTTTAGGTTAGAAATTGAACTTATGAAAAAAATAACTCCATGCCTCGATTTGACAAAGTTGGTGAAGTTTTCTAACAGTGGTCCAGGGACTAGGCATGAACAGTCTAATATAAAATGCAATTTTTCAATATCTGTTGCCATCCTCATTCATATTTTTCCTTTTTGGAAATGTGTCCTCACACTTGTAGAATTACCAGTCCCACCATGTAGATTCATGTTTGCTGGGATCCAGTGCACAATATCCATTTTTTGACATTACTTTGATTACAGAAGTTACTGTTTCATCAGAACTTTTACATTTCATCTAACTACTTTGGTGTACAGGGGCTATAACTAATATGGTGATTATAAGCAAACATGCCGTTTAACAAATGTAACCAACTAACAGGCAAATGCCATTATTGAGAAAACTGGGCCTTGAATTCTAGCTAAGTTAAACATACCAAGGCAATCTTTATAGTTCATCCACACAAATAATATAATAATTTTGAAGAATACATTAGTTTTTCTGTACAAATCATGATTAATTTTATATGTCAAATTGTGAGATGTAAACAAATAAAATTGCTTCCTTTTCTCAAATGGCCAAACTTTGTATGGATGACTTGGTGGATCTCCTGGGAACCACCCTGGTCCAGAGACCCATGGAAAGTTTTAAATCAGGGCAATGAAAAGATCAGATTTGCTGGGTTTAAAAAGATCACTCTGGCTTTTATTTCAAGCATGGGTTAATTGTCAGGCAGGGACAATTTGAAGAAAAACAGTCTTTAGAGGTAAATGTCATCAATGAATTTTTTCTTAGTTCCCTTAAGAATTGAAGAAATGGAAAACTCTGGTTGGCTGTCAGTGTCTTTGACTTGTCTCCCTACCCTACTCTGCCCCAGTTTAAAACTAAAATCAGTTAATACTGTTTACTCTGTTAGTGTTAGTGCTGGTTGTTTCTTGGTGTCCTTTCATAAGGGTTTATAAGTTTGTTGGATGCCTAAAAAATTGTGCTTTGTAAGTTGATAAGTAGTGATGTAAGATTTAACATGGTGTGATGTCAAGTTATGGCAAAAATGACCTACTTTATTTCAACTGATCCCTTCAATAAATAACGTATCTCTCTAAGTGTAAAGGAAGATGAGGAAGTCCATAATATGGTTTTTAGATCTAAATTTCTGAAAAGTAGTAGGGACATTATTTTTCTTAACTGATCAACCACTAATTCCGTTCTTATTTTAGTGCTATTTCCAGGCCAATATGTGAGTGAAGCTATATTTAAAACATTTGTTTAGTAAGTAGATATTTATTAAGCAAGACTGTCTTTTCTTTCAAGATCTGAATTTCTTTTTGAAGAAATTATTTTGTGAATGCCTTTTCTGGTATTTTTCTTTGGTTTGAAAGTTACCGTTGTAATGTTGAGCACATGTATGATTGTGTGCATATGTAGAATTCTTTGAACCAGTCTTTATATTACTTTCTACCTTTTTACCTTTATTTATTTACTGTTCCATCTGTTGTCTGCTGCAGTCTGGCTTGCGCTTCTTCCATGCTACTGAAATGCTTTCGCTGAGGTTACCAGTGACCTCCCAGTGAAGTATATTTCAGGCCTTTCCTTACTGACCTCTGCTACATGGGATGGTATTGGTCAACCTACTTGAAATTCACTATTCCTTGTATCCCCTAACACTGCAGAATTCTTGTTCTCTTCATCCCTTTCTGATTATTCATTTGCTGTCTTTTTATGGTATTCTTGTCCCGCCCTTCTCTGCCTTTTCTTATCTTTCCTGTTGGTACTACCAAAACTATGTCTTTGTTCCACTTTCTCATTCTTTTTACTTTAACTGATAAATCTCATTTGTTTTCATATTGAAACTAATTTTTATATGCTAATGATTCCTAATGCCTAGGCCTGTATTTGAAAAGGCACCCTTGTATATGAAACACTTGCTACTTAACTAGGTATCACAGAGGCACTTCAAACTCCCCATGCCTCTAACTGTGCTTCTCTTTCCCACTTCTTCTCTTTACACTTTGTCTTAGTTTGTGGCACACTCATCTTACCAGTCACATGGGAGTCATTTTTGACTCATACCATTCTCTTACATTTAAATTAGGTGTTGGTCCTGCCAGTTTACCTTCTAAATATTATTCCACCTCAGGCCTTCATTCTTGGGAACACATTAGTAGCCTCCTCACTGTTTTTTTTGTTTCCTCTTTTAAATCCATTTTTTCTATGGCTGTTAGTATGAGTTATCTAAAATGGTTGTCTAATCTTCAGATCTCTTGTTACATACAGGATGAACACTGTCTTCCTTACACAGGTTTATATGGCCTCTTGTTCTTTCTCCGGCTTCCTTTCTTGCTCCTCTCTTCCTGTAGTGTGCTGTAACAACATCAACCTGCTTGTGAATCTTTTGTGTACATGGTATCTCGTGTCCTGCCATTGTACCATTTCTCATAATGCTTTTCTCCATTTGAGTTCACTCTTGCCTATCATTTTAAGCTGTCACCTGTTACTGGACTTCTTTTCTGATGGGAGGTCCTTCCTCTGAGCTCTTGTAACATTCTGGCTCTAACTCATTGGGTTATAATTATTTGTATGTGTCTCTTCAGGTTAATTAAACATCACTGGAACTGAACTTATTCGAGGTCAGTGACCATGTTCCTTTCATCTTTGAATTCCCAGGACTAAGAACAATGTCTGTCACAGAGTAGGGAGTCAACAAATGTTTACTGAATAAAGTGATTAGATTTATATCATGTGATATCACTTATATGTGGAATCTAAAAAAAAAAATAGTTCAAATGAACTTATTTGCAAAACAGAAATAGAGTCACAGAAGTAGAAAACAACTTATGGTTACCAGGGCCGTAATGGAGGGTAGGGGTAAGTTGGGAGATTGGGGTTGACATATTCACACTACTGTATATAAAATAGATAACTAATAAGGACCTACTCTATAGCACAGGGAACTCTGCTCAATACTCTGTAATGACATGTATGGGAAAAGAATCTAAAAAAGAGCAGATATATGTATAACTGATTTTGTTGTACAGCAGCAAAACTAACAACAGAAACTAACACAGCATTGTAAATCAATTGTACTCCAATAAAATTAAAAAAAGATAAAGTGATCGGACTTTTCTTTTTAAATTTCAGCATGATTAACATACATTATAATGTGCAGCTTTTAAGTGTTTAGTGCAATAGGTTTTGATAGTTGTATAGCAGCCACCATCCCAAACAAGAGACAAAACATTTCCATCACCCAAGAAAGCTTTCTCATGCTCTGTCCTTTCCACTGGCCTGTTGCCCCCAGGTCATCTTTTTCTGACATCTGTCATCCTGAATTTTTTCCTGTAATTGGACATCATAAAAATGGAGTATTTTTTGTCTGATTTTTTAGAATCTTAACATAATGATTTTGAGATTCATTCATGTTCTTGCCTGTAGCAGTAGTTCATTATTTTTTTATTGTTGAGTAGTACTACATGTTTGAGTATAGCATAATTTTTAAGTCATTTTCCTCTTGATAGACATTTTGGCTGTTCCTAGTTTCCGGTTATTAGGAATAAGACTGTGACCATTCTTGTACAAGTGTTTTTTTGTGGGTGTGTGTTTTCATTTCTCTTGGATAAAATATCAAGGAGTGGAAATAGTTGCCCATAGGGTAGACTTATGTTTACCTTTATTTCCAAAGTGGCTGTGACATTTTACACTCCAGCCAACAATGTATGAGAGCTCTGGTTTCTCTATTTCCTCACCAGTGTTTTCAGTCCTTTTAATTTTAGCCATTCATGCTTGAGTGAAATGATATCACATTGTGGTTTTAATGTGCATTTGCTTGATGACTGAAGATGTTGAGTATGCTTTCATGTGCTTATTGGCTGTTTGTATACATTCTTTTTAAAAAATTGTATCGAAGTATAGTTGATTTATAATGTGTTAATTTCTGCTGTACAGCAAAGTGATTCAGCTATATGTGTGTATATATATATATATATTTTTTATATTCTTTTCCATTATGGTTTATCACAGGATATTGAATATAGATCCCTGTGCTATACAATAGGACCTTGTTGTTTATCCATCCTGTATATACTAATTTGCATCTGCTAATTGCAAACTCCCAATCCTTCCCTCTCTCACCCCCCTGCCCCCTCACCAGCAACCACAAATCTGTTCTCTATTTCTGTGAGTCTGTGTCGTAAATATGTGTATATATTCTCTTTTGAAGTATCTATTTGAGTCTTTTGCCTATTTTTTTAAAAATTGGATTGTTGGATTTTTTTGTTGTTGTTGTTGTACGCGGGCCTCTCACTGTTGTGGCCTCTCCCGTTGCGGAGCACAGGCTCCGGACGCGCAGGCTCAGCGGCCATGGCTCACGGGCCCAGCCAATACGCGGCATGTGGGATCTTCCCGGACTGGGGCACGAACCCGTTTCCCCTACATCGGCAGGCGGACTCTCAACCACTGCGCCACCAGGGAAGGCCGGATTGTTGGATTTTTTTTTTTTTTTTGCGTTACGTGGGCCTCTCGCTGTCGTGGCCTCTCCCGTTGTGGATCACAGGCTCCGGATGCACGGGCCCAGCCGCTCTGCGGCATGTGGGATCTTCCTGGACCGGGGCACGAACCCGTGTCCCCTGCATCGGCAGGTGGACTCTCAACCACTGCGCCACCAGGGAAGCCCGGATTGTTGGATTTTTAATATTGATTTGTAGAAGTTGTTTATATGTTCTAGATACAAATCTTTTGACTGATACACATACTATGAATACTTTTTCCATCTATGGGTTTTCAATTTATTTTCACTAATGTTATTTTTTGATATTAGAAATGTTTAGTTTTGGTGAAGATCAATTTTATCAGTTTTTTCTTTTATGATTATTGCGTTTTATGACCTGTCCAAGAATTGTTGCCTATCTTAAGTTTGTGAAAGTGCTCTAAAATTTGCTTGCAGAAGCTTTAGGGTTATATTTAGGTATATGACCAAATGAATTTTGGTGTGTGGAGTGGGAAAGAGGCTGAGTTTTATTTATTTATTTTTTTATACAGGATTCAGTTTTTTCAGTAACATTTGTTAAAAAGATTTTCTTTCCCTATTGGATTGACTTGGCGTTTTGGTTGAAGATCTGTTGACCATATTTTGTGCATCTATATTTAGTTTCTATTCTGTGTCATTGTTTTGTCTGACTATCCTCATGCCAATATCACAGTCTTGATGAATGAAGCTTTATAGTAGTGCTGATATCAATTAGTGCAAGTTTTCATCTCTTCTTTCAGTATAATTTGCCTGTTCTTGATCCTTTGCATTTCCATATGAATTTTAGAATCAGCTTACCTATTTATTGAACAAAGCTTGCTGGAACTTATGATAGTTAGAAAATGATGGTAGTGTAGTTAACAGCCTCCAAAATCGCCTCTCAAACTATACGTAAGAAAATTCTATGTAAAAGCTTACTCTCAACATTATGTGAAGGTGGAGAATGCTGAAACTATTAAATAGCTGAGGGTAAGAAAGAAAGTTAACAAACACCAGTACCATTGTTCCACACATTCCCACTTCAAACTTGTCCCACTGTGGGGCTTGATGATTCAGGGCTATAGGGAAAGCAGAGGAGAGATGCCAGTGGCTTGAGGGTGAAACCAGAAAGATGAAATCTACCCTAAAACTGAAAATACTAAAGTAACTTGACATGTCAGGAAGGTATTTCAAATTATGCATATATTAAAGGGGCAGGTTCCAAATAAAGGGCCAGGTGGGAGATTTAAAGAGATAGTTGTTGTATAGTGGGCCAGGCATGCAACTTAAAGAGATAGATGGTTATATAAAGGAACAGGCATGTGATTTAAAGGGATAGACTCTATTTAAAGGGTTAAGATTGATTTCAAAGAGCATGCACTATTCAAATGCATAATCTTACAAATACATAGCTTCTGGGAGACAAAAAAGGCAAAAGTGTAGGAAGTAGTTTCCTTTGGCATTTGGATAGTGAAGAGGAAAAAAATAAGGGGAAAGTTAGAATCTTACAAGACAACTGAATCACAAATTGCAGGACTTACAAAAACTACTTTGGCCCCCCCCTCCCCACCACTTAAGGAAACAGACCAACCAACCACCCCATTATAGTACCTGGTATTGATAGGAAAGGGTGACATTAGACTAGAAATACTGTAAAACAGGTCAACAGCACAAAAAATGAAAAAAAAAGTTTCTAAATCAGGAAACAAATTTGTACACAAATTAACTGAGGAAAATTCTCCTCAAATACACACCATGAAGTATTAAAAAAAACTGTAAATTGATACTCCAAACACAATTAAATTTACTCTAATAAACATCTGAGAATATGAAAAATCATTTTAATCAGAAATTCAAAAACTGAAAACAGAAATGGACAATAAAATTGTCCATTAAAAAAAGAAATTAAAAAAAGAATTGAGTTCAGAAAAGAAATAGAAGAAAATGTCAAAATTATTCCAGAAATGAAGAATATATTCCAAGATGCCAAAGGGATAATAGACTAATATGAAAATTTAATGAGCATCAAAAAAAAAAAAAAAAAAAAGGAAAGTAACCATGAGAATTAAAATGACATAAGGAAGTAAAAAATGTCAGAAAAAAAGTAGTGGAAATGGAAGAATTAGTTAGGGAAGGAATAATATTTGTTTTCTTGGAATCTCTGAAGAAGAAAACCAAAACAATTGAAAAGAGCTAATACCTGAAACTGTAATTCAAGAGAACTTTCCAGATAGAAAAGATCTGAATCCACACATTGAAAGTATACCAAGAACCTGGAAAAATTAATCCACAACATGTAACTCTAATACATGTTAGTAAAATTATTATATTAAAGATAATAAACTCCTTAAGACTCCATGTAAAAAACCCAAATAACTTAGAAAGGCAAAAAATTATATAGTTAACCTTTAAACAATGTGGGAGTTAGGGGTACCGACTCTCCACGTGGTTGAAAATCCATGTGTAACTCATGGTCAGCCCTCTATATCCACAGTTTTGCATCTGCAGATTCAACTAACCACAGATAGTATAGTATTACTATAATATTTATTGAAAAAAATCTGTGTATAAGTGGACCTGTGTATAAGTAAGCAACAACCCATGTTGTTCAAGGGTCAACTCTACTAGCATCAAACTTTTCAAAACCAACATACAAAGCAAGGCAAAGTGGAACAGTGTTTTAAAAAAAGTCAATGAAAAAATAATTCCAGATTTTATATACAGTGAAGCTGGCCTTTAAATATGGTTATATAAACATAGTTTTCAGCAAACCAGAACTTAGGGAAATCTCTACCCCTCAGTCCTTCTTGAGGAATCTAGAAGGTGAGCTTCATCCAACCAGCTGGTGATTGGGAAAAATTCACCAAAAGGACTGATGATGAGCATTTAAAAAATGTATGAATATACATATAACACTAAAACAAGATTGGTGTGAGAATGGACTACTAATATAAAAGTATTATATATTGTGACAGCATTAGAAATAATGTAACTGGAAAACAGGAGGGAAATGGAGAGGGGAGGGGGAAAATAGGGCAGTAGGTATTTAAGAATATCAACAGTAGGTATTTAAGAATATCAACATGATAAATCATACATTAAAAAGTTAAATGAGAAAATGAGACTCAAGGTAATTAAAAAAAGGTATAAGTACAAAGGCACTATGAAAACAAAAATACAGACCTTTGTAAAAACCAAAAAAACTTTCTTTAACAAAATAGCAAAGAATACACATCCTGTGGCTAAAGAAACATGCTAAAAATAACAAAATACACAATTTATAAACTATGATGAAATTGAGACCAAATATATCAGTCATAACGATCAACATAAATGGGCTTTACTGAAAAATTAAAAAAAAATGTTGGTTCATGTAACAAAACCCAGTATGCTGTTTGTAAGAGACGTAATGTGATTCAGAATAGCTGAAAATAAAAGGATGGATAACAGTATACCAGACAAATGGAAACAATATGAGAGCAGGGATAGTGATTTTTATATCAGATATGGCAGAATTCAAGTCCAAGAACATTAAATGTGACAGAGAAGGTTAATGCTTAAACCCACACTCCACAGTTAAGATGTTACACTTATGAATATTTAGTTTATCAACCACCTTTCAGAAATAAAACCCACAGGAGATGTAGGGACACATAGATAGAAACATACCAATAATAGATTTTAATATACCACTTTCATTAGTAGACAGATGAAGTGTACCAAAAAAAAAAAGGAGATAGAAGATCTAAATAATAGAGTCAATAAGATTGGTATTTGGTGCATACAGAGCACTACACCTTGAAAATAGAGAATACATGTTTCTATTGAGTGGCCATGACACATTGACAAAATTGGTTATATATTAGGTCTCAAGACAATAATTTTCATAAAGTAGAAGTATTACAATTATTGATTACAATGCAATAAAACTAGGTTTTATTACCAAAAGCAAAAACAGCCTCTTCCACCCAGAAATTTAAAAATTGATTGAACAACTCCTTGGTAAAAGGGGAACTAGAACAGAAAGTCCAGAATTGGACTTCCTGTTTAGACACCAAAACAATGGAAACTCAGTATATGGCAAAGGTAGTGTATCAGTCTGGTTCCAATAAGGAGAGTGAAACCAACATGGTAAATTGAACAGAGAAAATTTCATGTAAAAATTATGAACTGTAACAGGAGATTGGAGTAACGAGGAGTTCTAAGAAGCAAAGAGAATTTAAAAAAATATAGCAATAGAGGGTATAAGGAGCAGCCACTACGCCTGAGGAGGAAGAACTTGCCTTGTCCTGGGGTCTGAGATTCATTCCTCATTGAAGAGGGTACTGAATGGGAGAGAAGTTGCTGTGGTCCTGCACTGGCAGAACCTGCTGGAAATCACTCCTTTGGAACTTCTAAATCTACCTTCTAAGGTGTCAGGGAAAGCTGGTCACAGGAAAGCTGGTCATAGGTAGTTTAAAAAGATTTTCTATATTTACCTACATGTTTACCATTTCAGATGCTTTTAATTCTTTCCTGTGGTTTCATCTTGTATTATTTTGCTTAATAAGATCAATAACCTCTTATAGCATTTCTTGTATTGTGTGTCTGTTAGTGGTAACTTCTCTCAGCTTTTATCTAGGAATCTCTTATTTCATTTTCCTTTTTGAAGGATATTTTCTCTGGATATAGATTTATAGGTTGTTATCTTTTTCAGTTATTTAAAGATACGGTTTTATTTTCTCCAGAATGAATTGTTAGTGGAAATTCTTATATTTTTTTCTCAGTATATGATGTGTCTTAATTCTCTCACTTCTATTAAGATTTGTTTTTTATTATTTTTTCCCCCAGCAATTTAACTGAGATGTGCCTTGCTGTAGTTTTCTTTGTGTTTATTCACTGTGAACCCCACAGTGTTGAGTTTTTGCATCTTTGGTTTGTTATCTTTCATCGGTTTTGGAAATTATGCAGGTGTTATCTTTTCATACACTTCTTCTGCCTCATTTTCAATTCTATTTCTTTTCTAGGTCTCCACTGACATTTCATGTTAGACTCTGTTATCTTGGATTTTCCATTCTGTTAATTTTCTACCTTTTTTCTTTTTTTAGTTATCTACTTCCTTTTTAACCTATGTTCAAGTTCACTAATCCTTTCGTCTTTTGTGTCATGTTTACTGCAAAGCCTATCTATGAATTCTTTATTTCTAACTTGTATTTTTTATTTTTAGCATTTCTATTTTTTATAGTTTATATATCCTTTGAAAGTCCTCAGCTCTTCCTGCTTACTGTTCAGTTTTTTCCATGAGATCTTTTTATTTTTATCATAGCTAGCTTCAAGTGCCTGCCAGTTTTGACATTTGCTTTATCTATGGTCTGTTTCTACTGCCTATTTCATCTCTTGATTGTTTTATATATATATATATATATTTGCTTTATGGTATGCCATATAATTTTTGATTGCAGGCTAGACTTTTTGTATAAAAGAACTGTAGAAAATGAAATAAATAGTATTCATTTCCATACCCTTCTTCTAGGTTTGGGAGAGGGGTGGGATGGGGAAGCCTGAGGTAATGAGATTTGAGGTTATGATGGCTTTTTTTCGGTGTTAGTTTGAGTCAGGTCACCACTGGTTTCAGGTGCTTTGAGGATAGGATCACAGTTTTCTCTTCAGCAGGACCTGGGATCTTAGCAGTGTTAACTTCCAGAGTTCTGCTCTTCCTTCAGCTAAGCTGCCAGCTATGAAACTGTGGGAGATCTGTTTCTCTGTTTTGCTGCCCAGCTCTCAGATTCATGATTCATGTTCTACTTTCTATTGCTCTCTAAACTCTTTTGCCTGTTTACTCTGTTAAAGCCTGGAGAGCCTTGGAGTAGTTTCTTTCAGCTCTCCTATCTCACTGCCTGTAGTTTAAAGCTTGGAGTGCCTAGAGATGTGGGAGTGAGGAATGTGGGAGGAGATGAGAAGTTCTTGCTTCTCTCTTATCCTGCCCATAGTTATTTGCAGTTGAAAGCCTGAAGTGTTCAGAGGGTACCTTTCAGATACCCTGCTGTGGACCCAGCCTTCTGCCCTCTGTACCTAAAAGCCCAGATTGCCTCTGATGGACTTTCTCCCCCCCACCCCCACCACCTCCCATGCCCCCTCTTCCCCCGCCTCCAGCTTTTGGCATACAATGCTTGAGCACTTGGTAAAAGCCTGTGTGAGAGTTGGCCATTAATTGCAGACTTGCTTGTGGCTGTAAATCCTTGGGATTCTTTTTTTTTTTTTTTTTTAAATCTTTATTGGAGTATAATTGCTTTACAATGGTGTGTTAGTTTCTGCTTTATAACAAAGTGATTCAGTTATACATACACATATATTCCCATATCTCTTCCCTCCTGCGTCTCCCTCCCTCCCACCCTCCCTATCCCACCCTGCTAGGTGGTCACAAAGCACCGAGCAGATCTCCCTGTGCTATATGGCTACTTCCCACTAGCTATATATTTTATGTTTGGTAGTGTATATATGTCCATGCCACTCTCTCACTTTGTCACAGCTTACCCTTCCCCCTCCCCGTATCCTCAAGTCCATGCTTTTTTTTTTTTTTTCCTTAGATTCCATATATATGTGTTAGCATACGGTATTTGTTTTTCTCTTTCTTATCTGTGAAGCCAGACTGTATGTGGCTGTAAAAAGTTGAAAGTCTGGCCGATTTGTCTTTCTTCAAGTGTGGTAAATTCCTCTTTCTTCAGAAAGGATGGAACAATTTTGTGTCTCTTTTATGAAGGACTGGCCACCCTCTAGAATTTAGTTCATGTAAGTTTCTTTGTGGCCTCATTGCTCTGATGGGTTTAAAAACCTGTGATTTTGTAGTTTATTCAATTTGTTTTGTTCATTTGGTTGAGAGTGACCGTCTCTTGCTGCTTTGTGGAACACAGTGTTTCTCTTTATATTTCTAATTTTGTAGAACTTTCTTAATGGTAAAAGAATGTGGAATTAATAACCAATGAATCATCCTTTTAACTTTTAAAATTTCCTTACAGTTTCCTTAAATGTTTCAAGTTTTGTACACTTGAAGCAGAATATTGACTAGGTCTACTCTTAATTTGAAAAAAATGAAGGCTAGCTCATTGCCCTAGAGTATCATTGAGCAAAGTAATGTTATTTTGAATGTATCTCTTCGTAATTGTGACTCAGAGGTTCTGAACAGGAAGATACTTGGTCATGTTGTCCAATCCCTTTATTTTACCCATGGGAAAATATCTTTATGTTCTAGCTGGTCATAATGAGTTTGAGTGTGTTATCTAGTTATCTATAGCCATTGCTTTTTTGTCTTTTAGCACAATGTTTATATGTTTTAGACTTCTACTTTGTAATTTTTATCTGTGGTGAATATTTTATTTATTCAGAATTTAATTTGAATTCTAAAATGTTTAGAAAAGACAGATTATTGCTCTGGAGTATTAATTATTAGTGTTTATCTCTTCTGTAATATAAATGGGATATACATATAAACGGATTTGTGTTACACAGATATTTACTAAAACAGTACATAATATTGTGAATGTAGTGGGTTATTAAAGTATAGATAGTAGTCATGAATAATATTTTCCTTTGAATTGTTTTATGCAGCAGAATATACTTTTTCACAAAAATTGGACTTTGATATTAATTTTTTTATTGAAGTATAATTGACATACCATAATAGTTTCAGGTATACATCGTAGTAATTTGGTATTTATATGCATTTTGAAATGGTCACCATGATGAGTCTAGTTACCATCTGTATCATAAAAAGTTATTGTAATATTATTGACTATATTCCCTATGCTGCACATTACATCCCCATTATTTACTTTATAACTGGAAGTTTGTACTTCGTAATCCCCTTCACTTATTTCACATGCCCCCAGCAATACTTTACTCCCCCTCCATGTTTTATGTTTTTTACATCACATTTTATATCTTTTTATTTTGTGTACCCCTTAACATTGTAGTTATAGTTGATTTTACTACTTTAGACTTTTAACTTTCATGCTAACTTTATAAGTGGTTGATCTACTACCTACTGTATACCTGCCTTTACCAGTGAGATTTTTTTCAGTGATATTAATTTTTGAGATATATGATTCCAGTGCAAATAATTTAAATTTCTTTTAATTATAAGAATAAGCTAATCTTCATTTCAGATATGTAACAAGTAGGAATGAATGGCCACTTGTTTAGTCAGAGAAAGGTAAAAATATAAAGTGCAGTCTTTCAGGAATAGATGCCAGCACAAGCTTTGTTTGATAGTTTTATAAATGATTGAGAGTGTAAGACAGCAGAAAAATTTTTAGGTTGCCAGAAGCTTTTCTAACTGGTAAAATGCTAAATTCATGGGAATAAAGATAAGGAGGATCTTTCAATGAGCACATATTTGCATATAAAGGCTAAATCTTATTAAATATAAGATAAATATACTTTATGTATTTATTTAAACAAGCTACAGGCCCAATCTTTTCTTCACTCTTTTCTAAGAAATGTTGACTGAGTTATAAGTGGCCTTAGATAACTAGAGTCTCATGTACCTTTTACAGAGAACATTGCAGTACTGTGACTTTTTTTTCTTGTATCTGCCATAAATATACTTACAGAATTTAAAGTTTCCTTCCACTTTCCTTCTACCTTCAGTTAACTCTGCTTATTTCCTTCTGCCTCAAAACCTTTATGGCATGAAGTGAGGTATGATTACTGGGTCAGTAACCAGTTCATACAGTTCCTTAGGCTAATAGAATAGTGTTCAGCCCTCCCTTCCTCCCTTCCTTCCTTCCTTCCTGTTACTTTCCATTTACAGTTATTATAAAATATTTCTATATTCTTTGTGTTGTACAATACATCCTTGAGCCTATCTTACACCCAATAGTTTGTACCTTTACTATCTCCTATCACTATGTTGCCCCTGACAACTGGTAACCACTAGTTTGTTCTGTTTTCTGTGAGTCTGCTTTTTTGCTATATTCACTAGTTTGTTCTATTTTTTAGATTCTCCATATAAGTGATATCATACAGTGTTTGTCTTTCTCTGTCTGACTTACTTCACTTAGCACAGTGCCCTCCAAGTCCATCCATGTTGCTACAAATGGCAAAATTTCATTCCTTTTTATGGCTGAGTAGTATTCCATTGTATATATATACCACATCTTCTTTATTCATTCATCTGTCAATGGATACTTAGGTTGCTTCCATGTCTTGGCTATTGTAAAGAGTGCGGCTGTGAACATAGTGGGGCATGTATCTTTTAGAATTAGAGTCTTCTCTGGATATATGCCCAGGAGTGGGATTGCAGGATCATATGGTAACTCTGTTTTTAGTATTTTTAAAGAACCTCCATACTGTTCTCCATAGTGGTTGTACCAATTTACATTCCCACCAACAGTGTGGGAGGGTTCCCTTTTCTCCACACCCTCTCCAGCATTTGCTGTTTGTAGATTTCTTGAGGATGGCCATTCTGACCGTGTGAGGTTATACCTCATGGCAGTTTTGATTTGCATTTCTCTAATAATTAGCAATATTGAGCATCTTTTCATGTGCCTCTTGGCCATTTGTATGTCTTCTTTGGAGAAATGCCTGTTTAGATCTTTTGCCCCTTTTTTGATTGGGTTGTTTGGTTTTTGATATTAAACTGTATGAGCTGTTTTTATATTTTGGAAATTAATCCCTTGTCGGTCGTATCATTTGCAAATATTTTCTCCCATTCAGTAGGTTGTCTTTTCGTTTGTAGATGGTTTCCTTTGCTGTGCAAAAGCTTTTAAGTTTAATTAGGTCCCACTGTTTTTTTTGTTTTTATTTTTGTTTTTATTTTCACTACTCTAGGAGTTGGATCCAAAAAAATATTGCTGCACTATATGTTGAAGAGTGTTCTGCCTATGTTTTCCTGTAAGAGTTTTATAGTATCTGGTCTTACATTTAGGTCTTTAATCCATTTTGAGTTTGTTTTTGTGTATGGTATTAGAGAATGTTCTAATTTCATTTTTCTACGCGTGGCTGTCCATTTTTCCCAGCACCACTTATTGAAGAGACTATCTTTTCTCTGTTGTATATTCTTGCCTCCTTTGCCATAGACTAATTGACCATAAGTGTGTGAGTTTTTTCTGGGCTTGTTCTCCTGTTCCATTGATCTATGTGTCTGTTTTTGTACCAGTACCATACTGTTTTGATGACTGTAGCTTTGTAGTACAGTCTGAAGTCAGGGAGCCTGATTCCTCCAGCTCTGTTCTTTCTGAAGGTTGTTTTGGCTATTTGGAGTCTTTTGTGTTTACGAGAGAGTGGCATGGACATATATACACTACCAAACGTAAAATAGATAACTAGTGGGAAGCAGCCGCATAGCACAGGGAGATCAGCTCAGTGCTTTGTGACTACCTAGAGGGGTGGGATAGGGAGGGTGGGAGGGAGGGAGTCGCAAGAGGGAAGAGATATGGGAACATTTGTATATGTATAACTGATTCACTTTGTTATAAAGCAGAAACTAACACACCATTGTAAAGCAATTATACTCCAATAAAGATGTTAAAAATAAAAAAACAAAAGTTTTAAAATTATTTGTTCTAGTTCTGTAAAAATGCCATTGGTATTTTGATAGGGATTACATTGAATCTGTGGATTGCTTTAGGTAGTATGGTCATTTTAACAATATTGATTCTTCCAATCCAAGAATACGGTATATCTTTCCATCTGTTTGTATCATCTTCAGTTTCTTTCATCAGCGTCTTAAAAGTTTTAGTAATAATTCTTTAGCCGTTCTTTTACTGAGTTTGCCATTTCTCTCAGATACCATATTATTATGGTATTATTATTTTCTTATTTTGTAAATGGGAGTAAAACAGTACTTTCCTCACAGGGTTTTTATGACAATTACATGACATAATACATGGCAAATGATTAGTGTGCTATCTGACATTTAAAAGCACAGTAAATACTTGCTGATATTATTGTCGTCACAGTTGTTATCATCATTAGCATCATCATCATACCCACCCCATCATCATTTCCATTTGTCTGTTTTGACAATTACTATCATATTTTACACACTACTTCTTATCACATGGCATTTAAACTTGTGCAGTAGCCTCCTAACTGATACTATTACCTCCAGTTTCTGTCCCATCCATGTGGTTTATTTACACTTTTCAGGCAAATCTACCTAAAATAGAATTTTTAATCAGGACACTGCCCAGTTCAAGAATCTCTCTGCATTGCTCATAGACTTAAATCTTGCTTTGGTATTTAAATAAGTCATTTTACTTATTTAAACTTTATAGTAGGTTTTTATTAAGTATTTGTTGAATAAGTTGAATCAATGGTTCTATTATAGCACTTAAAAATTAGGTTACAGTGCAATTTCAGTGTATCTGTAGTTGATGTTAGTATTCTGTTTTCATTTATGTAAATTTCTTCTTGTAAAAGGTAATCATTGATTTTTCTAAATGTAATTGTTTCTAAACATGATTGTTAGAACTTCTATCAAAGTAATGTACCTTTATAGTTTTAAAAAAAATAAAATGATACTGAAGGACTTGTAACGAAAAACAGTAGTTCCTGGCTTAACCATCTTTCTCCCCCTCCCCCATCCTACTTTAACTCTTAAATGTTTCTGATGGTTGTTGTCTTCTTTTAATATAATATGCTTTTATCAAGCTGTCTTGACTTTATAAGTTTTAATTTTATTTATCTGCCATATATGAATATTTAGCCTTGTTCTATGATTTATCTGTCCTCTCTAATAAATTATATTATTATTTTTAGGAGCCCATTACTTGCTTCCCTTCTTACTTATCTGTATTTATATAGTATCAAGGTAGATGATATGTACATTTTGTCATGTAACTACAATTAAATCATTGTTATTTTTCTACTGGTTGACACTGTAGCTGCAGTTAAGTTTATAGTGTTTTTATTAATGTGACTATAAATTTTCTTTTTAAAAAATCATGTAAATAAGCTCTGATTTTATATTCTTTCTTAAACAGCCTTTTGTATCTCCTGGAGTTTCTAATTCCCATTTTTTTCCCCTTGCATTGCTTGGTATTATCATTTCCTTCAGTTCTTTTAAGATAGTGGTTCTCAATTAGCAGCAATTTCCCCAACTCTCCGCCTCCTTCAGGACACTTGGTAATGTCTGGAAACATTTTTGGTTGTCCCAGCTTGGGGAGTGCTACTACCATCTAGTGTGTAGAGCTCAGGACTGCTGCTAAACATCCTGCTCTGCACAGGGCAGCTTTCTTGGGTTGGGTCCATTTTCTGGTTTTGTTCTCTTTCTTAGTTTATTTCATTTCCTCATTAGATTACAACCTTATGTAATTTAATTTCCTGTGATGGAATTTAATTTCCTATGAATGGATAAAGGTCAATTTCCTGAGGTATTCCATATCTGAAACTATGTTTTGCCCACACACCTGAGTGATATTTTGGATACCTATGGGGTTATAAGTGGAAATCATTTTCTTTCATCTTTTTGAGGACATTAATCAGAGTAAATTTGGTGTCAGCCTCACTCTTCTTCCTTCTTGCCTTTTTCCCCCTTCTTTTTATTTTGTCTGTAAGTTTTTTAGTATTCCCTCTCTATATCCCTTGCATTCTGAAAATTCAGTTACATGTCCAGGGTCTCCCCCCCACTACTTATTGTATTGGGAATTTCCCCTTCTTACTGAGTTTTCTCAAGTCATTAATTATGTCTTATGTTTGCTTTGGGAAATTCTCTTACTTATTTATTTTTTTCTCTGCTAGTTTCTTCAATACTGTTTTTTGAACTTTTATTAGGTGGATATAGAATCCCCCTGGATTAGTCCTTTACGTTCTCTTCTTTCTGGAAATAAATAAAGCAGAGAGATTAATATACTAAAATCAGTGTTTTAAATACCCAAAATTGACTATTGTTAGCTAGTTCAATGACTTTTTTTTAATTTTAAATAAAAAAGGGAAGTTTCAGATAGAAATTCTCTTTACCCTTTCCCTTACACATGTTCAGTCTGGTCCCCTTCTTTCCCTTTCCAGAAGCAACCCTGTTATGATTTTTGCATGTATTCTCTAAGGTCATTAAAGAGTGTATTTATCTATATGTGTAAATAAATAACATGTAGGATTGCTTAGTAGATAATTTAAGAATTTATATAGTTACTGTTTTACAGCCTGTTTTTCTGTCTTCTGTCCATGCTGGTGTATATAGATCTATTTCTAAGCTCCCATGGACAGGGCCTTTGTCTTGCTAACTGTGGAATCCCCAGCACCAAGAACAGTATCTGGCAAATAGTAGGTATGATGTATGTATTTATTTTTTATTTTTTTAAACTTTTCTTTACTTTTTAAAAATTTTAAAATAATTTTTTCTTTTTCTTTTTTATTTTTTTAACATCTTTATTGGAGTATAATTACTTTACAATGTTGTGTTAGTTTCTGCTGTATAACAAAGTGAATCAGTTATACGTATGCATATATCCCCATATCCCCTCACTCTTGTGTCTTCCTCCCACCCTCCCTATCCGACCCCTCTAGGTGGTCACAAAGCACGGAGCTGATCTTGTGTTACGCAGCTGCTTCCCACTAGCTATCTATTTTACATTTGGTAGTGTATATATATCAACGCCACTCTCTCACTTCATCCCAGCTTACCCTTCCCCCTCCCCATGTCCTCAAGTCCATTCTCTACATCTGTGTCTTTATTCCTGTCTTGGCCCTAGGTTTGTCAGAACTTTTTTTTTTAGATTCCATATATATGTGTTAGCATATGGTATTTGTTTTTCTCTTTCTGACTTACTGCACTCTGTATGACAGACTCTAGGTCCATCCACCTCACTACAAATAACTCAATTTCGTTTCTTTTTATGGCTGAGTAATATTCCATTGTATATATGTGCCACATCTTCTTTATTCATTTGAATAAAGTGTCGATGGACACTTAGGTTGTTTCCATGTCCTGGCTATTGTAAATAGTGCTGCAGTGAACATTGTGATACATGACTCTTTTTGAATTATGGTTTTCTTAGGGAATATGTCCAGTAATGGGATTGCTGGGTTGTATGGTAATCTATTTTTAGTTTTTTAAGGAACCTCCGTACTGTTCTCCATAGTGGCTGTATCAATTTACATTCCCACCAGCAGTGCAAGAGGGTTCCCTTTTCTCCACATCCTCTCCAGCAGTTATTGTTTGTAGATTTTTTGATGATGGCCATTCTGACTGGTGTGAGGTGATACCTCATTGTAGTTTTGATTTGCATTTCTCTAATGATTAGTGATGTTGAGCATCCTTTCATGTGTTTGTTGGCAATCTGTGTATCTTTTTTGGAGAAATGTCTATTTAGTTCTTCCACCCATTTTTGGGTTGGGTTGTTTGTCTTTTTGATATTGAGCTGTATGAGCTGCTTGTATATTTTGTAGATTAATCCTTTGTCAGTTGCTTCATTTGCAGATACTTTCTCCCATTCCTCATAATGTTGATTCTTCCATTCCAGGAACATGGTATATCTCTCCATCTGTTTGTATTGTCTTTAATTTCTTTCATCAGTGTCTTATAGTTTTCTGCATACAGGTTTTATGTCTCTTTAGGTAGGTTTATTTCTAGATATTTTACTCTTTTTGTTGCAGTGGTAAATGGGAGTGTTTCCTTAACGTCTCTTTCAGATTTTTCATCATTAGTGTATAGGAATGCAAAAGATTTTTGTGCATTAATTTTGTATTCTGCAATCTTACCAGATTCATTGATTAGTTCTAGTAGTTTTCTGGTGGCATCTTTAGGATTCTCTATGTATAGTATCATGTCATCTGCAAGCAGTGACGGTTTTACTTCTTCTTTTCTGAATTGGATTCCTTTTATTTCTTTTTCTTTGACTGCTGTGGCTAAAACTTCCAAAACTATGTTGAATAAGAGTGGTGAGAGTGGGCAACCTTGTCTTGTTCCTGATGTTAGTGGAAATGTTTTCAGTTTTTCACCATTGAGAACGATGTTGGCTGTGGGTTTGTCATAAAATGGCCTTTATCATGTTGAGGTAAGTTCCCTCTATGCCTACTTTCTGGAGGGTTTTTATCATATATCTGTGTTGAATTTTGTCGACAGCTTATTCTGCATTTATTGAGATTATCATATGGTTTTTATCCTTCAGTTTGTTAATATGATGTATCACATTGATTTGCGTATATTGAAGAATCCTTGCATTCTTGGGGTAAAACCCACTTGATTACAGTGTATGATCCTTTTAATGTGCTGTTGGATTCTGTTTGATAGTATTTCGTTGAGGATTTTTGCATCTACATTCAACAGTGATGTTGGCCATAGTTTTCTTTTTTTGTGACATTTTTGTCTGGTTTTGGTATCAGGGTAATGGTGGCCTAGTAGTATGAGGTTGGGAGTGTTACTCTCTGTTCTCTATTTTGGAAGAGTTTGAGCAGGATAGGTGTTAGCTCTTCTCTAAATCTTTGATAGAATTCACCTGTGAAGCCATCTGATTGGGCTTTGGTTTGTTGGAAGATTTTTAATCACAGTTTTAATTTCAGTGCTTGTGATTGGTATGTGTATATTTTCTGTTTTTTCCTGGTTCAGTCTCAGAAGGTTGTGCTTTTCTAAGAATTTGTCCATTTTTTCCAGGTTGTCCATTTTATTGGCATATAGTTGCTTGTAGTAATCTCTCATGATCCTTTGTATTTCTGCAGTGTCAGTTGTTACTTCTCCTTTTTCATTTCTATTTCTGTTGATTTGAGTCTTTTCCCTTTTTGTTTTGATGAGTCTGGCTCATGATTTATCAATTTTGTTTTTCTTCTCAAAGAACCAGCTTTTAGTTTTATTGATCTTTGCTGTCGTTTCCTTCATTTGTTTTTCGTTTATTTCTGATCTGACCTTTATGATTTCTTTCCTTCTGCTAACTTTGGGGGTTTTTTCTTCTTTCTCTGATTGGTTTAGGTGTAAGGTTAGGTTGTTTATTTGAGATTTTTCTTGTTTCTTGAGGTAGGATTGTATTGCTATAAACTTTCCTCTTAGAACTGCTTTTGCTTCATCCCATAGGTTTTGGGTCATCGTGCTTTCATTGTCATTTGTTTCTAGGTACTTTTTGGTTTCCTCTTTGATTTTTTCAGTGATCTCTTGGTTATTTAGTAGTGTATTCTTTAGCCTCCATGTGTTTGTAATTTTTACAGTTTTTTTTTTCCTGTAATTGATATCTAGTCTCATAGTGTTGTGGTCGGAAAAGATACTTGATACAATTTCAATTTCCTGAAATTTACCAAGGCTTGATTTGTGACCCAAGATATGATCTATCCTGGAGAATGTTACATGAGCACTTAAGAAGAAAGTGTATTCTGTTGTTTTTGGATGGAATGTCCCATAAATATCAATTAAGTCCATCTTGTTTAATGTGTTATTTAAAGCTTGTGTTTCCTTATTTATTTTAATTTTGGAGGATCTGTCCATTGGTGAAAGTGGAGTGTTAAAGTCACCTACTATTATTGTGGTACTGTTGATTTCCCCTTTTATAGCTGTTAGCATTTGCCTTATGTATTGAGGTGCTCCTATGTTGAGCGCATATATATTTATAATTGTTACATCTTCTTCTTGGAATGATCCCTTGATCATTATGTAGTGTCCTTCTTTGTCTCTTGTGACAGCCTGTATTTTAAAGTCTATTTTGTGTGATAAGAGAATTGCTACTCCAGCTTTCTTGTGATTTCCATTTGCATGCAATATCTTTTTCCACTCCCTCAGTTTCAGTCTGTATGTGTCCCTAGGTCTGAAATGGGTCTCTTGTAGACAGCATATATATGGGTCTTGTTTTCATATCCATTCAGCCTATGTCTTTTGGTTGGAGCATTTAATCCATTTACATTTAAGGTAATTAATGTAATTAATTATGTATGTTCCTATTCCCCTTTTCTCAATTGTTTTGGGTTTGTTTTTGTAGGTGTTTCCCTTCTCTTGTGTTTCCTGCCTAGAGAAGTTCTTTTAGCATTTGTTGTAAAGGTGGTTTGGTGGTGCTGAATTCTCTTAGCTTTTGCTTGTCTGTAAAGGTTTTATTTCCTCTGTCGAATCTGAATGAGATCCTTGCTGGGTAGAGTAACTTGTTTGTAGGTTTTTCCCTTTCATCACTTTAAATATGTCCTGCCACTCTCTTCTGGCTTGCAGAGTTTCTGCTGAAAGATCAGCTGTTAACCTTATGAGGATTCCCTTGTATGTTATTTGTTGCTTTTCCCTTGCTGCTTTTAATATTTTTTCTTTGTATTTAATTTTTGATAGTTTGATTAATATGTGTCTTGACGTGTTTCTCTTTGGATTTATCCTGTATGGGACTATCTATGCTCCTGCACTTGATTGACTATTTCTTTTCCCATATTAGGGAAGTTTTCAAGTATAATCTCTTCAAATAATGTCTCAGTCCTTTTCTTTTTCTCTTCTTCTGGGACCCCTATAATTCAAATGTTGGTGCATTTAATGTTGTGCCAGAGGTCTCTGAGACTGTCCTCAATTCTTTTCATTCTTTTTTCTTTTTTCTGCTCTGCAGTGGTTATTTCCACTATTTTATCTTCCAGGTTACTTATCCGTTCTTCTTCCTCAGTTATTCTGCTATTGATTCCTTCTAGAGAATTTTCAATTTCATTTATTTTGCTGTTCGTCATTGTTTGTTTGCTCTGTAGTTCTTCTAGGTCCTTGTTAAACGTTTCTTGCATTTTCTCCATTCTGTTTCTAAGATTTTGGATCATCTTTACTGTCATTACTCTGAATTCTTTTTCAAGTAGATGGCCTATTTCTTCTAAATTTGTTTGGTCTGGTGGGTTTTTACTTTGCTCCTTCATCTGCTGCGTATTTCTATGTCTTCTCATTTTGTTTAACTTACTGTGTTTGGTGTCTCCTTTTTGTAGGCTACAGGTTTGTAGTTGCTGTTGTTTTTGGTGTCTGCCCCCAGTGGGTAAAGTTTGTTCTATGCGTTGTGTAGGGTTCCTGGTGGAAGGGACTGGTGCTTGTGTTCTGGGAGATGAGGCGGGATCTTGTCTTTCTGGTGGGCAGGACCGTGTCCAGTAGTGTGTTTTGGGGTGTCTGTGAACTTATGATTTTAAGCAGCCTCTCTGCCAGTGGGTCGGGTTGTGGTTCTATGTTGTTAGCTTTTGGCATGGGGTGTCCAGCACTGGAGCTTGCTGGTCATTGAGTGGAGCTGGGTCTTAGCATTGAGATGGAGATCTCTGGGAGAGCTCTCACCGATATTTCATGGGGCCAGGAGGTCTCTGGTGGTCCAATGTCCTGAACTCGTCTCTCCCACCTCAGAGGCTCTGGCCTGACAGCCGGCCGGAGCACCAAGGCCCTGTCAGCCACATGGCTCAGATGAAAAGGGAGGATAAAAAGAAAGAAAAAAGTAAAATAAAATAAAATGAAATAAAGTTATTAAAATAAAAAAATGGCATTAAAATAAAAAATAAAAATGTAATTAAAAATAAGAGCCACCAAACCAATAAACAAATCCACCAATGATAACAAACGCTAAAAACTATGCTAAGATAAACATAAAAATCAAAAACTGGTTAGGCACATACAGCAAACCCTGTCTACAATTGCTCCCAGAGTCCACCGCCTTAATTTTGGGATGATTTGTTGCCTTTTCAGGTATTCCACAGATGCAGGGTACATAAGTTGATTTTGGAGATTTAATCCGCTGCTCCTAGGCTGCACAGAGAAATTTCCCTTTCTCTTCTTTGTGCAGCTCCTGGTGTTTGGCTTTGTATTTGGCCCCGTCTCTGCATTTAGGTTGCTCTCTGGCATTTCTTGTTTGCCCAGAAAGGAGGGGGTTAAAGGAGCAGGTGATTAGGGTGCTCTGGCTCACTCAGGCTGGCGAGAGGGAGGGGTACAGAATGGGGGGCGAGCCTCTGGCTCAGAGGCCAGTGTGATGTTCTAATAGTCTGAGGCATGCCATTTGTTCACCAGGTGAAGTTTTCCCTGGATCACGGGACCCTGGCAGTGGTGGGCTGCACAGTCTCCTGGGAGGAGAGGTGTGGATAGTGACCTGTGCTTGCACACAGGATTCTTGGTGCCTGCCACAGCAGCCTTAGCGTTTCATGCTTGTCTCTGATGTTTACACTGATAGCTGCAGCTCGTGCCTGTTTCTGAAGCTCATTTAGGTGGTGTTCTGAATCTCCTCTCCTCACGCACCCTGAAACAATGGTCTCTTGACTCTTACGCAATTCCAGACTTTTTCCCAGACTCTCTCCTCGTTAGCTGTGGCCCACTAACCCCCTTCAGGCTGTGTTCACGCAGCCAACCCCAGTCCTTTCCCTGGGTTCTGACCTCTGAAGCCTGAGCCTCAGATCCCAGCCCCTGCCCGCTGCAGTGGGTGAGCAAACAAGCCTCTCAGGCTGGTGAGTGCTGGTCAGCACCGATCCTCTGTGTGAGAATCTCTCCGCTTTGCCCTCTGCACCCTTGTTTCTATGCTCTCCTCCGTGGCTCCGAAGCTTCCTGCACTTCCCACCCCGTTTCCACCAGTGAAGGGGCTTCGTAGTGTATGGAAACCTTTCCTCCTTCATAGCTCCCTTACAGTGGTGCAGGTCCCATCCCTATTCTTTTGTCTCTGTTTTTTCTTTTTTCTTTTGCCCTACCCAGGTACGTGGGGATTTTCTTGCCTTTGGGGAAGTCTGAGGCCTTCTGCCAGGGTTCAGTAGGTGTTCTGTAGGAGCTCTTCCATATGTAGATGCATTTCTGATGTATTTGTGGGGAGGAGGGTGATCTCCACATCTTACTCCTCCGCCATCTTGAAGGTTCTCCCAGTATATGTACTTCTTAGGTAAAGTAATATAGTTTATTTTTAACTGCTAAGTAGTAGTCAACTGTATGAATATACCCCATTTCACATTTTATTAATTTACTCCCTTACAGATTGACAGTTTAGGTTGTTTCTAATTTCCATTTTTCTTATTACAAACACTGTTGTAGAATATCCTTATATTCATCTCCTTGTACGTTTGTTTGAGATTTTTATCAAGAGTGCTTATCTAGGGTTGGAGTTGCAGGGTTGTAGAAAATAAACTTTATATTTATCTAGATACAATGAAATTACTTTTCATAGTTTCTTGGTTTTAAAATCATGGTTTTAAAACAAGTTCTCTTCATATTTTTTTTTCTTCCTTTAAGTGCTCTGCACCCTGGAGCAATAGTTTTATCTTATTTTTCCTTTCAGATTATCAACTTTTCAAAATGATTATGTGAGGCATCAGGATCCATTCTTTTGAAATCCTTATAAGAGTTAACCTTTGATTTTTAAGTTATATTGCCAATTATTCCTCCCTTTAAAAAATAACTTTTTGAGGTAAAATATACATAACATTAACCATTTTAAAGTGGACAATTTAATGGTTCTCTTCCATTTTCTCTCATCTGCTTCTCATTTTTCTTTTACTCCCTGAGAGATTTCTTTGATGTTTTCCAAACTTATTCTTGGGTTTTTGATTTCAGTAAGTATTTTTAATTTCTAGGAATCCTCTTTGTTCTTTAATGTTTTTCATAACACCCTATTCTTTTATTCATGTTTCTTTTATAGATGCTTAATAATTTTCATGACACTCTGTTTTTATTTGATATCATTCTTGACTTTCTCTGAGGTAGGTAATCAGAGATCCTCTCCCTTTCTGAATTACTTCTGTTTCCTCTAGTGCCATTTTTTCTTTTTTTTCTATGTTTTATTCTTGATCTCTGTTTCTCATGTTACAGATGTTCCCCAATTATCCATGGTATTTGGTTATTAGTTCACATTTGAGAATTAATGAGGAGAAACAGTCTTTATCACTGGGAGGGGCTTTTAGCCTGAAAGGCTTTGCTCTGGAGTGAACAAGTGGATCACTTAATAACTCACTTTAGGACCCGTAAAAGCTAGAATTGGGGTGGGCTTATTTGTTCTGTGGTACCTGGTACTCATATTTGCTATCTTGTTTCTTCCCAAAGAGAATTCAGTTTCTTTAAAGAAAAACTGTGTGTGTATTTCTTTCTTTTTTGTTGTTTTTGTTTTTGTTTTTTATTGACAAGCACTTGGTTGCCAGAGTTTGCGAGTCTGCCCTTGAGTAATGGAGGGTGAGAGAATGTTGACCATTTTCCTTCTTTACCTTTTTTCCCTTCTTATTCCTCTCCTCTCCCTACTTCTCTTTTGTTTCACATATAATCCCACCCTGAATCCATATTCCAGTCTACAAAATAATAGATGTTTTAAAAATTTCAAGAAGTTTCACCCCAGTGATGGGTAAAGCCCCAAGCTGAAATATCATAAGGCAGTGTGACTGTCAAATGCGTGAAACACAACAAAGTGTCAAGGATGTCTGGATTCCGCTCTGAATAAGGAAATTAATAATGGGTTACCTTACAGGGTTCTGTATCAGGGCAGGCCTTAACATTTTGGAATTCATCTGGGAAAAGAGGCAAACTGAATGAAGGGCTCTTAGGGACTTTATAATTTGATGCCAGACTTTCTCAGGCTTGATTTTATTTATTAAGTTTTCAAGCTCATTTATTAAATTCTTCTGTGAGACAGGCACTGAAGTAAGCACTTTTCACATGTTAGGACATTTATTCTTCAACCTTGTTGAAGAAGGTAGTACTATTTTCATTTTACAGATAATAAACAGAGGGGGGGCTCAAGGAAATCAACTAGTTCCTTTAAAAAATTATTTCTTTACATATGCCCTTTCACAAAATGTGTTCAGTTTATCAGATATTTATTAACTACTTCTTGTGAGGCAAGCGTGGTACTAAGGATACCTTACCTTAAGGAACTCTGAAGTGGAGAGGACTGGTCTTTTATACAAGTAACAAAATACAGTGACAAATTGTGAAAGAGCAGTGATTGAGAAAAATGTTCAGTTGAAGCCCAATCCTGATCGAAGAAAGGCAACAGAGGAGGAGGCTTTTAAACTACATCTTGAGGAACGACTAAGGATTTGTTGGAGATGGGGTGAGGGAAGGGGGAAAATAAAAGAAAGTGTAAAGGTGAATGACATGGTTTTGGAGTAGTTGGTAACTTAGTGTAGTCTAAGGTAACTTGTTGGTCAGGGCCCGGTGGTGACACGTCTGGGAATGAGGCTGGAATGGATGACTGGAGCCAAAGTGTATGTAGTTGTCTTCCTGTATGCCTTGTAGATGACTTTGCCAGCTTTTTTTCCTTTGTTGGTCTTCTTTTATTCATTCAATGAATATGTATTGAGGACTACTACATGCCAGAAGTTTCTGTTCTAGAGGCTTCTCTCTTCTCACTTACATGCTTGCTCTGGGCTACGTAGTATCTTATTAAGCCATATTTGCCGTTTTCATGCTGACAATTCTCCACTGTTTCTCTCTAGCTGAGAATAGTGTCCTGAACATCAGCCATCTGCAGGACATTTCCATTTGACTGACTTGCAGACATATCAAATCAAACCTGCCCCAAACTGAAATCATCATCCTTCTCCCAAAGCTGCTCCTCACCAATGATTCTCACTATCCATTCTCGCTCTCCCTCATTTCCCCTGAGTCACCAAATGCTATAACTTTTTTTGTCTAAATGTCTCTTGCCTCTGTTAATCTACATCATCCCCCACCCCCATCACTGCTCTAATCTAGTCCACCATCATGTTTGATTTGGACTGATGCAGTAGCCTTCCAATTGGTGTCGGTCTCCAGTATTGCTTCCCTCCAGGCTGGTTTTCTGTTGTATGCAGCCAAAAACATTCCTAGTTGATTCACTCGGTAGTTTAAAAAAAAGAAAGAAACCTCAGTGAGGAAAGGATTATTTCTCAAAAGAAAGATTTTTCTCAATATTATCCTGAATCGTAAAATTCAAGTTTTAGAGTGGCATGATGAAGTGCTTTCAAGGAAATGATTGAAGAAAAAGAAGGAAAAGGACCAGCAAGGCTAGAAGGTGAACCTATAGTTGTTGGAAGCTGCATAAGATATATTGTGACTTCTGAAAGCTTTAATCAGACCAGATGGGACATAAAAGATCATGTCTTCTAGCTTTCTTATTTAATTTTTTAAATATCTTTATTGGAGTATAATTGCTTTACAATGTTGTGTTAGTTTCTGTTGTACAACAAAGTGAATCAGCTATATGTATACATATATCCCCATATCTCCTCCCTCTTCAGCCTCCCTCGCATCCTCCCTATCCCACCCCTCTAGGTCCTCACAAAGCATCAGCTGATCTCCCTGTGGTATGCAGCAGCTTCCCACTAGCCATCAGTTTTAGATTTGGTAGTGTATATATGTCAGTGCTACTCTCTCACTTTGTCCCAGCTTCCTCTCCCCGCCCCCTGTATTCTCAAGTCTGTTCTCTATGTCTGCATCTTTATTCCTGCCCTGCCACTAGGTTCATCAGTACCGTTTTTTTAGATTCCATATGTGTGTGTTAGCATATGGCATTTGTTTTTCTCTTTCTGACTTAACGTCACTCTGTATGACAGATTTTAGGTCCATCCACCTCACTACAAATAACTCAATTTCATTCCTTTTTATGGCTTAGTACTATTCCATTGTATATATGTGCCACGTCTTCTTTATCCATTCATCTGTCGATGGACACTTAGGTTGCTTCCATGTCCTGACAATTGTAAATAGTGCTGCAATGAACATTGTGATATATGTATTGTTTTGAATTATGGTTTTCTCAGGGTATTTGCCCAGTAGTGGGATTCGTGGGTCATATGGTAGTTCTATTTTTAGTTTTTTAAGGAACCTCCATACTGTTCTCCATAGTATCAATTGTATATATATATATATAAATTTACATTCTCACCAACAGTGCAGGAGGGTTCCCTTTTCTCCACATCCTCTCCAGCATTTGTAGTTTGTAGATTTTCTGATGACCATTCTGACCAGTGTGAGGTGATACCTCATTGTGCTTTTGATTTGCATTTATCTAATGATTAGTGGTGTTGAGCATTATATCATGTGTTTTTTGGCAATCTGTATGTCGTCTTTGGAGAAATGTCTATTTAGGTCTTCCACCCATTTTTGGATAGGGTTGTTTTTTTAGTATTGAGCTGCTTATGTATTCTGGAGATTAATCCTTTGTCTGTTGATTTGTTTGCAAATATTTTCTCCCATTCTGAGGGTTGTCTTGTTTATGGTTTCCTTTGCTGTGCAAAAGCTTTGAAGTTTCATTAGGTCCCATTTGTTTATTTTTGTTTTTATTTCCATTACTCTAGGAGGTGGGTCAAAAAAGATCTTGCTGTGATTTATGTCAGAGCGTTTTGCTTGTTTTCATCTAAGAGTTTTATAATGACTGGCCTTACATTTAATTCTTTAACCCATTTTGTGTTTATTTTTGTGTATGGTGTTAAGAAGTGTTCTAATTTCATTCTTTTACATGTAGCTGTCCATCTTTCCTACCTCCACTTATTGAAGAGGCTGTCTTTTCTCCATTGTATATTCTTGCATCCTTTGTCAAAGAAAAGGTGACCATATGTCCATGGGTTTATCTCTGGGCTTTCTGTCCTGTTCCACTGATCGATATTTCTGCTTTTGTGCCAGTACCATACTATCTTGATTACTATAGCTTTGTAGTGTAGTCTAAAATCAGGGAGCCTAATTCCTCTAGCTCTGTTTTTCTTTCTCAAGATTGCTTTGGCTCTTTGGGGTCTTTTGTTTTTCCATACAAATTGTGAAATTTTTTGTTTTAGTTCTGTGAAAATTGCCATTGGTAGTTTAATAGGGATTACACTGAATCTGTAGATTGCTTTGGGTAGTATAGTCATTTTACAATGTTGACTTTTCCAATCCAAGAACATGGTATATCTTTCCATCTTTTTGTATCGTCTTTAATTTCTTTCATCAGTATGATAGTTTTCTGCATACAGGCCTTTTGCCTCCTTAGGTTTATTCGTTGGTATTTTATTCTTTTTGTTGCGATGATAAATGAGTGTTTCCTTGATTTTTCTTTCTGATCTTCCGTTGTTAGTGTTTAGGAATGCAAGAGATTTCTGTGCATTAATTTTGTATCCTGCTACTTTACCAAATTCATTGATTAGCTCTAGTAGTTTTCTGGTGGCATCTTTAGGATTCTCTATGTATTGTATCATGTCATCTGCCAACAGTGACAGTTTTACTACTTCTTTTCCATTTTGTATTCCTTTTATTTCTTTTCATTCTCTGATTGTTGTGGTTAAAACTTCCGAACTTATGTTGAATAATAGTGGTGAGAGTGGGCACCTTTCTCTTATTCCTGATCTTAGAGGAAATGCTTTCAGTTTTTCACCACTGAGAATGATTTTGGCTGTGGGTTTGTCATATATGGCTTTTATTATGTTGAGGTAGGTTCCCTCTATGCCCACTTTCTGGAGGGTTTTTATCATAAATGGGTATTGAATTTTGTCAAAAGTTTTTCTGCATCTATTGAGATTATCATATTGTTTTCATTCTTCAGTTTGTTAATATGGTGTATCACATTGATTGATTTGCGTATATTGAAGAATCCTTGCATTCCTGCGATAAAACCCAGTTGATTATGGTGTATGATCCTATTAATGTGCTCTTGTATTCTGTTTGCTGGTATTTCATTGAGAATGTTTGCATGCATGTTCATCAGTGATAGTAGCCTGTAATTTTCCCTTCGAGTGACATGCTTGTCTGGTTTTGGTATCAGGGCGATGGTGGACTCATTGAATGATTTTGGGAACGTTTCTCCCTCTGCTGTATGTTTGAAGAGTTTGAGAAGGATAGGTGTTAGCTCTTCTCTAAATTTGATAGAATTCACCTGTGAAGCCATCTGCCCCTGGGCTTTTGTTGGAAGATTTTCAATCACAGTTTCAGTTTCAGTCCTTGTGATTGGTCTGTTCATGTTTTCTGTTTCTTCCTGTTGCAGTCTTGGAAGACTGTACTTTTCTAAGAATTTGTCCATTTCTTCCAGTTTGTCCATTTTATTGGCACATAGTTGCTTGTAGTAGTCTCTCATGATCCTGTGTATTTCTGTGGTGTCAGTTGTTACTTCTTTTTCATTTCTAGTTCTGTTGATTTGAGTCTTCTCCCTTTTTTTCTTGATGAGTCTGGCTAATGGTTTGTCAATTTTATCTTCTCAAAGAGCCAGCTTTTAGTTTTATTGCTCTTTGCTATCATTTCCTTCATTTCTTTTTCATTTATTTCTGATCTTATCTTTATGATTTCTTTCCTTCTGCTAACTTTGGGGTGTTTTTGTTTGTTTGTTTGTTCTTCTTTCTCTTATTGGTTTAGGTTGTTTATTTGAGATTCTTCTTTCTTGATGTAGGATTTTATTGCTATAAACTTCCTTCTTAGAACTGCTTTTGCTTCATCCCATAGGTTTGGGTCGTCGTGTTTTCATTTTCATTTGTTACTAGGTAGTTTTTGATTCCCTCTTTGATTTTTTCAGTGATCTCTTGGTTGTTTAGTAGGTATTGTTTAGCCTCCATGTGTTTGTATATTTTACAATTTTTTCTCTGTGATTGATATTTAGTCTCATAACGTTGTGGTTGGAAAAGATACTTGATACGATTTCAATTTTCTTAAATTTACCAAGGCTTGATTTATGACTCAAGATGTAGTCTATCCTGGAGAATGTTCCATGTGCACTTGAGAAGAAAGTGTATTCTGTTGTTTTTGGATGGAATGTGCTATAAATATTAATTAAGTCTATCTGTTTTAATGTGTCATTTAAAGCTTTTGTTTCCTTACTTATTTTCTGTTTGTATGATGTGCCCTTTGGTGTAAGTGGGGTGGTAAAGTCCCCTACTATTATTGTGTTACTGTGGATTTCCCCTTTTATGGTTGTTTGCATTTACCTTATGTTTTTAGGTTCTCCTGTGTTGGGTACATAGAAATTTACAATTGTTATATCTTTTTCATGGATTTATCCCTTGATCATCATATAGTGTCCTTCCTTTTCTCTTGTAATAGTCTTTATTTTAAAGTCTGTTTTGTCTCATATGTGTATTGCTACTACAGCTTTCTTTTGATTTCCATTTGCATGGAATATCTTTTTCCATCCCCTCACTTTCCGTCTCTGTGTGTCCCTAGGTGTGAAGTGGGTCTCTTGTAGACACCATATTTGGGTCTTGTTTTTGTATCTATTCAGCTAGTCTGTTTCTTTTGTTTGGGGCCTTTAATCCATTTACATTTAAGGTAATTATTGATGTGCATGTTTCTATTATCATTTTCTTAGTTGTTTTGGATTTCTTTTTGTATATCTTTTCCTTGCTTTGTGTTTCCTGCCTAGAGAATTTCCTTTAGCATTTGTTGTAACTGGTTTGGTGGTGCTGAATTCTCTTAACTTTTGTTTGTTTGTAAAGCTTTTGATTTCTCCATTGAATCTGAATGAGATCCTTGCTGGGTAACATAATCTTGGTTGTAGGTTTTTCCTTTTCATCAATTTAAATATATCTTGCCCCTCTCTTCTGGCCTGTAGAGTTTCTGCTGAAAGATCAGCTGTTAACCTTATGGGCTTCCCTTGTATGTTATTTGCTGCTTTTCCCTTGTTGATTTTAATATGTTTTCTGTGTTCAATTTTTGTTAGTTTGATTAATATGTGTCTTGGCATGTTTCTCCTTGTGTTTATTCCTGTATGGGACTCTCTGAGCTTCCTGGACTTAATTGACTATTTCCTTTACCATGCTTGGGAAGTTTTCAACTATAATCTCTTCAAGTATTTTCTTATACCTTTTTCTTCTTCTTCTTCTTCTGGGATGCCTATAGTTCGAATGTTGGTGTGCTTAATGTTGTCCCACAGTTCTCTGAGACTGTCCTCAAGCCTTTTCATTCTTTGTTCTTTTTTTCCTCTGTGGCAGTTATTTCCACCATTCTATTTTCCATCTCACTTATCTGTTCTTTGCCTCAGTTATTCTGCTATTGATTTCTTCTACAGTATTTTTAATTTCAGTTGTGTTGTTCATTACTGTTTGTTTGCTCTTTAGTTCTCTAGGTCCTTGTTAAAAGTTTCTTATATCTTCTTTATTCTATTTCCAAGATTTTGCATCATCTTTACTATCATTACTCTGAATTCTCTTTCAGGTAGTGGCCCTATTTCCTCTTCATTTATTTGGTTTTGTGGTTTTTTATCTTGCTCCTTTGTCTGTAAGATATTTGTCTCTCTTCTCATTTTTTCTAATTTACAGTATTTGAGGTCTCATTTCCCTAGGCTGCAGGGTCGTAGTTCCTCTTGCTTCTGTTTTTGCCCCTGGTGGTGGGGTTAGTCCAGTGTCTCATGTAGGCTTCCTATTGGAGGTACTGGTGCCTGCATTCTGGTAGGTGGAGCAGAGTCTTTTCCTTCTGATGAGCAGGGCCATGTTAGGTGGTATGTTTTGGGGTGTCTGTGAGCTTAGTATGACTTTAGGTACTCTGTGTGCTGATGTGTGGGTTTGTGTTTTTGTTTGTTGTTTGTTATGAGGCGTCCAGAACTGGGAGCTGCTGGTAGTTGGGTGGAGCTGGGTCTTGCATTCAGATAGAGGCCTCTGTGAGAGCTCTTGGCAATTAATTTCTCCTGGGGCCGGGAATTCTCTAGTGGTGCAGTGTCCTGGACTCAGTGCTCCCACTCCAGAGCCTCAGGCCCTACTTCTGAACCCCACAAGTCACTCTTCATGGCAATAAATGGCATTAAAAAAAAGAAAAATAGACTAAGAAAACCCCAGACCAATGGTTGAAAAGTAAAATTAAACAAATAGAAAGAAGGAAACAGGCACACACAGAAAAGAAACAAAAATAGAACCGAGTAACTAGCAAGAGATCCAGCAGGCAAACAAAAGAACCCAAGAACGAAATCAAACAAGTAAGGAGAAAGCTGACAAAAACCCAAAACCAAAAAACCAAAGCAGAGTTCCAACTGAAGAATGAAGCAAAGAACCAAAACAAACCAGCAAAAATGATGTATATATATAAAAAAAAGAGCAAGGGGAAAAAAGACAGAACAACAGAAAAGCAACGTAGAAAGAGAAATATATATATATATAAAAAAGTAAAATAGAGGGTATATTAAAGAAAAAAAAAAGACAAACAGAACCCTGGGGAAATGGTAAAAACAAAATCAAACAAACAAAAACCAAAATGAGGAAACACGCACACACATAAAAGAAACAAAAATAGAGCCAAATAAAACGAAAAGCAAGAAAACAACCAGACAAATAGAAGAACTCAAAAATGAAATCATACAATTAGGATTAAAACTAACAAAAACACATAATCTTAAAACAAAACCAAAGCAGTGTACCAAGTGAAGAATAAAGCAAGGAAACAGAAGAAATGGATAAAAATGATTAAGAAAATAATAGTAATAAAATAAAAGGAAAAGCACAGGACGTCAGAAAAGCAAAGTAGAAATGGAAATATGAAAAGAAAAAGAAAGAAAAATATATTGAAGAAAGGAAAATAAATACGGGAAAAGAACACAGAACAACAGAAAAGCAAAGTGAAAATAGAAATGCATAAAAAAATTAAAATAAAAATATGTTATAAAACACAGAGATCCCAAAAGACTAAAAAAATCCAAAAAAACAACAAACAAAAAAAGAAAGAAAAAGAAACCAAGAAAAAAAAAGCTAGAATCAACAACAGAATGAATCAAAACATAATAAAATTAATAGTAATAATTATGTTTCCCTGGGTGTCTGCTGTGAGTGTCCTTGTACACGCTGTGAGCCATAGCCCACCTCCGCCTCCCCAAGAGGCCCTCCTCTGCCTCTGGACTGGTCTCTGGACCTGCTCTGTGCCCTGTGGGGACCACTCTGACTCTGATCTGGCCCAGTTCCTGCATGTGCTTGCCCCCAAAAGCCACAGCTGCCAGAGATAGACAGTTTTCATTTGTGGGAACACTCATTGTCTATTCAGATATTCCATAGATGTAGGGTCTTCCTAGCTGATCATGGGGATTTTATCTGCAGCTTGTACAGCTGATGGAAAGATTTTTGATCTTCCTTAGTCACCCTATCCCTGGGGTTCAACTTTGGTTTTATCCCCACCTTTCTGTGGTCCACCCATAGGAGTCTGGTCCTGAGGCAGCCTTGGAACTCTTGGGTCTGCCTCTGTGAGGGCCGGGCACAGAGGTGGTATGACTGCTTGGATCACGGGAGCACTAGTGGTGCCAAATGCACAGGGAAGCCGGTGGCCATGTGCGCAAAAGATATGGCCCTAGTGAGGGCCTTTTCTGGTGCCCGGCATAAGGCATGTGAGGGCCAGCCCTCGCCGGGGTTTTTCTGGCACCTGGCAGTAGGCATGTGAGGGCCAGCTCTGAGGGGGCTTTTTTTATTGTCGTGAGCAGGCGCTGGCATGTGGGGAGAGAGAGGCTACAATAGTGACTCTTCTCCCTGCCTGTGATTCAGCAATAGCACCCTGCTTCCCTAGCAGTCCAGTCTTCCTCTGTAGGCATTCCCTGCTGCATATTTCCTCCCTCCTGTCCCCTCACTCCATCTCCCCACAGCCAACAGCAATTCTTGTTCCGGGCCTGTTCTTCATTCCCCACACACCAGCTCCCAGCCCCCTTGCACACCTGTGAACACACGTCCCAATCCGGGGCACGTAGGGCCACAGTATGGACCATCTGTGTAGTTTTCACTCTGTCCTGTCTGCCGCAGATCAGCCACTTTTTCTTCCAACAGCCTCAAATGCTTCCCTTCTGTCCCAATCTGTTTCCCCATCGGAGAGGGGGTTTCCCCAAATTTGGGAATCTCTCTTTTCCTTCAGCTCCCCCACCCCGGGGTGCAGGTCCCATCCTGCTTCCTCTCCTCCTCCTTCTTCCTTTTTTTCCATCCTACCCAGTTATGCAGGGACCTTTATAGTCCTTTCTGGTGTCCAAGGTCTTCTGCTAGTTTTCAACTGACGTTCTGTGAGAATTGTTGCATCTGTAGATGTATTCCTGATGCATCGGTGGAGAGAGATGAACTCCATGTCCACCTACTCCTCCGCCATCTTGAATCCACCCAGCTCTCTTACTTTATATATGACTAACCTAAAGCACAGCAGTGTGAATTCCTTATGTCCCACTGAGTTAGTGCAGAATCCAGGTTTCAGACTCAAGTATTTTTTAAAACTCTGGGTTCAAGTGTCATTACCAAGAGTATAGACTGGAGCCAGACTCCTGGGGTTAGCATGTCAGCTCTGTCATTTGCAAGCTGTGTGTCCATGGGCAACTTAATTAAGCTCTTTGTGCCTGAGGTTCCTCATCTGTAAAATGAGTAATAATATTACCTACCTCATAAAGTTGTCATGAGGATTAACTAAGTTAATATACATAAAGCACTTAGACCAGTGTCTAGCAAGCAGTGTTAGATGTTGTTATTGTTACTGTAAGGCATCCTGAGTTGAGTTATATATATGGCATAATTTATACATTGTGTTACTTCATACTTTCATTTTGAAATATAGGGAAATAGCCATTGTGCTTATAATACAGTTTTTATATTTTATAGGAATTACAGTAGATATTGATATTAGTGAAGGATATGGCTTGATTTCTCTGTGACTACCATATAGAATACTGAAAAGCAGCACTGAGATGTGGATAACCTGGTGGTTGGCTAAGTTCTTCTGTGACTCACTCCCACAAAGCAGCCATTCAGCAGATGTGCTTCACATTTGTGTTTTAGCAAAATTACACATTACTATGTTGAGTCTTGGGTTACTTACAAATAGTTAAATCCTCAAATACTAAAATGCTAATACAAAATATGTTCTGAGGATGTTAAATGGGAAAGTAGGTTCCCTTATCTAATTAACTCTGCATTAAAAAAAAAAAAAATAGAAAGAAAACAGGTTGTTTATTTCAGGTTCCTCAAGGAATTTAATATGTTATGTTATCCTATCTTGTGATTTTCTTAAAGGGCAATAAGATTTGTAGCAAACTTATTTAGTCCTGAAGCTGGTTGTTTTAGCATATGGTGATCTACTGGAGTTTGTAGAATAATAATCAACTGCCTTAGAATTGTTTTAATATGCCTCATTTATGAGTGAGATCTTCCTTTATTAGGGCAGAGGGTGTTCAGTTGAGGAAGGCATAAAATTCACAACTGATACCTTTCTTACTTATTGCAGACTTTATGATGCTATGTCCATTTTAACGTTGCAGTTATAGAATATATTACTGATGTTGCAGTTTGGACATAGAATATACTTTTGACTACTACAATTTGTATACTTATCTCACAGCCCTGAGCTTTTTTTTTTATCGTGCAAGGTTTATCATTCTCAGGAATGACTGATAGTTTTGTTACTAATGAGAAAGAAAACTGAGCATTACATTTTTGGTGTCCTAGTTGCAGGGTTGTGTTCTTTCTAATCTCAGCCCATTATACCACTTCCTCCTTAGAGCCTATCCTGATCTTTCCACACAGACTTAGCTGCCCAGTTCATCTTATTCATATAGGGTACCTTAGAACATTTTTGCTCCTTTTTATTATAGTGTCTTGTTTTCATGTCTACCAGTTCACTGGATCATAGACTTCTTGAAAGTGGGTCTGAGCTTTTTAACTTGAATTGCTTTTGGTGCCAAGTAAGTCCCAAATAAAAATTTTATTGAAGGAAGGAGAAAAGAATTCATGAGACGGACTGAAGTAAAGGAGACAAAAAAGAAAAAAATTCCTTTGTTAAAGTTTTTGGCCATGTAAAAGGCCAAATTCTTGTGCCCTAATTGACATATGAGTACCATTACACACACTAGAAATATATTTACATCTATATCCATTTTCAATGAAATACCAGATTTTTTAACAGATAGAATAACAAGGTTTGTCTTTAAAATTACCTGCACGATAAATGTACTGCAAAAATATGGGTTTCGTATTTTTCTAAATTATACAAGCTGAAAAAGTGGATTCACAAAATACAGTTTTGTCAACATACAGTTTTTGTATAGGCATGCCTTTAGAATAATACTTCTTCAAACAACCTGACCTCTTGCCAGTTTGACTTTATTCATTTTAGGATTGTTACTACCATAATTGTTTGATAGAAATACACATATTTACTTACTTGTATTATTTGATTAAATATCATCTTTGTTCATATGTACAACTTGAAAGTGAGAAAAATGTTTTTCATTGGAAAATGGTGATGACTTTGTGCTTATAAAGGTTGAGACTTAGTCCAGCCCCCACCCCCCTTCTCCAGGCTGAATAGCCAACTATGTGGGAACCCCGCACCATCCACCAGTGGGCCAGCACCAGCCCTGACCCTGCACCAGCTTCCCAAGCACCCAACCCTGCCCAACAGCAGTCCAGCACCAGCCCCAGGCCCCCCGAGCCCCGCAGCCAGCCATACCAGGACCTGTTTTGGCCAACCAGCAGTCTGGTACCAGCCACAAGACTTCCTCAGCCCTACTACCAGCTGTGTTCGGACCTCACCCTGCCCACCATTGGGTGGGCAGCATCTGCAAGAGGCAAGGCCAGGCAGTCAACCAGGCTCAGGGTCAGCCCCACCTACCAGTGCATCCACAGTATTCAGCCCCACCACTACAGAAGGGCCCACACAGGCCACATGGGGGGAACCCCTAGAACATATAGGTCTGGTGGCCAGAGGGGAGTATGTGACGGGGTTCCATAGGACATCTCCTACAAAAGGCCACTTCTCCAAGATTGGGAAATGTAACAGACCTATCTAATTCATAGAAGTAAAAACAGAGAATTAGGCAAAATGAGGTGACAAAGGAAAATGTTCCAAATGAAGGAACAAGATAAAACCCCAGAATAAGAACTAAGCAAAGTGGAGCTAAGCAATCTACCTGATAAAGAGTTCAGGATAATGATTTTAAAGATGCTCAACAAACTCAGGAGAAGAATGGATGAACACAGTGAGAAGTTCCAAAGTTAACAAAGAGTTAGAAAATGTAAAGTAAAACCAGAGCTGAAGAATACAATAACTTAAATAAAAAATACACTAGAGGGAATCAAGAGTAGATTAGATGATACAGAGGAACAGATCAGTGAATTGGAAAACAAAGTAGTGGAAACCACTCAAACTGAAGAGAAAAACCTAAAAAGAATTAAAAAGAAACTGAGGATAGTTTAAGAGACCTCTTGGACAACATCAAGCATATTAACATTCAAATTGTAGGAGAAGAGTGAGAGAAGGGGGCAGAGAACTTATTTGAATAAGTAATATCTGAAAACTTACCTAACCTGGGAAAGGAAGCAGATGTTCAGGTCCAGGAAGCACAGAGTCCCAAACAGTATCAACCCAGAGAGGACTACAACAAGACACATTGTAATTAAAATGGCAAAAGTTAGACATAAAGAGAGACTGCTAAAAGCAGCAAGGGAAAAGCAACTATTTACATACAAGGAAACTCCCATAAGGCTATCAGCTGACTTTTCAGCAGAAACTTGGCACACCAGAGGGTGTAGCATGATATATTTAAAGGGGTGAAAGGAAAAAAGCCACAATCAAGAATAATCTACCTGGCAAGGCTGTCATTCAGATTTGGGAGAGCGATAAAAGTTTTATAGATAAGCAAAAGCTAAGAGATAAGCACCACTAACCTGGCTTTACAAGAAATTTTAAAGGGATTTTATTAGTGAAAAGAAAAGAGCACACCAGAAATATGACAATTATGAAAGTAAAATAATCTTGTTGGTAAAGGCAAATATACAGTAATGGTAGTATATCAGCTATTTATAAGGCTAGTAGGAAGATTAAAAGACAAAAGTAGTAAAACCATCGATATCTACAGTAAGTATTTAAGGGGTACATAAAACTAAAATATGTGAAATATTATGTCATAACATTGAACGTTGTGAGAGGAATAAAAATTCAGGATGGTTAGAATGAGTCTGAACTTAAGAGATTATCAACTTAAAATAATCATGTATATATATAGGTTGTAATATATAACCCTCATGGTAGCCACAAATCAAATATCTATGAGAAATAGACACATAAAAAAGGAAGGAATCCAAACATAATACTAAAAATAGTCATCAAATTACAAGGGAAGAGAGCAAAAGAAGGGGAAAAAAAGCAAGAACTACAAAAATAACCCCAGACAATTAACAAAATGGCAATAAATATATACTTATCAATAATTACTTTAAATGTAAATGGACTGAATACTCCAGTCAAAAGACATAGAATGACTGAATGTATAAAAACAAAAAACAAACAAACAAAAAACAAGACCCATATATATGCCACCCACAGGATACTTCAGATGTAAAGACACACACTGAAAATGAGGGAATGGTCAAAGGTATTTCATGCAAATGGAAATGAAAAGAAAGCTGGGGTAGCAATACTCATACCAGACTAAATAGACTTTTAAACAAAGACTGACAAAAGACAAAAAGGATGTTACATAATGACAAAGGGATCAGTCCAACAAGAACGTATCACAATTATAAATATGTATGTAGCCAACATAGCATCTGAATAGATAAAGCAAATATTAACAAAATGAAGGGAGAAATTGACAGTAACACAATAATTGTAAGGGACTTTAACACCCCCACTTACATCAATAGACAGGGCATCCAGACAAAGTTAATAAAGAAACACTACCCTTAAACAACACATGAGACAGGATGGGATAAATATATATGTATAAAACGTTTGACCCATAAGCAGCAGAATACACATTCTCCTCAGTGCACGTGGAACATTTTCCAGGACATATCACATGTTAGGCCACAAAACAAGTCTCAATAAATTTAAGAATCATGTCAAGCATTTTTTCCAACCAATGATATGAGACTACAAATCAACTACAAGAAAAAAAAAAAAAACTTCAAAAAATACAACCGTAGATTCTATCCCTGGTCTGGGAGCTAAGATCCCGCCTGCAATGTGGTGCAGCCAAAACAACAACAACAACAAAAAAGAATCGTGGAGGCTGAACACTATGCTACTGTACAACCAGTGGGTCACTGAAGAAGTCAAAGAGGAAGTTTAAAAATGCCTTGAGACAAATTAAAATGGAAACACAGCAATCCAAAATCTATGGGACACAGCAAAAGCAGTTCTAAGAGGGAAGTTTATAATGATACAAGCATACCTCAGGAAACAAGAAAAAATCTCCAATAAACAACCTAACCTTACATCTAAAGGAACTAGAAAAAGAACAATAAACAAAGCCCAAAGTTAGTAGAAGGAAAGAAATCCTAAAGATCAGAACAGAAATAAGTGAATAAAGAGTAAACAATAGAAAAGGTCAAGGAAACTAAGAGCTGGTTCTTTGAAAAGATAAACAAAATTGATAAACCTTTAGCCAGACTCATCAAGGCAAAAAGGAGATTGCCCAAGTAAATAAAGTCAGAAATGAAAAAGTTACAATTGACACCACAGAAATATAATGGATCATAAGAGATTACTGCAAACAATGATACACCAATAAAATGGACAATCTAGAAGAACTGGTTAAATTCCTAGAAATGTCTAGTCTTCCAAGGCTCAATCAGGAAGAATAAAAATTTGAACAGACCAATTACCAGTAATGAAATTGAATCAGTAATCAGAAAATGCCTAACAAATAAAAGTCCAGGGCCAGTTGACTTCACAAATGCATACTGCCAAATATTTAAAGAAGATTTAACATCTATCTCAAACTATTCCACAAAATTGTGAAGGAAGGAAAACTTTTGAACTCATTCTGTGAAGCCAGCATTACTCTGATACCAAAACTAGTGAAAGATACCACACACACAAAAATTACAGGTCAATATCTCTGATGACCGTAGATGCAACAGTGAAAAGCTGAAAACGTTTCCTTTAAGATCAGGAGCAAGACAAGGATGCCCACTCTTGCCACTTATATTCAACATAGTATTGCAAGTCCTAGCCACAGCAGTCAGACAAGAAGAGGAAGTAAAAGGAATTCACATTAGAAAGGAAAAAGTAAAACTATCACTGCATGATACCATGTATAAAATATTCTAAAGGTGTGACCAAAAAACTGTTAGAACTAGTAAATTAACTCAGTAAAGGTGCAGGTACAAAATTAATGTACAGAAATTTGTTGTGCTTCTATACACCAACAACAAACTATCAGAAAGAGAAGTTAATAATTTATTGACCGGAGAAGTATTAATACATCTTTTGCTACCCAAATGTTATTGACCAGAGACATATCAATACGTTTTTAGAGAGTGATACAATTAACATCACCATGCGAAGTTGTTAGCACTTAAAATTGATCAAGGTTTCATTATACAACTTATTTTGCTATGTTAGGTTTTTGTCCCAATCTTGTATATTATAAATACAAGTTAATTACCGTAAAATTTTCAAAAATGGCACATCGCGAAATTGAGTGAAGAAGAATTTTTTGGTGAATTTTGTGCAGATACTTTCTCTGATTGTCCAAGTGACATATATACTGGTGTCTCAGAAGATGATAGTTCTTCAGAAGATAGTTCTGATTCAGATGATGTGAATATTAGACCAACAAAAAGACAAAAAACTTAGTGATTGACTCTGATGCGGAAAGTGAAAATGAAACGGTTTTGGAGAATGCTCCTTTGCTTCTACAGAAGAGTGGATTGAAGACAATGTTTCACAGAAATTGCAAGAGTTTACAGGTGTGTCAGGTGTAACTGTTGAATGTAATAACCCTCCAAGTGTTAGTGAAATAACAGAATTAATTTTTGGTAATGACTTTTTCGAGTTGGTTGCTTCTCAAACAAACTTGTGTCACCAACAGAATGAAAAATCATATAAAAAGTATAAGGCTTTAAAATGGACTGATGTAACCCATAGTGACATGAAGAAGTTTCTTGGATTAATAATTTTGATGGGACAAATAAAGTCACACTGGAAAGAATATTGGTTGACTGATCCCTTACTTGAAACACCTATCTTTCCAAAGATTATGATGAGGCAGGGTTTGAACAAATAATGACATTTCTTTACTTTAATGATATCTCAGAAACTCCACTTCCTGCAGACAGAATTTCAAAAATTAAACCTCTTTTGGATTATCTTCTACCAAAATTTCCATCGACCTATATACCCAGAGAAGAGCTATCACTTGAGAAGGCAATGATAAAGTGGACAGGACGACTCAGATTCAAAACCTATAATCCTGGAAAAGTTACAAAGTATGGAATTTTGGTCAGGATGGTTAGCGAAAGTGAAACTGTATATATATGCAACCTTGAGATTCACATGCGTGAAGGAAAGAAACTGCAAGAAACAATATTATCAGTCCTACAACCTTATCTTGGTTCATGGCACCATGTTTATCAAGACAATTGGTATAACAGTGTGTCCACATCTGAAATATTGTTGAAAAATAAAACCAGAGTTTATGGTACTGTAAGAGAGAATCATGGTCTACCAAACTAATTAAAGGAGAAATCTAAATATCTACAGAGGGGAGAAATGACATTCTTATGGAAGGGAGAAGTGATTCTTCTTATATGGAAAGACAAGAGGCCTAGTCCACATGGTGACAACTATTCATGATGCCTCCATAGCATCTACAGGAAAGGAAGACAGGAGGACTGGCCATCAGATAACTAAGCCCACTTGTATATTAGAGTATAGTAAATATATGAAAGGAGTCGATCGATCTGATCAATATCTTGCAAACTTCAGTATCCTCTGGAAAACACAAAAATGGTATAAGAAAGCGGGTTTCTATTTGAGTAATTGCAGTTTATTTAATGCATTTAAAATGTATTATAGCCTTAATGAACAGAATAAAATGACTTACAAACAATTTTTGTTAGCAGTAGCTAGAGAATAGGTAACTGACCATTCTGGTGAATGTAGTGGTGATCCTGCACCTGGTCCTTCTTGTGGCATTTCTAAAAGAGCCCTCCACAAAGATCCACCTTGTCGACTATCAGGTAAAATAAAAGAACATATTCTAGAGGAAATAATAGCCACAGGACTAAAAAAAAAAAAAAATGCTGCCAGAAAGTGTAGAGTCTGCTCTTCCAGGGGAAAGCACAGTGAAACATAGTATATATATATATATATATATATATATATATATATATATATATATATATTTTTTTTTTTTTTGCGGTACACGGGCCTCTCACTGTTGTGGCATCTCCTGTTGCGGAACACAGGCTCCGGACGCACAGACTCAGCGGTCATGGCTCACGGGCCTAGCCATTCCGCAGCATGTGGGATCTTCCCGGACTGGGGCATGAACCCGCGTCCCCTGCATCAGCAGGCGGACTCTCAACCACTGCGCCACCAGGGAAGCCTCCATAGTATATTTGTAATAGATGTTCTGTTCCCCTGCATAGAGATGCCTGCTATTCTGCCTGTCACACTCTATATTAGAATGCTGTAGTAAGACGTTCAAAGTATCAAATAAATGCATTAAGTGCAAAAAAGTTGTTATTTACTCAAACGCGGGTGTTTCAATATTCACTTATATAACAAATTGCCAGCCACAGGCATTAGTTTCTACAGAAATCCCCTGGTCAGTAATGTGTTAAGAAAACAATCCCACGTGTATTTGCATCAAAAAGGATGAAATGCCTAGGAATAAAGACCTGTACTTGGAAAATTACAAGGCATTGATGAAAAAAATTGAAGATGACACAAACAAATGGAAAGATATATCATGCTCATGGATTGGAAGAATTAATATTGTTAAAACGACGGTACTGTCCAAAGCAGTTCAGATTCAATGTATTCCCTTTCAAAATACCAATGGCCTTTTTTTTTTTTTAACAAAAATGGAGCAAATAATTCTAAAGTTTGTATGGAAACAGAAAAGACGCCGAATAGCCAAATCAATCTTGAGAATGAAGAACAAAGCTGGAGGTATCACATGCCCTGATTGGAAACTATACTTCAAAGCTACAGTCATTGAAACAGTATGGTACTGGCACAAAACAAGACATATAGGTCAATGGAACAGAATAAAGGAGCCCGGAAATGAACCCACACTTATATGGCCAATTAATCTATGGCAAAGGATGCAAGAATATACAATGGAGGAAAAAAACTGCCTCTTTAATAAATGGTTTTGGGAAAACTGAACTGCTACATGCAGAAGACTCAAACTGGACTACTTTCTCATAACATATACGAAAATAAACTCAAAATGGATTAAAGACATAAATATAAGACTTGAAACCATAAAACTCCTAGAAGAAAACATAGGCATTATGCTCTTTGACATTGGTCTTAGCAATTTTTTTTCAGACCAGTCTTCTCAGGCAAGGGAAACAAAAGCAGAAATCAACAAATGGGACTGCATCAAACTGGCTTTTGCAGAGCGAAGGAAACTCTCAACAAAACACATAGCTAGCCTACTAAATGGGAGAATGTATTTGCAAACATATCCAAAACATACAAAGAATTCATACAACTCAATGTCAAAAAAAAACCTGATTATAAAACGAGCAGAGGATCTGAATAGACATGTTTCCAAGGAAGACATCAAGTGGTCAACAGATACATGAAAAGATGCTGAACATCATTAATTATCAGGAAATTGGAAATCAAAATCACAATGAGATATCACCTTACATCTGTCAGAATGACTATTATCAAAGACAGTAATTAAGTGTTGCTGGGAATATGGAGAAAAGTGTACCTTCATCCACTGTTGTTGGGAATGTAAATTGGTATAGCTACTATGGAAAAAAATATGGAGGCTCCTCAAAAAATTAAAAACAGAACTATCATACAATCCAGCAATTCCACTTTTGGGTATTTTTCTGAAGAATAAAAAACACTAATTCAAAAAGATATATGCACTCATATGTTCACTGCAGCATTATTTACAGTATCCAAGATATGGAAGGATCCTAAGTGTCCATCAATAGATGAGTGGATAAAGAAGATGTGATTTATAGAATCAACAGAATATTACTCAGCCATAAAAAAAAATAGTCTTGCCATTTGTGATACCATGGATGGACCCAGTTGGTATTAGGCTAAGTGAAATAAGTCAGAGAAAGACAAATACCATATGTTTTCACTTATATGTGGAATCTAGAAAATAAAACAAACAACACAAGAGAGAAACAGACTAATAGATACAGAGGAGAAGCTGGTGGTCACCAGAGGAGAAGCGTATGGGGGTTTGGGCAAAATGGGTGAAGTGGATTGGTAGGTACAAACTTCCAGTTACAAAATAAATGAGTGATGCAGATGAAATATACAGCATGGGGAATACAGTCAATAACACTGTAATAACTTTGGTGACGGATGGCAACTAGACTTTATCTTGATCATTTTGTAATGTGTAGAAATATTGAATCACTGCATTGTGCACCTGGAACCAACATAGTGTTGTAAGTGAATTATACTTCAATTAAAAACATAAAGAACTCATAAAGTCAGCTAAAAAGAAAACCAACCTCAGTAAAAACTGGGCAGGGGAGCTGAATAGACACTTTTCCAAAGAAGACATTCCTGTGGCCAACAGACACATGAAAAATTACTCAACATCACTAATCCAGGTTTCCCACTTCTGGGTCATCCGAAGAGTATGAAAGCAGTAATTTGAAAAAATATATGTACACCTCTGTTTATCATGGCATTATTCACCATATGCAAGATAGGGAAACAGCAGAAGTGTCCATCAGGGGGTGGATGAATGGATAGAGAAGATGCAGTATGTATGTACAATGTAATACTACTTAGCCATTGAAAGGATGAAATCTTGCCATTTCTGAGAATATGTGTGAACCTTGAGGGTATTATGTTAAGTGAACTATATCAGATGGAGAAAGACAAATATTGTATAGATCTCATTTCAATGTGGAATATACAACAAACAAACAAAACCCCCCAAATAAATAAGCAAACCAAACCAAAGAAAAGCAAGCATGTAGATGTAGAGAACAGATTTGTATTTACCAGGGAGGAAGGAACAGGTGGGATCAAGTTTATGGTGAAGGAAGGAGACTAAATTTTTGGTGGTGAGCATGCTGTTAGGGTATACAGAAATAGAAATACAATGTATGCATGAAACGTATTATGTTATAAATCAATGTTACCTCAGTTTTTTAAAATTGAGATTTTATTAATCTGTAACATTTTCTAATTTATTGTATATATGTCAGATATTATAAAACAATGCTTTATTGCTCTTTTAAAATTAAAAGTCATACCAAGGCTTCTTTATGATTAGAATAATGAAGATACAACTATTACATGGTCACATGTTGTTTCTAGACAGTGCACACACATGAGAATGAATACATTGATATATAAATATAAAATCATGAGTTTATCCTGAAAGTTCTATTTCTAGATACCATTTTGAACATTGAACATCCGCCAGTTTTGGTTTCCACAGAGGTCCTCAGACCAGTCCCTCTCAGATATTGAGGGACAAGCAGCTATTGAACAGTATGAGATTGGGAAATCTATGTTTGAAATAGAAGTTGGCCATGATCTGTTCTTAAGGGAAAAGATGTATTGCAGAAACTTTTACGTATATGAGTCTATTTTTATAAACAAGTATTTCCTTCTAAAATCCACCCCAATTTATGTGTATGTGTATTACAAGGATATTGTTATAATGTTGTTAATAACATTGTTAATAATGTTTATGTTTTGGAAGAATTGGGGAGGGGCCACTTTCACTTTTTATTATACCTCTGAAAAGTTGTATTTTTATTATTATTTTTTTGTGTGTGTGGTACGCGGTCCTCTCAGTGCTAGTGGCCTCTCCCGTTGCGGAGCACAGGCTCCGGATGCGCAGGCCCAGCGGCCATGGCTCACGGGCCCAGCTGCTCCGGGGCATGTGGGATCCTCCCGGACCGGGGCACAAACCCGTGTCCCCTGCATCGGCAGGTGGACTCCCAACCACTGTGCCACCAGGGAAGCCCTATTGTTATTATTTATAGGCTTAAACTGATCAAGTTCACTGAACTTGATCATTCAGGGAGAGTTAATGAATCAGGGCATTTTAAATTGAATAGAGGACTTTTTTTAGATTCTAATTTAAAGGATGGCTTTTCAAAAAATAGGTTTTTATTTAATTGAATGAGTACTTTCAAATTACTTAAATTCATAATAAGTGTATCAGTTTCCTGTGGATGCTGTATCAAATTACCACAAACAGAGTGGTTAAAACAATAGAAATGTACTCACTTACAGTTCTGGAGTCTAGAAGTCTGAAATAAAGGTGTGTGCAGAGGGTCTAGGGGAAAATCAGTTACTTGCCGCTTACAGCTTTCTGGTGGTTGCTGGCATTCCTTGGCTTGAGACCTCATCACTCCAGTTTCTGTGTCCATCTGTGTCTCTCTCTTCTGTGTGTTATGTCTCAAAATTCCCTCTGCTGTTCTCTTATAAGGACACTTGTCATTGCATTTAGGGCCCACCTGGCTAATCGTCTCAAGATCTTTAACTTAATTACATCTGTTAAGATCATTTTTCCAAATAAAGTAACATTCAGTGGTCCCAGAGATTAGGATATGAACATATCATTTGGCGTACCACCATTCAGTCCACTGCAAAGAGATGGGTATACATTTAAATTATGTTTTCTAAGCTGGAAAAAGAAAACTTTTAATGGTTTTGCAGCATTTCAATTTCAAAAATTTAATCAACACCAAGCATTTTATATTTTAAGATGCATTTTAAAGAAATGAAAATTAGAATTATTCATATTTATTGACTAAGATATATGTATGAGGGACTATTTCACTCTTTTGCAAAAAAATCATTTATATTTACTTAATTAGCTTAGTAGCATATTTAAGTGACTGCCATTTTTTATTTTAGGCATTCTATTTTCATTTCATTTTAATTTTTGGAGAATTGTTATGCTATTAAACAGTAAGCTATATGATGACATGCAATAGAAACATAGGTATTTGTCATAATTGCCTATGATAATTGAAGTAGTAGGTTTTCATTTTTAAAGTTTTGAATAAATGGTATTAGTTTAAATAAATTATGAGTGTAAATTATTAGATGTCTAATTTTAAAACAGATATTAAAATTGTAATTTTAATACAATATAATTCTGTGCTATAGAATATTAAACTTATTACTTACCAGTTGTTTCTTGACATCATTATTTAAAATTTTGACATAAATGGCAGATTGAGCAAAAATGATGGCAGTATATTTTGCACTGAAAATTCTCTTTGAGGCAGAAATATTTGCACAGTCTCATGGAATAAGTTTGTTTCTTATTGTTAAAAACTATGTCTATTCATCCAATATGTAAAATTGGAAAAAATTGAATAATAAAAATCTTTTCATCTTGCTGACACCTTCCTTCATTTCTTAGTGAGCTCCATATGAAGAGCATGTTGGAAATATGTAGTTTAGGCTTTCTAATAAGGAAGGTTACGCACTTTTCACTATTAGCTGTAGCCTTCAAGTAAATTCCCTTTATTGGTTGGCAGATTTCATTCTTTTCCTCCCTTCATTTTTTTCTTTCTTTCTTTTTTAAATATAAGCTTTTCTCCATCAAAAGTGGAATCATACTTCATGTGTTACTTTTTTTTTTATTAGTTACCTATTTTATATATATTAGTGTATATATGTCAATCCCAATCTCCCAATTTATCCCACCACCCTCCTCCCTTCTAATAACCCAGAAGAATTTTTTTTTGAACTATAGTAGATTCAATTACTGTATTAGTTTCAGAGAAGGCATTTTTAAGGATCATTATGTTTTGGAAATACTTTCCAGAATAGACACAAAGAGTACAGCGTTTAAGAAGGAAGAAAACTAGTTTTTATTTACATCTAACTTCATGTGAGGCATATGCCAGGTATTTCATTTATTCTTAGAACAGCTCTTAAAGATTAGCATTTTTTTAGAACAACTCTGTAGTTTTTTTTTTTTTTAAGTAGGGGAGGAAACAGGCACAGAAAGATCGAATAAATTACTTTGTATCCCACATTTATTAAATGCTGAGACTGAGATTTGCATCTAGTTCCGTCTCACTAAAAAGTACAGATCAGATGACAGTCTCTCCAAGCTATTCATAAAATGCCTTCTAATATTTGTTATCATATCTTACATTTTAAAGTAACAAGTCTCATGTAAACCTAACTAAGTACATGGTCTGGGATTAATCCTGGGAGGCCTTTGGCCTGGCCTCTACAGGCCCTGATTCTGTATTGCAGTAGTCAGTGCACAGGCATTAGGCCTAAAGTGAGTCTTTCCACCTGATGTATGGTTTTATAGCTGTCACCTTTGTGCTGAAGTAGAGATGACAGAAATGTCAAATCACATATTTAAAATATGACTTATTAAAAACTAACTTCAGCTCTGCTTCAGAATTTAAGTATGAAAATGTTGAATTAGAGGAAGGACGTAAATTAATGAAAGTAAAAATATCCAGGCCTTCATTTATACTTTAAAAATATTGTGAGGGTTTGGTTTACAAAAATGAATAATAACATAGTTAGGTTCCCATTGCCACTAATCCTTGTAGTATATCAATTATGGAATTTCAAAGGAATTTTTACTTGCTCAGATGTTAATTACTTAATACCACATAAACATTCCAGGACTAGTGTCTTCATGGGTTGGATTATGTATAGGGAAAATATTGCTGAAAAAGGATCAAAAAATAGAAGTTTGTGATTTGTTGTCACCTGTCTTCCTATAGTTATCTTAAAATTGTCATAATTATTTGTTTTGATGTCAGAGAAAAACAACTATTGAAATAATGTTGAAAATACTCTTTGTAACTATTCCACAGCAAAAAAGCATTAATCTCTAGTAATTTATGTGTACTTTTTATAAGCTTCTATTTCCAAAGGATGAACATAGGAGAGAATAAGAGAGAAAATTGTCTATTGATACGCTTCAATTTTTTTTTCCATGTGAGATATCTCAAGTGTCTGCTAAATGAGTTTCTTTTTTAAATCCTGAGTGATCTTTATAGCAAACACAAATTCTAAAATTATAACGGTCTATTTTATTTTTAATATATCTACTAGCCACCAAAAAAACCCAATAAATGTTGGAAACCCTTATTTGAAAGCCAGTTTAGTACATCTTTGGAGTCTTAGCTTCCAGTAATGGGCTGATGATATTATGCTTGTGAAGCAAGGTTGTCATCTAGTGGTGTTTTCAAGTAGTACATTCTTCAGAATTAGCTCTCTAATACATCTTTAGCATTTTAAAGGAAATGCTTAACAAAAACAAATCTAGGTTTCAAATTTTCAGAATTTAAACACTTTAAAATATTTTACATTATATATGACTTTACAAAGGATTATCCCTAGAACCTTTTCTGATGTCCATATCTTAATCTTTAATATTGGGCCCCCAGATTTTTGTCTGGCCACTGAAATGTTGAAGTTTGAGTAATACGGATGTTAATCATGATGTATCAAGGCATTTCATAATGCTTCACGTCTCTACTGAAGTTACTTGCTTAGGAAAAAGATCCTTATATAGTACTAAGCAGATTTTTTTTTTACTTTTTGCATATTTATCCTTTCCATTTTTGTGCAGGTTAATTTTTTGAAACATTTGCACATAAAATGTTAAGGTTTTAAGGTCTTTGCTTTTGGTGTTTTTATTTTTGTAATATAAAAATTTGGAAAGTTAGCAGAGAAGAAATTAGAATAGATATTCCCATGTGTAGAAAAAATGTAATATCATATTAACTAAATGGTGGAAGTAATATACATTTGTGCATGCAAAGAAATCATAAAAACTAAAAACTGAAAAAGGTGCATTTTTAAAGATAGTTTATATTTGAATAAAATAAATCTTATATAGAAAATAGTTCACTCACTAAGATAAACACTAATTACTTGTTACTTAGAGGTCCTTTATATAATACATATCTTTATTTGATCCATTCATACATAAACCATAGAGAAAATTAAATTTTAAGCTAGTGTTGACTCAGGTCCTTATTGTATTGTATTGTAATGAATAAAGATTGTGGTATTCATTTTGGCATAGTAGGTGGCCACTTAACCTAAAGAAGGGAAGAAAATGGTAGTGATAGAAGTGGTACTTTTTTTTAGGGAAATGAAATAAAAGACCTCTTTTTTCCTTTTTTGCCATTTGGGTCATAGGACTCCCCCCTTCTGAATTACTTTTAATAGAATTCTGATCCTCCTGTTTGCTGTGCTTAATACCATAAATTCATTCAACTTAATGCTGGTGTACCAAGTTATATTCTGGTTGGTGACTCCCCCCACCTCACGCCCCCTCACCAATGTATTTATAAATTGTATTAAGTATATTCATTTAGTCTGTACCAGGTTATTTGAAGCAAATTTTGTGCCCCAGTTTTTTAAAAAAATATTTATTTATTTGGCTGCATCAGGTCTTAGCTGAGGCACGTGGGATCTTTGTTGCCGCGTACAGGATCTTTAGTTGCGGCATGTGAGATCTAGTTCCCTGATCAGGGATCAAACCCGGGCCCCCTGCTTTGGGAGCATGGAGTCTTAACCACTGGACCACCAGGGAAGTCCCTGAGCCCAAATTTTTATTAGCCTTGTTACCTTAACTAACCTTATTACTCTGTGGTTCATAAATAGGAGTTCATAAGCCATTTTCCTTTATCCTAAAGGAGGGAATTAGCAAGTTATTATTTCAGTGTTTTTGACTGGGTACAGCAAAAGCCTATAAGAAGCCTATAGAAAAAACCAAAATTTTCAGCAGGCATGTTACAGACCACTTACACTGTGGGGCTGGAAACAGGATATGCAGAGTGAATAGAGAGACCTTTGTTTGGGTAGTTTTTAAAAATTATTTTTTTAATGTCCTGGGAATTTTCAGTAGGTTGGCAATGTTCATATTTGCTAAGATGAAAGATACCTTTTAATATAAGTGATTTTAAAAATTACCTGTCATGTTTTATTCTCTGCTGTCCCTCTATTGGCTTGAGTAATTGGGAGTTAGTTATTATTTTCTTTGTAGCTAAGTAGGGATTCATTTATAAAATTCCCATTTTGGTATTTGGATAACCTATGTGGGCTAGTAATCTCAATGTACCAGCAAATAATCATGTATAGATCAGAGACCACAAAAACCACATGAGGCCATGTGATTTGGGTTTTCTTCAGAGACAGTTAAGACCATCCTGTAGCAGTCATTGTCCAGATATGTTCTTTATTTTTGATTGAGTCCCTATCCATTTGGGAAGAATGTTTTCACTCTTGATTTTCTTATTGGCATTTTAAAGAATTTTCATGTGTCATCAGCCTAATTTGTATGCGTGATAATAGATTCTGTTTTTGATTATCTTAGGAATTCATGTCTCAGTTCAGACTTGAATGGGTATTCATTGCTTGGACGGGTACAGGTAGGTGGAGGGGAAGAAAACTTCAGTGTGCTTTTTTAGTATTTCTGGCCAATTAGAACATTTTTCCCCCTAAAAAATATATGTAGTCTGGAAATCTAGGTAAGGATGAGTTTATGTGCAGTTTGAAGATAATTTAGGCCAAAGTAAATGATTTGATGACAAATCCGGTAAGAACACTATTTACATGCATAAATATGTTTATTGCTGTCCAGGGGTCATACAAAGTGACCTAAAAGACAGTTCTTTTCCTCTTTTGCTTGAAAAGGATGTCAGCCATGGATATTATATCATTTGAGAGACACTTAGGGCACAACACTGCATGTCAAAGACAAGTTGAAAGTGTATAAGAGCAAACAAACAGATAACTGAAATAAACCAATACGATTAATACGTACAAAGTGTGTGTGCCACATGCAGACTGAAGCCTGTTTTGTTTGGCTTGTACATTGCTTTGCAAAAAACTAAAAGCTAAAAATGAGAAGATCTGACAATGGCTGCTTAACCTATCCTCATACAGATAGTCACTGGAGCTGCCCCTTTTAGACGGGCATGTACCCTTCAGTTTGTTGCTGACCTCCTCATTATGTGTACATCATAGTCAGTAGTTAAGTTAGACTCAAGGATTTTACCTACTTCCAGAGGAATGGATCAAAGGAAAATTGGCACTCTTTTCCCTTGCAGTTAGGAATCCACTTACTGGTAATGGTGATCCACTATCTGGATCTAACAAGTGATATTGAAACAATAGTATTTGTTTCTTTCACAGTTTTCTGTCAGTTGAGATTCTTGAACTGTAGTTTGGGAATGTCTGTTTTATATGCCCAAGTAACTTTAGAACATGAGGTAAAGATGGTTTTAGCAGTGAGACCCTTCTTATTAAATATATTTTCATTATTTGTAATAGGAAACCACCTCTCCCCCAAATTGGTGGATAGTATTTAATTTTAAAGCTTTTACTTCTTAAGTAAGAAGAGTTGCTCAGGACTAAAATTAAATGACTCTGAGAAAGTCAGAATTTTAACATTTATTTATGAAAATAAGAAGCACTTTCCAAAACCTTTTAAAAAAATTTGAGTGTTTATTAAACTGTGATTTAAAATGGAATTGTTTGAAGGTAAAATTAAGGAGAAATATTAGTCTATTCTGTGAGTATCATGTAGAAATTTAGCCCTTTAGTGCCTTGCTTGTCAATAAAATGTATTCCGATGTATTTTTAGTTCAGAATAGTAATGAGTGGTTTTATAATGTTACTGTTCTCAAATCTCCACCAGAGGAGAAAAAAAGTATGTGCTTTGGGGGCTGTTGTAGTCAACAAGAGCTCTCTGGGGTTTGTTTCTTCTTTAAGGCCCATGCCCTTGGGTTTGCATGCTCAGAGACGGCACATGGGAACTGATTATGACTCACTTCCCTTGAGGTCCATCGTGCAGTTGTGCACAGGGATCAGATCTGACACGCCTGTGCCAATTTTCAATTCCTTTTTTTCCCAGTGACCACATTAAGGCTGGTGAATTGTGTGTTGTTTTGTTCTTTCAGTTGCTGTGTTCCTGTAGTGCATCTTGAAGCTGATCTGGACATAATACCTTAGTTTTATCACATTTTTTATTCATTGATGATATTGGAGTCTTAAATGTTTACAGAAACAGAAAGATTAATTTGTAAATCTCAAGTTACAGTTAATTTAGATTTAGTCCTGTGAAAATGGTCCAGTATTGACAGAAGGATCACCAAGATGTTACTGGGGAGACCTGTGAATGGGTCTCCTGTTTCTTGATAATTACAAAGTAAAACTGTGAGGCTCAAGTCCTTTGATTTTTTTTTTTTTTTTTTAACGTGAAGGGTGAGGAAGGGAGACTTGTAAAACTTGGAAATTGAGACTGAGCCATATTTTATAATTTGGAAGCCTTCTCCAGGCATCGTTTGGAAGAAATCACATGATATTTGATTTATACATGGATGAAGTCAAATTTACACCCCCTTATCTCTTCTGCCTTCAGAATTTTTGTTAGATAGATGTTTCCTTTTTATATTTTGCAGGATAGGTATTTTTATTGTTGTAACAATTTTTGAATCTCTTAATCGTAGTTAATATTAGTTCCCTGATCTTTTACTATGAAACTAGGCCTATTCTTATTTAATATACTTTGGAGACACTGATTGAATTTACCTAGTTGTGCTTTTTTGTGTGTGTTGGTAAAGTATCTACTTGATTAAAAAATTGATTTGTATAGATGTTGACTTTTGTTTATGAGAAAAAAGTCATATTCCTGATATTAGCATTAGTTGTTGATAAATAAAAATAGTGTGTTGTAATGAAAAGACTGCTAAACTGGGAATCAGGAGGCATTTTTGTTTTAACTTTTCATAGCTTAAGTTTGTATTTTGGGGCAAGTTTAGGTTAACATCTTTGGGTGTTCTTCATCTGTAAAATTGAAGAGTTAAACTTTGATTATGTTTTAAGATCATTTCCAGTTCATGTGACATCCTATATAATCTTTTAATTCTAAAGAGTTGCCTTTCTAGAAACAAAAGTATTTTATTAGTCATTACATATTATTTCCCCACTGTAGGAATTTTGAAAGTTGTGTTTTTGTAATTACTCAGTCAACATTTAATATAGCACCCATATTCCTCTATGCACTGTTGCTTCCTACAGTAAATAAAATTTGTCTCAACCTATACTGACTTCTCATCTCTTCCCCATTTTCCAGCCATAGCGTTCCAAGTTATTACCTCTAGAATGTGCTTTATACTTTTTTACTTCCATGTTGTTGGTCATACTATTCCCTTTCTGTGCACTCTTTTCCATTCCGCAGCCAATTTGAGCCCCCATAACATTTTGTTTATAGTTATTTTGGCATTGTATGATAGCTTTTTACATGTTGTGTTATTCTTTATGTGAGACTGTAAACTCCTTGAAGAAAGATATTTATTTTTCATCATTTTACTGATCTTATTACTGGTTCACATAGTGTTTTTCACATAAACGGGGAGTTAATTAATATTTGTAGAACTGAGTTTGTAAGATGGTTAGTGCCGGATACAGTCAATGGCTATGAATGGTGAAAAATTATCAGGGTAATAAGGAAATGAACTTAGCCATTCTGAATTAAAGCAGTGTTTTAGCCATCTATGCTGACTGCAAACATTGTATTCCATGGTCACTCATGTACTATTTATTCCTGCCTCCCATCCATTCATTCTTACTGACTCATCTACATACTTAACACTTCTGTTTTTCTCTGTAGCCCACTTAACTCCTTGCCTTCATTCATCATTGTAGTTTAGCACTGCCATGGTCTTCAACTTTTAATAGTATCTAACTTCTTTTAACACATTCTTGCTTTGATTTATATACACATTCCTTTCTTTTGCCTCCTTGATCTTATGCATAGGTTTATCAGCTTTAATTTTCTATTGCTTTTTGTACTCTCCTATTCACATTTCTTTTCACTTGCCCTTTTGCTTTTGAGAAATCATTCATCCTATGTTTCTTAAAGGCATATGCTCTTTGGTTGCTGTCTTCAGGTAAAGTTTACATTGACAAGTGTCTTAGAATCAGCCTAAGGTTGGGGGTTGATGGTGGAATTGCTGGCCATCAGGAAGAGCTGGAGTTAGCTCTGTCAGACTAGCACTCCTGTATCTTTTTTTTTTTTCATCTTTATTAGATTATAATTGCTTTCCAATGTTGTGTTAGTTTCTCTTGTACAACAAAGTGAGTCAGCTATATGTATGCCTATATCCCCTCCCTCTTGGGCCTCCCTCCCACCGTCCCCATCCCACCCCTCTAGGTCATCACAAAATACCGAGCTGACCTCCCTTTGCTATACAGCAGCTTCCCATTAGCTATCTGTTTTACACATGGTAGTGTATATATGTCCGTGTTGCTCTCTGAGTTCATCTCACCCTCCCCTTACCCACCTGTGTCCACAAGTCCGTTCTCTAAGACTGTGTCTCTGTTCCTGCCCCGCCACTAGGTTCATCAGTACCATTTTTCTAGATTCCATATATATGCGTTAATGTACGGTATTTGCTTTTTTCTTTCTGACTTCCTTCACTCTGTATGACAGACTCTAGGTCCATCCACATCACTACAGATGACTCAATTTCATTCCTTTTTGTGGCTGAGTAATATTCCATTGTATATATATGTACCACATCTTTTTCATCCATTCATCTGTCTATGGACATTTAGGTTGCTTCCGTGTTCTGGCTAATGTAAGTAGTACTGCAAGGAACATTGGGATACATGTATCTTTTTGAATTATGGTTTTCTCAGGGTATATGCCCAGTAGTGGGATCTTTTTAGTGGGAGAATGTCTACAGTGGCAATGCTAGCATCAGACCTTTGGTTAAAGGAGTATCTGTTACTGATTACAAAAGATGCTGAATGTTAATGGGCATTTTTACAGGTGGACTTTTGGGGGGATGATATCTGAATTGTAGAATTTATCAAAGAATTTCAAAATGACTGTATTGGGTGTGGGTGAATTGGTAGAGATGATTTTTCCCCCCTTTGGATTCAATAATCTTTTTACTCTTGAATTAATTATTGTCTGCTACAGATGTATGGTTGGTTTGGACTGAATAAAAAATAACAAAGGGCAATAAGACAGTGAGTAAAAAAAACTGAAAAGGGACAGGAAAAGTGAAAGATGTAAGGTAAAAAGTTGCCTATCTTTGTGCTATTTGGAGTTAGTAGTATTTATTGAAAGATTCTTGGGAACATTATGTTAGAGAAAGAGGACTTGAGAAGATAATGTGAGAAAGGAGCCCAGAAGAAAGTTTGTTGGACTATATTTAAATCTATGTTGTTTTTGGTTCTATTTTTATAGCACATCTCAATCTCTTAAGAGTTTACTGTATTACTAAATATTTAAATTGGATATTGTATTTGTATAATAGTAAAGAGGAGCTCATTCATTCCTTAAGAAGTATATTGATGGTTAAATAGCTTTTCTCAGAAAACATATGGATACTTTTATTAACACAGTATCCCTTTAAAGATATAAAAGAGGAAAAATACGCATTGTCTATCCTGTTCTATCAGATAGTAAATAAACAGGGAGTATCCAGGACGCTTTTTGCCTCGTATTTGTAGTGGAAGTATTTTATAGTAGAGAACAATATTGCATGTAGACTTAAGAAAATAATTTTGGTTAATTTTGATTTTAGAAGATATTAAGCCATTTATTTTATTTTAACAGGTATCTTTCAGATGAAGGCATTGAAGCATGCACAAGTTCTCCTGACAAAGTCAATATAAATGACATCATCCTGATTGCTCTCAATGTAAGTTTTATTTATTAACTTATAAATGTTTTAAATCTGGAAGCTATATTTATGAAAAATATCTCATAGAATAAACTGGATTTTATGATGAGAAAAAATCATAAATCATCTTGCATTTTTATTGTCCATTTTAAGTTGCAGGGATGTTTGTTGAATTTGGTAATCTCATATAAGCCAATTATTAGAAATATATATTTCTTTAACATCTATTACTCAGAATTCAATGAAAAAGGGAAAAATGCAATTAAAACTCTTTTTTTTCACCCTGTGATCAGTTACAGAATTTCATTACATTTACAGTAGCTATGTAATAGCAGTAAAAACTGATCATATTCATGAAAACAAATTGACATTTAATTTACATAGAAACTCTAGCTAGGTTATAGCTTCTTGACAGTTGTATTTTCTCTTTCAAAGTAACTTTTCCTGTTGATAAAAGTAGTATATATGGTACCATACGACTACTTCAGAAAATATAGAAAAGTAAGATAATAAAACCAAATAATTACCATTAATGTTTTGGTGTATATTTCTTTCCAAGCTCTTTCCCTCTACCCATTTGTATAGTTGTATCTTATCTATAATTGGGATTGACTTTTGGATTTTTTTGAAGAGTTATAAAAATTGTTTGAAGTACAGATGTAAGTAAATTAATATTCTTTTTTCAATCTTGCAGTTACCCTATGGGAGTTTTTTTTGTATCACCTTTGCAGTCATAGTCTATTAATCAACTTCATATACGATGATACATAATCACTGAAATTCAGAAGAGAATTACTGTCTGATAAATCCATTATGTCACTGCAAAGTAGGTTTAGCATAAAGCAGAAAGGGTGACAACTGATAAGAACATGTGAAGTATAAATAAATTTATAACTGTATAACTTTTCAAATTACTTAAATTTATATTTACATAATTAAACTTGGGTTTAAACATAAAATTTATATTTTGAAACCCGTGATATTTTTAGCTGCTTTGAAATTTTATTCAATAAGACCAACAGGTTATCTGTGACTACAAATGGAAATATTTGCTAGACACTTTAACTTTCCTTGATTTGCACCCAAATTAGTGAATTTTATTTTCAAAAAATGGTATAAAGAACCCTAGTTTCGGGTTTCCCTGGTGGCGCAGTGGTTGAGAGTCCGCCTGCCGATGCAGGGGACACGGGTTCGTGCCCTGGTCCGGGAAGATCCCACATGCCGTGGAGTGGCTGGGCCCGTGAGCCATGGCTGCTGAGCCTGCGCGTCCAGAGCCTGTGCTCTGCAACGGGAGAGGCCACAGCAGTGAGAGGCCCGCGTACCACAAAAAAATAAAAGAACCCTAGTTTCTTTGTTTATTAAAAAAAGTCCTAAAGATGATAGGAAAAAGGCTTTGTGACAATCTTCTGTTCTTTTTTATTTTTCTTATTTATATACATAGGTAAATAGCATTGAACTATGTATAAATTGGGTATGAAACTAAGTAAAATAAGTCAACGTGAAGTATTTGTCCTGTGTTCATAAGAGGTACATGATTATTATTATCTTAGTGAATTAATTTGTCTTTATAATTTTCTTTAAAATATATAGTGAAATACTGCAGTCCAAAGCTATTATGCGATATAATAGGATTAAAAAAATACCTTTAATCGGGATGAAGTCTACACCAGACAAATAATCTAAGGTTCAAGTTTATAACCTTTAAATAAAATCAGGTATATACAGTGTTTCTGTTGAAGTTTTTTAACTTTCGAGTGATTGTGGGATGTTAATCACTAATTGAGAAAGACTTGCATCATTAGTTCTTACGTATAACTTATTACATATTGGGAGAATAATCCATGCATAAGCTTGCTTATGTTCTCTTCCACCAGTGGGAACACACTGAATTTGTTCCTTTATCTAGCAGTGAACAAAGCAGTGGTATGTATATGGTTTTCCTGCCCAGGGAAGTCCATTAGGCTATTATTGGGCTGCTTAGGAAGGTACTCTCTGCTTAGCATGAAATAAAATTCCAGACTCCCCCCCTTTAAAAGCAGGTGTTTACCATAGATCACATTGTTAACACAAATAATTTAGTCAGTGAACCACAGTTTCAGTTAAGGAATGGTTCAAGTGCCAAGTTCCCAGATGACACCTTCGGGCCGACTTTGTAAGCTGGCCCTTCTAAAGATAGCAGCCTCAGAGCTGCTGTGTAACTCTTTTCTGCATGGGTTTTTATGTTGAAAGGAGGGGGGTTCTTAATTTTTTCCTCTGTAGAATGAGGAGTAAGGATATTAAGAAATAACCTTGAAATTCAGCATGTAGTTTTGCGTTTAAATTCCTGAATTATTCAGAAAAAAATTAAATGATAGCCTAGTCTTAAATTACTAAGTAATATGTAACAGTAAAAATTTTAAAAGATTATTTTTAAATTTGTTTTAAGATTCTGTGTAATACAAAATGATTTGCCAAATAGATATTCTGCTGAAATTACTTGAAGAAATAGGAATCTTGTGTGCATGTGCACAAGTGCGTGTTATAGGTTAAATATTTCTCCTGCATAATTGCTTATTCACTATAAATTTATTTTTGGACCCAGTTATCCTAGTGACCCTGATATAACAGCATCTGAATCATAGAATTGCCTTTGCAGAACTCCTAAATTGACTTTGAATTTAGGATGTTTAAAGATTTGGTAGGTCATTTTCATCTTGCTAAAAGAACAATGAAATAACATTCCTTATATGTGTGTAAGGCACTTTGAATATATTGTCTCCTTTTAGCCTGACAGCAGCTTTGGAAGATAGAATTGGTAATATATTTTCCATGTTACAGAGGAATAAATTAACTGGATTTAGAGAATTTCTGACGTGTCCCAGGTCATATTAGTTAATTACGGTATGTAGTAAATCAAAGTTTAGGATTTTAGTCTAGTGCTCATTTCTCATTTATATTAATGCCTCATTTTATTTTAATTTTTTAATTAGTGATAAAAACCAGAAATGAAGGACCATGATGTATCATAAAATTTTTATATATTATGTTTTTTATACATATTTAAATATTTCAGCTTTTGAGTGACTTCAAGATAATGCTTATGTTTTTATGAACTGTTAGTTGTATTATTGACTTGTACACGTTCAGATGATAACAATATGCATGTTTTATATTCGCTAAAGTAAACATGATAGCTAACATTCATTAAATGCTTACTGTTTGCAAGTCATTGTGCTGAATGCTTTACATGCATTATTTAATCTTCAAAACAATCCTAATATAGGAAATGCTAGTATAGGAAAGTATTTTTTTCCCCATATGTTGCTTAGTATTTTCAAAGTCAAAGCCATGCAACTTGAGGTATGGTTTATAATTCTTTCACTCTATTATTGGGTGGAGGCTGCAAAAAGGATAAACCTGAAACATTGTTAAACAAGTATTTGGGGCTTAGTTTACCTGGCAGTTCCATTCAGTGAGTTTTACTTAGGAGTGATCCTTGCATTACATTGAGAAATAAATTGTAAATCATTGTAGTAAAAGACTGGAAAGGATCTGTGAGGGTTGTATAACATGTATGCTTGTTTCTTAAGCTGACCATATATGGATATTTCAAGTAAGAGGACATTCTATTACTGTAGGTGTTCAAAGAAGACTATCCTACTTCTCTATATGTAATCCTTTTATGATACAGTAATTTTAATCATCTAGTATTTTCTCCTTAAGTGTAATATAAATTTCTCCCTTATAAATTTTGTGATTAAATGCACTCTAAGTCTGTTTTGTTTTGCTCTTGAGGCAATGAAGAGCTTCTCTTTACTATATTTAAGGAATAACAAAACAGTACAAATTTAGTTATTAATCTAACCTCACTATCTCAAGCAGCGAGATAATTTCTTAGCTTAAATAATTAGGCCTTTTTCATGAGTAGTATTAGTTTTCTTCTGAACAAATTTCTTACTTTTCCTTTAGTTTTCACTTCTTACTTAAAGAAGACAAAATCCTGAAAAAGTCTGTTTTTTTTTATGTAGACTGTGTAGTTGAAGTTCTGTTTTTATGTCAGAAATCCTACAACTATATCTTAGTCCTATGTTGTTCTTTTTTGTTTTGCTTTAGTTTGCTGAATAATATGTACTTGGGAATTTTCATGTGGTTAGTCATTTGTTCACAACTTCTGTTTCTGTAATTTGTTTAAAAAGCAAATGAAATAAGTATTTACTACAGTATAGTCTTATGATTTCTTGCTGTTGCAGTGGTATTGTTCTCTGGGATATTTTTATGTTGTGTAGCTTTGTTATGTCATAAGTATCACAAGCTATAGAGTAATGTGTTTTCATGTCTCTGCATATCAAGGTTAGATAGAATTTAGTTGTCAAAAATATACTCTGTTTATATGTTCAAAGTAGTCATTTAGTTTTGGATTGTGGCATTAGTCTTTTAGTAAGACTATATAGTTTCATAAAATCAAGTTTTAGATTTTAATAAAGAAGACTTAGTCAGTTAAAAGGGTATCTAGAGAAGTATGACCAGATATAAATAAGGCCTTTGATGTACTTTAAACAATGTATGTATGGGACTGTGTTATTAGAAAAGATTGATTTTATATATATATAGATCTCATAATCAGTTGAAAGACATTTATTTAAAGTTTGTTCCACACACCTTAAGTAATTTTATCTTTTGTTGGTGAGTGAAATTAGATTTAGATTCACTTTTCTCTATAATTTTATGTTAATAATAATATTTTTATTTTAGACAGACTTGAGAACAATTGGCAAGAAATTCCTCCCCAGTGACATCAATGGTGGAAAGGTGGAAAAGGTAATGAAAAATGTTAACTTCCTGAATTATGCTAAGTACAATAAATATGAACATCTACTAAATTACTGGAATTGTTTTTTGTCAATGAAGACCGCAACTTCAAAATATTTTGGAGGTGAACAAGTCACAGAGTTATCATTATAGTGACTTCCTATACACATGGAAAATTATTAAAGCTTAAACTTTTGGTGACTTTTCAACATTTAAAAAAAACTTGTTTCAGGAATTGTAACTATGACACACTTACTTTACATGTGAGACTTATCAGATATTATTGGTGCTCAGGAAAAGGACCTTTTTATTTTAGTTACCTGTTAACCATATTTGTTTAATGAACTTATTAATATAAAACTATAAGATTGGGAAAGAGTGTTAGGAGCAATTTGGCAAAGCTGTGCATTTGGTTGCTGCTATCATTTTGTGTAACACATATATGTATTCGTGTTATGAATTTTTTCAGTGATGTTTTTAAAATACAAGGATACAATTTTTAGATACCAACTAGTCAGTCTTTTACTTCTTATTCATTTGTATTCAATTTCTTCTTTTTATTTGAAAATACATGTAAATTGCGTCAACCAAGAATTTTATATGTGCTACTGCTCACTTTTTGTACTATTACGGAACATCATTATCTATAGTTTAAAGAAATACTTTGAATGTATATGTTTTGTGTTTGAATAAGTATTCTTATCATTTTAACACTCAGATATTTAAGATAGTTGCTGTACCTCAGATATTTTAAATTTTAGATAATTTTAAAAGGTCTGAAATGTAACAACATATTTTTCACATTTTCCCTTATGCAGTAGATGGTAATCATTTAGCTGGAAAGAAAACAAGAGTTTATTTTATAATTTACAGTAGTTTTTGAAGTAGATACTCAGAGAAGAAAGTTCTACAAACTCCTCAGCAATTCATTTTAATGTTTAACAACACTCTGTGTCAGCAAACTTTAATTGTATTTTAACCTAAATTTCTTATGATGCAACTTGAAGTCCATAACGTCGTCTTTGTCTTCCCTCAGGGGAAATGGAGAACATCTGGTTACCTTCCCTTGTGAATAAGTCTTCATATACTTGAAGCCTTGTAAATGTCAGTACCACAGGTTTCTTCTTGCTAAAGCCATCTGTCTTGGTTCCTCTGTTTATTCTGTCTCAGGCATTCCGTTCATCTTCATTGTTCTTCTCAGAGTCCTCTCCAGTTCCTTACATTTCTTTTTCTGGTTGTGGTCGTAGTTCTCGGAGTTCAGCATACATCACAATCATCCTGAGGCCTGGCTAGAACACACATTGCCAGCCTCTAACCTCTCCCACTCCCACACCTCTGTCTCCATTGAACTGGGATAGAGCCCGAGAATTTATATTATGAACAAGTTTCTGTGGGATGTTGATTCTGCTGGTCTGGGAACCATAATTAGAAAACTTCTGGGGCATAGAACTCCAAATTATGCAGCAGTCTTGGACAGGTCTAATGAATGCAGCAGTTCTTTACAGGAAAAGTAACTAACATCAAAGCAGTGGCTGTGCATCCTTATGCTAGTTGATTTAAGAAAACTAACATTCTGGATTATCGATTTTCCATTGTTTCTTCGGGTGTCTTTAGGGATTCTCAGAACCTATCTCTGCTATAAGCTCATGGGGAAAGGTACTGATAAGAGTTTTCTCTTCCTCCAACTTCTCAGAGCATTTTTTAAAAAATACTTTATCAGTTATCTATTTTATACATATTACTGTGTATATATCAATCCCAATCTCCCAATTCATCCCACCACCGCCCCCCAGCCCCGCTTTCCCCCCTTGGTGTCCATACGTTTGTTCTCTACATCTGTGTTTCTATTTCTGCCTTGCAAACTGGTTCATCTGTACCGTTTTTCTAGATTCCACATATAAGCGTTAATATACGATATTTGTTTTTCTCTTTCTGACTTACTTCATTCTGTATGACAGTCTCTAGGTACATCCACATCTCTACAATGGCCCAATTTCGTTCCTTTTTATGGCTGAGTAATATTCCATTGTATATATGCACCACATCTCTTCTTCATCTATTCATCTGTCTGTGGACAACTAGGTTGCTTCCGTGACCTGGCTGTTGTAAATAGTGCTGCAATGAACATTGGGGTGCATGTGTATTTTTTTTAAATTAATTTTATTTATTTATTTATTTATGGCTGCGCTGGGTCTTTGTTGCTGTGCATGGGCTTTCTCTAGTTGTGTCGAGTGAGAGCTACTCTTCTTTGCAGTGCATAGGCTTCTCATTGCGGTGGCTTCTCTTGTGGAGCACGGGCTCTAGGCATGTGGGCTTCAGTAGTTGTGGCACACAGGCTCAGTAGTTATGGCTCACAGGCTGTAGAGTGCAGGCTCAGTAGTGTGGCACACGGGCTTAGTTGCTTCGTGGCATGTGGGATCTTCCTGGACCAGGGCTGGAACCCATGTCCCCTGCATTGGCGGGTGGATTATTACCCACTGCGCCACCAGGGAAGACCAAAAGGTGCATGTGTCTTTTTGAATTATGGTTTTCTCTGGGTATATGCCCAGTAGTGGGATTGCTGGGTCATATGGTAATTCTACTTTTAGTTTTCTAAGGAACCTCCATACTGTACTCCATAGTGGCAATATCAATTTGGCTGTATCAATTTACATTCCCACTAACAGTGCAAGAGGGTTCCCTTTTCTCCACACCCTCTCCAGCATTTGTTGTTTGTAGATATTCTGATGATGCCCACTCTAATCAGTGTGAGGTGATACCTCATTGTAGTTTTGATTTGCATTTCTCTAATAATTAGTGATGTTGAGCAGCTTTTCATGTGCCTCTTGGCCATCTGTAAGTCTTCTTTGGAGAAATGTCTACCTAGGTCTTCTGCCTGTTTTTTGATTGGGTTGTTTGTTTTTTCAATATTGAGCTGCATGAGCTGTTTATATATTTTGGAGATTAATCATTTGTCTGTTGATTTGTTTGCTTATATATTTTGGAGATTAATCCTTTGTTGATTCCTTTGCAGATATTTTTCCTATTCTGAGGGTTGTCTTTTCATCTTGTTTATAGTTTCCATTGCTGTGTAAAAGCTTTTAAGTGTCATTAGGTCCCATTTGTTTATTTTTGTTTTTATTTTCATTACTCTAGGAGGTGGGTCAAAAAAGACCTTGCTGTGATTTATGTCAGAGAGTATCCTTCATATGTTTACCTCTAAGAGTTTTATAGTGTCTGGTCTTACATTTATGTCTTTAATCCATTTTGAATTTACTGTGTATGGTGTTAGGGAGTGTTCTAATTTCATTCTTTTACATGTAGCTGCCAAGTTTTCCCAGCACCACTTATTGAAGAGACTGTCTTTTCTCCATTGTATATCCCTGCCTCCTTTGTCATAGATTAGTTGAGCATAGATGTGTGGGTTTATGTCTGGGCTTTCTATCCTGTTGCATTGATTTATATTTCTGTTTTTCTGCCAGTACCATATTGTCTTGATTGCTGTTTGTAGTACAGTCTGAAGTCAGGGAGCCTAATTCCTCCAGCTCCGTATTTTTCCCTCAAGATTGCTTTGGCTGTTCAGGGTCTTTTGTGTCTCCATACAAATTTTAAGATTTTTTGTTCTAGTTCTGTAAAAAAATTCCATTGGTAATTTGATAGGGATTGCACTGAATCTGTAGATTGCTTTGGGTAGTACAGTGTTTTTCACAATATTGATTCTTCCATTCCAAGAACATGGTATATTTCTCCATCTGTTAGTGTCATCTTTGATTTCTTTCACCAGTGTCTTACAGTTTTCTGAATACAGGTCTTTTTTTTTTTTTTTTTTTTGTGGTACGTGGGCCTCCCACTGTTGTGGCCTCTCCTGTTGCAGAGCACAGGCTCCGGACGCACAGGCTCAGCGGCCATGGCTCACGGGCCCAGCCGCTCCACGGCATGTGGGATCTTCCCGGACTGGGGCACGAACCCGTGTCCCCTGCAACGACAGGCGGACTCTCAACCACTGCGCCACCAGGGAAGCCCTGAGTACAGGTCTTTTACCTCCTTACATACGTTTATTGCTAGGTAATGTATTCTTTTTGTTGCAAGGGTGAATGGGATTGTTTCCTTAATTTCTCTTTCTGATCTTTCACTGTTAGTGTATAGGAATGCAAGAGATTTCTGTGCATTAATTTTGTATCCTGTAACTTTACCAAATTGATTAGCTCTAGTAGTTTTCTGGCTGCATCTTTAGGATTACCTACGTATAGTATCATGTCATCTGCAAACAGTGACAGTTTTACTTCTTCTTTTCCAATTTGTATTCCTTTTATTTCTTTTTCTTCCCTGATTGCCATGGCTAGGACTTCCAAAACTATGCTGAATAATAGTGGTGAGAGTGGACATCCTTGTCTTGTTCCTTATCTTAGTGGAAATGCTTTCAGTTTTTCACCATTGAGAATGACGTTTGCTGTGGGTTTGTCATATATGGCCTTTAGTATGTTGAGTTAGGTTCCCTTCCCTCTATGCCCACTTTCTGGAGATTTTTATCATAAATGGGTGTTGAATTTTGTCAGAAGCTTTTTCTGCATCTATTGTGATGATCATATGGTTTTTATTCTTCAGTTTGTTAATATGGTATATCACATTGATTGATTTGCATATATTGAAGAATCCTTGCATCCGTGGGATAAATCCCACTTGATCATGGTGTATGATCCTTTTAATGTGTTGTTGGATTCTGTTTGCTAGTATTTTGTTGAGGATTTTTGCATCTATATTCATCAGGGATATTGGTCTGTAATTTTCTTTTTTTATAGTATCTTTGGTTTTGGTAACAGGGTGATGGTGGCCTCATAGAATGAATTTGGGAGTGTTCCTTTCTCTGCAATTTTTGGAAGAGTTTGAGAAGGATAGGTGTTAGCTCTTCTCTAAATGTTTGATAGAATTCACCTGTAAAGCCATCTGGTCCTGGACTTTTGTTTGTTGGAAGATTTTTTTTTTTTTTTTTTTTTTTTGCGCTACATGGGCCTCTCACTGTTGCGGCCTCTCCCGTTGCGGAGCACAGGCTCAGAACGCGCAGGCTCAGCGGCCATGGCTCACGGGCCCAGCTGCTCCGCGACATGTGGGATCTTCCCGCACCAGGGCACGAACCCGTGTCCCCTGCATCAGCAGGCGGACTCTCAACCACTGCGCCACCAGGGAATCCGTGTTGGAAGATTTTTTTTGTTTTTGAAGATTTTTAATCACAGTTTTAATTTCATTACTTGTGATTGGTCTGTTCATGTTTTCTGTTTCTTCCTGCTTCAGTGTTGGAAGGTTGTACCTTTCTAAATTTTTGTCCATTTCTTCCAGGTTGTCCATTTTATTGGCATAGAGTTGCTTGTAGTAGTCTCTTATGGTGATTTGTATTTCTGCAGTGTCCATTGTAATTTCTCCTTTTTCATTTCTAGTTTTATTGAATTGAGTCCTCTTCCTTTTTTTCTTGATGAGTCTGGCTAAAGGTTTCTCAATTTTGTTTATCTTCTCAAAGAACCAGCTTTTAGTTTTATTGATCTTTGCTATTGTTGTCTTTGTTTCTATTTCATTTATTTCTGCTCTGATTTATGAAATCTCTCCTTCTACTAAGTTTGGGTTTTGTTTGTTCTTCTTTCTCCAGTTCCTTTAGGTGTAAAGTTAGATTGCTCATTTGAGATTTTTCTTGTTTCTTGCTATACATTTCCCTCTTAGAACAGCTTTTGCTTCATCCCGTAGGTTTTGGATCATCGTGTTTTCCTGGTCATTTGTCTCTATGTATATTTTGATTTCCTCGTTGATGTCTTCAGTGATCTCTTGGTAATTTAGTAACGTATTGTTTAGCTTCCATGTGTTTGTGTTTTTTATGTTTTTTCCCCTGTAATTTATTTCTAAACTCATAGCATTGTGGTCTGAAAAGTTGCTTGATACGATTTCAATTTTCTTAAATTTACCGACGCTTGATTTGTGAACCAAAATGTCATCTATCCTGGAGAATGTTCTGTGTGCACTTGACAAGAAAGTGTAATCTGCTGTTTTTGGATGGAATATCCTATAAATATCAATTAAATATCTGGCCTATTGTATCATTTAAAGCTTATGTTCCCTTATTAATTTTTTGTCTGGGTGATCTGTCCATTGGTGTAAGTGCAGTGTTGAAGTCCCCCACTATTATTGTGTTACTGTCGATTTCCTCTTTTATAGTTGTTAGCATTTGCCTTATATATTGAGTTGTTTCTATGTTGGGTGCATGTATATTTATAATTGTTATATCTTCTTCTTGGATTGATCTGTTGATCATTATGTAGTGTCCTTCCTTGTCTCTTGTATCATTCTTTATTTTAAAGTCTATTTTATCTGATATGAGTATTGCTATTCCAGCTTTCTCTTGATTTCCATTTGCTTGGGATATCTTTTTCCATCCCCTCACTTTAATCCTGTATGTGTTCCTAGGTCTGAAGTGTGTCTCTTGTAGACAGCATATATACGCGTCTTATGTTTGTATCCATTCAGCAAGCCTGCTTCTTTTGGTTGGAGCATTTAATCCATTCACACTTAAGGTTATTATTGATATATATGTTCCTGTTCCCATTTTCTTAATTGTTTTAGTTTTGTTTTTGTAGGTCCTTTTCTTCTCTTGTGTTTCCCACTTAGAGAAGTTCCTTTAGCATTTGTTGTAGACTTGGTTTGGTGGTGCTGAATTCTCTTAGCTTTTGCTTGTCTGTAAAGCTTTTGATTTCTCGATAGTATCTGAATGAGATCCTTTTCAGGTAGAGTAATCTTGGTTGTAGGTTCTTCCCTTTAATCACTTTAAATGTATTGTGCCACTCCTTTCTGGCTTGTAGAGTTTCTACCGAGAAATCAGCTGTTAACCTTATGGGAGTTCCCTTGTATGTTATTTGTTGTTTTTCCCTTGCTGCTTTCAATAATTTTTCTTTGTCTTTAATTTTTGTCAGTTTGATTATTATGTATCTCGGCATGTATCTCCTTGGGTTTATCCTGCCTGGGACTCTGCGCTTCCTGGACTTGGGGGCTGTTTCCTTTCCCATGTTAGGGAAGTTTTTGACTATAATATCTTCAAATATTTTCTCAGGTCCTTTCTGTCTCTCTTCTCCTTTGGGACCCCCCTTAATGTGAATGTTGATGCATTTAATGTTGTCCCAGACATCTCTCAGGCTGTCTACATTTCTTTTCATTCTTTTTTCTTTATTCTGTTCCATAGCAGTGAATTCCACCATTCTGTCTTCCAGGTCACTTCTCCATTCTTCTGCCTCGGTTATTCTGCTATTGATTCCTTCTAGTGTATTTTTCATTTCAGTTATTGTATTGTTTGTCTTTGTTTGTATGTTCTTTAATTCTTCTAGGTATTTATTAAACATTTCTTGCATCTTCTCAATCTTTGACTCCATTCTTTTTCTGAGGTCCTGGATCATCTTCACTATCATTATTCTGAATTCTTTTTCTGGAAGCTTGCGTATCTCCACTTCATTTAGGTGTTTTTCTGGGGTTTTATCTTGTTCCTTCATCTGGTACATAGTCCTTTGCCTTTTCATGTTCTCTATCTTTCTATAAATGTGGTTTTCATTGCACAGGCCGCAGGATTGTAGTTCGTTTTGCTTTTGCTGTCTACCCTTTGGTGGATGACGCTATCTAAGAGTCTTGTGCAAGCTTCCTAATGAAGGGACTGGTGGTGGGTAGAGCTGGGTGTTGCTCTGGTGGGCAGAGCTCAGTAAAACTTTAAACCACTTGTCTGCTGATGGGTGGGGCTGAGTTCCCTCCCTGTTGTTTGTCTGGCCTGAGGTGACCCAGCACTGGAAGGGACAGGCTCTTTGGTGGGGCTAATGGCAGATCCAGGAGGGCTCATGCCAAGGAGTACCTTCCAGAACTTCTGCTGCCAGTGTCCTTTTCCCCATGGTTAGCCACAGCCACCTCCCACCTCTGCAGGACGCCCTTCAACACTAGCAGGTAGGTCTGGTTCATTCTCCTATGGGTTCACTTCTCCTTCCCCCTGGGTCATTATGCACACACTACTTTGCATGTGCCCGCCAAGAGTGCAGTCTCTTTTTCCCCCGTCCTGTCGAAGTCCTGTAATAAAATTCCGCTAGCCTTCAAAATCTGGTTCTCTGGGAATGCCTTCTCCTGTCACCAGACCCCCAGGTTGGGAAGACTGATGTGGTCCTCAGAACCTTCACTCCAATGGGTGGACTTCTGTGGTATAATTGTTCTCCAGTTTGTGAGTCACCCATCCAGTGGTTATGGGATTTGATTTTATTGTGATTGCGCCTCTCCTACTGTCTTGTTTCGGCTTCTTCTTTGTCTTTGGATGTGGCGTATCTTTTTTGGTGAGTTCCAGTGTCTTCCTGTCGATTTTGCAGCAGTTAGCTGTGATTCTGGTGTTCTCTCAAAGGCAAGTGAGTGCACGCCCTTCTACTCTGCCATCTTCTCACAAAGTTTTATAAGTGGTCTCTTCAGAATTTCCTTTGAATGTAGCTAACAAAAATATATATATAACTTAGAATATTTGAATCTAGAATTTTCTTTGCCAAATTTTATCCTTTGAAATTTTTTTAATGCTGATGTAGATTTAGTTTATACATAAAATGAAAAGATAGAAAATAAACTCTGTTCACATGAAACAGAAGCAGAGTGGGATTAACTGCCTTTCTGCTCTTCCCATTTATATTTTTCCTTCAGACGCCAAGTATAATTCTCTTCACATTATTCGTGAAAATGTTTTGAAAATTAATTTTAATAGAATTTTTAGAAGCCAACGCACGGGAATTAACTCATTTTATTTGCCTTTGGTTAAAACTTCATACATTATATAAAAATATAACTACTTTCAGGCAAAAGTAAATGTTTAAGGAATGTATTTTTGACATGACTTACTTGTGTGTCTATCTGTAAAATAAGACTAATACAGTAAAAGTTGCTTTATTTGTGCCTTTATTGGAAAGCTTTATTACTCAGCACTTCATCATGTTAATGGTGACAGAGTCATTAAGACATGGGTCTAGACACTAAAATTATATAATAGTTCTTATTTAAAATAAATTTTAAATAAAAAATTTTAAATAAATTTTATTTTAATCTGTGCATAAGATAAGCAGAGTATTTGAATAAGTAATCTTCCTGTTCCTTGAACATGTCAGATTTTGGTATAAAATAATATTATTTTCTAATTTTCTTTTAATAGTAAAAAAATAGCAAATGAAAGAAAGAACTGTATTACCTAGTGATTTTCCAAATAGATCATACTAGAAACTAATTTTGCAAAAACTAATTTAGACAGAAAATTTAAAGTGTGAGATAGACTAGCTGTCCCAGGAAGCAGAGGCATGGTTTTGCTGTGCTTCAGATACGATGTGGAGAGGGAGCAGAAAACAGTAGGGGCTGGTAACATATTGGACAGATACAGATTTTAGAATTATTGGACTAGATTTAAATCCTCATTCTTCTGCTTATTATGTTTTTGTGACTTCTGGTAGTTATTTAATCTTGCCAGATTTTAATTTTCAGATTTTAATATTTCATTCAAATATATGTCCCTTATGACATTGAAGAATTAAATGACATAATCTATGTGACATCTTAAATGTAGCGCAATGTGTATGGCAAGTATTGAGCATTATGAGACATTTAGGATGGTATTTTTGTCCTGGAGATCTAAGAGTGCGTGTTTATTACCTCAGTTTGTTTTCTTGTTACTTAGAGATCTCCAAGGGAATGCAGTAAATGAAGTAAGGCAAATGGATACTTCATTATTGACTGTGTTTTAGCCCCAGCCCCTAATGCAGAACTTTATCACTTGAGCTAGGTTGATCTTAGTATAATAGAATCAAAGTAGGTCAAATTTCTGCTTTATTTCTACTAAGTTCCATGCCTGCCTGTGATATTACCACTCCTAAGAGAGAAAGCCAAAGAAAAAATAATTGGAGAGCATTTGCCCCAGTGTTGAAGAAGCAAATCCTTAATAAGCAAGAGAAGAGAGGAGGCTGTCTTTTTAGGAGCTACTTCCATTAGTTTTGTGTGGGTCCTTTAAAAGAGCCGTAGTCCTGTGTCTTCTATCCCCCTGGGAAGCTTATTCATTAGGCCCCAGGCTTCATCCAATGTACTAGAGATTCTGCAAGACAGAGCAGTAATCCTCTTCAGAAGTAGATTAAAGGAATGTAGAGAGGAATCTTCAAGCTTCTTCTCCTGAGAGGCCAAAAGTAAATGCTTACATGCTGTGTATTGTTATTATCATAACTAATAAGACTTAGATAACAGCATTTGGAAAGGAAGTGTGGAGAGAGCTATGATCCGGTAGGAGAGATGGTAGGTCTGTAGTTAGGAGTAGACAGTTAATCCTGGAACATTGTATTTACATCTGTTTTGTCCTAAGACAAACTGGAACCTTCAGAAGGGCATTGTCATCTGAAGTTTGAAACTGAAGTCTTAATAATTCTGTTATCACTGATTATTTTGTGAGGAAGTAGGATGGCCAAAAAAATGCAAGTAACTTTGTTAGTAATTAATGTAATAGTTCTGTTCGCATTCTTTTCTCTTTCCTCCCATCCTCTTTTTCTTTTTAACATCTTTATTGCAGTATAATTGCTTTACAATGGTGTGTTAGTTTCTGCTTTATAATAAAGTGAATCAGTTATACATATACATATGTTCCCATATCTCTTCCCTCTTGCATCTCCCTCCCTCCCACCCTCCCTATCCCACCCCTCTACCATTCTCTTCTTAATATTATTTTGCAGTTCCCATATTTTCTCCTTAAGGTTGCTTATAACCTTGATGCAAAGGTTTCAGACAAATTTAAAAAGTAGTGAGAGTGGGAAGATGACACTTTTCTCCAGGGTTCTAAGCCTAAGCTAGATTTTCCCATAAGCAGTTTATGTTTGACTTTTAGGCCATAAAGGTTTTTAGAGTGGAGCAATATGTGCCGAGGAAGCTATGTGCTGCAACTTATGAGTTTTTCAGGGCAGGCTTTGTATATCTAGATATTACAAGGTTCTGGAATATTTAGCTTGTAAGGTAAAAATCATGGAAAGAAGTCATGACAAAATGGAAGTAAAACTATGCTTCCTATAAAACTGTTTAATATTTTTCATATTCTTCTCCAAGTTTAATATTTTGTTGTAGTTATTTTCATAGCTTTAGCCTTTGAACCAAGGTGTAGAAGTTAATTATAAAATATAGGTTAATGTAAAAATGCTTTATTACCAGTCCAGCTGTGTGAGGACTTTAATGCATTACTGTGAAGCCCTAACAGGAAAGGCTTTCCAGATCTGTGTTTATTTTTTTCATCTAAGTTTTAGGACTGACAGGCTGTATATGCATTTTTTTTTTTTTTTTTTTTTCGGTACGTGGGCCTCTCACTGTTGTGGCCTCTCCCGTTGCGGAGCACAGGCTCTGGACGCGCAGGCTCAGGGGCCATGGCTCACGGGCCCAGCTGCTCCGCGGCATGTGGGATCCTCCCAGACTGGGGCACGAACCCGCGTCCCCTGCATCGGCAGGCGGACTCTCAACCACTGCGCCACCAGGGAAGCCCTGTATATGCATTTTTAAATGTGAAACTGTGATTAAAGGCCTAATTTTTCCGGATAGAAGTGACCTTCTCAAAGCCTCAGCAACACCAACATCAACCACAAGATGGCTTCACTGCCTTAAAATTCAAACTGAATGCCCTCTCACCCTCAGACAATATAGAACTTGGATGTTTTCAGAAAAAAAATAATTGAAAAATGTTTTAAGTTAAATAAATTGTGTCATGTTTTATATATGTTAATAAATAATACAATTTACCAGTGTTTCTTTTAGTGAGTTATTAAAATTAAACATGCACTTTTAATTTTAGAAAAATGGATTACTAAAATTCTGATATTACTGTGCTTTATTTACAAGCACTTATTGGTAATTATTAGTAGGACTTCTGTGTAGTTTGAAAACAGCTGCACAAAACAATCTATAGAATATATATTAGATACTCTAATAATAATTGAAAAACAAACTGTTCACTTTTTTTTTTTTTTCTAATTCTCCCAGAAAACGAAAAGCTATAGCAGTGAAGGATGGAAATAGGCAAATGACACATTGAAAGAAGTGTTACTTTTGACTGGAGTCCCACAATGTTTTTCTTGTAATTGATTGGCTGTACTTGCCCTGATTGAATAAAAGCAAATTATCGGCTGTGCTGTTACTTTGATGTATAAAGTGATGTTTTTTCAGGCGAGCTCAAGTTTGGGAAAACCTATTCAATATTTTGTTGTCTTTTTGTCTATTACTAGACATTTATAATACCCTGTTTTTAAAATTTCTAAGGGGTAGAAACTTTTAGATCTTCTAGTAGGTATACCACCATATTTATGATTCAGGAAGTTTTTCTTTTATTTTTATTTATTTATCCATTTAAACTCTCTTGACGTATATGAATATCAATTGAAAAATTTGAAATCAGGATTAGGGACTACCTTCCCAAAGCTATTTCTTTCAATGTTCCTTTTTTTTTGCGGTACACGGGCCTCTCACTGTTGTGGCCTCTCCCGTTGCAGAGCACAGGCTCCAGACACGCAGGCTCAGTGGCCATGGCTCACGGGCCCAGCCACTCCACGGCATGTGGGATCCTCCTGGACCGGGGCACGAACCTGTGTCCCCTGCATCGGCAGGCGGACTCTCAACCACTGCGCCACCAGGGGAGCCCTCCTTTTGCTTTTAACCTGCTTTCTTCTTGCCCTTTATTGGTACAAGCCCCTAACTTACCTAAGAGAACCCTGGTTTTCAGTAAACACTTCTTCTTTCTCTTTATTGATAATCTACTTTGTGCCAGGTCCCGTGTTAAATAATCTGTGTAACCTTAAGAACAGCACTGAAAAATAGAAATCATTACCAATCTCTGTTTTACTTTAGAGATGAGGGAACTGCAGCTTTTCTAAAATCATAGTCTTTTGTTGCTATAGGGCCTTAATAATTGCCATGTGAATGGAATGTTCTTCCCTCAGCTGTCAGGCAAACTGCTATTTAGTCTTCAAATTCCAACTTGAATGCCACTTCTCTTCTAATTTTCTTGACCTCTTTTGAACAGAATTAATTTTTAAGAGTTATTCCCACTGCCCTTTATACCTACATGTTTTTAGTATGTAACAAATTTTATCATAGTTTTAGAATGTATGAAACAAAGAAGACAGACTTTGGTGTGTGGCATATCTGAGTTTGAATTCTAATTCTGCCTCTTACTGGCTGGGTAACCTCTGTCAAAATACTTTATCCTCTGCTCTCAATTTTCTCATTTAAGACACACAAATGATCCTAATATACTTTTTAGTTCTGGAGGTAAATTAAATAACTTATGTAGGACTTGCCTGGTGGCGCAGTGGTTGAGAATCCGCCTGTCAATGCAGGGGACATGGGTTCGAGCCCTGGTCCGGGAAGATCCCACATGCCGTGGAGCAACTAAATCTGCACCACAACTGCTGAGCCTGTGCTTTAGAGTCTGTGAGCCACAACTACTGAAACCATGCGCCTAGAGCCCATGCTCTGCAACGAGAAGCCACTGCAGTGAGAAGCCCGTGCACCACAACGAAGAGTAGCCCCCGCTCTCCGCAACTAGAGAAAGCCCATGCGTAGCAACAAATACCCAGTGCAGCCAAAAATAAAATAAATAAGTAAATAAATTTATTAAAAAATATAACATGTAAAAATCCTGCCACATTTTCTGGTGTATCTAGTAAGTGCTAAATAAATTATAGTAAAAACACAAGGTAACTTCTTTATCAAGCAATTTTTGAATGTATATATGTGCTAAGTGCAGGGGCTGCAGAGATCAACAGGACAGCCCCTGCCTTCTTGAAGCATATACCCTAATAAGAGATCAAGAAACCAACAATGTCAGTATAGTGGAACAAATGCTATGTCAGAAGTACATACAAAGGAGGGGTAGCCATCTCAGCTTGTTAAGCTTAGTGAGATGAGGTGGAAAGGTTGCTTTTCTTGCTAGACTGTTAGTTTTTAGACTTGTAATTCTCAATAAGGGAATAATAGGTAAATCCCCATTTGGGGGACTATTTAACATCTTACAGTGGGAGAGTGTATCTGGTGTGTGTATAAAGGTTATATATGTATACACATGCATACACACACACACGTATTATTTATATTTAGAAAATAAAACTACCCCAAAAAAGGTATTTTATTATACAAACTATAGAAAATAGACCTTGACAAAATCTTCTTGCCTGATAATAATACATGGAAGATAAGTAAGTTAACATTTATACTTCCTAGAACCTGAATTCTCTTCCTTTGTTTGGGGGAATTTCCCATTTTCAAAGTCTTCGTGGTGGAAAAGAAAATGCCGGATACTTTTTCCCCAGCCTTCTTTGCACCTATGCCGTGCACATGTACCTCAGCTTTACTAGTTCAGGTATAGCTGCATAGGACATGGGTTAGTCACACAAAAAAGCAGGAACTGTGGTGAATCCTCTCTGGTAGTGGCAGAAGCTACAGCAGGATTGAGTTTCTAGGGTAATAGCTGCCAACAGTGCTGGGGTCAGTGTCCAGGGCTAGTGAAATTGATAGTACAAGATGTAGAGCTAGATGCTTGAGTGTGCTGGATCTAGCTTGTTCCAACTGATGAAGGCCGAATGTCAGCATCTCTTCCCTGTTTAGAGGTGAGTAGTTGAAATCAGCCATGGAAATTGGCAAATGCTACAAATTAGGACTTCTTCTCTACCCTTTGTATCCCAAACTGTTTCATCAACGTACTACTGCCATTAAACCAGTCTGTGGTTTGATTTTCACTGTTATTCTTGCTGTGAAGTCTACAGACTTAGTTCTCTAATACCCTGACACTTCTGTGAACTACCCAATGTCTTAATTTCAAAATGTTATGTAAATTATTTGAGCAATTTTAATGTAATATTGGATATATACAAACATATCTCTTTTGAAGCTTAAAAATGAGGTGAGTACCTGTGAAGCCTCAGCCTGATGTAAGAACTAGAACGTTACAATACCATTCTGTCCTACCTCTTCCTCTCCCAAACACCAAGAAATGATTGTTGTGAATTTTGACTTTAGCTTTTCTTGACTTTTAGAAGAAATATTTTAGTTACATATGTAGTTATTTCTGTATAATATATTGTTTTTAAGAGAGAGGTTTTTTTTAAAAAAAATTATTTATTTATTTTTGGCCGCATTGGGTCTTGGCTGCTGCAATGAGCTTTTCTGTAGTTGCGGCGAGCGGGGGCTACTCTTACTTGCGGTGCATGGGCTTCTCATTGCAGTGGCTGCTCTTGTTGCGGAGCACGGGCTCTAGGCACGTGGGCTTCAGTAGTTGTGGCACGCGGGCTCTAGAGTGCAGACTCAGGTAGTCGTGACGCATGGGCCTAGTTGCTCCACGGCATGTGGGATCTTCCTGAACTAGGGCTCGAACCCATGCCCCCTGCATTGGTAGGTGGATTCTTAACCACTGCGCCACCAGGGAGGTCCTTCTGTTTAGTTTTTAAGCTTTACAAAATGTTAACAGATTGTCTGCTGTAACTTGCTTTTATCATTCAGTGTGATGGCTGTAACATATGCCCATGTTGTATATACCTAATATTCATTCATTTTCACTTTTATATAATATTAAGCTATCTAAATATACCATAATTTACTTATTCATTCTCCTGTTGATGGATATTTAGATGTGTTTCTTTTCCTCTTCTTTCTTTTTTTTCTTTAAATAATAGATGCACTACTACTACGTCTAGGAACAAGCTTGTATATTTTTTCTGATGCATATGTGTAAGAGTTTCTTTAGGGAATATAACCAGGAATTGAATTATTGTATGCTAGAGTAAGCCAGTGTTCAACTTTACAAGATAATGCCAAATTATTTTTCAAAGTGGTTGTACCAATTTGTATTACCTTCAGTAGTGTATGTGAGATCCCATTGATCCATGTCTTTTGTGGCACTTGATACTATCAAATTTTTCTAATCTTTTGGTTGTAACATACATTATTCTTCCTCAGGCTATTCTGTCCCTGATGACTGCCTTGATTTTTATTATTTTCATTTAAATATGATATCTTTTTTCACTTTGGGGTTGCTTCTTGATACTAGATGAACAAGGATTTTGAAGTTAATTCTCATTCAGTTTTGTGGATGCTTTTAGATGATTTTAGATTTAGGGTTAAAGTTAGGATTTAGGACCTTAACATTTTATTCTGCTATTTGTGTTTTATATAGATCCAGTACTTCCCTATTTATTATTTGACTACAGAGGATAATAAACTGAATATTGTAAACGTAATAATGAAAAAAATCGTTATATCTGCAATTTTACTTATAGAATCTTTCTGAATTGTGGAACTAGTCTTAAGCCCTGTTGATTCAAATTGAGAATTGATTATAAAAAGACTGTGTGTAATTTGGGAGTTTCTAAGGAGAGTCTAATAAATAGTACCTTCTTTTTTACTTTGGTTCTGAATCGATTGAGAAAGAAAGAAGTGGCAGATGTGGGCCAAAGTATCAGCTTTACTACTGATAAAAATTAATTTGGAAGATATGGCTTCATGGGAGAGCCAAATGGATGCATTAATTGAACCACAAACCTGACAGATTTGTACACTCACTTATTGCAGTGCCAATCCAGTGAAGAGGCTGAGTAGGTACCTCCTCCTCAGGATCCCTACCTAGATCCCAAGAAAGGAAGGGTGAGGATGAGCCCAAAATATACAGTATATTCCTCCCAATCAGATAAGTCATTTCATAAATGGATGTGTTAGTTTCCTGAGGCTTTTGTTACAAATTCCCACAAACTTGGTGGCATAAAACAACAGAAATTTATTCTTTCACAGTTCTGTGGGACAGAAGTCTAAAATCAAGGTGTCAGCAGGGTTGGTTCCTTTCGGAGGCTCTGAAGGAGAGTCTGTTTCATACCCCTCGCATAGCTTCCAGTAGCTGTGGGCAGTCTTTGGTGTTCCTTGGCTTGTAGATGTGTAACTCCAATTTCTGCCCCCATTTTTTTCTTCCCATGGCCTTTATACCCAGTGTCTTTGTGTTTATTTCCCCTTCTCTTCTAAAGAAGCTCATCATTGTATTTCTCCTAATCCAGGATCATCTCATCTTTAGATACTGATCTTAATTAGGTATGCCAAGCCCCTTTTCACAAATAGGGTTATGTTTACAGGTTCCAGGTAGACATATATCTTTTGGCAGGACCACTATTTAATACACTAAAAGGGATGGAGAGGCCAGGAGTTGGAGTATTTAAATAAGTAAACTTGCTGCTTGCTAGGAAACATCAAGATCTGGGAGCCAGGCGTTCCTCCCTAGCATTCCTAGCTTTTTGTTCTCATGGTCAGCCAGTTGTAGGAGATCAGCAAAAATGGTCCTGTTCCCCCCTCTGTGATTGCGTTGTTGGCATTATCTTCAATTTGTGTTTCTTTGGCAGAATCTTTTAAAGCCACTTGTCCATTTTGTGATCATTAATAGTTAAAACTAGGTAATATCTGTATATCCATTTAACTGCACACAAATAAATGTCAGTTTGTCAGTTTTTTCAATACATTGAAAGCAAACAAACCAGTGAAGGTGCCATGTCAACACCCTTGAGATGTAGATTTCCCCAAATTCTATAAAGATGCCTTGTTACCTGTATGTCATATGGACTGAATGAGAGTGCCTTTGTTGCTCTCATTATGAAGTATTAGGAACATTTAATTTCTTTCTTACTAAGAATTAAATAGAAACAATTGTTTTCCTCCCACACTTCAACGGATGTGCACTCCCTAGTATCATTGTGGAACACATAAGTCTAGATCACCACTGATTGTCTAATACAGCTTTTTGCAGTGATGTAGGACAGTCTGTATATGTGTTGTGCAGATATGGAACACTCAAAATGTGACCAGTGTGACTGAAGAATTGAATTTTTAATTTCACTCAGTTTTAATTAATTTAAATGTAAATTTAAATAGTTATATGTGGTTAGTAAAGCAAAGGCTAAATATTTGTCAGTGTCTAGGCTAAATATATTGGGAGTAGTAGAATATAGAGAATGATGAACATTATAAGAACCGTTAACATGCCTCTGGTTTAATTTAAATGTCTTTATTTTAATGGCATTAGCAAAAGTAAAAGAAAAAGTTTATCCTGAATTAGTAGCTTATCTACATTTGTTAAAGGTTTTAGACTTATTTCAACTTAGAATTTTTTTTTCATACTTGGAAATTAGATGTAAGTTTCGTATCTTTTCTCTAATTATATTCTCTAGAGCTAAATTCATAACAAAATTACTGCTTTTCAGGAAAGATACTGGTAAATATGAAGTGGAAATTTGTCAACCTGGGAACATGCTTACTCAAGAAATTGTGTAAATGTTATTTCACATTTCTCTTTGCTGAAAATATAAATTAAACTAATGCATACAGAAAGATTTTACTTAAAAAGCTATAACAAAAAGCTTTTTTTTCTTTGTAAGTATGATACTACTTAATGGATATAATATTTTATAATGTAGAAAGTGTTACTTCATGTTAAATTTATTTTTCAGACATGTAAGCAGATTTTGCTCTCATTCCCCAGTTATACCATAAGTGTTTTATTATATAAAAACTTTTAACTTAATATTCAATAGCTAGTTAGCCCATCAATTTTCTTTTTGTCTTTGATTAAAATATGGCTAGATAGGATGTTTATTCTCCTTACTGCCAATGAATAACAACATAGCATTAAACTCATTTAAAAAGGAAATGTGACAATAAGTCAAGTATAGTTCACACTTCTTAGATTTTATATGGTTTAAATTTTGGAATATGTTTTTTTTTTTTTTTAATGCCAGAAGAAGGTGTACTTTAAACTTGATGTTTTTGAGCAGAAAACATTCCTTTCAACTACTGCTGTAAAGTTGATGTCCCTTAAAAAATTACCAAGTTCTTTAATTCTAGAATGTCTGTTAATGTACATGGGTGGAATGGGGGGGTATATGTGAACGATTTAGAGCACATAAGACTGAAAACATCTTTTAATATACCTTTAATTCAGAAAAGTAACTTTTTCCCTGAAGTTTTTTCCTGTTATTTTCTGAAAATGAATTCAGAATTATATTTAAAAAATTCTTCAGGAGACTTTTTTTGAAGTTTTATCTTTAAATACAAAAGAAAAAAAAACCCACCCTGATGTATATAACAGTTTAAATTTTGAACTTATTTAATTGAATTATCATTATAAATAATAAAGTAAGGAAAAGAGAAACATTTTAAGTGAAAACAAAGCTATGGCTAAAAGTGCTATTTATTCCTTTGTCTTTTGACAGCTTGAAGGTCCATGTGTTTTGCAAATTCAAAAAATTCGCAATGTTGCTGCACCAAAGGATAATGAAGAATCTCAGGCTGCCCCAAGAATGCTGCGTTTGCAGATGACTGATGGTCATATAAGTTGTACAGCAGTAGAATTTAGTTACATGTCAAAAATAAGGTAATTGGCACTTTATGGTGTACATTTGTTATAAGTGTTTAAAGGTACTGTTCACATTGGATTTTGTTTTTAAGACCTTTGAAAAGAAGGAATGAACTCTTAAGTGCATGTTACAGTTTTTCTGAATAAATTAAAGAGTTTGTATTTTTACTTTATCTGTAAAGAAAAATAGTTTAAAATGGAGTTAGTTGCTCCTTACTTTTAAAGTTAATAATTAAAAACAGAAATTTAAGGTGTTCTTACATGGAACATAAGCTTTTCAATTTTATCACTAAATTTTAGGTCATTAAAATCTTTTCAGAACAAAAATTTCTCTAAATATGTCAAAATTTCTTCCTTGACAGTTAGTTTTATCCATTATACTGTTTAGCAGTCTAGACATGGTACCCTGATAGCAGATGAGTGAAAAGTTACACTTGGAGGAGCATAGGTGATTGGCATTGTGGTATGTGGGAGGAGATGTGGTAGGTTGAGGCCTTGTATGCCATGTTCAATGATTTCTTTTTTTCTTTCTTCAACTAGTGTCTGCCTTTAGTGAGGGAGGCTCCTTCCTTAGAAGATATATTTATTCGTCTAAAATGTTGATTTTCATATACAAAGGGGCGTATATTGACTTTGTGATTATGTTGTCTTTTTTTTGAAGACTAGAAAGAGTCCTACTTTTATGGAGAAACTTCCATAAAAGGAAACACAGCCTTTCCTCCTTTGACAAATTTAATCAGATCCCCTCCAAGGGAGTTCACAGATGCCTGAGAAGAAAGACTTGCCATATAATGGCTCATTCTCTCATTTTACTGCTGTATATTTCTCTGAGGTAAATGAAAACACAGGATCAACCCAGAGAGGAGGGTCCCTTATGCTGTTTTCTTTTGTTGAATTTATTACAGTTTGACAGTTGAAAAAAAAAATGTTGCTACTTTCTCATTCACTCATCATTGAAGTAGCATGTCTACTTTTGGTGCTGTAAAAACAACAGCTTACAGAAGTGTTCTCACATATGAACAATTTGGGAGACCATTTTCAAAATAAATTTGATTATTGGTTATCTTAGAAGGAAGGTAGAAGAACTCACTAGAGAGGATAAACCAGGAACTGGTGTAGAATGTGTTTTCTCTACTGGACATTGCATTTCTCTGGGGTGCTTCTTTCCATTCATCTATCCTACCTCCAGCCCCACTTCTCACTGTATTTTTGTTTTTGTTCTGTTTTTTGTTTTTGTTTTTAATTTCAATGAAGAGAGAATAAAGGAACTTTGGAGTGTGAATAAAGTATTAATTAAGCCACAGTATGCTCTCTGAGTAAGAGTTAGTTATGGCCCTGAAGGTGATGTAATAAAAATTATATTAAAATTTTAGCACCTATTTATTCTTTTGTGGGAATAGAACTGTAATTTAATTTGGTGAATAGAACTCTTTATCAATTATCTTAATGAAATTGTATGTCCAACTTCAAGTAATTCACCATGTTTTCCTTCTTAACCTGTTAGAGAAAGAGTTTGGGAAAGGTACAGTTATTTTACATAAAAAATTAGCTCATTATCTGCTTTCAGATTAGCTTTTAGTTTTAAAAATCACAATTTAAATGCCCTTGTAATTTGCTTGCTATTTTTTAAGGTCTTTTGTAGCTTCTTATGTTGCTAATTTGTGTTTTTTACATTTTCATTTCATTTCCAATTTACTAATGTGTTAGAAATTATTGGCGAAAAATGGTTTTAAAGAACACATATTGGTCTTATATAAATGATGTAATTCATTAATAATTTCTTTAGAGGTAAAGAGTATAGCAGCCTGGTACCCTTGGTGCTTAGTTTTTTTATTTATCCCTAAATGATGACTATAGAGTTAGAAAATCTGTATCTGCTGATTACCTGGAATTGGGAAAAACTTCACTTAGTGTAAGTGTATTCAGTTGTTGCTGATCTTGAAGTTTGATAGACATTGTGGTAAGTTGCCTACATTTACCACCACACAGCTCTCTACTTAAGAGTTAGGTTAGGCAAGGCTGTCTATGACCATTTGTTTTCTAAGTTACATAGGATGACTAAGAATGATTAAGCTTGGAGTCCTGAGAATAATTTTTACCAGATAATGTCTTACTCCATATGGGCTCTTTGAAATCTTAAAAATAGGCATATTCTATTTCTTCTTGTTAATAACTATTTTATCAACCGTCTTTCTTAAAATAGACCAGAGATACCAGTGCTTTCATTGATTTGCTATTGCACTTATCGGCACATGGCGAATTTTATAAGCTTTTAAAAATGTGACAATGTAGGGGGCTTCCCTGGTGGCGCAGTGGTTGAGAGTCCGCCTGCCAATGCAGGGGACGCGGGTTCATGCCCCGGTCCGGGAGGATCCCACATGCCGCGGAGCAGCTGGGCCTGTGAGCCATGGCCACTGGGCCTGCGCGTCCGGAGCCTGTGCTCTGCGGCGGGAGAGGCCACAGCAGTGAGAGGCCCGCGTACCGCAAAAAAATAAATAAATAAATAAATAAATTTGACAATGTGAAGTCTTTCAGCATGACTTTCTAATTTATCCCAAGTGTTTTAGGACTATCTTTATTCCTATTTGGAGTTCTTTACCCCTTGCTGTATGTGTGAAGAGATGCAGTGGGGCTTGGTATATGTGCTTTTACTTTAGAATAAACCTATGTGATGAAATGGATTTCTTCCACTGTTTCCTTTATTAAAAGATTGATAGGAGGTGTTTTCTCTGGTGTTTGTAAAAGGGGTCATGGTGTTATAATGTTTGCCCCACATCTGATAATGTTAACCTATTATGAAAAAATACTTTTGAAGTCAGTATGCTTTAGAGTAAATAACTCTCATTTGATCTTTAACTGGATAGTTAACCAAAAAAGAGCATTGTTTCATGTGGATTACAGTAACTCACATAGGTGTTCAATGTCTAAGATTATTACTGGTTTGATATCTCTTCTGTATTGAAATTTAATTTTATAATATAGTATATCTTTGCAATAATGCACAAAGCTCGGAGGGGGGACAAAAGGGCAAATCTTACATTTATACAACATGGCATGGTTGAGAAAGTACTTTCGTATCTTTTACTCTGTTTATCTTTACCATAAGTTTGTGAGCTGTGATTTTTATTATCCAGATTTTTTTATTTGTTTGTTTGTTTACTGACTTATTTTTTATTTATTTTGGCTGCTCTGGGTCTAGTTGCAGCACACGGGATCGTCGTTGCAGCATGCAGGATCCTTAGTTGCAGCATGCAAACTCTTAGTTGCGACATGCATATGGGATCTAGTTCCCCGACCAGGGATCAAACCTGGGCCCCCTGCATTGGGAGCATCGAGTCTTACCCACTGGACCACCGAGGGGGAAGTCCCTATCCATATTTTTTTACATGTAGAAAAAAATTAAGGTAGAAAATGACAGTCTTGTACCTGGTCTTCTGACTTCCTCCCTGATGACCTATTCACACTATATAGCCAGTCACCTGAAAAATAGTTTTCACATTAGTGCATTTTGAAGAATTTTACCAGGTCACAGTATAAGACTGAATTCCAGTTTGGGGAAGGATCTTAAATATGTTTTAACTTTTTTTTTCTCTTTGCTTTAGCCTGAACACACCACCTGGAACTAAAGTTAAGCTTTCAGGCATTGTGGACATAAAAAATGGATTCCTGCTCTTGAATGATTCTAACACCACAGTTCTTGGTGGTGAAGTAGAACACCTTATTGAGAAATGGGAGTTACAGAGAGTAAGTGTAAACTAAGAATGGTTTGAACTTTTAAAACACTACACTCTTTTTATTGTATTCTCTGTTTTAAGGGATCTTTCTATAATGGCTAGTAAAATTAGTTCTTTATGCCAGAGTTGAATAGAATGGAACACAGTGATCTTTACAGAAACTACCTACCTTTGTTTAACCATATTGTTCTTCTAAAACAGATGTCATTTTCAGTATTTGTTACATTTTATTACATATTTTAAAGGCCATTCTTTACTGAGGAGTTTTCAAAACTGCCAAGATACCAGTTGTAAGATATGTGTAATGTACCTGTATATAATTCTTTGTTCAGAAAACAAGTGTTTGTGCATATATATGAATAATGTATGTGTATTTGTCTTATTTACACAAACACACACACACACACACACACACACAGATACAAGTGAAAGCAAATTAGAATTTCACTATAATGAAAGAGTTCTTGTTGCATTTGTCTTCCTAGTCACATTAGTTGATGTTTTCACCATTTATGTTAACAGTATCTTTATCCTCCTAGTCATCTAGGTTATCTAGTAATTGTCCTTCTACTTTGCTTCTAGCCACCAGTTTTATTGATCCTCTGCAGTCAGATCTCTTGTCAATCCCTTGCTCTCAGGTTCCATTGCCATTATTGTAGTTTAAGTCTCTGGCCTGGACTACTTGCAGCCTTTTAACTGGTTCCACCATATACCCTTTCTCCATCTTCTAACTTATTGTACTTCTGCCAGATTATCTTCAACATAATTCAGATCATGCTACACCCTGCTTTTATTTCACATACCTTAATCTGGGATTCAGGTCATTTATAATTTAGCCCTAGTTCCAGCTTACCTTGTCAACTTTCTTAATTTTTTCACATAGGTTTTGTTTTAGCTAAATGGAACTACTTACTCTTTCTTTGATTCTCTAAGCTTTCCTCAGTTGCACTTTTGAAAAAGATTTTCCCACTTTTAAGACATTCATCTTAGTTTCTCTCTCATTCCCATGCTTTTAGACTCAAAACAAGTGCTCGTTTTTTTCACAAAATGAAATAATTGCTCCTTTATTGAATTATTAGAATACTTTATTCATTGTATTAAGAAGTATATTACTTTTTATCTAGCACTAAAATTATATTTATTTCTTATCTCCTTTGATTGTAAACTTTTTGAGGTCAGAATTCTTGTTTGTGTTATCTTTATTCAATTCTAGAAATATTTGTTGAACAGCGTGTAGGTCTTGAGCTGGGCGCCTGTATCTGTATATCATGTAATTCACCTAGCAGTCTTGTAAGAGAGTGTTATGTCCATATGGATCAGAAAATAGGCTTTAAGAACCGTTAAACTTACTTTATGATTAGACTACTAATAGGTGATGGATCTAAGCCTTCCTGTGTCTCCAAAGTGGTGGCCCTGAGTCTTATATGTAATAAACATCATAATAAATAATAGTGAAATAAATGAATTACAAGCACATAGAGCTAATTACTCTTTGAGTTAGAATTCATGTTTTTGTGCCACTCTCAGATCTTGTCTGTTGTCTAAAGTGAGTCAAGGGGCCTAGCAATATTTCAAGCTTTTGGTATTTTAAGATAAATTACTCTTTTCTATCTTCTAAGTTTGAAAGTGCCTCTGTTTGGGATGTAAATAGATAAGGAAATTTAGGCACATTTTTTATTCCTTAGTACTCATTCCTTATGATACTAATGTGCTACACTTTGGGCTGCTGTGAAATATAAGATACTATTATATACTATATAAGATACTATGAAATATAAGATAATATTCCTTAACTGCATTGTTTGATTGAAAATGTTGCACAAGCAAGTAAATCGGAAGTGGTTTGATAGTTTTATATAAATAGCCAAGTTTATGAACTTAGAATTTCCTGGAGAAATCCCACCCATTTCATGTAATCTTTTCCTTTCACAAATTGATATATTGTATTTTTATTATCATTAGAGATTTTTAAAAGTGTGTTAAGATGTTGTCAAGTCAGACCAACATATTATACATAATTTTTACAACCCAGCCAGAACTACCTTACTAATTGTAAAGTCAGTCAGACATTCCTAGGAACTTCCTCACCTCCAGCACACACACATACACACACACAAACACATACATGGATCAGTAGTACTTTGACAGTTATTCTTGTAATGTTTTATTATATATTTTTGCACTTTGTTTCCTGAAAGCCATGCTAGTATTTCTTGTTAGGGGGCAGTAAAAATTTACATGAAAAAGAGTTTAAAAACATCTTAATATGATAATAGTTCTCTTTGGTTTTATAGTTTTTTTGATTTTGGTAACTATAATGTTGTAGAAATCATGGAGAGTTCAAATTACTTGAGCATCTGGCAGGTGAAACACATAGAAATCAAATGTACACATAGAAATAATAAACCATAGAGTTAATTTTGGAAGTAATGGGGTCCTAGGCATTCTTGCAAAATAAATAGAGGGGGAAGAGAACATTGGATAGTATTTAAAGCATGTATAGGTGTTGTAGTTGTAGCAAGTTGGATATAGACAGGTGACGAAAAGAAAAACTCAAACCTCAAAGTATGATAAAGATAGGTTTTGGAGAGTTCTGTAGCAGATATAATTTGTAAAGTAATGTAGTTCTATAACATTTTAGTGCTCCCCCCCCACTTCCTGTGACAGATAATTTTTTAAAAATTTTTTCTGTTTTTAAAAATTGTAAAGTATACATAACAAAGTTTAACATTTTAATCATTTTTAAGTGTAAAATTAAGTGGCATTAAGTACATCCTTATTGTTACACAACCCCCTCCCTCCAGAATTTTTTATCTTCTGAAATTGAAACTCTGTACCAATTAAACAATAACTTCCCATCCCCCCCTCCCAATCTCTGGCCACCTTGTACTCCAGCTACCTCATAATAGTATAGTCCTATAGTATTCGCCCTTTTGTGTCTGGCTTATTTCACTTAGCATAATGTCTTCAAGGTTCATCCATGTTGTAGCATGTGCCAGAATTTACTAACTTTTTAAGGCTGAATAATATTCCATTGTATGTAAATGCCACATTTTGTTCATTCATCCACTAATGGACATTAGGGTTGTTTCCACCTTTTGGCTATTGTGAATAAAGGTGTTATGAACATGGGTGTACAAATATCTGCTTGAGTTCCTGCTTTCAGTTCTTTTGAGTTTATACTCAGAAGTAGGATTGTTGGATTGCATAGTAATTCTGTTTAATATTTTGAGTAACTGCTATATTGTTTTCCACAGCAGCTGCACCATTTTACGTTCCCATCTGCAATGCTTAAGTGATCCAATTTCTTGACATCCCTGCCAACCCTTGTTATTTCATGTTTTTTGGATAATAACCATCCTAATAAGTGTGAAGTGGAATATCATTGTGGTTTTGATTTGCATTTCCCTAGTGCGTAGTGATGTTTAGCATCTTTTCATATGTTTACTGGCTGTTTGTATATCTTCTTTGGAGAAATGTGTATTTAAGTCCTTTGTCTATTTTAAATTTTGTTGTTGTTGTGTGAGTTTTTGATTTATTCTGGATATCAATTCCTTATCTGATATATGATTTGCAAATATTTTTCACATTCCATTGGTTGCCTTTTCGCTCTGTTGGTAGTGTCCTTTGATGCAAAAGCATTTTAAATTTTATTGAAGTTCAGTTTTACCTGTTTTTTTCTTTTGTTGCCTATGTTTTTGGTGTCATATCCAAGAAATTGCAAAATCCCAATGTCATGAAGCTTTTTCTCTATGTTTTCTTGCTGAAGTTTTATAGGTTTAGCTCTTTGGCTCTTAAATTTAGGTCTTTGATCCATTTTGAATTAATTTTTGTACATGGTTTAAGTCTTTTGCATATGGATATCCAGTTTTCCCACCACCATTTGTTGAAGAGAATCTCCTTCCCCTATTGAATGAGCTTATCTCCCTCATCAAAAATCATTTTACCATATTTTTTTTCTTTATTTTATTTCTTTATTTCTTTATTCTATTAGTCTGTCTTAATGCCAGTACTGTTTTGACTACTGTAACTTTGTAGTAAGTTTGTAATAAAGAAGTATGAGCTTTGTTCAGGATTATTTTGACTATTCAGGGTCCCTTGAGATCCCATATGAATTTTAGGATGGATTTTTCTGTTTCTGCAAAAAGCATTCTTAGGATTTTGATAGGAATTGCATTGAATCTCTAGATCTGTTTGAGTAGTATTGCCATCTTAACAGTATTAAATCCTCCAACTCATGACCATGTGATGTCTTTTCATTTATTGGTGTCTAATTTCTTTTAGCAATCTTTTGTTGTTTTCATTGTATAGATCTTCTTCTTTGTGTAATTTTATCCCTAAGTATTTTATTCTTTTTTATTCTAGTATAAATGGAAGCTTATAACTTGCAGTTGCTTTTTGCTTAGCCTAGTTCTCAGCAGTGACTTAAGGGAATTCCTATACAGGTTTCTGCAGCTTCATTTCTGTACAGGCCTCTCTTTCTCAAAACTCTGCCCCAGAGCTTCCAGTTATTTCAGCCTGGCTTGAGCTGTGAGACATTTTCTCAACTCAGATCTCTGTGCTGTCTGTCTGCATTATGCCTCCAAGCAGAAAGGCAGAGTTCACCTGTTTTTTTTTTTGTTCTCTTTCTCTTTGGGATTGCAGTCCTGTGCTACTTCTTGCCCTATGTCTTAAAACAGTTGTTTCCTACATGTTGTCCAGATTACTAGTTGTAGAGGGAGATTAAGTCTTGTCTCTTACACAGTCATAGGATGGGAAGTAGAAATCCTGTAATATGCTTTTAATTATATACTGTGTATTGAGAGATGGTATTATTGGCAGCTTATGTGAACTTTTAAGGAAGTCATGGCATAAACTGAAATGATTTATTGCTCTTTGAATGGTCTTTTTCTTTAATCTAAATTAAAACTGGACCCCTAGATAAGTTTATGCATTTGCTGTTTTTTTCTTAAACTAGGTTAACATCTTAAATACAGCTTATCAAGAAATGTGATATTCATATACAGTTTAAATTGTTCTTTGATTAATTAACTGAATATTACTGTTGTCTTTAGTCTTAGTTTTTTTTATATAACTTATACAAAATATATAGTATTCCTTTTATAATGCAGGGACTCTAGAGTAGGTATAAGGTACATATGGTAATTTTTTAACTTACTTTTCACCATTTAAAATATTTTAAACGTAACATTTTCTATAACAATAATCATTAAAAATGCACAAAAAACTTCAGAGTCGAGAAGGTGTATTAAGTGACAACCAGTGCTTAACAGATATATGTTAACACCTCAAAGATAAAACAGATAGGAGGACTAGAAGGGTGAAAAGATTCCTTATGGCATTTTTTTTTTAACATCTTCATTGGAGTATAATTGCTTTACAATGGTGTGTTAGTTTCTGCTTTATAACAAAGGGAATCAGCTATACATATACATCTATCCCAATATCTCTTCCCTCTTGAGTCTCCCTCCCTCCCACCCTCCCTATCCTACCCCTCTAGGTTGTCACAAAGCACCAAGCTGATCTCCCTGGGCTACGCGGCTGCTTCCAACTAGCTATCGGTTTTACATTTGGTAGTGAGTATATGTCCATGCCATGCTCTCACTTTGTTCCAGCTTACCCTTCCCCCTCCCCGTGTCCTCAAGTCCATTCTCTAGTAGGTCTGCATCATTATTCCCATCCTGCCCCTAGGTTCTTCAGGACCATTTTTTTTTCTTTATATTCCATATATATGTGTTAGCATATGGTATTTGTTTTTCTCTTTCTGACTTACTTCACTCTGTATGACAGACTCCAGGTCCATCCACCTCACTATAACTCAACAAATAACTCAATTTCGTTTCTTTTTATGGCTGAGTAATATTCCATTGTGTATATGTGCCACATCTTCTTTATCCATTCATCTGTCAGTGGACACTTAGGTTGCTTCCATGTCCTGGCTATTTTAAATAGAGCTGCAGTGAACATTGTGGTACATGACTCTTTTTGAATTATGCTTTTCTCAGGGTATATGCCCAGTAGTGGGATTGCTGGGTCGTATGGTAGTTCTATTTGTAGTTTTTTAAGGAACCTCCATACTGTTCTTCATAGTGGCTGTATCAATTTACATTCTCACCAACAGTGCCAGAGGGTTCCCTTTTCTCCACACCCTCTCCAGCATTTATTGTTTCTAGATTTTTTGATGATGGGTATTCTGACTGGTGTGAGATGGTATCTCATTGTAGTTTTGATTTGCATTTCTCTAATGATTAATGATGTTGAGCATTCTTTCATGTGTTTGTTGGCAACCTGTATATCTTCTTTGGAGGAATGTCTATTTAGGTCTTCTGCCCATTTTTGGATTGGGTTGTTTGTTTTTTGATATTGAGATACATGAACTACTTGTAAATTTTGGAGATTAATCGTTTGTCAGTTGCTTCATTTGCAAATATCTTCTCCCGTTTAGAGGGTTCTCTTTTATCTTGTTTATGGTTTCCTTTGCTGTGCAAAAGCTTTTAAGTTTCACTAGGTCCCATTTGTTTATTTTTCTTTTAATTTCCATTTCTCTAGGAGGTGGGTCAAAAAGGATCTTGCTGTGAATTGTGTCATAGAGTGTTCTGCCTATGTTTTCCTCTAAGAGTTTGATAGTGTCTGGCCTTACACTTAGGTCTTTAATCCATTTTGAATATATTTTTGTGTATGGTGTTAGGGAGGGTCCTAGTTTCATTCTTTTACATGTAGCTGTCCAGTTTTCCCAGCACCACTCATTGAAGAGACTGTCTTTTTTCCTCTGTATATTCTTACCTCCTTTATCAAGAATAAGGTGACCATATGTGTGCGGGTTTATCTCTGGGCTTTCTATCCTGTTCCATTGATGTATATTTCTGTTTTTGTGCCAGTACCATACTGTCTTGATTACTGCAGCTTTGTAGTATAGTCTGACGTCAGGGAGTGTGATTCCTCCAGTGCCATTTTCCTTTCTCAAGATTGCTTTGGCTATTTGGGGTCTTTTGTGTTTCCATACAAATTGTGAAATGTTTTGTCCTAGTTCTGTGAAAAATGCAAATGGTAGTTTGATAGGGATTGCATTGAATCTGTAGATTGCTTTGGGTAGTATAGTCATTTTCACAATGTTGATTCTTCCAATCCAAGAACATGGTATATCTCTCCATCTATTTCTATCATCTTTAATTTCTTTCATCAGTATCTTATAGTTTTCTGCATACAGGTCTTTTGTCTCCTTAGGTAGGTTTACTCCTAGGTATTTTATTCTTTTTGTTGCAGTGGTAAATGGGAGTGTTCCCTTAATTTCACTTTCAGATTTTTCATCATTAGTGTATAGGAATGCCAGAGATTTCTGTGCATTAACTTTGTATCATGCTACTTTACCAAATTCGTTGATTAGCTCTAGTAGTTTTCTGATGGCATCTTTAGGATGCTCTATGTATAGTATCATGACATCTGCAAACAGTGACAGCTTTACTTCTTCTTTTCTGAATTGGATTCCTTTTATTTCTTTTTCTTCTCTGATTGCTGTGGCTGAAACTTCCAAAACAATGTTGAATAATAGTGGTGACAGTGGGCAACCTTGTCTTGTTCCTGATCTTAGTGCAAATGGTTTCAGTTTTTCACCATTGAGGACGATGTTGGCTGTGGGTTTGTCATATATGGCCTTTATTATGTTGAGGTAAGTTCCTTCTATGCCTACTTTCTGGAGGGTTTTTATCATAAATGGGTGTTGAATTTTGTTGAAAGATTTTTCTGCATCTATTGAGGTGATCATATGGTTTTTCTTCAATTTGTTAATATGGTGTATCACATTGATTGATTTGTGTATGTTGAAGAATCCTTGCATTCCTGGTGTAAACCCCACTTGATCATGGTGTATGATCCTTTTAATGTGCTGTTGGATTCTGTTTGCTAGTATTTTGTTGAGGATTTTTGCATCTATGTTCATCAGTGATACTGGCCTGTAGTTTTCTTTCTTTGTGACATCTTTGTCTGGTTTTGGTATCAGGGTGATGGTGGCCTCGTAGAATGAGTTTGGGAATGTTCTTCCCTCTCCTATATTTTGGAAGTGTTTGAGAAGGATAGGTGTTAGCTCTTCTCTAAATATTTGATAGAATTCGCCTGTGAAGCCATCTGGTCCTGGGCTTTTGTTTGTTGAAAGATATTTAATCACAGTTTCAATTTCAGAGCTTGTGATTGGTCTGTTTATATTTTCTGTTTCTTCCTGGTTCTGTCTTGGAAGGTTGTGCTTTTTGAAGAATTTTTCCATTTCTTCCAGGTTGTCCATTTTATTGGCATATAGTTACTTGTAATAATCTCTCATGATCCTTTGTGTTTCTGCAGTGTCAGTTGTTACTTCTCCTTTTTCATTTCTAATTCTATTGATTTCAGTCTTCTCCCTTTTTTTCTTGATGAGTCTGGCTAATGGTTTATCATCTCAAAGAACCAGCTTTTACTTTTATTGATCTTTGTTATGGTTTCCTTCATTTCTTTTTCACTTATTTGTGATCTGATCTTTATGATTTCTTTCATTCTGCTAACTTTGGGGTTTTTTGGTTCTTCTTTCTCTAATTGCGATAGGTGTAAGGTTAGGTTGTTGATTTGAGATGTTTCTTGTTTCTTACCGTAGGATTGTATTGCTATAAACTTCCCTCTTAGAACGGCTTTTGCTGCATCCCATAGGTTTTGGGTCATCGTGTTTTCATTGTCATTTGTTTATAGGGGTTTTTTTTTCATGCGGTACACGGGCCTCTCACTGTTGTGGCCTCTCCCATTGCGGAGCACAGGCTCCAGATGCAAAGGCTCAGCGGCCATGGCTTACGGGCCCAGCCACTCCGCGGCATGTGGGATCTTCCCGGACCGGGGCATGAACCCGTGTCCACTGCATCGGCAGGCGGACTCTCAACCACTGTGCCACCAGGGAAGCCCTGGAAGCTTTTTTTTTTTTTTTTTTTATTAAAGAACAATCTGTTGAATACTTCTTTTAAGTATACATTGATTTGCAAAACAAGACTTTTATTAAGGAAATTTTACTGTAATTGAAATTATCCTCCATATTATAAACTATAGCAGTCTGATCTCTTTAAATAGTTAGAAATCACTTTTATCAGTATTCCTATGAACTGTTTCTAGTTAACAGCACTTCTGACACCTAGTGTGGAGTTTTCTTTTCCACATCAAGCAATTCTCCAGTTCTCTCCACTGGGATACCAGGTGGATGTCCTAAAATTTAATTCAGTTCTGACACTAACTACCTGGATTTAGTACAGACCCCGTAGGTTAAGAACTCAGTCTCAGAAGACTGCCCCTCACTTCAGGTGCTAATTGAAAGTAGTAGGTCCTGATGTTATCCACTCTTCTGCCCAACTTGGCTATAAATTAGGGGTTCTCAGGATCCCCTGCTCAGATTTGATAATTTGCTATAATGGCTCACAGAACTTAGGGAAACACTTTACTTGCTATTACTGGTTTATTATAAATGATGTTATAAAAGATAAATAGCCAGATGAAGAGCTTAATAGGGCAAGATCGGGAAGGGTCCTGGACACAGGAGCTTCTGTCCCTGTGGACTTCGGTGTGTACCACCCTTCTGGCACATGGATGTATTCACCAGCCTGGAAGCTCCCTGAACCCCATCGTTTATGGGGTTTTAATGGAGGTTCATTACATAGGCCCGCTTGATTTAATCACTGGCCATTGGTGATTGACTCAATCTCTAGCCCTCTAATCGCATGGTTGGTTTTTCCAGCTACCAGTCCCCACCCTGGAGCTTGCTAGGGGCCCATTAATAGTCACCTCATTAATATAAACTCAGGATGCTCAAAGGCGCTTATTATGAAGAACAAAATGTGCTCCTTAACCCTGTGATTCAGGAAATTTCAAGTGTTTTAGGGTCCCTGTTCCAGGAACTGGGGACAAAGACCAAATATATATTTCTTATTATATAACAGTATCACAAATATGTTTTTTGCTAATAGATTTTTATGTCTAAAAATTTCATTTTGAAGATAATTTCCAGATAATATTTTTCTGTCAGATTATTGTTTTACTATGCATTAAAATGAAATTAATTAAAATGAAATTCTTGCTACCAAAGTTTATCATCTTTGTTGAGAGGTTTTAACTGTGTTTTCTTCTTATGGGAGCAACTTGGCAAATACTTCTGAAAATCATGTCAGTTTGGGTTTTGGAAAGGGGAAGTAAGGGGAGAGTCTTTGCCTAGTTATTGAAGTTAGGAATACGATAATTTATATAGTTTGAAATTAATAATAGAAGGCTTTTTTTCTATCTCCTATAAGAATCTACTAAAATGAGTAGATTCCTGGTGCATTATAAGTGTTGTTAAATATATTTTTAATGTATAATTTCTGTTTTACAACTCACTTTTCTCACAGAGCTTGTCAAAACACAATAGAAGCAATATTGGAACCGAAGGTGGACCACCTCCTTTTGTGCCTTTTGGACAGGTAATGACTTTCATTTTGGCAGATGAATTTTAGTCGGCAAAAAATGTTTTTCATTTGTATTCAAGCTGTGTTTAGTTTTGTGCTGAACTGTTCACTCAGAGGTCATAGGAGTTATATGGAAATATATTAACTACAGGAAATCAATAATTGTGGGTTTTTTTCTCATTATTGTAATTAAAGTTTTTGTGTAGATTCTTTTCTCAAAAGCTGTTAACCCAGGACTTCCCTGGTGGCGCAGTGGTTGAGAGTCCGCCTGCCGATGCAGGGGACACGGGTTCGTGACCCGGTCCAAGAAGATGCCACATGCCACGGAGCGGCTGGGCCCGTGAGCCATGGCCGCTGAGCCTGCGTGTCCGGAGCCTGTGCTCCGCAACGGGAGAGGCCACAACAGTGAGAGGCCCGCGTACCGCAAAAAAAAAAAAAAAAAAGCTGTTAACCCAAAGATTGAAACAGTTAAGAGACACACCTGAAATGCAGCTTAAAATTAATATCAGGTGGTGGTGGGGGCATTTTTTTTTTGAGAGAGAAATGCAAAAGTAAGAAGACAAAAATATGCTATAATTTCTCACTTTGTTCATTAAAAACAAAAGAGGGAGAAAAATAAAAGCATCAACAGAAAGATTGACAGGAGACAAAAAGTGAGAACATGAGGCAGGGAAGGGCATCAATGCACTTTAGGAGAGCCTGCTGTCCCAGCTGCCCCTTCCGCGATTCTATTCTTCTGCCTTGATCCAAATGCCCATCTCAGTCAGGTACTTAATTTTGTTTCCAGTTAGTATTTTCGTTTTCAACTACAGCAGCCCTGATTCTTCTCTCACATAAGCTAAAGGTTTTTCTTCTGTTTCCTAACTTTCAACCCCCTTGCTGCAAAATGTTACCTTGAGGTACCTCCTCAGCTGACCAATATCGTGTGTCTTCCTGGTTGTGCTAAGCCTCAAATTGCCTTTAAAACAATCTCCTCCAGCTTGTCCCTGCTTTATAACTGAAGAATCTGAGAATAATCCCTGTGGCTGCTTGCTCTTTGCCACATGATGCCACTAAAATTTAGCTCTTGGTAATCTGCCTTGCATTTGTGCTTTATTTTCCTTCAAGAGTGCTGGCTCAAAGTGAAGATGAGTTGGGGACACAACAGCTAGGAAACAGACTTATATCTCAATAACAATTTTAAAAATTTTGGTATGAAAAACAGATACCTAGTTGATCAGAAAATAAGTGGGCAGGATCAATTGACTGGCATCCTCTTCAAAACCCTTTTTGGAGGGTCTACTCAAAATTAAATAAGACGTTCTTGCATCGTGGCTATTTTGAAAGTATTTAAAACATATGTCATTTTTTATTGTGCTTTGGAACATGGGACAGTCAAGATAAAAGGAGGCATGATCTGTGCTGATGATATTCTTATTTCTATCAGTGAAAAACCCCAAGAATGAAAACAGAGTGTAAACATTTTAATAATTTATATTTGAAAATAACAAATGCTGTGTTTGTAAGAATTTTCTTTCCCCTTAAACATTTTGGTGATAATATTTCTTTCAAAAATTGCTCACAGAGACATATGATTTAATTATTTTCAAGAATTTGAAGTGTGTTTATAGCTTTTTTTTGTATTAGGAAGTATATTAAAAGTTATAGCTTAAATAATATTATTTGTTTATGAAGTCCATTGTGAAAATCTGTTATTCAGCATCTTAGCCTTGAACATGGGTTAAAGACAGAATATGCTTGGCTGTGTGTTAGAGTCAGCTATTTTATATTTATATTATTGAAAATCAAAAATCTGTATATTTGTATAACACATTTATTTGAGAGCATATTTTTATTCCTCTTTAAAATTATCAAGTTGAAAAAGGTTCATTTTATAGGATTTTTGCTGCTAGAATTAGTAGAGAGAACAGAATTCAGGACTTATTTTTAGACAATGATGGCTTTCTTGATTTGTCTTAAGAGACTAAAAACCTAAAACTTTGCAGCCTGATTAGGGGGAGGGAGTATGTTTTTAGCTTACGGCTTATAAGATGAGAGACACCTTTCTATATGTTAAAATAACTATAAACCCTCATGGATATTGTGGCATAATGTGGAAATCAAGGGCTTAATAAAAAACTGAATTTACTTCTTGTGCAATAGTCTAGACTGTTTGAAATTTAAAATTATTTTAAGTCATTATCCTAAAATGAAACTTAGATCTTTTGGTTTGATGTATGTTTTAAATATTGGGTTAGCAAACATGTTCATTCATAAGATGTTACAGAAAATCCCGAACGAACTTTTTGGCCAACCCAATATGTGCCCTGTTTTAGATTGCCTACATTTAGTGTAGCTTTCATTTACCAGTTACAATTACTTAAAAGTTACTTCAATTAGCTTTCTACCTTTATTTTTAAATCTATGGGAAATAATTGTATTTTTATGGGCTCTTAGCTGTTGTGGTACAAATGTTTCTTTTGAAGACATTACTTTCTTATGAAAAACTTGCATCTCTTTTGGAACTACTTAAACAATTTATTTTTATTTATTATTGCCAGAAGTGTGTATCTCATGTCCAAGTGGATAGCAGAGAACTTGATCGAAGAAAGACATTACAAGTTACATTGCCTGTCAAACCTCCAAATGATAATGATGAATTTGAAAAGCAAAGGACTGCTGCTATTGCAGAAGTTGCAAAGAGCAAAGAAGTAAGAAACTAAATCATTATGAATTTGTCTTATTCCTTGCCATTATGTTCTATTTAGATTAGTCACAATCATTATTGTCTTTTCACATGAAGTAACTAATTGAACAAACTTTTGACATTCTTTTTCCATATTCCATCAGTAGAAAATGCCCTGGTGCCTTTTGGAGTCTTATGGTTACACATTTTACTCATAAACATTCCTTTTCCAGTCTCCTTAACAATTCCATTAAGTTACCTTTGCTAGCAAACCACCCTTCTTTTCTCCCACTTTCTTTTCTTCTTAACAGTATACAAATGAACACAACTTTTTTTTTTTTTTTTAATGGCAGAGGGTTTCCCATTATTAGTTGGGATAGATGATACTTTTTGAGGATAATTTTCCCCTATAATAGAAATTTTTGAGGAATTCAGGTAAACATTAGAGGGTAAATCAATGGCTCAGGATTAACATTTTTAACATTCTTAAATCTAATGTATAGTAAAAAATAATTTTTATCTTTGGATTATATGTGCATTTATACATACCCTCCTTTATCAAAAGGTTTTCTTTTCATTATTTGTAATTGCTTGCTTATTTGAAATAGGTGTTTTCTGTATTTATTGATTTTTAGATTTTGACAAGAAATTTTAGTTCATGAATTCGTTGCTTAGATAGATTTTTCTTAACCAGTGGTATTGAAATAGGTTTCTTTATTCAGAACCAGTAATAAATCTTAGCTAACAGCTGTTTTCCTATTTAAATTCAAATTTTAAGTAGGAGACTTCTTGAATTTTGGTAGTTCTTCCTGCAGTGTCTTTCTGTCCTGTTTATGTAGGGGACAAGAGCACAAATTCTGGAATCAGGCAGACAGGAAACATGTCCTGCTGACGACCTTGGATAGGTTACTTAAGTTTTGTACCATATTTACTTTATCTATGAAACTGTGAGAATTAAAATTGCTAATCTTTAAAACATTTAGAATACTGCATGGCACAGATCATGATATAGTTACTGAACTCCAGTTCGGCAGCTTGTCACTCAAGAATCCAATGCTGAGAGTGTTGGGTTAAAGGAAAGATAGCTTTATTGAGGAAGCCGGGAATCCTGGGGAGAAGGTAGATGTATGTTCCAAAAAACCAACTCCCAACTCGCCAGTTTTGCTTGGAGATTATATAGGGGAAAGAGGAAAGGGCTACATGCTCATGGGGAGGGGGCTGTCTTCCATTTTCAGGATGTTTTTCTTGATCACACGATTCCAAGTAGCTAGCAAGTCTCGCTTGTGGTTGGAACATTAAGTCATAAATCTTTGATTAGCTGTTCCTGGAGAATAAGGAACAAGGGTGAGACCTATAGAATAACTAATCTTCAATCTCGATATACATCAACAGCTTTCTTCATCCAACAAGCTAAGCTAAGTTAATGGTAAACTAGGGTAGAAGTCAGGCATAGTAAGCATAAGATCACAGCCATATCCTAACTAAGAAATAGAGTTGGAATAATGCTGAGAAGCTGAGAGCCCCTAATTATAGTCTCACTGCCTCAGTTAAAATAGTCCTTTGCTAAAAGCCTTTAGTAAATGTGACTATTGCTATTCCTCAATGTTTTCTCTATTCTAAGACATTTAAAAATCATTTTTAATATTTCTGAAATTAATTCATTTTGCACAGTTTACATAAAATGCACTTCTTCTTTCCCAAAAAGCTGTTAAAATTATGGAGTTTCAGAAAAGGATATTGGGAGTATATCAATTTCTTAATGATTATAGGAAAGTTGTTCTTTTGATTTACATTTTTCTCAGACAAACTTTCTTTCCAAAATCTTGTTTGATGTCTATTTTCTGGAAGATGGGAATCAGACAAGTTAGGAAATTACTGAAGTAATCCAGGGGGAGAAAAGTTTTTGGTAGCAATGGCAGCTGTGTAGGTGGTGCCAGATTCTGGTATTTTGAAAATACAGCCATCAGAGTTTCTGAGAGATTAAAGATGGAGCTTGAGAGAAAAAGAGGTGTCATGAATGACTTCAAGGGTTTTGGCCTGAAAAATTGGCTGGTTAGAGTTGCTTACTTCGTACTGGAGAAGACCAGGGTGGAACAGGGTGTTATTAATATAATTAGTATATTAATACTGAGGTACATCTTAGGCATCCATGTGGTAATGTTTAATAGGCAGTAATACAGAGAAGAGTGTAGCTGAAAGGTGAGTTTTGGATTGGATGTATGCATTTGAAAGTGGTAGGCGTATGGATTATATTTAAAATCATGAGGTCAAATGAGATCACCAAGGGAATGAGAGCTGAAGGGAAGAGAAAAGGAGAAGGAATGAACCCTGTAGCATTTCAACCTTACCAGGTGAATGAAAGAAGTTGAACCAGCCAAGGTGTGACCAGTAAGACAGGATCAAAACAAGAGAATACAGAAATTATTTCATGGAGGATGATGTATTGAATTTATCAAAGACTGTTGAAAAGTCATGTAAGATGTGGCCTGAGAATTAATGTAGAGTTAGAGGAGTCATTCATTCTCTCCACATTCCTTTATCATTCATGTAGATGCTGGTAAGATAAAGTATAAGTGTGTAGATATCAGTGGGTGGGTTGATGTGGTAAAAATCTATGTAAGTTCTTTAGTGATTATTTCCATTTTTTCAGTGAGGAAGTAAGCATGGTCAAACAGGCACAATGAGGGAGAAGATGTTTGAGATTTGAGGAGTGAGGAGAACATGTAAAATAGTGGTTTTTATTATTTGTATTATTTGTCTACTTTCTTAGATTCTAGAATCCTATTACTGGATCATGAACATAATGTAACAGATTCCTAGATAGGTTTGGTGCCTTGCTAAAGAAGATTGGGAGGGTGAATGGTCTAAGAAAATGTAGTAAGATTGCAAGACAGCATTAAGGCCCACTTGGGGTTTATGGTGGTGATGATGTCACAGATGCCTAATTCACATAATATGGACGGGATGGTGTGGCTCATACACGACAACATCAGTTACCTTATGGGTAATGTTTAAGTTGTGATGTTTCTAGATATTTGTATGTTTAGTGGGTAACAACTGTTTTAAAGCAGTGAAAAGCAATTCTGAAAATGCTATTTATCCTATTCCTTAATCCATAAAATGGAAAGAAAATAATAAGGAAATGCCTCCAGAAGATGGGACTATTTCACTGGCACCAAAATAAAAAGCACTTTTGGAGTTACATAATTTAAATTCCAGAAATATATTTAATTTGGAACAGGTCAGGATCCAGACTTTTCAGGTAACTATGTTCTAATATATTAAGCAAAACAGTAATATTGCCATCTGTTATGAGTGTTTACTATGTGCCAGTTATTGAATTCATCACTTCATGTTGATGATGTCACTTAATCCTCACAACATCCCAGTGAGGTAGGTGTTTTTGGGCCGTCCACGCGGCTTGTGGGATCTTAGTTCCCTGACCAGGGATCGAACCCCTGCCCCCTGCAGTGGAAGCGTGGAGTCCTAACCACTGTACCGCAAGGGAATTCTCTCGTCCCTGTTTTAAAGATGAGAAACCCGAGGTTCACGGAGGGTAGAAGTTAAGTGACTTGCCTGAGGGCGGGAACTAGGAAGTGGCTCAGTACAGATTTAGTCCTTAAGCCTGTATTCTTACCTGTACTACATTGTCTCCCAATCTAATAAACTTTGTATCACATTAATATAAACTCACATTTTTCCTTGTGGTTATGTAAGCAATGACTATCAAGACATTCCAAAGCTATTTTTTTTCTTTTTTTGCTGGGATTGCAGAAACCAAAAACTGAATGAATCCAGCAATGGGTCTTTGGTCTTTGAAGATGTAGTTTTAATTTTGATTTGAATTAAACTTAAATATTGTGGTGTATCAACTACCTAATAGAGGTATTTAATATGTTGTCCATTGATGCTTATCTCACATCATTTTTCTATTTTTCAGGTTCTATTTCTTTACATTTTCATCTGATTCAAAATAATTTCCCAGTCTCATATAAATGTATATCTAGGATGTTTTCTTATTGTAATCATTTTAAGATACATTAAAAAATATTGATAATTATATCTAATAAAAATCAAGTCTTGGCTTCTGCTTTTATTAGCTCTTAGAAAACTATAAAGATATTATATAACCAGATATTTAATTTAATATTGTACAAATAACTGCGGAATGCTTTTCAGTCATGAATTTGTATCTTTCCTAACCGATGTTTTTTATGTTCTAGCCTTTCCACTGTAGTTTTGACAAAACAAAAATGAGATCAAATTCAAATTTGATTACACATATAATTATTCAAATAAGTCAGACAAAATAAGAAATATGGACTTTAAAGCTTTTATACATAGTTGGTAAGATATAGCATGTGTGGTAATTAATGTAAATAATAAATTAGTAATGAGACTTTTAATCCCATGTTAAAATTTGTATTATTTGTCTGCTTTCTTAGGTTCTAGAATCCTGAACATAGAATCATGAACATAATGTAATAGATTCCTAGATAGGTTTGGTGCCTTGCTAAAGAAAGCCTTGCCATGTAGCTGGATTTGTAGCTCAGGTCTCATGATATCAGTCAAGTATTTTACCCTAGAATAATTTTTGACACCTAATCTCCGTAATACTTGTACTATTTTCTTTTCTTTTATATTGTTTTCTACTTAAGTTTATTCTGATGATTTGCCTTGGAGATTTAAAGATTATAATCATGTAATTTTTTTAATTGCCTCACCTGGACTTGTGAGATTATGACTAGTAGATATTTAGAAAGAATTAGTTAACATTTCATTTTTTTCCTATAAAACATAATTAAGAAACTTAACTACTTCAGATTTTAGTCATAGCTTAGCCTTTAGAGCTTTTTAAAATGTTATTTATTTACATTTCTTTTATCTTTCTGTTATCTGAAGACCAAGACATTTGGAGGAGGTGGTGGTGGTGCTAGAAGTAATCTCAACATGAATGCTGCTGGCAGCCGAAATAGGGAGATTTTACAGAAAGAAAAGTCAAACAAATCAGAGGGAAAACATGAAGGTGTCTATAGAGAACTGGTAAGGCTGAAGAACCAACCACAAAGTTTATGTCTTTTTTTCTTTAATAGCCTTGGATTTTTTAATTCTTTCTCAGAACCACCACTGGCTTTTTGAGTATATTATAAATAGGTGTCATAACTCTAAGAAGGCTTTCATTAAGGAGTCCAGTTAATAATTTCCAGTTATTCCATGGAAAATTTGGATTGGTTGAAAAATAATTTACTTAAGTAAAATTTACGTTTTACTTAACTTTCTAATGTCTGAATGATGTCTTTTAGAATGGATTGATAAAAAGTCATCAAATTAAACAGAAAACGCTCAATGGAAATTATATTCTAAAAGATGATGCATCAGAACCGTACAGTTATGGGCCGTTCCCTACCTTCCCCACATCTTTTCTCAAATTTTGTCTAAAGTGATTTTGTTTTGTTGTGTTCTTTGGGAAAAATATATTGAAATGGAAAATGTATATTATAGTCTCAATTGCAAAATATTCCTGGATTTTTGAGATAATGGGAGGAGTCAGAGATATTTCTGGTATGCTACAGTGTCCTCAGATATAAGGGAACTGACAGGAATTCATTTTCCTCTGCCTTTAAAGGTTAAATGACTTTGGGTGATTTTGTCTGTAGAGTGCTAAGACTAGCTTAAATAATGGGGTTTCATCATCCCATATAACAAGAAATTTGGAGATAGATGGTTACAAAGATTGGTAAATTCAGCAGTATAACAGTGTTGGAGCTCTGCTGAGCATCTCTCTAGTTTCTTGGTTTTCTTCTCTGGGTTACAGGATTCTCTGTGTGTTAAATCTTCATGCAAAAAGTTCAAAGGCAAGAAGGGAAGGGGACATTTATCTGGGTGTGGATCTGTTTTATCAGATAAAAAAATAATTTTGGAAATCTCCAGTAAATTCCGTCTATGGTTCATTGACTAGAACTAGGTCACGTGCCCACTCCTAAATCAATCACTAGCCAAGGAGAATAGGTTTATAACAGAGCCAGACTATCTTTTCCTTGAATACATGATCATCTCTTTCTTTAAAAAAAAAAAGTCAGTTTTCAGGTTTGAGTGGATACAGCAAGTTGAAAACTACACAGTCTCTAACTCAAGAAGCTCTTAAACTTGAGTGAATTGAGAGCCCTCATCTGGGGATGTCTTGCCATAGAACACCAAAGACCAGCAGTTTGGGATTGTTGTGAGGAGTAAAAACATATGAAGGGAGTGATATCACAAAGATGGCAGAATCGAAAGCTCCAGAAATTGGGCTGTCCACCAAAACAACTCTTAAGCTGACAAACATTGTCTGAAGCAACTATTTTACAACTCTGGAGTCAAATCAAACTCTTGCAGCATACAGAGTGGTGATTAATGAAGAAAGAGGCTGGTCACTGGCTGACCAGGGAGATAATGGAACAAAGACTCCAGTGATCACATATCACAAGGAATAAAATCCTTACAAAAGAAAATCTGGAAAAGTTGCTAAACAAACTTACAGCTGCAGTCTTCATTAAGTAACAACAGCAGTCCCTGAGGAGGAGGGAGAATCTGATTTCCAAAATTACCATCAATACAGTATTCAGAATTTTCAGTTCTCAACAGAAAATTACAAAGCATACCATAAAACAGGAAAGTATGATCCACTCATAGGAAAAAAAAGAAATTGAAAGGAACTATCCCTGAAGAAGCTCAGGCATTGGGCTTACTAAACAAGAACTTAAATTAACTGTCTTAGAAATGCTCAGAGGTGTGAAGGAACCATTGACAAAGAGCTAAAAGAAATCAGGAGAACAATATATGAACAAGTAGGGAATATCAATAAAGATAAATTATAAAAATAAACAAAATAGAAATTCTGGAACTGGAAAGTACAGTAGTGGAAATAAAAAATTTCATTAGTCAGGTTCAACATCAGACTAGAGCAGGCAGAAGAAAGAATCAGTGAACTTTAATATAGGGCAATTGAAATTACCCAGTCTAAGATGCAGAAAGAGAAAAAAATGAAGAAAAATAGAGCCTAAGGGACCTATGAGGTACCATCAAATGTACCAACATACACATTATGTTGTGTATGTTCTCTTCCCAATAGAAGAGAAAAAGGGACAGAAAAAATATTTGAAGAACTAATGCCCCCAAATTCCCAAATTTGATGAAATCTACAAATCTAAGAAGCTTAGTGAACTCCAATAGGATAAAGTCAGAGACACACCAAGACACATAATCAAGTTGTTGGAAGCTACAGACAGGAAATCTTGAAAGCAGTGAGAGAGAAGCAACTCATCAAATACAAGGGATCCTCAATAAATAAATGACCAATTTTTCATCAGAAAGTATGGAGGCAAGGAAGCAGTGGGGTGATATATTGAAAGTACGGAAAGAAAAAAAACTGTTCACCTGTAATTCTGTATTCAGAAAAACTGTCATTTAAGAATGAAGGAGACTATCAAAAGGGCAGTTTGAAATTTTAATGACCAGGAACCCTGTTCTTTTGCATGTTGCATGGTATTCAGCTCTTTATTTTCAACAATTGAAAGAGGACTTGATTGGGATGTCAGTTGACAGGTTCTTAAAATAATTTTTGATAACAGGTGGTATAATAGGTTGAATTGTGTCCCATCCATCACCCCCATGCCACCCCCCCCACCAAACAAGATAGTTTGATGTCTTGACCACCAGTACCTTAAAGTGTGACTGACTCTCTTTGGAAACAGGATCTTAGCAGAGATACCAAGTTAAAAAGAGGTCATTAGGTTGGGCCCTAAGCCAATATGACCCTAATTTAATCTCCGTATAAAGAGGGGAAATTTAGACACAGAGATAGACACTTACAGAGGGAAGTTGACCTGAAGACACACAGTGAGAAGAGGGCTGTGTGACTGGAGTGATACATCTATAAGCTAAGGAATGCCCAGGATTGCCAGCAAACAACAGAAACTAGAAGAGGCAGGGAAGGTTCTTCCCTAAATCTGTCAGAGTGAGCATGGCCCTGCCAACAGCACTGAATGAGAGTTAACTGGTTAACTGCAAATCAGGTTAACAAGAAAGGTACAATAAGTTATACCAAGGTTGGATATTAATTGATTCTTGAGTGTGTTTGGTTAAATTCTATGTATGGGATAATATTCTTAATTAGATATTTACTTGGGAGATAATTAGGAGAGGGAAAGGCTTTGGAAGGATTTTTTTTTACATTTAGATAAGTTTTTGAATAAGAAGGATGAATTATAGTTTTAATGTCTAATCCTTTTTACATTTACTTTAGTATATCTACAGCAGGGATGTAAATTTTCTCTTATGTGTCAGCTCTGATCTGTTGATCATTGCTACTATATTTAGAAAGGGTTTTGTCTTTGGAAGTCACAAAATCAGGGTTTGAAAAAAAGTCAGGGTTTTAAAAACAGGATTTTTTAAAAAGTGCTGTGCTTTTAACAACGTCTACATGGGTATCAGAGTAGCTGTCTGCACCATGCATGCCATGTGTAATGCTATCTTAAAGCCTATCCATCTTAACTCTTAAATGTATAAAAGTTAGTTATGTATTCCTCAGCTGGTTATGATTCAGTAATTTCTTCATGGGATATGTTTATGTTACTTAAACAGTTCTTTAATTCTACTCAGGTCTAGATTTTTCAAGATTTGGGGTTCTGACATTTGTAAAGTAGATTTTTTATTTGGGGTACAGGCTGTCAAAGCCTCATAGATAGTATTGCTAATAAATATAGAGCAGAGTACTGAAACAATAGAGAGTAGAAAAAAAAACAAGCTACTGAGATGGTACCATTTTGTTAGCTTCTTTTTATACTTTGCATTTTTGGAGAGGTGCTATATAAATTGCACTTCCTTAGGACAGAGAAGTATCAACCATGAAAATTTTTCATTAGGTAGTTTTCACTGCTTGTATTATTTTCAAAAGCCTTATTCTGACATATAAAATTTCTTTTTTGTTTGTTTTGCATTTGTAATGATACAGAGAAAGTACTCAAGACACAACCCTGCATATCACAGATCCTTCCTTGACTATTGGTATGAAAAAACAGCAAGTGATGTATTAATATCACATTTTTTCTATAAACATCAGATGTAATTTTTAGTTAAAAAACAGCATGTAGTTAAAAACTTATACCTTGCTTGTTTATTGGCTATCAGCATAACTTTTCTCTTCGTTCTTTACAGGTTGATGAGAAGGCTCTGAGGCACATAACAGAAATGGGCTTTAGTAAAGAAGCATCAAGGCAAGCTCTCATGGATAATGGCAACAACTTAGAAGCAGCACTGAATGTACTTCTTAACAGCAATAAACAGAAACCTGTTACGGGTCCACCTCTGAGAGGTATAATTCATTAAGCAATGTGCCAGACAGTATTATTTGATTTTCAGAGAAATATATGTTGTTGACAAAGACTGGGTTTTGTTGCTGTGAAGGCTATAACTTCATTTACCATTATGGTAAGTGGAAGGAGCAGCAGTTTGGGAACCACAGTCTTATGTAGGTTATTCTTAGTCTCATTGTCTTCATCTTTATATAAAGTAGGTCTAATACCTTATTTAACAAGGCCATGAATAATACAGAAAATATGAAGTAACTAGCTCTATTAACTATTTCTAGAACTAGGCCATTTGTATAAATGACTAGTCTATAAACTTTTAATAATTAACAGGAACATGACTTTTATTTAATGTTATTTTAAAATTATTGTATGGTCAAATGTATTATGTGATTTTTCAAGTCCCAATCCTATATTCTTTTAAAAAAATAAGTGGTTGCTATACAGCAGAGATTGGCACAACATTGTAAATCAACTATACTTCAATTAAAAAAAAAAAAAAGTGGTTAAAGAAAAATCATATAAAAATGATTTATTTTCCTTAAAAGATAATTTACATGAACAAATTCAAATTTTCAGATAGATCATTTACAGGATTAAAGGTGCTACTTAATATAGTCATTTAAAAACATTTTTGTTTTAATGGATGTAGAATATACAGAAAAATATGAAAAGATATATATAAAGTTCTACTTAAGATGTCTGCTGATTATATTTTAGTGTATATTCTTCTTTTGTTTTTGCATGTATAATGTATATGTCTTGCTTTACTTCTTAAGGTAAAGGAAAAGGCAGGGGGCGAATAAGATCTGAAGATGAAGAGGAACTGGGAAATGCAAGGCCATCAGCACCAAGCACATTATTTGACTTCTTGGAATCTAAAATGGGGACTTTGAGTGTGGAAGGTAAGCCAGCTTAAAGTAGATTTCTTTTTTATTATTTATTTATTTATTTATTTATTTATTTATTTTTGGCTGCGTTGGGTCTTCGTTGCTGTGTGCGGGCTTTCTCTAGTTGTGGCAAGCGGGGGCTACTCTTCGTTGTGGTGCGTGGGCTTCTCATTGCGGTGGCTTCTCTTGTTGCGGAGCATGGCCTCTAGGCGCATGGGCTTCAGTAGTTGTGGCATGCAGGCTCAGTAGTTGTGGCTCGCAGGCTCTAGAGCGCAGGCTCAGTAGTTGTAGCATACGGGCTTAGTTGCTTCATGGCATGTCGGATCTTCCTGGACCAGGGCTCAAACCTATGTCCCCTGCATTGGCAGGCAGATTCTTAACCACTGCACCACGAGGGAAGTCCCTAAAGTAGATTTCTTTTTGAAACACCAAACTTTATTTGGAATTGTACAAAAAAGGTATAATATACTGACAGTGTGAATGTCTACTCTTGGGTATTTACAAATTTATTTAATTACAAATTTCCTGTTTGACAAAAGTACAGAAGAAAGTTTTAATTGTTGCATTCTGAAAATATTAAAGCTTATTTTGCCCTCTAACTGTATGATGGGCAATATCACCAAACTCTTTCCCTCAGTTTACTAGATGACAGATTTAGCTATGAAAACATATTGTTATGTTGGAGAAATTACTATATAACTTTATATAACTTTTTTGATTGTGAAATTGGTCTCTTTTTTCTCTACATATTACACGTTGTATGAAAATATGTGATTATGGTTAGGGTTAAATGAGCACAGTGAGTGAGTATGCTCCCACATTGTGATATATTTCTTAGTATGATATATTTTAGTGATTAACATAATACTGAAAGAGATATAATCATGTTAAATGTTTATTTTTTAATTGAAGTATGGAATATGATAAATATTTTCTAGAATTGTAAGATTTTAATATATGATTGCAAAAAGTTAGGGAAATATTCTTTTAGATTTAGTTTTCTCTTTCAGATATATTTCGAATTAAATTTAAGCTCAGAGATAAAACGCTTTTATAACAAATTTGAAGTTTACAGATTTCATGAAAATGGAATCTTTTGTTAGATGACAAAGAAAAGATAATGCATTGTTTGAAAAACAAATGTTGGATGTAGAATGTAGATGAGATTTGTAAGTAGACACATGTAAGAGCAATATTTTCTTGCTTTTAAAGTATGATGAGGGCTTCCCTGGTGGCGCAGTGGTTGAGAGTCCGCCTGCCAATGCAGGGGACACGGGTTCATGCCCTGGTCCGGGAAGATCCCACATGCCGCGGAGCGGCTACCGTGAGCCATGGCCGCTGAGCCTGTGCGTCCGGAGCCTGTGCTCCACAACGGGAGAGGCCACAACAGTGAGAGGCCCGTGTACCACAAAAAAAAAAAAAAAGTATGATGAATTCATTTCCTGTTGCTGTTTCACAAATTACCAAAAGGTCAGTGGCTTAAAACAATGCAAATATACTATCTCATAGTTTCTGTGGTTCAGGAGTCAAAACACAGCTTACTTGAGATCTCTGATCAATGTTTCACATACTAAAATCAAGATTTCAGCTGGGGCTGTGATCTTGCCTCAGGCTTAAGGTCCTCTTACAAGTTAACTGGTTGTTAGCAATATTCACTTCCTTGTGGATGTAGGACTGACATTCTTGCTTTCTTGTTTGATGTTTCCTGGGGAGTGCCTTCAGCTCCTAGAAGCCCTCAGGTCCTTGCCACGTGACCTCCTCCCTAGGCAGTTCACATGTTTGCTTCTGCAAGGTTAGCAGGAGAATCTCTACTGCTTCTTAAAATCTGACTTCTAGATATTTTTGTCCCAACCTTCCTTTATACTATCCCAATCAGAGCTCCTTTGATTTCCTTTTATCCTTCTTGTCTCCCTACATTTGCTTTTGACTCCTAGAGTCTCTACTAAATCCTAATGAAGTTGAGACCAAGAATAGTAATCTACGGTGACCTGTGTGTCTATCAGCTTTCAGTTCTCACAGAACACATCCTATACCAACAAAATGTAGTATACTAGCATTCCACTTGGGAAAAGGTATTAAAGTTAATTAAGATACATGACATGAATAATACACTGAAATCTAAACATCAGTGTTAGAGAGATTTACTTCTGAGGGGGCAGAAATTTATAAACACATATGTTAATATTGGATATTGTTTTAGTAGACTGTTTTGTATTTACATTATTGTTATTAATATGGTACAGAGTCAGCTAGAATGTGAGAAAGATATAGACATTATAATAGTATTTCACACCCTAGATTTTCACAAGGAATATAACCTGTGACCTTCATAAATCCCCAAATTAAAAAATTAGGTATTTCTAATGTTTGTAGAGGCTCTTAAATTTTATCCAAATTCACATGTTCCTTTGATCATTCTAACCCCAGAAATTACCCTCTCCAACTTACATTAGAGTTTTCTGTCCTACTTGATAACCACTGTTCTCAGAGAAGCAAATTTCTGTTCTTTCCTAGAAGTACTGTGTGGGGAGGCCAGCTAACCAAGATGGGAGATAGGCAGAGGCTTCTTAGAGTAGGTGGCATTTAGACAGGTCAAAGGAGGAGTGTTGGGGGAAGGGCGGTCCAGATGTAGGGAACTCTGCATGTCCAGGCTTGGAGGCAGCAGAACGCCAGTTCCTATGCCTGGGAGGTTAAGGGAGAGGTAGAGGTATAAGGCCAGATGTAAAAGTGGTAGTCTGGAGCCAGATCAAGAGGATTTTGTCCTAAGGAGTTTTTACTGTATCCAAATGACAGTGTAAAGCCATGAAAGGGTTTGTGGCATGACAGTAACAAAGTTTGGTGCTTTCAGAAAAAAAATTTGTCCGTTGGCAAGGTGGAAAATGGGATTGAGACTGAAGTGAGGCTACAACTGTTTGTGTTGTAAGAAATTGTTCATTCTATATATGCAGTATTTTATGTAGTATTTATTTGTACCTGGTCTATGATAAGCAGCAGGGATACAAAATTTAATAAAATACCTCATTCAGAAAATTCATGGAAATAGATGGATTTTGTAGCTCTTGCCCCAAAGAAGCTTACTGTTAGTTTGTGAGACAGAAGAAACCACAAATTTAAAAGGTCATAGGAATGCTTATTAAAAAGAATATTATTATTTACTTTGTGTAAACCTTTTTATCATTTACTTAGTGTAAGCAACACTAAACAAAATATAAAGACTTAGCAGAGGTATTTTGAATACAATAGTCACATCTGATCAGGCGTTTTTGTAATCTGTAATAATATTACATTCTTTATTTCAAAGTTTTATTGCCAAAATAAGGCTAACTAGTTGTTTTGAATGGCTAAGAAATCCTTTAAACAGGCAGCCTTGAAAATACTGCTTGGTTTGCTATTTCATTGTTTTAAATGTTTGAGCAGAGAAACTTATCCTTTCAGTAATAGCTCTTCTCACCCTAAACTCTTTCTTTCATGATGCTGACATCGCATCAGAGGAGATTAATGATAACAAACATGAGCACAAGCAGCGGGACAATAAATTGATACATATATGGACTGAAGATTATCCTGCTTGTAGATGTTTCTTATGCAGGCATGCCTGGAAGATATTGCAGGTTCGGTTCCAGACCACCGCAATAAAGTGAATATTGCAATAAAGCAAGTCTCAGTGCATATAAAAGTTACGTTTAAAAAAAAAAAGTTTATCCTATATTGTAGTCTGTTAAGTGTGCAATAGTATTATGTCTGGAAAAACAATGTACATACCTTAATTAAAAATGCTTTATTGTTAAAAAAAATGCTAACCATCATCTGAGGCTTCAGCAAGTCATAGTAGTGACATCAAAGATCACTGATCACAGATCACCATAACAAATATAATAATAATGAAAAAGTTTGAAATATTTTGAATTACCAAAATGTGACACAGAGAATGGAAGTGAGCAAATGCTGTTGGAAAAGTGGTGCCAGTAGGCTTCCTTGATGCAGGATTGCCACAAGCCTTCAATTTGTTAAAAAAAAAATGCAGTATCTGCAAAGCGCAATAAAACAAGGTGTGCCTGTATTCTCTTGGCTCTGTCTTCACGCAGTCCTGTTACAATAAAGGTGACAGGATTAATGGAAACGCTTGATGTGTTGTCCTCCTCAGGTATCTTGCAAAAAAAAAGGTCATTCTGTTATTCCTTCTCTTATTAATTCTCATACTATTGAGGTATTCCTAGGTGAGCTGAGGTTCATAGTAAAATAAACAGCTGAGGCAAGTTAATGAATTGTTCTTCTGCTTACTTCATGATTTCATGTTTCTTTTTAATTGAAAATAAAGCCCAGAATAACCTCTTACTTTTGTAAACCTGAATCTCCACTTTGGTTTTCCCTCAGAATTTGGTCATTGTTCCATAAATCTTATGTTCTAAAATTAACTCTGCATTGATGGGAGAAAATATTGGCCATTTTTCTAAGGAAAATCTAGAAAGCTTTTCAGGATAGAGTCTCCATAAATTTTAATGGTTAAATGCCTTATGGACAGCTAATGAAAATAACTATGGGCTTTTAACTTTATTCATGTTCATATCATCAGTGTCATTATTTGTGTCTGTTACATACCTAAATTGATTATAAAGAAGTTATCATTATTCAATGATGTGTATATTTGGATTTTTTTTAAATGTTTGTTTCTAATTCAGTTGAGTTATCAAACCTCTCTTGCTTCTATGTTTTGTATCATTTAAGCTATCTGAGGATTTTGTTTAGTTCAGGTAACCCTAAAAGTCATGTTTAGCTGAATAAGCCTAGGCCTGGATGGACTTGTTATGTCATATCAAATTCTGTGTAATGTGTTAGGCTTGTTGGAAAAAAAAAATACATCCTCTAAGAATGTGTTTCTTACAGATTTAATGCAGGTAAGTAACACATTTACTTTCACATTGTATTATATAATTTCCTCTAAAAGAACAAAGGGCACTATCATTTCTTTATCCTGATTTTTAGAAATTTCCGTCAGAGATACAGGCTTACCTTGGAGATAATGCGAGTTTGGTTCCAGACTTCTACAATAAAGCAAACATCACAATAAAGCGAGTCACACAAATATTTTTTGATTTTTCAGTAGTATAAAAGTCATGTTTACACTATACAGTAGTCTGTTAAGTATGAAATAGCATTATGTCTAAAAAAACAATGTACATACCTTAATTAAAAATTACTTTATTGCTCAAAAATGCTAACCATCATCTAACAAATTCAGAGTTGCCACAGATCTTCAGTTTGTAAGAAACGCAGTATTGGCAAAGTACAATAAGGTGAAATGCAATAAAATAAGTAGTGCCTATAATTGATCATCACATGTACTTTTCCTAGAGATTTTCTCGTATCATTAACGTTTTTGTTGTGTCTTTTAATTCAAGTCAAATGTAATTCTAGTTGACATTATTATCAATATTCTGAAAAAAATGAGGTTGGGCTTCCCTGGTGGCACAGTGGCTGAGAGTCCGCCTGCCGATGCAAGGGACACAGGTTCGTGCCCGGGTCCAGGAAGATCCCACACGCCGCGGAGCAGCTGGGCCCGTGAGCCATGGCCACTGAGCCTGCGCGTCCGGAGCCTGTGCTCCGCAACGGGAGAGGCCACAACAGTGAGAGGCCCGCGTACCGCAAAAAAAAAAAAAAAAAAAAATGATGTTGGATTACATTGTTTTATGGGAGTAATCACTAAAGTGTTCTATGTGATATGTAATAATTTGATGTCAAGTTGGTTGATGTCAATATTCAACTGATGAGTTTGTGATAGGGTTGTGTTCGAAAGGCTCATATATAGGCTCTTAAAAAAATTTTTGGTTTCATAGACTAGATAGAGTTCATGGCCAGATTATCAGGCCAACTTTCAACTTTACATACCTTAAGTTTATCAATATATTACTTCAGTAATACATAACTACCATTTGAAACGATGCCCACTAGAAATATATATTTTAAGTTTCAACTTGGGACAAAAAGAGTAGGTTTTATTCTTTCTATTATCATGGAAGATATCTGGGTTGGCCAGAGATAGAGGGAGGGGTTGCCTTAAGACAGTAACTTTACTGTTTTAACTTTTTACATCTAAATAAAACCAGGAAAACCTTCATTTTTCCAAATGGGGAACAAGAGGCATTGTGAGAAAAGTGGACAGAGTAACTTTCTTAAATTCATACTCCTCTGTTTCCTTGTTTCTATAGCTTATTTTGTAAATTAAGTATGTGTTACAAGTTTTATTTATGTTTCTCCGTATTTTGTGTCAAAAGTTTAGAAAGTAGACTAGAGAATATGACCCAGTTGTATAAAGGGTAAACACTTAGAAAAATATGAACAGAATTCAAATAGAGATATTTTTTATGAAAAGGATAAGATTTAAATTAAACAATTATAGGAACTAAGAACTCATCCAACATTCATAAATGTTGGACATGGTCATAGGTGATCAAGCTTCCCCTTTCCAGGACCCAGTCTCATCTTCTACTTTTCCTCTTTTATTCCTTGGTTCATAGAATTCTGTAATCTCTCAAGAAGCATGATTATCTGAGTCACAGTCCTTTTGGCTTGTTGGTATAATTGAGAAGAGCACCTCATAGCTAGTTCCATCTGTGTCCTTTCTACTTTCAAGCTTGCCAGCTTGTTGCTTTCTTGTAGGACTTGCTGAAGGCAATAAGAAGTAACCAACACCTTTCATCGCCCTGACATTTTCATACCAAGTTCTCTAAAGCATTGGCCTCATTAGTTAGGTGGTCTCAGTTCCAAGACAGTAGGCTACAGTTTAACCAAACAATGAGGAGTGCCAACTTCTGTTAGGGAATGAAGCAGCTTTCACTACCCTGCACCCTTCCTTTACTAAACAAGTTTTACATTTTAGGTCTGTCACTTGTATCACTCTTTTTCCTGGCACTAATTTCTGAATTAGTTTACATTAAGCTGTAAGCCACAGAAATCCAAATATGCAAAAAAAAGTAATGTATTGGCTTATATAAGTGGAAGGTCTTTCTCTGTCTCTGAATTGTGTGTTGATGGGCTGTCTTCACGTGGTAGCAAAGATTGGCCCAGGTAGCACCAGGTATAGCATAAGGCCAATGTATATAAGGGGGCATAATGACATATAAAGATAGGCACGTAAAAACACTTATCTTAATTTTCCAAGCACATTTTTTCTGGGAAAAGATAAATACCTTTCATCATATGATTATTGATTCCCCAAGGTCAACTCCCAGTGGAGATGCTGGCATTTGTGTGTGTGAAGCGGCTGAAATAGGAGTACAAAGAGACTTGGATGGTCTGCTTGACAGTTGTTGGTGTCAAATCTCCATTCATAATATGAAAAAGTAATAAAAAAAAATATTTCTCAGAAACAATCAAATGGCCCTTATACCTGGAATATCAGACAGAAAAAAGACCTTCCATCTTCTAATGTCTATATCTGCCTCCTTCTTAGTCAGGAGAGCTTAGGACATCTTAATTGATTCTGGATTATATGTTAAAGGGGAGGGAGTAGTTATCACTGAAAGCAGAGTTCTTTTACCAAAAGAAGAGGAGAATTGAATGGATGCTGTGGCAGATAAATACAACTGATTCTACCACTAACTTAACTCACAGCTCTTGTATTTTACTAGTTGTATGTCTTTGGGAAAGTTATATAATCTCTCAAACCTTAATTTCATTATTGGGAAATGGGGAAACAGTAGCACCACCTAAGTTTAGAGTTATTGAGAAGATCAAATTAGATTATGCATAAAAGTGCTAAGCACAGTGTTTGGCACATAGGCCTCCATGTAATGGTAGTTCTGACACCACCGCCACCACCACTATCATCATCGTTAACATCATTGTGATTAGCAGTAGTAGCGATAGCATCCTCCACTCATTGTGTCCTCATCTCCTCCCCTACTACCCAACTTTAGGCCCTCATCAACCCTCCACTGACTTTTTGCAGAACTTTATCATCTCATCCTCCATTTTGCAAACAGTGATCTTTCAAGACACAAATTTGATCCCACTACCCCCTTGCTTAAAATGCTCCATTGACTCTTCTTGTTGGCAGAATAAAATTCAGATTATATTACATATACTATTTTTGTGGAGTTCCATTTCTTTATTTTCTGTGGATTTTGTGAGAAGTAGCATTTTTCTTGGTTAATGGTACTGCATAATTTCAAATTCCGCATAATATTCAGATGTAATATATTTAGATGGTAGCAGGTATAATATTAATGGTTGGTGAGTAATGCATATGAAGTCGCAGGCTTTTTGGATGGTTGGTAGGTGTCTTTTTTGGTTTTGTTTTATTTTCATTTAATCAAGTTTCAAGTCAGTTTAAATAGTTTGACTTATAGATTTATAGCTTGAATTTTAAAGAATGAAGAATAGGGATACAGGAAGGGAATGTGATAGAATGGTAACAATTTTATTGGAAGGCCAGAAAACTAGGTCAAGAAGACAAGGAGAATGTGTATGTGTTAGCCTAGATGTTCTTGTGAAGGATTTCCTCAAGAAAGGATTGCCCATGTATTGAGTATCGTGTATGTTTACGTCGCCCATGTATTGAGTATTGTGCATGTTTACATCCAGTTGCATCAAACAACATTCCTCCTCATTTCCCTATGCAACTGATTGATTGAAATTGATGGTGGAATGCTTACTTGGAAGCCAGGGATGAATGATTGCTATGTGAATAGTCATAAGCTGTTAGCAAAAGAGAGAAAATGTGTAGTTATCTATCCACTGCCTGTCACTTTCTCTCTATCCCTAACCACCAGTATGACCTTCCCAGTCCTTGATTTTTTCTTATAGGACTGATTTCTTTCTACCATTCCTTTCTTTTTTTTGAAGTGCAAATTTACCCCACATATCTAGATAGTGCTTTAAGATTTACTTGAGATAGTTGTTTCTAATTCTGTAATGTGGACTTGTTACCTTAACAGTGAATAGTCTGTACCAGTGATACTGTAGTCTATACTGGTATAGTGTCTGATTTTGAATAAGTACAGATAAGTACTGAAATTGAGAGTAAGTATTCAGAAACTCTTTTAGCAGTTTGTCAATGCCTCAATATTTGTTACTGCATTTTACAAAAGTGACAGTCAACAGTTGATTGGAAATTAAAACCAAAACCAATAACTACAACAAAAACCCTGGTCCTTAGCTAGAATTACTTTGAAATGCTCTGATCTGTGTTGTTATGACATTGTGGTGCCTAGATTTTTAAGCATTCTGACAGCATAGCACCTGACATTATCCAGGTAGTTTAAGGTTCTAGATAAAATAGCAGGTGGAAAGTGAAAATATGCCACAGTGCTGCACAGGTAATGTCCGGATTATTAATGTAAAGTTAGTAGTTATTTGAATTTAAAAATTAATTGTATATAGAAATTTACATGTAGATTTAGGGATAACTTTAGTGAAACAATTTAAAGGTAATGTATAGAAAGTTGGTGAAAATTGGCTTACTGTGAATTTGAAATACACTTTTTAAAGATATGTTTTTAAAAAATCAAGGAGAGATACTCAGCAGGCGGTAGAATTTAGAGATTGAATAGAGCTGGAAGAGTCAGCAAAGGAAACTGAGAAAACAGCTGCCAAAAAGTAGGAGGAGTAGAAACAGAGATAAGGATGGGAGGTGTCCATTGGGTTTACATAGCATTAAGAGTGTGCTGGTGAATGTTTAACAACTGGCTGTGGGGGAAGAGGTGGGAGGCAGGGGAGGGATGCTCTGATTTTTAGCTTTTCCTGATTTCTGTGGTGTAAATATTCCACTATGGCTAATTTCAAGCTATCAAAAATTAGCTAGTTTCAACCTGCAACCAGATTGCAGATTTTCTGAAAATTTAATAATCTGTTTTTGTTCAATATTCAGACTGGCTCCAACACACCACTGATTGGAGACCTTGACGAAAATAGTGTCAGTGAAGTAGTGGGGTTAGAAGACAAGCTGAAGGATATCCAGTAGATAAATGTTCTATGGATGTTAAAGTGATTATTTTGAAGAGAGTGGTAAGAAAGGACGTATTTAATATAGCATGAAAAAGTTATGCTTTAGGCTTGAGGTGATGGGCAGTTTCTCTTCCTATAACACAATATTTTTAAAAGGCTACAGTTTATTTTTTACTATATGGAGAACATAATCATTTAATAACCACTTGCGTTTATATGTACCTGCTAAGAATGAAACATAGTTCCTTGTCTTAACCTTTTTAATCTAAGTCAGAATTCATACAGAATAAATTTATAGAGGAAGTAACTTTTTACAGAGGACACAAAGTATAAATTTTGAGCTGATAGATAAAATTTTATAGCCAAAGAGTTTTGTGATCATTACAGAATATACACAATATCTAATGATATTTTACACAAAAGCCCTGATTTGTATAACTGAGAAGATTAGTTGAAAATTTTGATGTGAAAAAAAATGTAATCGGGTTTATATATAAACATAGAAATATTAGAAAATGTTATGCTTCTTTTTTAATGTGAATTCATGTACTAATCAGTTAATACCATCTTTTTGTAACAAGTATCTTTAATGATTTGTTTTTATTTTGCTTTATTTGTTGAAGGATTACTCAGCAGTAATTTTAACCATTCTTCTTGAATTAATGTCTGCATTAGTAGGTAACCTGTTGTACTGTGGTACTATGACTTTTTAAAAATAGTATCTAGCCCATAAATGGCCATTCCTTTGGTTTTGCCAAAGAGCTTTTGTGATTTCTGCATCGCACCAGAAATGAACAAATGTAGGTGATAAAATTGTAGTTAACATGTTGGTTACATTCTGTTTTGTTCCTGTGGGCAGGCAGGTTGGCATAATGAGAAAATTGTGGGCTTTTGCTTCAGTTAGATTTGAGTTAAGCTCTGGCTTCAACATTTTCTAGCTGTTAGCCTTGCTTTTTGTTAATTCACTTGTAAAATGGGGATAATAATATTGCCCTTCAGCGTGGTTAGGAGAATTATATGAAGTAATGTAGTCAAAAGACCTTAAAGTAGAGTCAGGTACGTAGTAAAGTCTTAATGAAGTCATTTCTTCAGGTAGGTGTCTCAGAATAAAATGAAGAGTCATCCTGGGAAACAAAATATACCTGTTTTTTTACTATAAAAAGCAGGTACAACTGTGACTGGAGAATGAATACTCTGCAAAGAAGTATTAATATTTTAAGATACCTGATTAATTAAGCATATTCTTATGTACAGACCCAAATAATTTGTGACAATTAGTAAATTCGTTCTTAATGATCCTTGCATTTCAAATCATGGGGCTGTAAAACATTGTAATCAATTATCTTGTAAAGATGAATTTTGAAACTCATGATCTGGTCTAATAGGAACATTTTATTACAAGGCAAATGAAACTCATGTAGTAGTCTTTGATTAATTTTATCATATGGACTTGTATCACTTTAATTTTTTAGATGTTTTCACAGTTTTATCTATTTTGTGATGAATTTTTCTGTCATTTTTTTGCTAATTTTCTTTTTTTTTTCTCCTATTTAATATTAAATATTACCAATTTCCATTTATGCTTTTGTTTTGGTTCATCTTTCCCCTTCAGGTCATTAAAAAAAAGAAAAAAATAGTGATGCATTTTATTCTCCTTCCTATACAGAAGAGTGTCTCAGTATATTCCTATTAGAGTGACTGTAGACCTGGCCCCTGGTGCCAATTAGTATTTTGGTGGCTTGGGATGATCATGCCTCCTCACGAAAGGTGGCAGAGAGCCACTAGATTCAGAATTGAATGATGCAGAATTGAGGAATGATGCAGATTCAGAATTGAATGATGCAGAGTTGAGCTTTCTATTTGACTTTTGGGCTATTTCTTAATTTATTTAAAATCACCGTTCCAGAATTTAGTGATTGAGCATATTTTTTTATTTATTTAATAGATTAGTTCAGTTTCAAAATATTTACTTTATATCTGACATCATTACTTAACTACCTAAGATAAAAGGTATTAGGTTTAAGGAAATCCAAGAATGATGAAACCTTTAAGGACCTTCCTTGGCTTACTGTTATTTTATTTTGGAATTAAATGGATGTATATGAAAACTATGTTTTTTTGTTTTGCGGTACGCGGGCCTCTCACTGTCGTGGCCTCTCCTGTTGCGGAGCACAGGCTCAGTGGCCATGGCTCATGGGCCCAGCTCCTCCGCGGCATGTGGGATCTTCCCGGACCGGGGCACGAACCCGTGTCCCCTGTATCGGCAGGTGGACTCTCAACCACTGTGCCACGAGGGAAGCCCGAAAACTATGTTCTTTAAAAGCACAATTTTATCTTCTGCCTCATCGAGTTTATTTTTTTTTAAGGCGTTCTTATTTAAAAAGCAGTTTCCTTTATAGATTCTTCTCTCACTATATTGCCTCAGCATAATAATGTAAATGAAGTATATTCTTTAGTAGTAAAATTAATTGTTTTATTCTGTAATCTAGTGTACATCTTCAGTTAAAATAGATTAGGAAATCTTTACTTTTTTTCTTCTTTTAGAAGAACTGAAATCAAATTCTCCCACACCTACCAAGCCTAATTGAAGGCTTCATTCTGTATATGTGGTTATTCAACTGCCATTTGTAGTCCAGGATACTCAGTTACTCTCATGATGACTTAAGTTATTTGTATTTCCTGATGATCATGGATTTTGGTGTCCCTAACTGGAATAATTTTGAAAAATTGATCCCTAAACACAGATCTAAAAAGCTTACTCCCTGAATATCTATTCAAACCTTGTTGTCAGGAAATAAAATACCTTCATATTTGATTTATTTTGGAAGCTGAAAAATTTCTTCAATTCAATATATAAAGGACTTTACCTCTCTCTATTAAATAAACCCCACAATACCTGTATGTTATGACTACTGTGGGGACTATTGATAATGTGTATAAAGTGCTAGTGTGGGGTACCTAATACATAGCAGATTGTCAGCAAGAGACGGCTGCTGCCCTTATTCTCTAATAATGACTGGAACAAATGCCAAAACATGCTTTCTGCTGAAAATGCTCATTTGTGTCCATTTTTCTTCTCGCTAAAGAAAAAATTAATATTGACTACAGTGATTTAAAAATAAGATATTTGTGTTATATTTATAAAGCCCATCTTGGGAAAAAGTGATTTTGTAAAAATGTCTCTGTAGATGGTCTTGGCTATTATTTGAGATCTTGCATATTTGAAAATTTTTTATTCTTAGTCACAATTAATGGGTGGTTTGGCTGAATATGGAATTGTACTTAGAAAATAATTTTCCTTTAATTTCAAAGACATTTAAAGTCTGTTAGATTGCTTTCTAGCTTCCAGTGGTTCCATTGAGAAGTTTCTTTTCATTTTGAGCCTTGATCTTTAGTCTTGACTTGCTTTGTCATTCAGGAACTTTTAAAGGTCTTCTCTTTATTCCTATTGATCTAAACATTTTATCTGGTACCTTTTTTCCTCCAGTGGGTGTTTGGAAATGTATGGAGACAGTTTGAGTAGTCACAGTGACTAGGAATCCTGAGGGAGAATGCTTTAGGATTTAGTATCTGAAGGTCAAAGAAGTTAATTTTCTTGCAAATACAGGAAACATTCTCACCCAGAATGTCAATAGTGCCCCTGTTAAGAAGTATTGTGACCGTGGAGAAATGTAAGAATAATCCTGATCTGCATATTGATTATAGTGTATGACAAGAGAAACAAGATGTGTACACCAAAGACCAGTCCATATGATTGGTAATAGTATTATAGACATGCTATGTGAAACAATGGAGGAAGAAAGAGTAAGTGACACAGTACAAACTGAAGTAGAATAAAAATCATTATGTGAAATATAACCATCAGATTATGAGTGTATATTTACCATGTTACTGATTTTGATTTCTAGTTGTACATTATCTGCACTATTTTGCTTAATCATATTTTTGACACTTTTTTCTGTATTTCCAAGTAGTACCTGTTCCTAATTACTTTGATAGGTCTATAGTAAATATCTAATTGTAATCCAAACACTTGGCAATTCCAGATCCAGAAAGATTTGAGAAATATTTTTTTTTGCAAAGACTAGAACTTGACTGACAATGATAGCTATACATTTTAAATGGGACTGGGATTCAGAAAGGACTTGAGCAAGGGTTGTACTTGTACCGTTTTATAGCAGCTTCTGTGTTATCAGGTTGCAGTTCTATTTCATTACTGGCTTGGGAAATGAATTACCAGAATAGCATATATAGATTGGCTATGTTATAACAGTGCAAACATTCAGTGACAAAGACAACTTGTTTTTGAATCCACCATTTATTCATGGTTCACATCATTGCTTTACTTCACTAATGTGGCTAACCAGGCAAACTGTACATTAGAAATACAGGACTCTAACAAAGTAAAGAGGGATTAAGATAATGAGGTGGGAAGATACTGGAAGATGTTAAAATAGTAGTTTGATAATTAAGTATTAATACAGAGTCTTCATTTTAATATGCATATGATATATTTTTACTTTTCAGAACCTAAATCACAGCCACAGCAGCTTCATCAAGGACAACACAGATTGTCAAATACTGAGCAAAATGGAGTAAAAGATAATAATCAACCAAGATATCTTCCTCGAAATGATACCAGACAGCCAAGGAATGAAAAACCTCCTCGTTTTCAAAGAGACATCCAAAATTCAAAGTCAGTTTTAGAAGGCAGTGGATTACCTAGAAACAGAGGTTCTGAAAGACCAAGTACTTCTTCAGGATCTGAAGTATGGGCTGAAGAGAGAATCAAGTGTGATAGACCATATTCTAGATATGATAGAACTAAAGATACTTCATACCCTTTAAGTTCCCAGCACAATGATGCTGCATTTAAAAAAAGGGATAACTCTATGCAAAGCAAATCAGGAAAAGTTCCATCCTATGCAGAGGCAAAAGAAAATCCACTTCCTCAAGAATCCATAGATTATAATAATCAAAAACGTGGGAAAAGAGAAAGCCAAACAGCAAATCCTGATCATTTTTATGATAGGAAACCACGAACAATAAATAATGAAGCTTTTAGTGGTGTAAAAATTGAAAAACATTTTAATGTAAATGCTGATTACCAGAATCCTGTCCGAACAAATAGTTTCATTGGTGTTCCAAATGGAGAGACAGAAATGCCACTGAAGGGAAGGCGAGTAGGACCTATTAAGCCAGCAGGACCCATCACAGCTACACCCTATGATGATAAAATATTTTACAATAGTGGGCCCAAAAGAAGATCTGGGCCAATTAAACCAGAAAAAGTACTTGAATCATCTATTCCTATGGAGTATGCAAAACTGTGGAAACCTGGAGATGAATGTTTAGCACTTTATTGGGAAGACAACAAGGTATGCATGTTATAAAGTTATTAAATACTAATAGTACTGAATGTAACAGGCTAGTGAGACCATAGAAAGCCATTACTTTGGGACTGAGTTGTGTTCTATGATTGTACTAGTCTGTAAAGTCTTTGAATAGATGTATACATATATAACTTATCAAAGGGAAAACAAAATATTTAATATTTTTTATGGAGGCTTAGGAGTCCCATAGGATTTAGTTATGTTAGATTTGATTTTCACCTGCATATCAGAAAAGTATTGTAAAAGTGATTAAGTGAAGTTGATGAGTTACTTCAGTTATCATCAACTGAACTATTAATATTTTCTTTCTAGTAAAATTATACTGATTCACAAGGGAGAAAATCAGTTGAATGACACAAATGCTGCAGATTTCATTTAATTTAAAGATAAATACACAGCCTACTTTAAAAAAATTAAGAGCAGGAAGGTTAATTATTTAGCTAATAATAAATAATTTAAGAAACAAATCATTTAAACAATCTTCAGTTCTACATTATATTCTGGCTAAAAGGGAAAGAGGGAAATCGTGAAAAAAAAAAAAAAAAAGAAGATGAGGTTGAGAAGGAATACAGTGCATCAGATAAAAGAGCCTGGCTGAGAGGGAGAAGACCAACACAGTGCAAACAGGAAGGGGAAGAGGACAGAGGGGCCCTCAGAGAGAAGGGCCTTTGTACGTGTTTCCCCTTCTGCCCAACATGCTCTTCCACCAACTACTCTTCTGATCCTTGAGGACTTGGCTCAGATACTTTCTAGAAGAAGCCCTTCTTTTCTGTCCCCTCATCCCTTCTACATTATTGTCTTTCTCAATCAGTGCCTTGTTCACTTTCTAAAACTTATTACAGTTTGTAAGTATTTTTGGTTTTGGTTCCTGCATTGATAACTTTCCCCTACCATGATTTTAAGTTCCTTGAAGGCAGGACCATGTATCTCTAGTTTTTCCTCTATTGCCCTGTTCCTCTCATAGTGTAGGGATTTCATAATTATTTGTTGACTTTGTTAACTAGTTCATTCTCAAGGGGGCACTTACACAGGAAAAAAGTCGAGTAGTTAGGGGACTGGAGATATTAGCAAGGTAAGAAAAACAGAGGTGAGTTATAGTGTGAGGGACCTAGGTGGATGTGAGGATCAAGTCAAAAAATATTTGAAATAAATATTTCATATGTAGAGTAGTTTCAGTTGATAAGGGTGTGCCTGTGTGTGGCTAAAAGGAGTGGTGGAAATAAAGTTAATTGAAAATTTCAAGGAACTGAAATTCAGGCTAGGAAGTGTGGTTGGATCTTTTAAAAGATGCTGTAGGGCTCGGGATCAGGAGGTGTTATCTAATGATAGCAGCAAGGAGGGGTCCAGGTACAACTAGATGGCATAGTCTTTTAAGGTTTTGGTATGAATGTGAGATAACATTTGTCTAGAAGCAGCATCTCTACTGTCAAGTTTTTATTCAAGGCTAAAAGCAGAGGAGGAGACAGCACTAGCTGTGTCTTTTCTTTTTTTCAAGAAAAGCAAAAGCCTTCCCAGAAATACCAACAGACAAATTTCATTGGTTGGAACTGTTTCACTTGGCTTCTCCTTGGCTATTAGGGAGACTTGGAAAGCAAGTACAGGCGTTCTTCACTATCTAGACTCTTACTCTTGCAGCTGAGACCACTCACTTTCCAAAATACAGCAACTGTTTGATTTGGCTAGTGAGGGGTTACTTATGCTTAACTGTTTCTCCATTATGGTAGAGGCAAGAAGTAGTTGGAAATCAGTGTTAGTTTATAGAACTAACATTGTCTACCTTAGAGGGAGGGTTCACTTCTGTCAGATGCTTCTGTGAAAGGTTAAGATGAGGATGGAAATTTTAGTTTGCATTGGACAGTGTGGAGTTGATGGTGACCTTGACGAACAGAGGAAGTAAATGATTAATAATTAATCATTAATAATGTTTGAAAGGCTTGGTAAAAGACTCAGGCTTTCCATTGAAATCCCATAAGGATTGTGCCCTAGTAGTAAGTGCAAAATACAAACAAGCCAGTACAATGCCTAAAATCAACCCTTTACATGATTAAGGATATCTCCTTGTACTCTGTCTGCCTGCCCCCCAAAATATAATCCTCTTTTGGGGAAAAGTAACATTTTCTATACAGATCCTCTTCATAGTATTTCATCTACAATGTCTGGCATCCTATAAAAAATTATGAGGCATGATTAAAAATACAAAGAGACAGAGAGAGAATACGAAAAACCAGAAACAAATAAAGCAACAGAGAATAACAGACCTAAGATATTCAGATATTACACTTAGACAAGTTCTTCAACAAATATTGAGTATTCAACAGACCATAATTGATTAGCTGCTAAGCGTTAGGTGCTTGGGATATATCAGATAGTTTTGTCTGTGCTATTACCCAAATGCCTTCAAATACCTGATGAGGTTGTTATTAAAGCTTTACTTTCAATTGTAATTTTCTCAGAAAATCAATGATACTGAATTCATCTATTGCCTCTACTGAATATATTCAAACTAATGTCATATAGCTTCTGAAAGATAGTGCCTAATATTTCCCAAAATGTTTTGAGCTTTTAGAGTATTCTTAGAATAATTGGATGATCGTCTAAGATGACTACTTTGAGTTTACGTGGATGTATACATTCAGTTTAGAGTGAAGGACTGTAGGCTCTGTATAGATGCACCTTTAAGCAAATAAGATAAATATTCACTCTCTGAAAGAGATGGCATTAGTTATCTTCTGAAACCACCTAATTTAAGAGATAACTTTTAAGTGTTTTTTCAAGAATAGGCAACTTTCCAATTTTCTAGCCAGAGACTAAGGTAAAGATTTAAGAAAAGCATTGCCTATAACTGTCATTAAGAAAGCATAATCTTAATTGCATTGTAGTGATGTTCTGGAAATAATCAGTTAGTATCATTTAAAATATTCCTCATGATATCTTGCCTTCTCTCAAGCTTTACTTCCATAGAAGGATTTGAGCATTTGGGACAATGCTTTTTCTCCCTGTATGTCTGCCATAACTAGTTCAGCTCTTTCAGCTCTTTCAACTGGGATATTGTAACAGCCTCCAAACTGGTCTCCTTGCCTTAAATCTTATTCCTCTTAAACTTGTCACTGAAACTGTCAACACTGTGATCTTGGTCTTAGAGCATATGTCATTCTTCCTAGTTAAAATCTTTCACTTGTAGTCTTTAGCATGCATATAGAGCCTCTATCAGCTGGTCCTTACCTTCTTGTCCTGTTGGTTGACCCTTCTTACATCATGCCATAGTTAATTTAAAACTGCTTGTTGTTTCCTATACTTTTCTTCATGTTTTATGTCTCTGTAACTTTCCCTGGAACACCCTCCTCAGTTCTTAACTTGGCTAAATACTCTTCATCCTTGAAGACCGTATCCATTGTCATCTGCCCCAGGAAGCTTTTCCTGAACTCCTCAGCTTTATTAAAGTGCCATATCACTACACCTTTATTGCAGTACTTTCCACATTATATAGAATTCACTTTTCACATGTAGTTCCTGAAAGGATGTCAAGTTATTTGTTTTCCTAGGATGTATTATGACTGGCTGTCATTGTTGAACTTACCTGTTGAACTTACCTGAGCTGACATTAATTATCTAAGAAGCTTACAACTGAAGCATGGGTCCAGAAATACAGCAATTTACAGAACACAGAAGAGTAAGGCTACGAAATAAAGGAGGAAGGGAGAGATGTGAATGTATATTAAGAACTCTAAGATAAGGAAAATTCTAGCATGGTATCTCTAAATTTGCTAGCATCCAGATCTGGAAAGGAAAATACGATGGATTAACTTAATAACTTTTGTAGTATGAAGTGTACTAGTTAATCAGTGAAAACAGGGACTTCCCTGGCGGTCCAGTGGTTAAGACTTTACCTTCAAATGCAAGGGGTGTGGGTTTGATCCTTGGTTGGGGAGCTAAGATCCCACATGCCTTGGGGCCATAAAACCAAAAAATATAAAACAGAAGCAATATTGTAACAAATTCAATAAAGACTTAAAAAAATAAAAGCACCACTTATTTAAAAAAAAAAAATCAGTGAAAGCAGGTTCTTTCCTGGTATACCCAGAGTAACTGCTATTTTAGAAGATTAAGAATTTTTGTTGTGTTTAGTATTTTTTGATTCTGGTGAGCCTATTAATGTTACTGAACTCAGGCTTTTCTGTTCATAGCTTGAAAGCCAAATCTCAAGAGACAAGTGTTGAGTAAAAGGAAAGATGGCTTTATTGAGAAAGCTGGCAGTCCTGGGAAGAAGATGGACTCGTGTCCCAAAAAACTAACTCTACATTGCTGATCAGGGGGCAAGAGCTTTTAAAGTGGACTTTCAGGGATGTACGGGTGGAGGGAGGGGTTGGTGGAGGGCAGCTACATGCAGAACAGTAGTCAGCTCCAGCAATCATCTTGAAATTGGTCAGGCAGTGATCTGATCAGCATCATATATGATTGTTTTAAGTACAAGTAATCTTCAACTCCAGCGTTGGTGTGTTCCCATTTTCTTGAGGCCAGTTCTTGGAATTGTGTAAGATGGAACAGCTTATGTCATGGCTACAGTCATCATGTGGTTAACTTTTTCTTTTTTTTTTTTTTTTTTTGCGGTATGCGGGCCTCTCACTGTTGTGGCCTCTCCCGTTGCGGAGCACAGGCTCTGGACGCACAGGCTCAGCGGCCATGGCTCACGGGCCCAGCCGCTCCGCGGCATGTGGGATCTTCTCGGACCGGGGCACGAACCCGTGTCCCGTGCATCAGCAGGCGGACTCTCAACCACTGCGCCACCAGGGAAGCCCGTGGTTAACTTTTTCTACCTGGTGGGGGTTTCAGTATCTGCAAAACAGCTCAAAGGATACAGCTCAGAATATTTATCTATAGCCCTGGAGGAGAAACTAAAGGTCCTTGACTTTGATTAATGGCTAAACTATCAATATTATTTTTTTTGTCTTGCTTGACTCTTTTCCTTTGTTTCTGCATTTTCTCACTTCTCTGATTAAATTTATTCTTTGGCTAAAGTTTTTCTACAGACAAGAGGCAGGTGGAGGACATGGAGGGAGAGGGGTGTTTGTCCTGGGAAGGTCCTATAGGGTCCTGTTATATTAAGAGTTACTGTTCGAGTGTTATATTAGAGCATCCAACTGCCCTAGTTTGAAGAAAACATTTCTTAAGAGTAAATAAGAGTTTTTATGAGTTTTTCGTTTCCATATCATATTCACTAAGCAACGTTCAGACGTATAATTTGAGTCCTGAATGGGTTGACCTATAGTGGAGGAAATACTCCAATTAGTTGACCTACTCCCAGTTACCTCAACAGATAAATTTAAAAATTGCAGTTGTTACGTAAATTCAGTTCCTAGTGAGTTTGTTAATGTGTGTTGCTTCCAAGAGCCAAGGAACACTGGGTAAACAGATGAAATAAAAGTGTCCGGTCTTACAATATCTCAAATCCTATAAATCCTGGATATAAGTAATGTGCTTACTTTTTACCTGAAAACCTTCCTTCACCACAGCTGCCTGTATGACTGCAACAATGAGCCTTTTACTTTGGTTTTTTTTTTTTTTTTGTCATATATTTCTGTTTTTTAAATACATTGCTCCATACTTAAATATTCTGATTAGTACATAAGAATCATCTTACCAGTGTTAGTCAAAGGGCTTCAATGGCTAACAACAAAACATAACACTAGTTCTTTTTACACCCATTAGCATGTGAATGTTCTTCTCTTTTGACCCTCTTAGTTCTGAAATCTTACTACTGCTCAGTGTACGTATGTCAGAACTCACAAAGCTGAGAGAATTTCTTTCTTTTTCTTAGCCAATTTATGATTATCCAAAGGTAAGCTTTCTTTCTTAAAAATATTATTCTCTTAAAAATTATTTTCTTTAAAATATTGTATATTTTAAAGTTGCTGAGAGTGTAAATCTTAAAAGTTCTCATCATAAGAAAAAAAATGTAACTGTGTGGTGATGGATGCTAACTAGACTGATTGTGGTAATCATTTCACAGTATATACATAGATCATTATGTTGTCCACTTAAAACTAATACAATGATATATGTCAATTATGTCTCAATAAAAATTGATTTAAAAAATGAGCTTTCAAAAAATACAAATATTGTAACATTTTGAGTACTTACATTTCCATCATGTATCACCCTTTGTAGACAATATTGATTGTCATATTTAAAACTCATTTTTGTCTCCTCAGTTTTACCGAGCAGAAGTTGAAGCTCTTCATTCTTCAGGTATGACAGCAGTTGTTAAATTCATTGATTATGGAAACTATGAAGAGGTGCTACTAAGCAACATCAGGCCCATTCAGACAGAGGCATGGGTACGTGATCCAAATTCTGTACAAAGGCATAAGCTGTTTTGAAGGAAATACATAGCTCTAAAAGATTAGTCATAGTAATACGAAATTTGCCAGTGGAAAAATATTTTGAATTTGCTTAAAACCGGCTACTCCTAAAGTAAGATTTTAATTTAATAATTACACTGAACTACAGTAAAAATGAATGCATTGCAATTGCTTCTCTTGTATAATGCTTTGTTATATTATGCTTTGGAAATAGGTGCCCTTATTTATATGTTGGCCAAAAATGTGTATATGTTTTTATGGGTTCTTATGCATATTTTGTTCTTTCCGAGTTTGTTACTTTAAATTTGACTAAATTATGTCCAGCAGTTGTCAAATTTAAGTCTCTGTTGGATACATGTATATTCTTTATTATTTTAGTTACATGTAAAATTAAGAAAAACACTTTAAATTATATATGAACTCATACTCCATTTACTACACGTATATTTATATATGTATATATGCAGATTAAATTTAAATATCTTTGTTTAATAATTATTTGATTAATTTTGTTGCCAAATGTTATGTCAAAGCTGTGATGACTTTGTTGATGTAATTTAGACTGTATTGGCCTCATGGAGTCCATTTTATACAGAACTTATGTGACTTTACATAGATAGATTCTCAGCTACATTTGGGCAAAAACAGGAGGGCAAGGCATATTAGAATTTGTTTCATAAAGTTTTTTTTTTAATTTATTTCCTTTCTGTAATTTGTGGATACCTGTTAATAAACTTATCGCTAGAAGCCTAATTTGTTGCTGTTTCCCTAAAATGTAAAAATATACTAGAAAACTATATCATCTAGACAGTAGCCTTCATCATTGAAGCATACATTCTCATGAACTGCTTTTAGTTTAGTTTAGCTTTGGTCTTTCTAGATTTTTCTGTCATGACCTCTGTGTCACTGCTCCCTCTCGCCTCCCCAAAAAAGATAAATAAAACAACAACAAAAAGCCTAGTAGCAGCAATCATATTTGGGTCCATAGATCTTTATTCTTTACCTTTTTATTCTAGAAAAATGATCATTTTCTAGGTAGCTTATTGTTTCATGTTTTACAGTACAACATTCATACGTTTAAGAGATCCTTTCCTTCACTCTCATCCTCTAAAGTTTAGCTGCTTTTTCCCTAAAAGACTGAAATACCATCAATGTCTAATTTATATCTTTTCTTAGAGAAACTTGATGTAACTATCTTTTGCCCTTTTGATTCCCATGTGATGGCTATTTTTATTCTCTTTTCATTTATTCTCTTTTTCATTAATACATCTTAATGAAGTTTTGATGGTAAAAGTATTTATTGAGTCTTTATTTGTAGAAGTTGAACCCTAGTTTGCTATTCATCATGTGATCCCAGTGTTTTTGGCCATTACAGTCAGAGTCAAAATAAAATTTTTACATTTTTTTTTTTAGGAGATTTAATAAAAGATTAATTTTATTCTTTTCTCCCTAAAGAAAAATTTAAGTTTCTTTACTTTGTTTCTTCTCTACTTCCTCTTTCTGTTCCAGAGTGGATGTAACTTATGAGCACATTTCTCATTCCTCACTGTAGCTTTTTCTTTCAGAGGTGTTTGGTACTGAAGTGATCATTTTCTTTCTACAGTCAGTGACTTTTCCTTTTTTCCCCTTAATAGTCCTCATTGCTGTATTATTGATTTTAGGTCTTTGTAAACTTAGCTGGACAATAAATTTATCACGTGACAGCCCATGTAGTGATTCTGAACCACAGCAATACTTTCATATTCTCCCTGCCTACTTGTGAATACGCTTCTAGGCTTTATTGTGCTATTTTTCTTTTTTAACCTATTTACTTTTTCTGCAGTCAACTTAAAAATCTTTCATAAGATACGTGAAATATTTTTCAGGTAGAAGCAGCATAGTATTACTAAATCTTTTGGAGATTCTGGTATTTCTTTTCTCCTATTTACAAGTAACCAAGTGATTGTTGATGTTTTATGATTTTGCATAAATTAATACAGCAGATATTTTTGGATCATGAACAGTGTTATTGAGGATAAGATCATCCTTTCTTCCTTATCTGTGTGAATAATTGACTTAGTTGTAGAAGCAGCTCCTTCTTGATAAATAGAAGCCACCAGCTTAACGTATCTTAACCCATCTCCTTTTTTTTTTTTTTTTTTTTTTGCGGTCTGCGGCCCTCTCACCGTTGTGGCCTTTCCCGTTGCGGAGCATAAGTTCCAGATGCGCAGGCTCAGCGGCCATGGCTCACGGGCCCAGCCGCTCCGCGGCATGTGGGATCGTCCCGGACTGGGGCACGAACCCGCGTCCCCCGCATCGGCAGGCGGACTCTCAACCACTGCGCCACCAGGGAAGCCCACACATCTCCATTTAAAAAAAAAATACATATGTGCGCATATACATAAAAAGCCTCTGAAGAAAATCTATGTGGCTGTCAGTACATTTAACATAGAATTAGTGTAGAGTTCTCTTATCCTCTGAGAGTGCTGATGCTGGGGTCTATGAGCACTTTTTCTTTTTGTAACTTGGGAATTGTAACAAGTTTTAAGTTAATCCAAGCAAAACATTCACTATACCAATAAGAAGGTAACTCTAATTGATAAGTCATACTAGAAAAATTAAAGAGCTGCAAAGGATAGCGAGGTGTTAGAAGCCTTAGCACAATTATTCACTCACACTATGGACTGTGTAATTTTTAATTTTTTTCAACTCTTGCACTACATATGTACATTACTCTTTTTAATTGTGAAATGATTTTGTATATTTTGTTAAGGTTTATGTTTGTTATTGGCACAAGATTATGGAAAACCTCTTTTTTTCCTAAATGTAGCAATGATCATTCATTGAAATTTTTTTAATAGTTTGCAGGAAAAATAACCAAGAAGCCTGCATATAAACCAACAATCTTTATAGAAATCAGTTGTCTGTATTGTCTCTTAAAGGTGTAAGGATAAATTATTAAATAAAAAGCATGAAATGAGATTCAATGACTAAGTTAATAGTTTCTTATATGGAAAATTAGAATAAAAATCAAGTTAATAGTTTAAATCTAACTATTAATATTTTTCTCATGAAGTTTAAGAACTAATTGCCTTAAATCAGTCTGTAGACAAATTTCTATTTTCCCCTTCTATCTGGATGTACCTTTTTACTTCCAGAACATACTCAGTGATGATATTTTAGATGGTAAAAATATATGTTCTGATTATGATTAAATACTTTATTTCCTCCAAAATGATCTACTGAACTTTTTGTTATGTTATGTCATACTTGACTTTTTTCTTCTAGCTAGATTAAACCTGGATCTTTTAACTATGGTAAAATATTCTGTCTTAATTTTAGTGTCTTTATTATAGTAAACTCTATCATATATTAATGTGAGATTCACAGCTCATTCTTTTTTTTTTTTTTTTTTTTTTTGCGGTACGCAGGCCTCTCACTGTTGTGGCCTCTCCCTTTGCGGAGCACAGGCTCCGGACGCGCAGGCTCAGTGGCCATGGCTCACGGGCCCAGCCGCTCCGCGGCATGTGAGATCTTCCCGGACCGGGGCACAAACCCGCGTCCCCTGCATCGGCAGGCGGATTCTTAACCACTGCGCCACCAGGGAAGCCCACAGCTCATTCTTAACTGGATAAATCCTCTTTTTTTTTTTAAATGTTCTTTGTATATTGCAGGATCTTCCTTATTTTACCAAAGTAAATGAAGCATTATGGAATCTCATATTATTTGTAAAACTATGTAGGGAGAAAACCATAATATTATTTTATATTTTTGACCACTGTATGGGAAAACATTAGGGGCAAAGGAAACCTATTTGTGTTTCCTGCAGACGCTTTTCAAATTTATTCTTTTTAACTCTAAAACTAATATCAGGAAACCAGTAAAAAGATGCCACAGGCAATTTGGAATTACTGTAAAATACCCTGGCGTTGCTGCTCAGACAAATCTTTTGTGTTTTTAGAGTGTTGTTGCTTCTGAATCACTTTTCTAAACCTGGAAGGACAGTGTCAAGTCCTGATTTTCCAGAATATTTATGACTTAATATGCCACTGAGACTTATATATCCCAAGAAATGTTTTAGAACATGCTGATTTCTAAACTTTCTTTTTAAAGGTTCATAGTATCAGGAAATGATCTTTGTTCAGTTAATGTTCCAACTAGAAAAATTATGATTGTATTGATAATGGTTAGTTCTAAGACCTTAGCATACACATCATCTTGGGCAGTAATTCTGGAAAGTGACAGATGGATTGTTATTGTCTTTTAACCTACCTTAAATGTTTTTCTCTAGCATATTTATTTATTCAACAAATATTCATTGTATGTATGTTAGGTGCTAGGTATTGTTCTGGGTGAGGAATATATGTTAGTACTCAAAACACACAAAAGTCCTGCCCACAAAGTTAGAAGAAAGTTATATTTCCAATTATGTGAAACAAACTTAAATATCTCATGGGAGTGTTCATTCTTACCTCTTGAAGCTTTAAAACAAGATATAAGTGGGAAAAATTTTGTTTACTGATTTTTAATTTAAATAATGTTTAGGTCTTTATTTTATTTCACCTTATTTGAAGACAAAATTATTACAGAAGAAGGAAGTGTCGTTTAATGAATTTTATCTATTTAAAATTTCCTATCTATTTATCTACTTGATTTAAAAAGTAAATTTCTTTTTAGATGGGTTTGGGTTTCTTTTAAAAATAATTATAATGTATATCTTTTTCAGTTTTAGCTAAAAAAAGAACTATCAGTTTCAAGTTTTACTTTTGAAGTAACTTTGTGCAAAATTTATTTTATAATGACATCCTGGGAAGCACATTTAAAAATTACCTTTTCAAATTCAAATAATGTTTGGAAAAAAACAAAGTATTCTACCACTAATAAAAATATTAAAGAGAAACATATTACCCCCCCAAAAACCCCTAACCTATTTAATGAGGAAGGAGATTGAGAGGTTTGATATGTAAATTAATGACTTAAAATGGATCCTAAATGTATTAGAACAAGGTCATGTTAGTAATTTTAATGATATAGTAATAAAGTTAGGCTATATCTAGTTTGTATTTGATATCAAAGATCATAATAGATATTAAAAAGAGGACAATTGTTATAGAAACCATTAACTTCAAAGGGAAATTAGAATTATGTAACAGTGAGGTTCTGCCAATTAGTATCCAGTAAAAAGTGCAGACACCTATTTGATCATAGTCCAGAAGGTTTTTCATTTCTGATAATAAGTTCTTAAATAAATTAGTGGGTATAATTTACCATACTTAAATTTCTGCACTAAAAGCATAATTTGAGTAAGGTCAGTGAAATACTGAAATACATTTTCTTCCACTGTACATATTTTGGGACACTTCCCTTTCTGAGATTGCCATATAGGCAATGCTCATTTTCTTTTGCAGTGTAAACACAGAGTAAATCAAAAGGAAACTGTACAGCTAGTTCAGCCCCATTTAAGAACATAATTTTCACCTTATAGGTGATGGAATTTGGGGGATTCCATGTAATATCTTTAAGCTCTGTTTTAATAAAGTTTGGTTGTATTTGATATGCTTTATTTATTTCTTAATCTATCACCCAGCTTTTCACAATTCTCACAGGAGGTTGTGGATTATACAGAAGGACTTTACTAGAGATACGAAAGCTTCTGACATAGAGGGAGAGATGATTCATTCATAAATGATGCCATATACATTGATATATCAACTTAAATACTGTTGACATCTACCTCCTGAATCCCAAATTCTGTTTGTGAATTTGAGATTATTATGAAACCTAAGAGATTATTATGAAAATCTCGAGACTAGTTTTGACTGGGCTAAATTATTCAAGAGACATTTTATTTCACCATTAAATTAATACTAAGAAAATAGTATGCTATTTTAAGAACCTGTACAAAAGTACTGCTTGAATTTTGCTATTTGATAATTTAATGTATTGTAATCTATTCAAAGGAACTGTATATAAAAATATCTTTAAAAGGTTTCTGGGTAATCTGAGTTTTCCTTTATTGAGCAATGAAAGTACATCATGTTATTATTTCATGTTCCTTTTTACTGAAGGTAAAATAACTCCCAAAGTGAAATAACATGGCAGGGTATTACCTAAGATGTGCTGTCTTTTTGATTTGTTTCTAACTTTAATTATAATTCATAAAACAATTTAAGTCTTATATTATTTAAATATTAAGAATCAAGTTAGCATAACTGTTTGAAAAATCTTTTTTGTGTACATGAATAATACCTATAGCTATTATGTTAATCTTTTATCTTCTAAGTCTCCCCTTTATTAATAGCAACTTAAAGGATGGACTCCTGAATTATGGTGCTGGCCAATTGAGAAGTAAATTCCGAGATGCTTTAGACTTATGCTAAATGTTGTATAATTTTTATTTTTTCTTCAAAGTAGTCTTAGGAGGCATCCTGGGTATGATCTACAGCTGAAGGGGGCTAGGATTTTCAGATGAACTTATTTTTTCCTTTGACATTTTTGATTTAATAGACCCAAGGTTTGTTCTCTTTCAAGTGTAAATTTTATTTTTTCATTTACTTTACTTACCCGGATTTTTAAAACTGTAATTTCAAACTGCACTGAATTTTACAATTCCTTTATATATGTGTGCAGAAGACTTGCTAATATACTCATTGCACAGGAAATAAAGTAGTAAAATAAATGAATATGAGGAATATTTTTGTTTTGTTTTATTTCTTGTTCCCAAAGATGTTAAAGTATTATATTGGGCATGTGCCTTGACTAGGCACTCATGTCAGTATGTTTTAAAGATTTTTATAAATCTGAAGAGGCATCTTTCTTGAATTAAAAAAAAAAAAAACAGTGCACACAGTTCTGTTTTAGTTTCTAGTGAAATTCTGAGCCTCTTCCATCTATACCTAAAAAGGCAGAAAAACATGTTGCTTTATTCCCTTTCAGATGGAGCTTCTACAATGCATCTTTCCAATTCTAAAGTCAGTGGTTGTGAACTTTGTTGGTGATAGGCTAAAAGAGGATTTATGATACATATTTGATTGCGTACCATAACGAGTCTTCAGTTGTCCATTTTCTTTTTTAACGTTACATGGTCATTTGTGTTTTTCTGTACTCTTGCTTTTGTCACCTTATTTGTCATCTCTCTGTGTTTTCATTCTATTTCTTAAACATCATTGTATCCTTTTGACTTTGTTTTTTAAACTTTATTTTCTTTTCACATTTAGTGGGTGGTATCTCTTGATGTATTTGTTTATTACCCCTTCCTACTGATCCTAATTTCCTGAACTTTACTGGACCTATGCTGTTTGTTCTAGAATCATGTGCAGTAGGCTTCACTATCACACCTCTAGAAAAAGAGTGGAGTTGATCTGTCTCCTTGTGAGAAACACTCTGGTGTTAATAGCTTTCAGTTCCATTAAACTTGGGAAATACTGGCAAGAGTTTTACACCTTAGTTTGAAATAACTCCCTTAGTAGTGGCCTGTCGTTGGCTGAGAGCTCCATTCAGAAGGGACAGGACGTTCTGCAACAGTGAGTACATTTTATTTGCCTTAAAAAAAACAAAAAAATCCCATATAGTTTGTTAAGAGTAAACATAATGATGAGGTTCTAGTTAAGTAGCTCAGACCATCATAAGAATTTAAAAGTTATTATTTTTTTGTACATACTTCTTCATGCCTAGTCCATCTAGCTCAGGGTTAGTTCTGTTTCCTGGTTAAATAAATTTGGAAAATGCTGGGTTAAAAAATTAAGTATACTTTTTGATTACAGGACTTCTTTGAGCCAGTAAGAGATTAATATGTATTTTAAATCTCCAAGAGAGAGACATATATAGTGTTTATTGCTTTACAAACTTATTTGCTCATGGGACCCTTTTTTTTTTCCTGTATAAAATTTGTTATAGAAAGTCTACAGGAGGTACTTTGAAAAACATTGTACCTCTTTTCTTCTTTGTAGTTTTCAAATTTCACATTTTTAAAATACGGTGAAGATTTATCTTCAGAAACACTGTTTTAGATGTTCCAGACTTCTTCTTAATAATATAGTATTGTACTTTTATGTTATAAATAGAGACTAATTATATAAAAGGCAGTTTTTCCTCAAACATGTTCCATGGTTCTTTACCTTTCTATGAATAGAGGACAAAATATACTTCTGAAAATTTATGTCCCTTCTAAGTACTTATGCCATTAGTAGTAGGGTTTTATTACATAAAAATAAATTTGAGATCTTCTTTTACATGTAATTATACACAACTCACTGGTCATTTAATTTAATTTTAACTTAACTCTAATTCTAGAAACATTTATGTATTAACTTTTTTAAATTTTCATTCATGAAAACTCCCATTGTAGCTTTTATAATATTGCTGTTTCTTTAATTCTTGCCTAATAACCCACATGATCTTTATATGTTTTAGCAGTAAGGCATTGTCATGATTTGTTTGGGTATTGTATTTGTTATTCTCCAATAATCTAGCCTAAAGCAAAATCTGAAATACTTTTTTTTGTTAAACTGACATTGGCTACTGAATCAAAAGAAAGTATCAAAGCAAGTTAATTCCACTGAGTGTGTGGGCATTCTTAAATGAAGAAGAGGACTCCTAAAATACCAAAAATTCTGTTTTGTTTCAACGTTTGTATCGCTCCTTTACTAATAGGCTAGTGTGTTCTCAAGCCTTTGACTAGTATTATTTCAATTAATTAAAAGCTTGTTAAAAGCCTCAGAGAAAACAAGCTATTAAACTTAACTGCTCTTGATCTTCTGTTCAAGAGATCAGAAGATCTCTCATTTTCCTTGTAACAGTTATTAAGATGAATTGATAATCTTGGATCTAACTCCAGAGCTCACTTGAGAGATCTAGAGGGGAAAAAATTCTTATTTTAAGAAACATATCCTTTCCAGGCACTTATAAACAAGGGCAGAATGTATGGTTGGATAAAGCTAGTGAAAGTGCAAAGGTATCTGTTAATAAGCAGTAGGTATATACTATAAGTACCATTTGTTTTAGAGCTTAAGGGGATTTGATTTTAAGTGAGCATATGAACTGACTTGGTGGCTGAAACAGTGGAAAGAGGTCAGTAATTATTTGTTGAATGATTAATGTAGTCCTAGTGGTCACCCTTATTACTTCAGACATGAAGCCTGAGTGTAACAGTTTAATATGATAGTTTTTCCACAAGTATTCTGAGTGCTTTTTGTAACAAAGCTACTTTAGAAAACAGATTGGCCTATATATGCAAGGGATTAAAAGGATATAAGACAAGTAGAAGATAAATTTCCTTCCTTCCAGAAGCCACATAATAAATATTAATAAGGCCTCTATCTGGCTGGCATGGTTCCAGTCTGGGAACCATTGTTGGCATGGTTCTTGATTATAATTTTGTTATGCCTGTTAAATGAATGGTATGGTGTGAAGGAAGTAAGTGGGGAAGGCCAAAGTTGACTTTTTAAAACTAGTGTTAACTTTAACAGCTTTTTATTGGAATTTTTATTTTGCCTGAAGTGTGCTCATTTTTTTCCCCCAGATCATGTGATTGGGAAATTAGGCTCAACCCTCCTGGTCATGCTTACCCAAGAGCTTATTATTCAAAGTAAGATACTAGAAGTCAGTTTCATTCTGTTTCTATATGGTTCAAATTCTAAAATTTATGGACTTGTTATCTTTTTTTAATGTTAGTAGCCATTTTTGATACTATTTAATGAATGATTAAGGAGAATATAATGAGCATTTTATCTTGAAAAGTTTTAAGTAAATAAGGCTTAAAATAATGTGGAGAAAAGTATTCTAGTGTATTTTTTTCCTTATAAAGTGATCAGTTAATATGTATCTTATTAAGAATTCCTGAATTTGACCATCAGTACTCAAACGAATGTTAGACTTAATTAGATTTTTAAAATATGGAATTGAAGTCTTAAAGCAAATAGAAAAGGGAGACAGATCAAGAACTTGAGAGTAGTAGTTCAGAAAGCCTCTAAAAGCTTTGGGCACAAATAAAGATATCCCTGGTTGATCTTTTATGTGCCCTGATTAGTGTTAATGCATACTAAGCACTTGGCCTTACTGATAGTAGTTCTCATAAATAGAAAGACTGTTTGAGACTGAGATGTAGTGGAGCTGATTACAAAATGATCTAGAAATGCTAAAACGTTGGTCACACGCCCAGTCCATTTAAATTGTATCCTTGTATTCTTAGGAAATAAGCAAAGCAAAGAAAAATTCTCATTGAATGTGTTTAAAATTAAAATATATAATTCCCTAAGAAAAATTAAGGAATGATACAAGAAACTTGAGACTGAGAACTCTAAATTTTTTTATAGAAAATTACTTATAAAAGACTACAATAAAAGCATTTTAGATATAATTTAGAAATGAATATAAGATTTAAATTTCAGGAAAATGATATGCACATTTTCCTATTGATTTATTAAAAATACTTAAAATTGGCTACGAAAAGACTGAATATTCTGTTCATTCTAATGATTATAATTGCTTTAATGAAATTAATCACTGAGGGAAGGTATTTAAGATAGGAAAAAAAATGACCACAGAGTAGGTTAAATGTAGATTTGGTATCTTGATTCTTAAGCATTTTTCAAAATAATTTTCATAATGGTATAATTTAAAAGGTTTGACTTAAACTGCTAAACAAAAATTTTTTAAGCAAACTGCTTTAAATAATTTCAATTATAAGAACAAGTTTTGCTTTCTGAAACGATAATTGCTATTCTTTGAAGTTCCAATAAATTTCACATAAATGGCAAAAATACTTCCGACATTGTCTACTGCCAGTTGCCATTCTTGGACCCGAGGGTGAGGAACATTTTCAGATTCTGTGTGCTTTATCCTGAAAGAATTTGATGAAAAGGGGTCACTGAGAGAGTGAAATGTCTGCTCTGCTTGGCCTTTGAAAGAAGGGGAGAGGGCAAGGCTAGTCTTGGGCAAATTACTTCCACCTCCCTTTTTGCCCCTGCTTCAGCTCCAGGGGAGCTGGAAATGCACAGAAGGAGTCAGAAGACCTGGGTCGAGTCCTGGCTCTGCCACTTACTACCTATGTGACTTTGGGTAAGTTATTTAATGTCTCTGGGTCTCAGCTTCAGTATAGGGTTGTTGTGAGGACTAAGTAATATGATCAAAGGAAATGTGCTTTGTAAACTCCCAAGGTCTATAGAAATTTAAAATTTTATTATCATAACCTGGCCTTCTTCTTCCCAGTTCTTCCATAGTCTGGTATCCTTGGCTATGCATTTTTAAAGCAGCCCAAAATGACAACAACTTTTGCTTTTCCCTGTATCCTCTCCATATTGGAACTCTTATTCCTGTCCTCTGCATGCTTCAGACTTAAGTATTCTAAGAATATTAAACCAGACTGGTTAAATTAATCTTCGTTGTAGAGTGTGGATTGTGTTGCCCCTTTTTATCCTTCCCACTCTCACCTTTCTTCTTTAATCTTCTCAGAATTGTGCACTTAGAAACGTCGAAAAATCTCCAGTGCATGGAAGTTCGCACAGTGTTGGCAGAAGTCCCTTAAATCGTGTTACCCAGATCACTTCTCCATTAGTTAGTAAGGTTGATTGGGTAAATGGGAATATGATTGTGTCTCTTGTCCTTTCTTTTTCTCTGTGGGAAAGGAGATGGAAATAGTTCAGAGTTAAAACTTCTTCTGAAATCTCACTGATAAGCTAGATCCTAAGTTGAGGAATAATCATAGAGAGGAGACAAGGGATTTAGTGGCCATTTCTTTGGTCAGCTCTTTGAGTTATATCTGACTTGGCCTCATCTTTGATTCTCAGTAAACTCTAGCCTACCCTCAGTCAAACTAAATTTATAACACCTGTTGTCTTTACTGGGTGCTCAGTTGATAGAGCCTGCATGGAGCTAAGGAGGAAAGAGAATTTGCCTTCTGCATCACGTCTGGTTTCAGATCAAGGGATCTTTAAGAGGCCATAACGAGAGCTTGTAGCTGTACTTGATCCAGCCTTCCCACATAATCTAAGAATGCTTGATTTGGCTATGTGTCAATAATAGTAATAATAGCCCCTTATGTTAACTGCTTGCCATTAATGCCTAATTACCATGGAGCACAATAACAGTTACTCATGTCATGATTAGATTAACTTTCTTAAAATTTTTATTTTATTTTATTTTTACAGCCTTGAACCATTGACTTATGCTCAATATGGTTTCTTGCTGAAGTAGCAGTGTCATCTTTCTTAACTAAAAATTAGAAATATTGAACTCTGGTGGCAATCAAATGCAAATTGAAACAATTAATAACAGTGTTAAATGTGTGAATTAATGGGAAAAAATTAAATGATAATGTTCATGCTGGCAAAGATGCAGTGACACGAGTACTTTTATACATTGCTGATGGCAGTGTAAATTGGTGTGATCTTTCTGATTTTTCTCTAAGCCTTAAAAGTGTTCATTCCCTTTAACAATCCCACAGTTGTTCATCTCTGCTAGTGAAAGATCAAAGGAATAAGTGAATTTCTGAGAGATGATCATTGCAGCAATAACAGGAAAAACTAGAAACTACTTAAATGCCTAACAATAAGAATGGTAAAATAAAGCATCATTCATCAGCTGGGTGAAATATTTTACAACTGTGATAAAAGATCATTATGAAGGCTGTAATATCATGGGAAATATTTATGATGACTGAATGAAAGCAATTTATAGAGTTGAGAATGCCCTCAAAATAGTGGTTGTTTTAGTGTAGTAGAATTATGTACAGACTCTGTATATGTGTATATACTTATTTTTCAATTTTATAAACTTTCTATAATTTTGTATTACATTTTTTATTTGAAAAAGTAACAGCAAGCAATAAAATTAGCAAGAAGAAAGTTGATCATGATTAGGGAATTTTAGTCTTAAAAAGAAATCCCTAAAATTTGCAAAAAGGATCTGAAAATATGGGAGTTTAAAAAAAGAAATATGAATAAAAACATAACTTCTTTCTAATTTTGCCCTTTGCCTTCAGTGAAGTTAACAACAACATGATTATGGTTTTCCATGATAAAATACCATGATCTTTGAACTTGTTCCTGTCTATAATTAGTAAATGAAATACTCCTACAACTAAACCAATAGACTTACCTATACAAATTACCACCTTCATTCAGTCTATCCATACAACCTACTTTCCAATTCCTTACAAAATTCTCTCTTAATCACTATCCACAGAACACTTCAGAATTCAGTCTCTCCCAAGTGCTTTCAAATGCACAGCAAAATACATTTCTCCTATGAAATGTTTATTTAATCCGTACAGGCATACCTTGTTTTATTGCACTTCACTTTATTACGCTTTGCAGATACTGCATTTTTTTTACAGATTGAAGGTTTGTGACAACCCTGTGTCGAGCAAGTCTACTGTCACCATTTTTCCAACAGCATTTGCTCACTTTGTGTCCCTGTGTCACATTTTGGTAATTCTCACAATATTTCAAACTTTACTATTATATTTGTTGTGGTGATCTGTGATCAGTTATCATTAATGTTACTACTGCAAAAAGATTTCAACCCGTTGAAGGCTCAGATGATGGTTAGCATTTTTTAGCAATAAAGTAATTTTTAATTAAGGTATGTGCTTTGTTTTTTTTAGACATAATGCTGTTGCACATTTAAAGACTACAGTGTAGTGTAAATATAAATTTTGATATGCACTGGGAAACCAAAGATTAGTGTCACTCCCTTTATTGTGATATTTGCTTTATTGCAGTGGTCTGGAACAAAACCTGCAATATCTCAGAGGTATGCCTGTACTTACTTAACATTCATAATTTTGGGAATATGTTAGTATATAATTATGATACTTTGACTTTTTGTCCCTTTTTTTGATACACTATTAAAATATTAACTGTAAAGTGATATTTTTATATTTGAGGTTTTCTTATTAACTTATAATTTCAAATATATTTTAATCTGTTTCAAAAAACTTTTTGAGCACTTACTATGTGACTTTATCTCTCCACCCAGAACAGTGCCCAGCACAACACATTTCCTTAGAATGATTGCATGCTGGACAATGGCAATGCATAGATGAGCAGTCTCTACACTAAAAGAGTCAGACTAGCAGAGGAGCCCAGCAAGTAAAGCACCATAGATGGAGCGTGTTTAACTCAGTCAGGAACTGACTCATAGAAGAGGCGAGGCCTTCCCTAACTATCGTGTTATAAAACAGCAGTGTGCCATCACACAAACTCTCTATCCCCTTTGCCTGCTCTATTTTCTGCATATCCTGCCCCTCCTTCCAACCCCTAAGTGAAAGCAATGTGAGAACAGGGACTTTGTCTCAGCTAATACTTGAGCATTCAGAACAGTCCCTGAAACATAAGGCTTTCAATAAGTACCTGTTAAATCTGAATGAATGAAGTTTAATGTGAGTCTCGAAAGTTTTAAAGGACTTAGCTTGGGAAAAAAATGTGTGAGAGAATAGCAAAGAGTGTAGGAGGGCATGGTAGGGTGAGGTATTTTGGCAGCAGTATAGGTTGGGTGTAGCAAGTGTCAGCAGATGAGGCTGGCTGCAAAGGCAGGTGGTTTGAAGGATGGGGAGTCAAGTGGGTTACAGTAAGGAGTTGGAATATTTATATCTGAGAATAGGGACCAATGAAGGATTTGGGGTAGGGGAGTGTCATGATGTGATTTTGCTTTAAGAGGTTATTTCCTGTGGTATAGAAAATGGGTTTCAGTGAAAGCAGAGAGCAAGGAGACCAGTTATTGCAATAGTTAATGCAAGAGATGGGGACTTTGGAGTCGTCAGAGTCTAGGCAAAAGTAAAGAGTATGGGTGAGATTGTGTGTAAAAAGAAAAAGGAAAGTGTGTAAAAAGAGAAAAGACGAAGGCAAGGGTCAACTTCCAGGGAATTTCACAGCTGAGGGGTAGGAAGGGACATTGAGAAGTAGCTGTAGTTTAGGAGGACAGGGGGTTGGGCAGATGGGGAGGGATGCTTAATCCACAGTATAAAATGCTGGAAAGGTCAAGGAAGGTGAGAATTGAAAAGTGGCTGTTGCATTTGGCAATCGACAGGTTCTTATAACTGTAGAATGCACTTTCAGTGGAATGGTGGATGTGCATGACAATTTGTGGTTTCTTGACAGTAAGTGGGACATAAGAACATGAGGGTTAGGCTACTTATAGGATCTTGGTTGTGAAGATAAAGAGGATAGAAGAAGAGAATAAGGAGTAAAGGAGCTCAGGGTGAAAATCCAAGCATGTTTACATCAAAGGCAGAGTGAAGAAAAGAGAGAAAGAGAGGTTGTAAAAATAGGTGTAAGGATTAAAAAAAATCCAGGCTGTGGTGAGAAAGTGGGGTACGATCACTTTGGGTGACTTTGGGTATGTTGAGGAGTACTAAAGAGAAGAGAGGAAGGAAGTAAATATAGGTATGGATGAGAGTAAGCTGGGTTTCAGGGAAGGAAGGTGAATAATCCTTCACTAATGAACTCTTTTCTGTCAAGTAAAAGCAGGTCATCTGTTCAAAGTAATGAGGTCAAGAATAGGAGAGGAATTTTGAAGAGAGATGTAAAGATTTAGAAACCACCCGGGAAAATGGGAGAAGAAGCTGACCAAGAATGTATTTTCACAGCAGAAGTTTTCAACCCTTAGTAAAACTTACGCGCAAAGCATTCTGTGAGAGTTCATTCTCAGTTTCTGGTCTTTTAGTAGCTGCAGGAAAAGTTTAAGTGGATATAAAAATGAGAAGAACTTTACAAGTTTATTAAGTAGAAACTAACAAGTTAACCACTCAGCCCATTTTCAGTAGAGGTTCTCATTAAGGACCTGATATTTGAAAGTCTGCACAGTCATAATGACTATGTTATTACCCTAGGACCTCAGCAGAATTCAGTATTGGAAAATGCCCTGTGAAAATGGCTTTAAGCTCTTGCTAGTAACATTAGTATAATCCTAGGAATGTTAACAAAAGTTTCAGGCCTTCTTGAGCTAATCTTCATTCCAGGTAGTGATACATTAAATAGATAAAAATGTTAATTAGGTATTTGAACATTCGAAGACACAGTGACCCTGTGTGTGTTTGGGTGTGCAAGTGTGCAAGCATGTGAGAGATATCATTGTTTAAAAATTGTGATAGTTACTAAAATGTTCATTTAGAGTGGCTTATCTCAGTAAAGAGAAAAGAAGAAAATAAGGTAGAAAATTTTTAAACTCCTGTTTAATCTCTTAAAACCTAACCTATTGACTTTTCTATTAACTGACCTATTTACAGAAGGAGATTTTCCTAACATGGACACAGATTTAAATAAGGAAAAAAATTTTTAAATGCTCATCATAATATTTGTATGACAGTTATAAAGAGTTGTCTAGCTATGGAACTATAAAACAAAATCCAAATATGAAACCAGTTAAGAACACATGCTGTTCACAATCATAGAGTTAATTTATAAGCTACCATGGAATATTCTTATTCTGCTATTGAAGTGGACAGCCCTTTCTCATTGCTACCATACCAAAATATTGATAAAGATTTCTGAAAAAAGAGCCTCAACAACTTACTTTCAACTTTCCTAAGAGAGCTTAGGAGGTTTATCAAATTATGAAATTGATGAACATCCTTTATTTAAAATGTATTATAAGTTCTTAGGTAAATTTAGGGACTTGCCAATTACATATACAAAGCAGAATTGTTTGTATTCATCTAAGCCTCTGAGGGTAAATGTCTTGGAACATGTAATAGTTAATGGGAAAAATCTGGTGTGAAAATATTTGTATTGGTGAATTTTACTGCTTTATTATACTTTTCCTTCTCATTAGTAATATTTTTCAGAAGAGTCTCCATGTCTGTGGATACCAAGGGTGGGGGACACTAAGTTGGATGAATTTCATAAAGACAATTACAGTGAGCCCTCTGTATCCACAGGTTCCACCGACCGTGGATCAAAAATATTAAAAAAAAAAAATTATAGGAAGTTCCAAAATGTAAAACTTAACTTCGCTGCATGCAGGCAACAATTTACATAGCATTTACATTGTAATAGATATTATAAGTTATCTAGAGATCATTTAAAGTCTACAGGAGGGTGTGTGTCAGTTATATGCAAATACTATAGTACCATTTTATATAAGCACGCACAGATTTTGATATGATGGGGCAGTCCCGGAGCCAGTCACTCATGGGTATTGAAGGACAAATGTACTGTATTTGGTAAGCTAGTAGGATTTGTCTCAGTAAAGAAGATTGCCTCTGGGCTCCTTTCTTCACTGGAAGAAAAATGAACATTCTGCTAATTGACCAGATTCTCAGCCTCACTTTTGTATTACATTGGTTATTGACACCAATAAGTGTAAAATCACTTTGTAAATGTAGAGTGCCACATCAAGGCTCGTTTAGCCTTATGTGTTCTCAACCTCTGTAACTCACTAGAATAATGCAAATTGCTTGACTCAAACCAATAAAAGAGAAACTGTGTTGTATGTGACATTATAAAGAATGGAACTTTACACTTGTGAAGGAGTAATGATAGCTAACTTTATTGAACACTTAATGTTGTACCCAACATTATTCTAAGCTCTTTACTTAACACTAATTTATTTAAAGTATAGTAGCTGCTTATTGATAGTGTAGCCATTTCAGGATAGTTCATTCTCTCATTGAGTGATTCATAGTAGGCGGTGCTCAGAGTAGATAGCTTTGTGAATAATTTGTGTTTTATAGTAAGAACTATAACACCTAAATGATATCACATCCATTTTGTTTTATAATTTCATGATGTATTTAAAATGTAAATGAGATGGAAAGCACTTGATTTTGATCTATTTATATAAGTCTTGTAAAAGTTTAACATGATAGGCAATTCTCTCCTTCAGCCTCCGTATCTACTGGGATGTGTGGAAAGAGCATGGATTTTAGAGTCCAGCATAACCTGGGCAAGATACATAATCTTTTGGTTGTCTTAAAGAACATAGTAGCTCCTCAATAAATATTTTGTTCAGTCATCAAATGATTGAAATGCCTGGCACATAGGTTCTTAATTACTTTTGTTTCCATTTCTTTAGTTTTCCTTCAAGAATTTAGAAATAGCAGCCTCCCTTATTGTTCACTTCCTCAGAGTAATATTTGTTGACCCTTGACTGCCGCAGCAATTACTGATTGGAACTTCCAGATCAGGAGTTGGGAAGGAAACTGAAACTGCTTCCTTGTACCATCTTTTTCTTTGAATTAATTTTTTTTCCTTTTATATTTCCTGTTAAAGTTTTCTTTTCTGTTTGAATGTTACTAGGATAACAGACTTTTGTATTAAGAGTCTTACAATATAGCCCTAATAGAAAAATTCACAAGTCTTTTAAAGTAAACTAGTTTTTCTTATAAAGTGAAAGAACTGCATTCCCTTTAAGCTAATAGTATTGCCTGCAAAGTTATAAAAATTTCCATCATTTTCTTTCACACTTTTGAAATCCTATGGTTTATAACAGCCTTCATAAATTGGCGACTTCCATCCCAGCTCTGACACAGAGCTTTTCAGCCTGTCCTGCTGTCTGTGTACGTGCTGCTTGACATTGACAGGATTCTTGTCAAAATGGGGCTTTTGCATAAATTAGTGTTTAACCCTGGACAGGCTTTTCCTCCTCATTTCAATACAGCTTTTAAGAGACTGTGCTGCTCTTATCCATAGATAATGAAAGTGAAATTTGACTATTTTATCATGCATTTTACACTCTGAAGGAGTACCATAAACTTTACTAGTCTTATTTATTTTTCTTTTTAAAAAAAAAATGTATTTATTTATTTATTTATTTTTGGCTGCATTGGGTCTTTGTTGCTGTGTGCGGGCTTTCTCTAGTTGCCGCAAGAGGGGCTACTCTTCGTTGTGGTTCATGGGTTTCTCATTGCCGTGGCTTTTCTTGTTGCAGAGCATGGGCGCTAGGCACACGGGCTTCAGTAGTTGTGGCACACAGGCTCAGTAGTTGTGGCTCATGGGCTCCAGAGCGCAGGCTCAGTAGTTGTGGCATATGGGCTTAGTTGCTCTGCGGCATGTAGGATCTTCCAGGACCAGGGCTCATACCCATGTCCCCTGCATTGGCAGGCGGATTCTTAACCACTGCGCCACCAGGGAAGTCCTCTTACTGATTTCTCATTAAGCCCTAATTAGTAATTCTCAGTGTTACCAATTCTTGTACAATATAGACACCATCACTGGTAGCCTACTGTCCCTTCTTGTCCAGAGGACCTATTTGCCTTACTTTTTATTTTAATAAGCAGCTTACATTGTATGTGGGGGAGAAAGTGAGAGGAAGGGGAAGGAGTTTCGAGTTGCATAAAGGAGTACACTTTAAATAATCTTATGGATGAATTTAGAATTTTTAAAAAGTTAATTGTTTTACCTTAATACTTTCTAGAAGGTACATATTAAGCATTGTGGATAATTTGTGTTTTACAGTAAGAACGGTAGCATCTAAATGATATCACATCCATTTTGTTTTATTAATTTTATGATGTATTTAAAATGTAAATTTTGATCTATTTGTATAAGCACTTGATTTTGATCTATTTCTTGGGTATTTGAAGCACCCAAGAAAATCTTTTGACTCTAATGCAGAGACTTTGTACCTTCCTGATTTTTTCTTACCATCATTGTTCCAGCCATGGCTGAATGGAGAAGGAACAATAGCTTCATTCTTGAACTACAAGAATATTTACATATTCAGTAGGAACAAACATTTATTTGCTTTTCCTTTGGGTATGATGATGAGCAAATTATTCTCCATAGTATATTATCAGTTCCCCCAGCCTCTATTGAACATCTCAGATGTTTCAGGTGTGGAATTACATGTGACTAAAAACATGGTTCCTGAATTTCAATAAACCTAGAAATGGTATTATTACAGCAAAATATAATACGTTTAGTAGCCTTAATTAAATCAGGTGATATATACTGTCTAATTTTTCTTTACCTAAGTTGATGGAAATGAGTTTATCTCCCTTATTATTCTTGGAGAAAAGCTTTGTGATACCTTTTCTTTCTTCAACAGTCTAACCATCAAAAATGATTGAGAAGAGAAGCTAAGCTTGGAAAGAAAATGATTTCTTTTAAAAAAAGCTAACTCTTCATATACCGAACATTTTGAAATCTCAACAGGAGGGAAAAAACCTCATAAATTTAAGCATACTAAGAGTAATTTATACTTAGGTAACAGCAAGATGATATGTTATATCTTTACCAACATATTGAAATAATTAGAATAACTGATTGAGAATGTGAAGATTGGAGTTCCTTCTATACAATGCCTGCTTATAACTAGAACGTATACGCCAGGCACCATATATGTCTGTGTTAGCTGATTTAATAACTACAGGAACCCTATGAAATAATTATTAGTATTCCCACTTAATACACATGAAAAAGTACAAATCCAAGTTCAGAGCCATTAAGAAACTTGCCTAAAATCATTGAGCTAGTAAGTTGTAGAGCTGATGTTCAGTTTGCAGACTTGCTGACATCATAGCACATGATTTTACACTTTACCTGTAAATGGAGATAAATGATACCAACCTACTTTTTGTATAACGTATATAAAAATTTCATCATAGCAGTAAGTTTGTACTCAATATGTGATACACAGTTTTGGTAAAGTAACTATCAGCTATTTAGTTCATTCAGTCTTAATTCTCTCTTAAAATTTAGAGAATTTTAAATTGAGAAGCAAAGATGTTTATGCAAGAGGTATTTCTCAAGGGGCTAGAAAATATTTTACAAAGAGTAGAAAAAGAATCAACCTATTCCTTTAACCTACAGTTCTATTCCTAAGAGCTTAATCTGATACTGTGAATCTCCTTTTATCTTCTAAATTTCACTGGAATCTAGTTTCAGGGTTAAACTACATTTTAGCCACCCATGTATGTTTTAGGTGGTAATCCTCCAGTTTCCACTAGGCAAAAAAAAAAAAAACTAACAAATTACCAAGATAATTTTATTTTAGAAAAACTGACTTAATATTATATAGTTATTCAGAACACACCAATGATAACACTATGCCAAAGTAGTATCTTTCAATAGTGCATATATTCAATTACAGTTAAATTTAAAACTTTAGGTTGGGAAAATAATTCTCTTCAAATATACAATGAAATAGACCTGGGAGTAGGTTATAGACATTTCGTTTGATGACAAGTACAGTATGAGCAAGTAATGATCAAGCAGCTGCTAAAAACATTAAAGCGAGGTCAGATTGCACTAATGATTATTATATAGAGTTTGCTCATCATGGGAAATAGTAGTATTATGTTGCAAGCAGACCATACATGCAATATTATTCTGAATACTAGGTTACATAGAATAGTAAATATTAAAATGTATAAAGGAAAATATGATCAAGATGATGGGAGATAGTGGAAATAATGGTATTTGACAAATGATTCCAGGAACTGAGTCTTTTGATTTTACAAAATAGAAGACTAAGAGAAAGGCATAATACTTGTTTTAAAATAATTTAAAATCTTCCATATGGCAAAGGACATAGGCTTAACTAGAAAGCCCGGGTAGTTTGCACTTTCTAGAGAAGGATACAAAGGAGTGGGGTTGGCTGCCTGAGAAAGCCTTAGCATCCTTCACCACTTATTTGAAGGAGACAGAACCATCACACCACCTGTGTGTGATGTGTGGGGATGAATTTTGTACCTTGTAGATCAGATCATTGACTCCTGGGGCACCTCACAATTCTTAAACTACAGCTTTTATTAACTAGCCTGATAATTGATAAGGACTTTTAAACATATTTTCTTTATGTTTCACTAAAGAGAAATCATTTTATTTCATTATGCAGACATTGTTAATATGGGTTGCTGGGTATGTATGGGATTTAAATGTGAAAATGATTATTACATTGTAATCTTATAGATAACTATAAATTTATAAATAACTATAAATAATCATATATAGCTGCTATAAGAGTCAAAATTTTAATTCTTTTCCTGTCAATCTTATGTTCCTTAGGGGTGAAAACATTAGCAAATGATTTTATTTTCTGTACTGTTAGATATTGCAAACCTTTTCTTAAAGTTATATAAAGCATGTCAAGTCGTCTCCTTTCCCTACTCCAACACTCAGTACTTTTTAATGGCAAAGATCTGGCCTGTATTTTATCAATTTGACATGGAGTTTTTTTTTCTAATTCTGTTTCTTTAGTCTGTATTACAGGTCACTGAAGCATACCATAAGTACTTGTCTCAAGTGGTCAGTTACATAAAATGTACTGGTCTGACTGTTTTAGAATAAAAAGCAGTCTGGCATTATGATGTGCTAATTATTACTTTCAGAGAAAGAATTAGTTAATTCATTCTTAAAGTATATTGTATTAGTTACAAATTTAAGATGTAAAAATAGTATAACTTATGAGGGAGTGAAATGATTAACCACTTGTGATTAGTGCTCATAAGTTTTAACCGTAAAATATTCTAAAACATATTTGCTCAATTAGCATATCTGGGAAAGCAGTTGCTTTTGCAAGGGTAATTTATAGGCAATCACCTGAAAACATATCAACAGGCATAGATAAGCATTTTTCATTATTAATCATCATTGCTATACCTCTGCTGTTTAAATAGTGTTTCTGTTTTTTTATGGCATTTGATAAAATTTTAAGGGTATGGTCTTGGTATTAAGGCAAGATGTTCAAAGAGGTTAATCACGTTTATTTTTAGCTTTTTCTTAAAATATTCATATTTTAGGCAAATAATATCTTTAACTTTTGATTAATCATTTTCAGTAATGTGTCTTTGCTAATTTTCTCCTTTTCTTTGTTTTATTTGCCCTTTTTCTCTATAATTAAAAAAGAAGACCTCTTCCTAAAAGAAACAAAAACAGTGGTAACAATGGAATGATTTATAATGTGAAATTATTAGTTTTTGTGTGTAGATGTTTTTAAAATTTCTGAAGAAATAAAAGGCAAGCAGGTGACAAGAGTCTTTCTCCTTGCATTGGCTCTTTCATTTTCTTCAGTGGCTTTTCCACTTTCCTTATCTGACCAAAGCAATTTGAGGAATATTCTTACAGCAAACCTGATTTTTAGCAAAATCTGTGAGCCTTGATAGTTTAATTGAAGTGAGCATGTATATATTACTGTCAAAGAATTACTTAATTCAGAATAATAGACAACATATATGGCTTATTTGCTAAACTCTTTTTGGGTATTATCTCATGTAATGCTCCTTGTAAACCTATGAGTTGATTACTGCTGTCTGTGTGAGAAAACTGAGACGTAGAGAAGTTGAGTAACACATGTAGGAAGTGGTGGAGTCTAAACTCAGACTCAGATCTGACCTAACAGACTGAGGTCTTAAATACCAATGCCATGATAAGGTATCTCTCAAGGAAATCTGAGTAGATTGGCATCTTTTGGAGCAGAAATATGCTTCCTACCCTGACTTCTGGACAAGCTTTGGAATCTATTTAACCTTTAGCTTTAAAAGAGGAAATGAGTTGGAGAGAGGTACACATTTTTACAAATCATATATTCATTCTTTGGACTTCACTAAGGCATTTCAACAAAGATGCTGACCATAAAATGTTGTTTGTACTAGCCTCAGGGCAGAAGCCATCTACTTATTTAAAATTAATCTTTAGCCAGCTATTAGAAAAAAATAAGCAAAACTGTCTGAAGCAAGAAATGTAAAATATACACTATGTGATGCCATGAAAAGAACTTTGGAGTGGACAGCCCAGGGGTCTTATTGAAGCATGGCCACTTACATAACTTTGGATAAGTTACTCTGAGCCTTAGCTTGTTCATCTGTAGAAGGATGAGATTAAGTAATTCAAAGCATTGTTGCAAGGATTAAATGAGATAAAATGCCAGGCACATAGTAGAATAATCATTCCCCTTTTTTCTATTCCAAGTTTTAAAGGAAGTTGGGTGTGTTTTTGAATGGAAGAGTATCAGTACTTTTATTATTTGAAGTTTGAAAAGGGTGACGTTTTCTAGTCTCTTTTTTGTATTATATTCTCCTAGTTGAAATATGGATGCAGCCTTTTGATGTTGAGTTGCATTTTCTTGAGTGTCTAAGCTGCCAAAAATAGCTTGTTTACTTTGTATTAAATAGTAGAAGATCTTAACGATGTTAGAGGAAAGACAATGGTGGATAGTACTGTATTTGCTTTAACTGTCATTGAAACATCCAGTTTTCTTCCATGTTAAAGTTTAGTTGTCTTATTTAGGTAGTGCTTTAGTTGGCGGAGTACAGAATAAAACCCTTGAGGTAGGGATTCAGATGATTTCCTAATATCTGATAGAATCATCAATAATCCTTACCTAATTCTTATGTAACTTTAGAGAATATCCTCTTTAATAAAAAGAGAATATCAGAACACAGTGAAGTGTCTCAGAGTTCTCCTGAAACATTATATTGCCGTTCCTCCCTGGCAGCCAGGCGCGCCTCCAGTCCTCCCCTTGGTCCCCAGCAGCGGAACAGCGGCTGGGAGGCCTTCCGGCGCCGTTTGCCGCGTGGCCGCCTCCTTTGCGGCGCTACGACGTACTGCGAGAAGTGGAGCTCCGGGGTGGAGATGTGTCTCTTCCTTGAAGACCTGCGGGAGGGCTCCTGCATCCTCTGCCTCTGCTCCAGGGCGTTTGTGGAAGATCGGAAATTGTGCAGTTTGGGATTAAAAGGCTACTACGTTAAAGACGATGGCAACAGTGCAGGAGAGCAAGCTACAGAAGATGAAGAAGGTGGTTGTTCCCAGGGCACTGCAGAGTCCCGTGACAGCAAAGACGTAGGCCCAGATGAAAGTGAACTTGATTCTGAGGCTGAACTCATGAGAAGTATGGGACTGCCACTTCAGTTTGGTAGGGTTTCTGCACATAAGAATTTTGAGGTATCTATGAATACTAGAAACAAAGTTAAAAAAGAGAAAAAACATCAAAAGGAGTACTTAGATGAAATTAAGAGAGAATCTTGGAGACAAGAATGTGAGGAAGATGACGTTTTGGCTTCAGATGATCCATCTTCATCTGAGAATGAGAACACCAGAAGGTATAAACTTCGAACCGAAAAAGACATTGAAGGTGAGAATCTTCCTGCTGAAAATACATTATCTCCACAGCTGGAAATTACAGAGCTCTGGGAGAAGTACTGGAAGGAATACCAGGGGGAACTGCTGTGGCAAAGCTGGCAAGAAAAGCATGCAGGTCAGACGCCGTCCTCAGAACCCTGGAACATCCCTAATACAAAGGCGGAATGGGAGCAGCACTATAGCCAGCTGTATTGGTATTATTTGGAACAGTTTCAGTATTGGGAAGCCAGGGTTGGACTTTTGATGCTTCACAAAGCTGTGATACAGATACTTGTGTGTCTAAAACAGTAGTTGACAACAAGAAAGACGAAAATCGCACGAAAGCAGATGAACTTTCTTCTCCATCTTCATCAATGGATAGTGAAAGCTCTAGTTCAAGTGATAAAGATCATAATGAAATTCTTGATGGACTTAGTAATATAAGTCTGAATTCAGAGAATGTAGAACAGAGCCAATTAGATCCCTCTGTGAGTTGTGATGGACAGCAGAAGAGAATGCCTTGCTTAGGGCCAAAGTGAACCATGTAATGGAGGAACAAGGAAAGCACCTTGTCTGGGAACAGAAGCACAAGCCAACCAGCTCAGGATTCACAAGAGTCATCAGAAGCAAACACAATCAAAGACAGACCACACCTCATCGGCACTGATGGAGATGAGAATGGCAAAGATCCACCTGAACAGACAAGCAAATTCAAGAGGAGCCACGAACTGGACATCGATGAAAACCCAGATTCAGACTTTGATGTCGACGGTTCCCTTGCAGGATTCAAGCATGGCTCAGGACAAAAATATGGTGGAATTTCAAATTTCAGTCACCGGCGGGTCAGGTATCCACACAAGAATGTGAAGTACAAGTCAAAGTACTTGGACATGAGAAGACAAATCAATATGAAAAACAAACACATCTTCACTGAAGAGCCAGGAAAAACTTTTTTCAAGAAAAGCAAAACTTTGAGTAAGGTAGAAAAATTCCTAAAATGGGTAATGAATCAATGGATGAGGAAGCATTGCAGGAGTCAGTTTCTCATAACAACGTGCAAGATACTTGCACAAGCAGTGGTTCAGAGGAACAAGAAGTGTCTGTTGAAAAAGGGGATGACCCACCGGAGACGAGTGAGCAAGAACCTGGAAAGCGTCGTGCCATGTCTCCAGCTGGGGAAGTGGGAACAGAGAAAACTGACAGGGACAGCACAGAAGCAGCAGTGACAGATGAGGGTGACTGCCCCACCCAGGCTGCACCAGACCGTCTTCAGGTAGAAACCGAAGCTGAAAATAAAAAGAAGAAGAAGAGCAAGAAAAGAAAGGGAATTGGTCTGCCTCCTGAGATCACTGCTGTGCCCGAGCTGGCAAAGTACTAGGCCCAGAGATACAGGCTCTTCTCTCCCTTTGACGATGGGATTAGATTAGACAGAGAGGGCTGGTTTTCAGTTACACCCGACATCGCTGAGCACATTGCTGGTAGGGTCAGCCCGTCCTTCCAGTGTGACACCGTAGTCGACGCATTTTGTGGAGTTGGAGGAAACACCATTCAGTTTGCCTTAACAGGAAAGAGAGTGATCACCATTGATATTGATCCTGTTAAGATAGATCTCGCTCACAGTAATGCAGAAATTTATGGGGTAGCGGACAAGATTGAGTTCATCTCTGGAGATTTCCTGCAGCTGGCTTCTCGTTTAAAGGCTGATGTCGTGTTTCTCAGCCCTCCTTGGGGAGGACCACACTACACCACCGCCGAGATCTTCGACATCAGCACCATGATGTCTCCTGATGGCTTAGAAATTTTTCAGACTTTCCCAGAAGATCACTAATAATATCATTTATTTTCTTCCAAGAAATGCTAATATCGACCAGGTGGCGTCCTTGGCTGGGCCTGGAGGGCAAGTGGAAATAGAACAAAACTTTAATAATAGATTGAAGGCAATCACTGCTTATTTGGGGGAACTGATCTGCAGATCAGCCTCTGAATCATAAGTGAGGTGGTATAGAGATCAAAAGATCACAGCGGTCAGAACACTATTCACTTGGAATTCCTTCTCTGTATTCACTGATACTTTGTACCCATAGTCAAATGGGTATTTGTACCCTAATACACTTTTTCCCCACATTGATGCAGTACCATCTGGAATTTGCTTTTAAACATCCATTTATTTTATAAAGTTAGTGTTTTTTAAGTTTCTATTGAAAAAAATATGAAATATATTTTGTAATATAAAAGTTTATATTCTTTTTCTATTAAAATGGCAGTGAAAGGAAGAAAAAAAAAAACATATTCTCAGCCATGCATTTTGGACCAGTTGCTTAGTAATTAGATTTTGAATCCGATTTTGTTTCTTGTCTTGAATCGGTGTGTTTTTTTAAATTAAATTTTATTTTTTTATACAGCAGGTTCTTATTAGTTATCCATTTTATACATATTACTGTATATATGTCAATCCCACTCTCCTAATTCATCACACCACCACCACTACCCCCGCCACTGCCCCCCTTGGTGTCCATACGTTTGTTCTCTACATCTGTGTCTCTGTTTCTGCCCTGTAAACCGGTTGATCTGTACCATTTCTCTAGGTTCCACGTATATGCGTTAATGTACGATATTTGTTTTTTTCTTTGTGACTTACTTCACTCTATATGACAGTCACTAGATCCATCCACGTCTCTACAAATGACCCAATTTCATTCCTTTTTATGGCTGAGTAATATTCCATTGTGTATATGTACCACATCTTCTTTATCCGTTCGTCTGTCGATGGGCATTTAGGCTGCTTCCATGACCTGGCTGTTGTAAATAGTGCTGCAATGAACATTGGGGTGCATGTGTCTTTTTGAATTATGGTTTTCTCTGGGTATATATGCCCAGTAGTGGAGTTGCTGGGTCATATGGTAATTCTATTTTTAGTTTTTTCAGGAACCTCCATACTGTTCTCCATAGTGGCTGTATCAATTTACATTCCCACCAACAGTGCAAGAGGGTTCCCTTTTCTCCACACCCTCTCCAGCATTTGTTGTTTGTAGATTTTCTGATGACGCCCATTCTAACTGGTGTGAGGTGATAGCTCATTGTAGTTTTGATTTGCATTTCTCTAGTAATTAGTGATGTTGAGCAGCTTTTCATGTGCCTCTTGGCCATCTGTATGTCTTCTTTGGAGAAATGTCTATTTAGGGCTCCTGCTGATTTTTTGATTGGGTTGTTTGTTTTTTTAATATTGAGCTGCATGAGCTGTTTATATATTTTAGAGATTAATCCTTTGCCCATTGATTCCTTTGCAAATATTTTCTCCCATTCTGAGGGTTGTCTTTTCGTCTTGTTTATAGTTTCCTTTGCTTTGCAAAAGCGTTTAAGTTTCATTAGGTCCCATTTGTTTATTTTTGTTTTTATTTCCATTACTCTAGGAGGTGGATCAAAAAGATCTTGCTGTGATTTATGTCAAAGACTGTTCTTCCTATGTTTTCCTCTAAGAGTTTTATAGTTTCTGGTCTTACATTTAGGTCTCTAATCCATTTTGAGTTTATTTTTGTGTATGGTGTTAGGGAGTGTTCTAATTTCATTCTTTTACTTGTAGCAGTGTGGGGTTTTTTTCTGCCACAAAATATTTGGTTAAAATAAATTATTACCAGACGTGGTATATTAAACAGATTATCTTAGAGCTGCTCTGAGGGAAAGAGGGATTATAATTCTGCATTACACTTTATTCTAAAATGGTATCTTATTTCACTCAAAGTTTCAAAAACAGATAAATTAGTTTATTAGCATAAAATTTGCTTATTTTGCTTATGTTTAATGAAGACTGAGATTTTTATTTTTCCCCATTTAGGTATAGAAGGTGAGTTTGTATTGTCAAATGAGAAATTTAATTCATAGACGTCAAAGGCAGGGTTTAGATTTTCCCTGTGATAAAACGCAAAGACAACGGTCTCTGAACTGAGTCAGGGGCCTATGTTCCCATTCCTGTTCTTTCAGCAGCTCATTTTCTTATATTAATCAAGCCACTCAACCTAGCTGGTTCCTAGTGTACAGCAGAGGTTGAACCAGGTTGGGTTTTAGTTTTTGTGCTTTAGGGGTTACAGAACTTGGAAGAACTAAAGAAGAGAAAGCCAAGGGGATACTGCTCACATACACATGTAAAAACACCCACTGTAACCTGAGCCCATCTATTTTATATTGGAATTCTGTATAAAATTTCATTTGAAAGAAGAGTGTCACATTTACCCCCAAAATAGATGATGATAATGATGATTTTTAAATTTTAAATTTGCTCAATTAGATTATCCCCAAATCCTCTTCCAATTCTGGCATTCACTGTGTCTGTATTTCTTGTCCTCATTACTTGGAAGCATAGTGTGAAGGGCAGACAGGACGATGAATCAGAAGACCTACTAATTCAGGTTATGGTACTAATTACCTGAGCAAATTATAGCTTCTTAGTTTTTTGGACTAACTGTTCTTTACAGAAACTATCTGTTTTGTAGTCTGTGATTCCAGGCTATCACAGACAGACCCAGTTTATTTTGGGGTGGAGTTGTAAATATGGAATTGGAATATATTTTTAAACAAGAATAATTGGTAAACTAAGGTTCAGTGTTAATCATAATACTTGACTCCTGTAGGCACAGCTGGTATCCATAATCTTCAATTACTTTATTACTCTCCAATTTTCAGTTGCTCTAATATAATAGAATATTAGTATAATTGACCTAAAATAGATTACTTAAAATATTTTAAGTTCTACTATTGGAATCCATTACATGAATTTTTGTTTTTGTTTTTGAATGGGGCAGAGGTACTTTATTTCATTACTTGGACTAAAAAGTAAAATCAAAGGTCAGAGTTTTCCAGTGGAAACCAAGAGGAAATGTTATGAATATCCAAGGTATAATCAAAATTATATACAACCTAGAGCCAATTCAGAGAGCTCAATAATCTTCAAAGTGGTTTTCATACATTAATTAATGCTGATGGCATCCCAAGGGTGAAAGAAATTTAATTCTCATATTTTAGTTACGGATAACCACAGGAAGAATCTGAATGGATCAAGATGTGCCATTTTAATAAGGCAGGTCAACAAATATTTCATCAAATATCTACCACATCAGCAATATATGAGGCGCAAAGTATCCCACTGATGTGGCCTACTTTACAGCCTGTTTTTTTTTGTTTTAGACTTTATTTTATAGAGGAGTTTTAGATTCACAGCAAAACTGAGAGGGGTACGGGATTTCCCACATACTCTTCGCCCCCACACATGCAAAGCCTCTCCCGTTCATCAACATCCCCCACCATCTATCAGTTGTACATATGTTACAATTGATAGACCTACATTAACTCATCATTATTTTCCAGAGCCCATAGTTTACATTAGGGTTCACTCATGGTGTACATTGGGTTTGGACAAATGTATTGGGACATGTATCTACCATAATAGTATCATACAGGATAGTTTCACAGCCCTAAAAATCTTACTGTGTTTTGCGTATTCATCCCTCCATCCCCCCAACCCTTGGCAACCAATGATCTTTTTACTGTCCCTATTTTGCCTTTATTACATGATGTTTTGGGAAAGCAGGTTTGTCTTTAAAATTATTGTTTGCTTAGGTTTTATATTAAAATTAGTTGCTATTTCTATAAACTGACTACACAAGTTAACCAGACAGTCAAAGGTGGTCTGGAAATTCATAAGTAGTTCATATGTGAATCACTCAAGGAGATATGTACTCATTAAGATTTCAGTGTTCAAAATATTCAGAGTTCAAGGATTATTGTTGAGGGTACGTTGTATACATTTTGTATGCTGGCTTGTGTTTTTGTGACTACTGTGCAAATTGTTAAAAGGAACTGACTAGAAAAATTGTTATTAAATTTCACACAAAGTAGCTATTAGAGGTGACAATATCAGTAAGTTTTTCCAAGTTTTTTGTGAAGAGAATTGCCATCCCTGTTCCCTACTCCCACCAGTAATCAATAATCGTTTTCTCCTTACAAAGTCATGACTGTGCAAAAATGCTGAAGAAATGGTAATGTAAGATAAGGCAATTCAGTAAGTTAAGTAAGCATGAACATGTTGCTGAAGCAGAGGAAAACATAGTATTGTCAGCGAATAGAGACCTCCCCACAGAAGTTCCATAAACGCAGCTTTTAGGCATTAGAGACAGAGGCAGAAGAAATATCCAAAAAGGAAAAGGGAAAGGGTGGCAAACCCAAACTTCCTGAATTTCAGAATTATTTTCCAGGCTGTCCTGGCACTTAGGAATAGGAAGTTTCCTCCTCGTCCATTTGCCTAGAGAGCATCCTTGGCCTCTACCTACTGGATGTAGTAACAACTCCCCCCACCTACTCCTTCAACTTGTAATAACCAAAAATGTCTCCAGACATTGGCTACCTCTCCCGCCTCCCCACTGTGGGGTAGGGAAATCACTCCCAGTTGAGAACCACCAGATCCACCACCTTCTTTAGAGTGGTGGTTTATATGCTTATCTGCACATCACCTTTATTTGTGGAACAGAGAACCTGACCTGTATTTAAATGTGTTTCATACCTCCTACTGAAGTATGTTCCAGGTTCGAAGTAACTGATTTACAATGAGCTTTTCCAACAGCTCATTTATAAATGAGGAAATAATGTATTTGTCTGTATTCTCACTCAAGATGTAGTTTGTGCTAACGAGAGGCTAAAAATGATACGCAGGAAAGGTGTAGTTGTGACCCATCAAATGTGTTTTATAGGTGAAGTTGTGTATCTCCTTTTTGCATTGGTGCTGTGACTCTTTTTTTTCCTTTCAACATATCACTTCATTCATGTTTGGTGTCACAATGATTATTGCATATGTATCTTTTCATTAAAAGGAGTAATAAACTACTAAATATTGGCATAAAAGAGGGTGCATTTTGAATATTATTTATTTAGTATTTTAAAACCAGGTAAACCTGATAGCATGGTGAGCAAAAATCTGAGTCCCAATAAAATGGTTCTGAATCTCAAAAGCTTTGGTGAAGATGGCATTGGTCAGCTCCATTTTTATGAACGTTATCACCAATCTTTTAAAGAACCTTGTCTGAGTTAGAAACAAAATGGCCCTGGTCTGGACTCTTCCTCTAGTGAGCTCTGTGACTTGGGAAAATCACCTCTCTGGGTTTAGAGATTCCTCATCTGTCAAATCTAAGGGGACAGACCAGATAGCCTTCCAGGGCTGTGCCAGCTCAAAATACTGTCAGATTTTTTTTAAATATTCATGAACTGTGAAATTAAAAAATTTTTTTAGCTCTAAAACTGTTACAGAATAGTGAAACTAAGGGAAGAAGATAAAGGTATAAATTTCATTCAAAGATGACTCCAAATAAACTGATCTGTTAAATTGAGCTGCGTGTTATATGGAAAGAGGTGCTCATTCAGTGCTAAAAATTACTAGCTCTAAACTGTATGAAGTGATTTTTGTGGGTAACCAGGTTTGCCCCCGACTACTCTGTGGGAAGAATATTTCAAAGTTAAAAGAGGAAGATTGTGCCCTTGACAACTGAAAACCAAGCTGTCAGAATTATTTTTATTTTTTGCTTCCATTTTGTATAAAATAATTGTGAAGACATCAAATAATGTGAAAGAAATCTCATGGTTGGTCATCTCTATAGAACCATTTAATCGGTTATGGCTAGTATAGTCTGAGATTCTTTTAAACAGTAGAGATAGTTTTTCAAATAGCAATGTCATATTTATTATATAAATCCAGGTCACTCACTCAGTAAATGTAGTGTCCTACCTTTAATACTATATTTTATTGATAAAGTATATAGGTTTTTAGATGTCCTCTAACCAGTTTTGCAGCTGGGTGTGGAGAATAATAATATTCCATTCTAATTCCTAGAATAATTACTTCACCTTCTACAGCAGCAAACATATTTTTATCCTTCTCACTTAATATGCACAGTTGCAAATGTCATATGTCATAAAAATAAATAGTTTCTTTTCAAATTTAGCTATAAGATTTGACAATAATCATTCAGAGCAGTGACCATATTAATAAAAAAATATTTCTCTTCTTTCCTGAGCACTTTAATTTTTCTTCCTGCATCTTGATTGCTTTACTAAATTATAGACATAATATCTGATACTTCTAACCATTTTGAGATTGATTATTAATGAAAGGGGCATAGAGAGAGGAGAACTAATCTGGAAGTTTGTCTCTAAAATGTTGTTATTGAGTTATGACAGATATTTTGTCAGATTTCTCTATTCTCTTATTTAGGTGATGATGGCCCCTTAAGGGTGATCATTAATTTTGGGTAATTAGTTTATTTCTTTTACATGCAGACTGAGACTTAAGGATTTAAATATCAGTGTCTGAATCAAAACTCAGATTTATCTTCGAAGTATTAGGGCAAAGTCACAAAGCTTTCCTGGACTTCAGTGTCCTTTATATAAAATGGAGATAATGGTTCTTAAGAATACTGTGGAGAATGCCTATTAATGAGTGATATGTTCGTGCCAAATATTAAATATCATTTCTAAATAATAGGATTTCATCAAATTATCATAGCATCTTTCTACTTGCATCAAGTAAAATTGCGATAGTTGATCTGTAAAAATTAAAGAATAGAACTCAGTCTTTCATATAACTCCATTTGCTTTTAGGGTCAAAGGAAAGCAATCTTTTGGGACAGAAGATTCAACGATTAAGGAGGAAGAGGAAGAAATAGGATAAATTTCCTAAATCATGCAAATTATTGTGCTCTGATAATTCAGCTGGAATTTAAACTCTGCTTTTGAAATAGATACGGTTTCTTTCATAAACAAAAATGAGAGCCAATTTTTTTCTCTCTATGAAGGGAACATACTTCACAGCTGCATTAATTTAAAACACTAAAATAACAGGGTGGCAGCACTCAGTAAGAAACCAGTGTGGCTTTTGGCTACATTTCTGTTGCTTCTAAGTCCTTTTCAAATATTGTAATTAACTATACTGTTTCTGCTGTTTATTCTGCTTATACTAATTTATCCATGCCATTCCTTGAGTTGCTGGTTCTACCCCCTTAGTAAGAAAGAATATGAGAAGAAAACAGTTTGCGTCTTACTGTGGCGATTGCTGTGTCTTGCATGAAGCTTTCTTTATATGTAAATTGTATTTCTCTCCTCATTCCAATCCATTATTTTTTTCCTGTCTCTAGATGTAAGGTTCTTAACGATGTTGGAGATTTCATCAGATGAGGACAAACAGCTGGTGAACATTCTCTGGCTCCTCAATCCCTTTTCCATATCTTACTAAAACCCCTTTCCATGATAAATACCTGGAAATATTTAGAAGCCCAAATATTCAATTAAACTTGTATTACATTGCTCGCTTTTCTGTGTTTTCACCACATTGTGTCAAGTCATTTGAGGAGATAACCATAATATTATGTGGAAATAATTTCCTTTTCTAGAATTAAATTTGATTCTAATGTTACTACTATAAATTTCATCCTTCTATTAACAAGGACCAAAAGAGTTTTAACAATGTCCTTGCCTTTTTTTTTCTTTCCCCTGCCGCCTACTATTATAAAAGTTGACAGATGTGAATCCCAGGGCAGCTTCTAAGAGGGTATATCAAAATGGGGACCATAAAATGTATTTAATGTAGGAAACTTGGAACTGTTTTGAACATGTTAAATCACTACTCTTTGCAAATAGGAAGAAGAAGCCACCTATGACCAAACTCTTGAATTCCGTAGAGGAGGTGATGGCCAGCCAAGACGATCCACTCGGCCAACCCAGCAGTTCTACCAACCTCCCCGGGCTCGGACCTAATGTGAGAAGGTAAAGTTGACATTGTGAGGAGCTTTCCATGTAAAGAAAGATACTATCATGTTAAATATATAAGTCCAGTTATATATAATATATTATTATATATAATAATATATAAATATTATATATATATAATATTGCATAATAACATATAGACCTACCTCATTTTATTGTGCTTCATTGTATTGCACTTCACAGATACTGCATTTTTTACAAATTGGAAGTTTCTGGCAACCCAGCATCAAGCAATTCTATCAGTGCCATTTTTCTAACAGCATTTGCTCACTTTTCTGTCTCTGTGTCACATTTTGGTAATCCTCACAATATTTCAAACTTATTATTATTATATTTGTTATGGTGATCTGTAGTCAGTGATCTTTGATGTTACTATTGCAAAATGATTATGACTCACTGAATGCTCAGATGATGGTTAGCACTTTTTAGCAGTAAAGTATTTTTAATTAAGACATGTACATCGCTTTTTAGACATAATGCTATTGCACACTCAATAGACAACAGTATAGTGTAAATATAACTTTTATATGCACTGGGAAACCAAAAACTTAGGGTGATTATTTTATTGCGATATTCACTTTATTGTGGTGGTCTGGAACTGAGCCCTCAGTATCTCTGGGGTTTGCCTGTAATAGAAGAAAACTAATGTTTTAAAACTACTTTCAATTATAAAGTATTTAAGATAATACCATAGTACAAACTACTTTTTCTCCAAACCTTTCCCTGCAAATGCTATCCCTAATCCCCTTTTTTCTCTATACCTACTCTTTTCTATTGGAGGTGATGACAATCAGTGAAATGACTATAGGTTTGAAAGCAGGAAGAAGATGAAAGAAAACAAAGGACTAAATAATTATCAACCTGGGTAATTGAGTTTATTTTTTGTTTAATTGATTTCAGTCCTTTTTAAGAAAGAGGAAATGTTTCATATATATCTTCAGGAATTGGATGAAGACAACATGACTGCTTATTGAGATGTAATTTTGGGGCCTTATGCTGTCATTACAGAAACTTTCATCTTAGAGTTTCAGAAAGAGAGGTGGTATCTGCAAATCATCTTCAGTAGGAAGGAAGAGAAATATAACAAAGTCAGCAAATTATAGGACCAACCTAAGACATTCTCATTTTGATGAACAAAGACCTTACTTCTTAATATGTTTTTAGAAAGAAATACTTTCACCATCTTTGGTAACATTTCTATTTTTTCCTTATGCCAGGGTTTTTGAATATTTTTTTTTTAATAATTAGAGTTTTCCCGTTACAGCTTTTGTTATACATCACATAAGACTATTTTAGACTTTATATCTTTTTTCTTAGTCTCTTCTTAGTAGCAAGACTATTGAGAATTTTTAAGAAATTGTTCCCAATTCCTTAGTTCCTTATTTCAGCTGTTCATTCTGATAATGCTGTTATCCACATTGTACTTGTCCCCTACTGTGTGACTCTCAAACCAGCCAAGACTGTTTAGCACTTGAAATGCAGCTAGCCTGAATTGAGATGTGCTATAAATAAAAAATGCATACCAGATTTCAGACTTAGTTTGAAAAAAAACTCAATAATTTTTATTATTTATATATCAAAATGATAATATTTTAATAGATTGGGTTAAATAAAAAGTTATTACAATAATTTCACCTGTTTATTTTTACTTTTTAATGTGGCTACTAGAAAAGTAAGAATTACATATGTCTCACATTATATTTCTGGACAGCACTGTTCCAGAGTCTTATATCTCCTGCAGCTTCCCCAAAGCTCTTTCATTGGTTAAAAATTAGTTCTGTCACCCTAAATGAAGAAATGTTTTCCTGTATTTTCTAGCCCTTTGCTCCTTATGTAATAGTGTGCCTGGAGCAGAAGCCTGGTGCTATTTGACTTCTGATTTACCCGAGTAAGCCAGTATAGCACCTTTTTCCTCTTATCGTTGGTTTTTCTTTGCACTTAATACAAGGCTGTCAAGTAAACAAACGTGACCTTTTGCCCACAGTATCACAGAAGAGCCACTTCTTGACTTTGGGCATTTTTCTGTAGCATGCAAGAATTGACCAAAGCAGAATCAAAGTATACGCAAGGACTTCAGCAACTTTACATTGTGCACGGTTGAACATCCACTTTTAAAATAAGCTCAGTGTGCTTATAATTAAATCTTATTTAAGGTAAATGAAAACAGAATTCCCTGTTAGCTTTCCAGGGTCTTCTAAATTGTTTAAAACAGGTTTTAAAATGAGGCCAAAGGTTCTCAACCCTCTGATTGCTCTAGGACAGTGGATGCAGGACTCTAGGGCTCTTCAAGGGTGCCTTAGGGCTGTTGAAGGGAGGGCTAGAAGTAGAGAGAAGATGGTGGGAGTGAGTAAGAGTGTAGCCAATGGGTAGAACTCTCAGTCCTCTGGCCTCTTCTTTAGTGTCTTTCATATGTTTTATACATTAGGGTTCCATCAAAAATTTCCTTTGAAAAAGAGTACACTGCTTAAAAGTAAATTATAAACCATAGTCCTGGGGTAATTGTAGCTTATTCGTATCAAACTGTACAGTGCAAATTGTTCCTAATCAACTAAAACGTTACAATCTAAGTGGTTCTCTGTGTTCCCTGAGCTAAAACTTCCATCTTTCCCAGATGCTTGCTTTGGATTATACTGTTGACATGGAAATCCTCACAGTAAGAAAATTAATTTTGGTGGGGGACAGTCCCATGATGGTATCACTAGAAAAACCTCACTGCAAAATTTACTCTAAAAATTAATTAGTAAGACACATGTGATCTTGGTTGAAAAAACTTATTTATTCATTTTTGTACTTAGTTCAAACATATGTTATGAAAAATTATGAAGTAGAATTAGATATACTATCTTTGAATGGGAGGTTCAGCAATAAGAATTATACTTTTTGCTTTTGTCACACAACTGAATATATTATTTTCTTTTTTTTTAAGTTGATATATTTATTACTTTTTTTTCTTAAGATATAATTTTAAATGAAAGGTTTTTAGCATAGGCCTTTTATTTTTTTATTATTTTTAATACATCTTTATTGGAGTATAATTGCTTCACGATACTGTGTTAGTTTCTGTTGTACAACAAAGTGAATCAGCCACATGCATACATGTATCCCCATATCCCCTCCCTCTTGCGTCTCCCTCCCACCCTTCCTATCCCACCCACCCCTCTAGGTGGTCACAAAGCACGGAGCTGATCTCCCTGTGCTTCCCACTAGCTGTCTATTTTACATTTGGTAGTGTATTTTGTTTTTATTTCCTCATTCCTGGTTTCCATTTAACTTAAACATTTAAAAAGAAGATATACACTGTATCCAGCCATTTGACTTCCAGCAAATATAAGCATGAATTCTAGTATATGCTGAAATTTTTGTAAGATTTTGTTATTTAAAATTATTCAAGATAGTAAGAAACACTTAAGACACTTTCTTTTATCACTTCTAAAGAACATAATTTCGTAGTCATAATCTTTATGTTTTGGGTACTTTGCTAGGTGATGAATGACCCATAGTAGCTGCGAAGTAAGTGTTTTTTAAATCAATGTATTAAATCAAAGATTTAAAGTTGTTGATGTGTAATTTACATTCTTTGATTATCCTAAGAAGGTTTTTTACAAGCCTTCTATACCATCGCCACCACCGCCCACCCCTACATACTCATATACTTCCCCAAAAGTGGAAAGGGAATTAGATTCTGCTTGAGCCTGGTACTAAGGACAACATCAGTGCTTAGCAAAAGCAAGAGATAGCTGGGAGTTAGGGCTCAGTGGAGGAGGAGGTCTCTAGGGGCAATGTGGGAAATAGGCCTAGGTCTGAGAGAGTGCTGGCAAGTCAGATTCACCCCCTGAGGGGAGAGAGGGCCCAAAACCTCTAGTTCCTGGGCTCATCATTGTTACAGACAACTTAGAGATAAGAGCATATATGGATAGAGAAAGTATACATAGTTATTTAATCAATGAAAATGACCAGAACTATGTGCATTTGGAGAGGTCTCTGACATTATTGGAGCCCTAGGAATTAGATACCAGTTATTGGTGGTGGCAGAAGAGTACGGCTTTAGACACGTTAAGAGTTTGATGTGTTCGGTGCTATCATGAACTTCTGAATAAGAATTATATGATTAAAATTAAGCTTAAGAAATATTGCTGTTATGACATATATATACTACTAGGTATAAAATAGAGAACTAATGAGAACCTACTATATAGCACAGGGAACTCTACTCAATGCTCTGTGGTGACCTAAATGGGAAGGAAGTCCAGAAAAGAGGAGATATATGTATACATATGGTTGATGCACTTTGCTGTACACTTGAAACGAACACAACATTGTAAATTAACAATACCTCAATTTAAAAAAAAAGAAATAAATATTGCTGTTGGATGTAGGATGGATTACAACACCAGGAGGGAAAGAATCTAAGAAGCTATTGCACTGGTCCAGTCAAAGAGTTACAGCCTCGTGTCCTGCTGTAAAAGGAGAGAAATGGCAGACCTGTGTAGAAAGACCTTGTCACACACATCAGCAGGAAGCTCCCTAGTGCCATGGAGGTTAAGGCTAAGTATGCAAAGTGGTTTAATAAATGGTGACTCACTTTTAATTTTATTTCTAGTTTCTTATTTGTTTCATGAAAGAGTAAAGAGTAGTCTTCACAGTTTTGCATATTAACCAGAAACCTTGAAACCAATAGCTAAGCATAGACTACTATATAAATACCATGACTTTGTTTATTTTCTAAGGTCCAGGTTTTAGCACCATTTGTAGCTGGTAAAAGATGGATTTTTAAATGGCTTTTTTTTTTTTTTTTTTTTTTTGGCAATCTAGATCAGCATCTTTTTGCAAAATTTTTCAAATCAAGGTCAGGGAAGTGATTGCCATAAAGATAGCTATTATTACAGGACCCCATGATGCCAGCTGGACAGGCATCGTGTGAGGATAATAGTACCCAAAGCTCTTTATTTTCTAATCAGGAGACTGTTTACCTCAGAAGACTTCTGCGCTGTTTGAATGCAGCCGTGGGAATGCTACCCATCCCTGCCCAACCATTCTTTCATCCATGAGACTGAAATAGGACTGAAGCAAACAAGGCTTCTCTCACCACCTCTCTCAGCCTTTTCTGTTGTCACCACCCAGAGTGCTTCTACTAGAGTGGTATCTGATAAAGGTGGGGGGCAGGCAGGGGGAGGCGACAGACTCAAGTAAATTACTTGTGAGACTAAACCAGCTCAAAGGTGTTCAAAGGGGAAATGGAGGTGGGTAGAATAGGGGTAGAAGTGCATTGGCAGACTGCATCTTTTTTAGGTCATCCTCTGTTAAACTCTACTCAGTTAATCCGAATTCCTGAAGTGCACATGCTAGCAACAGAGGGACTAACAGTGACAGAGATGTACTTCAAGAATTTCTAGAAGAAAAAATTATTTAAAATATTTTGCTTTTTGTTTACATACTGATTTATAGAAATTATAAATCAGTTTATTTACAAATCAGTATGTTTATGAATTAACAGTGTCCAATTTGCTCTATTTCTGATCTATTGATACTTATACAAACACTTCACATTTACAGGTAAGTTTCAGCAGTGTATCTTGCGTATGGAAAAGTCAATTTGAGGGTCCAGTTTCACTTTCTTCCTCTCTTTTTAAATAGAGTCTTTGTGAAGAAAGGAGCTGTTGACTGAAACATCCTGGTCAAAACCTGTTGATAGACCTCCTACTTGCCCTTCAGAATAAGATGGAGCCGTGGTGGATATTATTATTTGGAGAACTAAAAGACAGATTTTAGGGGCAAAATTCAACCCACATAAAGAATGGGGGAAAAAATACAATAAATTAAGCAAATACCTTTTACAAGTGAAAGAATTTTTTCTTCTGCCATCAATAAAACCAGTGCACTATTAAATACATGGTTTTGCTGTATGTTTTATTTGCTGAATGTTATTTTTCTTGTTCATCTGGTACTAACCCCATACTAATTGCCTTCTGTAGAATGGCAATTACAGCATACTGATGCCTCCCTGTAATTACAGAATAAACTGACTTACACAGCTTGCCACATTTCTTACAAAACAACCTGAAGCCAAATAGCAGTTCTTAGTATGGTAACACTACTAAATATGACAGCAAAAAATATTCAAAACTTGTATATGTTGTTTTAGCACTCTATTAATGTAATTTGATTGAAAAACAGGCATTCCCTTCCTTATAAAATGTGCAGTGGATCTTTTAAGATGCATCTGGTTGCAGATAACAGAAAACACAGCTCAAACTGGCTTAAACACTAAAGTACTGACTGACTTCACTACCAGAAGCACAGTAGATTTCAGCTGGTTTAATTTAGTGACTCAGAGTTGTCATGAAAGATCCTGATTCTTTGCATCTCATTTCTGCTTTCTCTGGCATAAGCGTTCTACAGCAGGCCGCCCCATGTGAGCCCAGGATGGCTACAGCTTCCTGAGCTATTAAGTCCAGGGATGTGGTTGGGGTCCCTTCCAGAAGTGCACTTAGAAGAGAAATGAAGCTTTCACACTCAGGCCACATTTACCTGTATCGTGTGACTTTTCAACCTATGAACCAGAAACTTCAACAAGGGTCTGTGGGTTAGTTTAGGCCTGATCCAAGTGTCCCACCCTTACAAGTGGGGGCCATCTGCTTTCCTGGAAGCATATTCGATTTGAGGCAGAGGATATATATCTGAAAGTCAGGATACTTGCCAAAAGGAGAGGGAGAGGTGTTGGAGAAGCAACCAGAATGTCCATTACAGAGAACCAGTACGTCTAAACTACAAACTCTTAATAGGACAAAAATAATAGTCTTAGTCCTATGAAGTAAGAAGTGAGTAGTTAAAAAGAAATAAGGAGAGGATTTCCCTGGTGGCGCAGTGGTTGAGAGTCCACCTGCTGATGCAGGGGACACGGGTTCGTGCCCCGGTCCGGGAAGATCCCATATGCCGCGGAGCGGCTGGGCCCATGAGCCATGGCCGCTGAGCCTGTGCGTCCGGAGCCTGTGCTCCGCAAAGGGAGAGGCCACAACAGTGAGAAGCCACAACAGTGAGAGGCCTGCGTACTGCAAAAAAAAAAAAAAAAAGAATGGAATCTTGCCATTTGCAACGACATGGATGGACCTAGAGGGTATTATGCTAAGTGAAATAAGTGAGACAGAGAAAGACAAAGACCATATGATTTCACATATATGTGGAATCTAAAAAACACAACAAATGAATAAACATAACAAAAGAGAAACAGACTCATAGATACAGAGAACAAACAGGTGGTTGCCAGAGGGGATGGGAGTGGAGGGAGGAAAGAAATAGGTGAGGGAGATTAAGAGGTACAGACTTTCAGTTACAAAATAAATGAGTCATGGGTGTGAAATGTACAGTGTGGGGAATATAGCCAATAATTATGTAATGTCTTTGTATGGTGACAAATGGTAACTAGACTTATTATGGTGATCATTTTGAAATGCACAGAAACATCAAATTACTATGTTGTGTACCATGAACTAACATGGTATTGTAGGTCAATTATACTTCAAACAATTTCATAAGAAAAGAGATCAGATTTGTCATTACCAGAGAGGGAGGAAGGGGGTTGGAGGGAATTGGATGAGGTGATCAAAAAGTATAAACTCCTAGTTATAAGATAAATATGTACTAGGGATGTAATGTACAATATGATAAATATAATTAACCCTGCTGTAGTTATATATGAAAGTTGTTAAAAAAGTAAATCCTAAGAGTTCTTGTCAGAAAGAAAAAATATTTCTATTTCTTTAATTTTATATCTGTATGAGATGATTGATGTTCACCAAACTTACTGTGGTAATCATTTCATGATGCATGTAAGTCAAATCATTATGCTACACACCTGAAACTTACAGAATGCTTTTCAATTATATCTCAATAAAACTGGAATAAAAAAAGAACGTAGGGTTATAATCAACTGCTTCAGTAAGAGAGGCCTCTGAAAGGGTCTCTTGCATTCTCAAAGCAAAGTTTACTAATTAGTTTTAAGTGTTTCCTAATCTGAGAAATGACAAGAATGAGAAAGAGACATATTTGGGGAACATTTTTTTTCTTCTCATTCAATTTCTCTCCTTTGAGAGCACAGGTATGAAACATCCTAGTAGCACAGTGACTGCTTTGAAGGATTTGGGATCCTTCTGGGCTAGAGAAATACCAGGAAAAACTGGGTTGCTACTTAGAGAATATGGGGCTTAAAGAGGTGCTATTTGTTTGTTTTGTTGTTTATTTGCTTATATTAGAGATTCTGCCCACAAGAGCATGGGGTGAAACAGCGGTCAAAGGGAAAATGGAAAGTTAAAAATAAGGATACAAATGAAAGAACTCTTAGGGAAATACTTGAAAATGAAGACAGGCACTTTCAGCCCCCATTTTCCAAGAGGGCAGGTTGTCTGCATAATGGAGAACTCCCACCCCCATCCAGAACGTAGAAATCCTGGTATTAAAACTTCTTATGAGATTTTTTCTGAGTCATCTGAGGGTGTTCTCTGGGCAGTAGCATGGATTCTTCTGGCACATGGTGAGGTCTTTTTTCCTTGCTAATTTTTCCATCTGCCTTCTTTCCAGATAATAGAAAGTCAATTTTATGACCATGGTTAGACTGACCATGTAGGTTAAAAATATCAAGACATTGCTTGCTGGTAGTGTCAGGTCCACATTATATAATCCAGAGTCATAGACATTATAATTTGAGAGAATTATGATGGCATCATATTTAGTTTCACATTGGGATGATCTTAACTGAAGTCATATAATGACTCAGTTCAGAGATTGCTGGGCTCAACCTCAATGAAACTTTTATAAAAGGCTTTGAGAGACTAGCTGCCCATCTTGCAGGGTCTAGATAGTTTTTTAAAAAATAAATTTAGAACAGCAATAGTAAGGAAATGTAGCCTCATGAAAGGGCAGACAGAACTTTTTTTTTTTTTTGATACCTATTTTTATGTCATCTGGTTTAAGAGATACAGAAATACCCATAATTTTCACAGGCTGTTAAATGCTTTGAGGTTTATAGGCAAAGAACAAAGAGGAATGTGGTGACATATTCCAACTTCAGGTTTCATATTCTTGCCCTTTTGTCACAAAAGAAAGGCAATTTTGTTAAAGTTCGAGTTCACAGGATTTCTGCTTGTGTCAGGATAGAGCAACAGAGGAAGGCTTTACCTTCCTGCCTGAAACACATAAAGAACTGGACTAAATACATGAGACATTGGAACTCAAGACATTGGACATGGGCAACAAGGTACAGTGACTCTTGAGAGATGAGAAGCAACTGGGTGAGCCTTACAATTGCTTCAGCTTACTGCCTGGAGGAAGTTTTAAGGCCGTGGTGAAGGGAGGAGGAACCCAGGTGGTACCTGTCAGTCTCTGTGAGTTGAGAGATAGAGGGGAGAGCTTAGGGAAGACAGGGTTGGTAGATTTTGCAGGGCAGAATACCAGAGAAATGTTGTTTGACCTAAATCTAATATGTAAAACTATAAAAGATCTGGGAGAAAACAGGAAATCTCCATGACCTTGTGTTTAGACAGAGTTGTTATGTATAACATCAAAAATATCCATAAAAGAACAAACTGATAAATAGTACTTAATCAAATTAAGAACTTATGTTTCTCAAAGACCCTGTTAAGAAAATTTAAAAGAAAACAAGCCAAAGATTTGGAAAAAATATTTGCAAATTACATATCTGATAAAGGACTTGTATACATAATATATAAAGAGCTCTCAAAACACAATAAATCAGTCTTATTGAAAAATGGGCAAAAGATTTGAACAGTTGACCAAAAAAGATATACAGATGGTAAATAAGACAATGAAAAGATGCTCAAAATCATTAGTCATTAAGGAAATGCAAATTAAAACCATAATGAGGTAACCGCTACACACCTATTAATATGACCAAAATTGAAAAGACCCTCCATACCAAGCGTTGGTAAAGATGTGGAGGAATGGAACTCCCATACACTGCTGGTGAGAATGTAAATGATGCAAACTGCTTGGAAAACAGTTTGACAGATTCTTAAAAAGTTAAACATATATATACCCATCGTATGACCCTGTCATTCCACTCCTAGTTATTTACCCAAGACAAATGAAAGCAGATATTCATACTTAGACTTGTATATAAATGTTCATAGTATCTTTACTTGTAATAGCCCCAAACTGGAAACAACCCAAATGTCCTTTAACGTGTGAATGCATAAACAAGTTGTAGTATATCCATAAATAAAATACCACTCAGCAATGAAAAGGAATGAGCTGATCAATATTTCATGCAACAACAGAAATGAATCTCAAAATAATTATGCTGAGTGAAAGAGGCTAGATGCTCCTGCTTAGAGGGAGGGGAAAGGGAGGGACAAAGAGGGGGGAGAAGAATTTCTATACGCCAATCATACCTCAATAAAACATCTTGAAAAAATTGTAAACTCAATGTGGATGTTTTCTTGCTCTTCCCCTAACTCACTGAAATAATACTGGACACTACTGCTGCATTCAACGAAAAAGTCACATTATAACATTTTACTCTTCACTGGGTTGTGGTGACAGTATTCTGACAGATATAATTGGCTTTGTTAGAAAATATTTAACCTCAAAAATATTAATTCTTTATGATCATTTTAGAGATATGGAATCTTTAAAATTGCCACTGTCATTTGTAAAGCTCTTAATTCTCAGAGGCCAGATAGGTCATTATAATTATTGTTATTTTTGTTGTGTTAGTACTACTTAGACTTTTAAACTAAGGCTTCTTGGGGCCTGGGTTTTATATATATGTATGTGTACCTAAATTTTCTATTTTCAGACTTTTATCTTTCAGAAGCCTCAGGCATTTCTTTAAAAGGACTAGGGTTTTTAATAGAAAACATTTGCTTGTCTGAGCTCTTTTGTTTTTTCCTTTTATTTATTATACAATTTTCAAGTACTGACAGAAGTAACTCTAGTACCTGTGGCCTAATTTGCTACTTAATAGGTACCTGTTTTAATTTCATAAATCCTTTAGGTCTTTAGGGAAAATAAACCCATAAGTGGTTAACTCTGGCATTTTTACAGTACATTGAATTCTTCTAAACTTTACATGGCACTTTTTCAAAATGAAGTAAGTTTTCCCCCTCCTATCTTACATTGCATCTGTATGACATATACATGCTAAAATAAAGACAGTGGGCTTCCCTGGTGGCGCAGTAGTTAAGAATCCACCTGCCAATGCAGTGGACACGGGTTTGAGCCCTGATCCGGGAAGATCCCACATGCCACAGAGCAACTAAGCCCGTGCACCACAACTACTGAGCCCATGCCACAACTACTGAAGTCCACATCTGTAGAGCCTGTGCTCCACAACAAGAGAAGAACGCAATGAGAAGCCCACACACCCCAAGGAAGAGTAGCCCCTGCTCACTGCAACTAGAGAAAGCCCGCGTGCAGCAACGAAGACCCAACACAGCCAAAACTAAATTAATTAATTTATTTATTTAAAAAATAAAATAAATACATTTATGTGGTAGCGTTTACACACTATCGTAACTCTTCTGTTATTGGTACTCAGGTTTATGTGCACTGAATAAATAACTCGTACATTTTGTCTTAACCTGTTGCTTTCAATGTATAACATGCTAAAACTCATAAACTCAGATGCATGTGATAATCACAAGGTTGAAGATTTTTATAACCATTTTATAGGAAACACTTTATTTTGAGATGGAACATGGTAATTTTTCCATGTCTTCATGGTATTTGCAAAACGATACCCTTTATATACAAATGTTTCCAACTAAATTCTTCTTCGTATCTCTTAAAAATGTTTTGGGAACACATTTCTTTGTGCTGCTGAATAACAAGGCCCAGGGAATTCAGGCCATTTACTATTTTCTCGTTCATGAACATGGTAGAAACAGATTCTGGGTAGGCCGGATTACAGTTTAGTCATCTACTAAAATAATTTCCTCTGTGAATAATTCAATCAACTTAATACAAGAAAATTGTGCCATATGCTGTAAATAAGCCGCTTATATGAAACCAGCTTTTTCCAACAAGAATTGTTCCTTCCAGGTGCCATTTATATCACTTCTTGGAACTAGATTCTTGGACTCCTTACAGTGAACAGTTCCTACTTAAGTGTCATGGTCATGTCCAGTTGCTCAGTTAATATATTTCCTGGGTTCAAATGTTTCTACTTCAACCCCTGAATCTGATTCTTAGATTTTAGACACCAATAAAAGGAAGCTACTTATACTATCAGAGTAACACTAAAACACTGCACCAGTGGAATTACTTACTAATTCACATTTGTAAGAAAGTGGATACCTTTTGGATTGTTTATCCAGCCCCCTTCTCTTGGCACTGCTTTTCCCCCTATCTTTCATACTTTCAGAAAGAAGCATTATGTTTGCATATTATTTACAGCAGGGAGGAAGTAGAATCATGAAGTAGCTGGGATCAAAGTCTCTACCGCTTCTTGACCTTGTGAACTTAAGTAGCTTAACCTTTCTAAGTCTTTGTTTCCCCATTTGGAAAATAGTAGGACTTACTTTGTAGGATTATTGTGAGACAGATAGAAGCAGCGGCTGACAGCCAGATGCTGGCCTGGAACTCTCAACTCTCTTTTTGCCCATACACAGTTTCACAGAATATCAACAGCAGACAAAGTCACTTGGAAAATGAAGAAGCAAGAAAAAACAAAAACACTCTATAATCATGTCTGAATACCAAAAGAAACCAAAACACCAGAGAAATAATTTAAAGAGCCAAAACCAAAACAAGAATTTGTCCAAACCACAAAAATGACTGAACTTCTCCCTTTTCTGGCTAGTTTGAAAGACTGCTGCTCCATTACCAAGTAGAGTTTCAGCTCTGCTTCATTCATCCCACCACCGAGATAACAAGTATGAAGATATCCAATCAAAGAATTTTCCTGCTTCTTGACAACATCCAACGCTGAGCAAAGCCTACTTTTCTTGTACCATTCCAAAAGTCCCATAATACAAGGCCAAATTCTACTGTGTTAACCACATTTTCTGGTTTCTGTATTTGATGTGCTGACCTCTGGGACATTGCTTTCATACGAAAACTAACCAATCCAAAGTCCACTTACCCTCGTGAGACACTAATCCCCTGCCCTAATCTTCCCAGGGCTAGGCATCAGACAAATAGGGACATCCTCTACACCCCAGAGTCCACTGAAATTATTTAAACTATTGTAAACCTGGTCAGCCCATCCGTTCCTGGGAAAACCACAATACATGAAAGCTCTTCCCAGTTTCCCTCACTCTCTCTCTGCCTGCCACCAACCTTTGTGTTCTCTCCTGTGGCATGTCCTCCTATTCTTGGAAACTGTGCATAATAGACTATCTTTTCAATGGCACTTGTCTTCTAATCTGCTGTCCACACCAAATTTGAGTAAAACCAAAATCCCAGGTACATTTTTAAATACCTATAACAAGTCCTTTCTAGCATCTTCTTACTAAGACATCACACAGTTCTCCATGACATATGGTCTCTTTCATTGCAATGAGCCAATAAACCAAATTTGTTCAACAACAGGTATATTTCTGGAAGTCTTTGGCTGGTCCTTGGTTGATCATCAATGCTTTCCAAAGAAAGATCTCAATCAAAAGGGGGAAATGTGAAAGGAAAATCAGATTGGAGTTGGTATTGCTAAGAGAGCTCTCTAAAATGGAGCTGGGGGACTAATGAGGAAGTGAGAATTATGCACTTCTCAACCCGGATGGAATCTGAACTTTTGACCACTTATCAGGCATCAAGAACATCTGCCCAAAGTTCCAGAAACTGAAGATACTTATTGGATCCTTACCCTAAATAACTTGTGACATCCTATCCTTTAAAGGCAAATCTTCCTTTTTACATCACAGCTAATCATAATTCTTGCAAGGCAACTTTAACAACCTTGTGGATTTGCCTTTATGAGCCCCTGACTCATTCTCTTCCTTGCAACACTCTCAGTTTTACCCAAATAAGTGTCTCCTGAATTGTAATTCCTAAGACCCCGGATAAAGCTCTTTGTCCTTTGCAGCCTTGATGCTGATTACTGTTTGACATTACATGACGTCAGAAGTGGGATCCTAAGTGATTTACCTTTACCGCTGGTGCTGCCGTGGTTACTGATTATTGTTTGACACCGTCGCTAATTTTCTCAGTGTTTTATTAGGACCCTTCAAGAACTTGTTATATTTACCACAAATATAGAGATGCTGCTGCTAGTGGTGCCATGGGGTGGTTGTTATGCTTCCTTCTTTTGATCTCTTTTACTTGTGAGCTGTATTGCCCTCTATGGCACTAAGTTTCTTTAAGGTCTCAAGCCTTCCAATCTTTCAGGCTATGCTTTATAACATGTTTGTCCACATACTCCCTGAACATGAAAATAGAACAAAACTAAAAAACTATATACCTTCTAGCATACAGTTAAAGAGAAAAACTGCAGGCCTCAAATGGTGTCACTTATGCTAAAGCCAAACCTAGATTTAATACCTAACCTAACTGCAGTTTCAACTGTCACCAGAAGTATAAGCTTAATCACTAGTCTAAAATTTACTGGTCAGCACCACTGAGGTAGTAGGTCTTGTGGGCCCTCTTCATCCCCCAGAGGAAGAAGACCTGCATGATAAAACCCTTGCCATTCTCTTCCCCACAAAAGCAGATGTCCTGGCCTAAAAATAATCCTTTCTTTTCTTTTGCTAATAGCTCCCTTGTCCTACCCTTCTTTCTATAAAAACTTTCCATTTTATACAACCCCTCAGAAGGCTCTTCCAGTTGCTAGAATGGATGCTGTCTGATTTATGAATTGCCTAATAAAGCCAATTAGATCTTCAGATTTACTTGGTTGAATTTTGTTTTTAACAATATTGTTAAGTCGACATAAAAAATTTTTATATGTACTTTTAATATCTTTATATATTTGTAACAGGGAAGAGCCAATTTTGACCCCATGTTGGATCTGTTTCTTTTACTTTAACCTCTGTTTTTTATTGCTTTTGTTATTATAATCACACATAATGGCCTGCCTCAGGGAACCCTGCCCCTCTGCCTGAATGTTAAACTAAAGTGCCTTTGTTCAGCTCACAGGGAGACAATCTGACCCTGCCCACCTGTGAAAGGCTGCAGAAAAGAAATTAACAGATCCCCTCCCTGTGGCTGGCCATTCCAGGAGACGTTTGCAAGACTTATGGCCTTTTTATTTTACTTCCCCACTTCCTCCTCCTCTCTGTTCTATAAAATAAACTGGCATCCAAACCCCAATAAGATGGTTTCTTTGAGACTTCAGTCTGCCATCTTGGTCAGTTGGCTTCCCGAATAAAGTCGTATTCTTTGTCTCAGCACCTCATCTCCCAACTTATTGGCCATTGTGCAGTGAGCAGAGCGAGCTTGGACTCAGAAACATATATTCTTCAAAGCCTTGGAGCTACACATTTAACTCATTCAGTTTTTGGACAGTGTTGTCATTTTCCATCAGTTAGCCAAAGCCAGTCCTCAGGTCAGACCAGTCAGCCAAATAAAAGCATAAGGTTTGGGGGGTCAGAAAGCAACTAACTTTATTTTCTTCCCCAGTTCAAACAAACATGGCAATACCTTTCTTTTAAGACATTCACCTCACTTCTGAATTCTAAGATAGATGGAGCCTGGCTGTGAGTTTGTTGTCATGATGAAAGAAGATAACTGGAGTACTTCATGGCCAAGTTCTCTTTGCTTAGCTGCTCCAGGATCCCCCTGCAAGTTGCAAAACTACCTCCAGCCATAAAAATATGAGAAGTTTTTTTTCTCCACTAGATACGGCTGATAAGCTAATACAGTCACCCCATTTACCACATAAGTCAAGGATGAACTATGTGTGACAAATGGTACTGTCAAGTACCCTTACTTGAGGACTAGTTATTGTTTGTCTGAGAACATGTATGTAATGGGTTCTATGCTTGGCTATACAAGGGGGTCGGATTTTTTTTCTGTCACTGCAATTTCTCAGCAGACTACCAGTGGTGTGTATCACATTCTGATTTAACTTTTATTCATTAATGTACCTGTTTTCTGTCTCCGCTACCTTTGTGGAGAGGTTTTCTGGGTTGGAAGAAGATTTTTTTAATGCTATTTCCCCAGCAGGTGCAAATAGTTCTTTACACAGGTTCCCCAGGGTAAGTAGTAAGCCTGACCCCCCCGGGAATCCACAGCACTGGGGAAGCTCTGTTCCACTGCCTGAAGGCCCATGGGGTCAGCCTGTGAGGGCTCCCCTTGGGCCACAGGGTCATCTTGTTACCAAGTCCAAGCTTGCTCTGCTCACTGCACGACAGGCCAATAAATTGGGAGACGACGTGTTGAGGCAAGGAACAGCGACTTTATTTGGAAAGCTGGGCATCCGAGAAGATGGGGCTAGGGTCCCCAAAAAAACATCTTATCGGGGTCTGGATGCCAGTTTCTTTTATAGAACAGAGAGGGAGAGGAGGCGAGGAAGCAAAGTAAAAAGGCCATTAGTTTTGCCTGGCTTGGCCAGCCTCAGGGAAGGGAATGTGCTAATTTCTTATTTTCTGTAGCCATTCACAGGTGGGCAGGGTCAGATTGTCTCCCTGTGAGCTGAACAAAGGCACTTTAGTTTAACATTCAGGGAGAGGGGCAGGGTTCCCTGAGGCAGACCATTATGTGTGATTATAATAACAAAAGCAAGGAGAAGTAGAGGTTAAAGTAAAAGAAACAGATCCAACATTGAGTTCCATTTTGCTCTTCCCTGTTACAACGTCCTCTGACTTGCTTGTAGTAATCCAGGCACCAGGGCACCACTTAGCGAATGCAGGGCCAGCACTGACATGACACACACTGCTTTTCCTGACAACCGCCTCTCAGAGTTGGCTCTGACAGCATATCTCAGCCTCCAGATTCCCTGGCTCAGTGGGCGGCTTCCTCATCACCGTGGGAACTGCTTTGTGGGAACTCTGTGATTTGGGCTGTGAAGGAAAGCTTCTTGAAGAATACTGCTGGGGCGACCATCTCTTGGGAAGGATAAGTCTTTTCTCTGTGATTTTTCTATTTTTTCCCCTCTTCACAACTTGCCTTTGCCTTGTTTCGCTGACATGTTTTAAAATATTCTCTCAGTGGACATTAAATCTAAAAAAGACCTCACCGTGTTTAAACTTCCCTTTCCTCCTATGCACTTCCCTTCCTTGCCTGATCCTCACCCTGGGACTCTGCTTGCATCCTGGGCTCAGCGCTTCCCTGGGAAGCAGGATGGAGCTGGATACTGGCAGGTCAGGGACATCCACACAGTCTGATTTGAGGAGTACTGAGCCCGCCCACCTCCAAAGCTCTAAATTCAGTATTCTGGAACAGTAGCACTTTAAGCAACTTGCCTTTCAGCACAAAGAGGATCTCCAGATGAATTTGCACTTTAGAGGCTATATGAGAAGGGGGAAAAGCTGGGTTCAGATCTAGGCTAGCTATTTGCCAACGGGGACAAGTTATTTTATTTTTTTAACCTCATTTTCTCATCTCTAAAGTGGAGAAAATTACCCATCTTGCTCTTGTAAGCCCTAAATCGGTGCTTTTAGAGTAACTAAGATGTTGCAGAGGCTCAGACCAGACAGCATGCATTGGCTCCTCTTCAGGTGAAGAGCAGGCCCCTGAGGGTGCTGAATGAGAAACAGGGCTGAGGAGCTGGGGAAGAGCTAAGTCACCACTGAGGGAACACCTGGGTCAGCATGAAGGGAAAACCTGCCTCAGATGGGGAAGAGATATTGTGGGAGGAAAATCAAAGTGGAGTTGATATTGCTAAGCGAGCTCTCTGAATGGAGCTGGAAGGCCATTGAGGAAGTGTGACTTATTATTGTCCTAATGAAGGTATCCAGAACATCTGCCGGAAACTCAAGATACTTAATAGAACCTTACCCTAAAACAACTGGTGACATCCTATCTACTTGTTGGACTCCCAACCCTAAAATAACTTGTGATTCCTTAAGGGTAAATATTTTCTGATTCATGTCAGAGTCTATCACAGTTCTCACCAGGCAACTTTTAACAACCTGTGGACGAAGAAGGTCACCTGCCATTTCAGTAGACAAAGCATATTGCTGCCATAAAGCTATTGGCCACTGCAGCCACCACCAACAATGCACCCAGATGGGATTCAGGGTGGAGAAAAACAGGATACTGGCCCTAGATAGTTAAGATACCTATCAAAGGAATAATTTCAGTGAGCCCAGACTCTTGCATCTTTCATATATAGAAAGGCACTGAAATCATTAACTTGAGATGTTTGATTTTTTTGTGATTAGCAATAATCTTTTGAGGTTTGACTATGTTTTTTGTTTTGTTTTGTTCTTCAGCAAAAACTCCTGTATATCCTGGCTCTCCCTTACCTCTTTTGAAAAGTTCCTCAGAGCTATCTGAGAGGTTGTTTCCAAGCTATAACCCTCAGTAATGCCCTGAATAAAACATAATTCTCCACTTTTAAGTTGTGCGTTTTTTTGTTTTTGTTTTTTTCAGTTGATAGTTTTGGCAACCAGTGAAGGGATTCAGAGCAGACGTCTCTCCTTTGCCTGAACTCTATGAAGATCTGGAACCTGGCACAAGCAGAGGCCTCTTGGGTCTGTCCGCCTCCTGAGGGAGTCCAGACAAATTTGTGTGAGTCTCTCCTGGTTTTCAGATGTCCCATTATTGGCTGATGATCCTAGGTTTTATTCAGTCGTATTAAATTCCTCTCTGGAGGAGTAAGTTATCCTTGAAACTTAGTTTCAAGAAGAGGTACCTGGGTTATCCTCAGTTGAAAGACACTGAGAAGATTTTTGCCTAATTTAGACAATGAGTAGGGTTGGTCTGGGTAATTAGATGGGAGACTGGCCTGGCATTTTTCCTTGAATTGGCTACTTTAATAGGGTTTGTTGGAATAAAAGTGAAGATATCTCATGAGAGCTTTCAACTGTGAATAAGGAACATCTTCTTCCCAGCTGATGAAGGCTTTCTCAGGGAATTGAGAAACTTTGGAAAGTGGTGGCAGCAAGTCCTCATACCATGCAGCTGTCCCTATAGAGAAACCCACTCATTTTAATTAAAAACTTGCTCTGCTGGGGACATGCATGAGAGCTGGCCACTCAGTGATCTGAACACCCACAGTGGTCTTATACTACCCAAGGGAGAAACTGAGACATGTAAGAGGGCTGAAACTCCTAGAGGAGTTAAGCTCACAAAGAGCACATTGGTCCACTGCATGATCATCACTAGCAATTTATCTTGGCAGACTGACCTTGGAATGGAGAACAAAGTTTTCAAAACAAAAGAAAAGGAATGACAGATTGCCAGCTTCCAACTAATACCCCAACCAGGCTTTTGTATGAATGTACAAAACTTATATTTACAAGGAAATCTTGCCCTGAAAATGCCCAAGATGTGGCTCTTTTATTACATACACAGTTAAGTTAGAGAAAACTGGCTTCATAAAACATCTTTTCAGAATTCTGACCTTAAAGAAAACAAAAACCCTTACATTTCTCTCCCTGTGTCTTTGAGATGTAAATGTTCTACCAGATCTTAGGCATTGTTTGCTGTTGTTGTTGTTGTTGTTGTTTTTTCCTTTTCTGTGTTTTGAGAGCTTGATCTCTACCATCCAGAAAGTACACATATAGTGTACATTTGGCAGCCAGTCAAATAGACTGGGATTCTAGCAGTGTTTTGTCTGGCTCTGCCAGCTCACAGGGGTCTTTGTCACCTTAACTTTTGTTGCATTACCTGTATAACAAAGGCCCTTTACTTTCTTAGGTGGTTTTGGGGAGTAAACTTTCTAGATCTTGTGAAGGCTGCATCCATTGCACTCTCTTGTGGGGATGCCTCCTGAGACCTGAGCTGCTATTTAGATACATCTCATCAATGACCAGATGATAGATCCTTTAAATTGAAAAAATTTCTAAATTGGTAAATTTTTAGAGAGCCCTCATTATAAATAGCTGGTACCTATTGGTGAAAAAAACAAATTAGAAGAACATCATATATATACCTATATATCATATATATAGATATATATTATCTATCTATATCTGTCTATCTCTCTCTCTATATATATAGTTAACCTAAGAACTCCCTTAGTTTAAAACAAATAAAAAACCAATTTGAGAAGCCTTATTTGTGGTCTCCACTTCCCCTCAATGGGCCTTACAGATGCTAATAAAAACATTAGGATAATTAATGTTAACTGGGTTAACAGGGAAATAAGAAAAAACTGAAGAGAAAGTCTAGAGACTTCTTCCCAGGAAGGTGGAAATTTTAAAGGAACTCATCTCAAAAGAATAAAAATCTTTAGATGGTTATTAAGAAATAGGACATTAAATAAAATGAACATTAATGGGATTAAAACAAAAGGTTTTTATACAACATGACTTAAGGTTGGATGGGCCAAAGGGACTCCCTATTGGTCCCAACATTAAAGGGCCCCAAACAAGTCCACTCTATTGACCCCAGTTAAAATCTATATATTTAAAAGGCTGGAAGAAAATTACACTGAGATATCTGATCAACAATTGCTTGGGGCAAAAGGCCAATTAATCAAGTTAAGAGATTGACAGAAAGACCTGAGTCCCTTGGCTCAACCTTTCACTGGGGATCCCAAAGCCTTTATACAAAAATAGATAAAATGGCTGGGGAATTAAAAGGAAAGCTTCTACGATTCCTTATAAGACCAAACCTTGTTGATGGGGTCTTAATGGAAACTAAAGTTAAAGGTATTAAAGTTGACAGAATTGAGAAAATTTATAAAAATTGGTATATTTAAATGGGCTTTATATAAAATGGTTACATTACTTTTGCTTAATTATATTGTGTGATAGACATTATGTCTCACTGGGGTACTTCACCTCCCCTTGGTATTATAAGACAGGGCATATAAATGTGCCCTTCAGACAATAGTAATTAAAAATACTAAAAGAAAACAACAGGATTACTTGAGCCTGAACAATATGAAATAAAAACTGAGAACTAATATTCAGGGGCTAATGAAAACAATAATAGAAATTATTTTGCTCTGGGTTTAACTTGTACCCTCAAAAAGAGGTCCTTTGTTGAATGCCTTGTGCAAAATTCTGAAAGCGTGATAAATTGATCCTTAAAGTTCTAGAACATAGAACTCTTGATTTTCAGTTTATTTGGGAATCTTCTCACTGATATAAAAAAGTAAATTAATGAAAATATAGTTGGGCAAATCAATCTTTTAATATCATTTATGTGGCAGACCAGTTCTTTGGGGAATTAAAGCAACTGTCTTTGTCTTGCAAATGAGAAATGTAGATATAGCCCACAATAACCTGAGACTGAGTGTAATTAGTTCAATCATGAAACCAAAGTTTTTTGAAAAAGGAAAAAATTTCCTTTTAAAACTCAAACCACTGGAAAGACTCCCTAACACAAAATCTAATTCACAGCTTCCTTAAGAATTTATCAAGAACAAATATATATCTGAAAAGTCTTTTCCACAAATAGTAAAGACTTAGTAATCTGAGCAAATAAATTTAACGTATTCCAACTGTTCTTTAGAAACTAATAAGTTTATATTGTAAGACCTTATTCATCACTAAATAAATGTTAAAGTGAAGCTATGAGATCTCAAGTTTTGTCTGTTTACATGTTTGTGTGTACATTATACATATGAGATGTCTCTATCTCTGGAAAATATTATCAAAATTAAATTTATAGAAGAATTCTATTTAATTGACTTAAAAGTGTTTACAAATTAAATATTTCTAAATATAAAGAAAACTGGCCAGAATGAATTTCAGGTTATCCAGGAAATATTCAATATTAAATTAATATTTTGCATTAAAACTAGCTTAAACTTATTGGGTTAATCAATATAGACATGTCTTACTTTTATTGTACCTAGGTTTACTAAAGGTCAATAAATTCATGTTATTTCTGTTACAGAGTTCTTTCAGAAAGGAGAAATTAACTTGGTATGATATTTTCATAAGTTATAAAATAATGGTAAATGGGATAAGAGTTTTCAGGTGAACTCTTTAGGAATAATTATGTTTTGGGTACATCTATCTAAAATAGTTTCTCCAGATTTTTGGTAACTTGAAATTTTAGAGTTTTTGTAAGTTAAGTTAAATGATGGGAATTCATTGAGTATCTAGGTCATTTCAAATAAGATGAAATACTGGAACATTAATTGCTAAACAGGTCTAAATTTACCTACTTTGTCTCCTTATGAGAGGGAAACTGAAGATGTTTAGGTTTATTAGACACACATCTTATACCACATTGAGGAAAGAAATTATACTATGAAAAGGTGTACATTTCTAGAGGTTTTGGAATGTTCCTAAATGTTTGCCAATCAAGAAATACTGGTATGACAAACAGTTCACAATTACTTGCTGCTTGTAGGTTTTTTCTGGAGCTCAAAGTTTTTAAGAGTTAAAATTGTAATATGTAATTAAAGCTACTGAAAATAATAAGGGAAACATTTTAGTTTGCAAGGAGAGTAGGATGTGTGTTTTCAGCAAAACAAGGTATGAAGAATAGAAATACATTTTGTTAAGGGGAAAGATTAATTTTGTCCTATAGCTGGTTATTTCTGGATGGAAAAATAAGGGACAAACTAATATGGATACAGAAAGTTGTGGAAGGTTTATAGAAAGAGAGCCCTGAAAAAGGGTCCTTGTTCATGGTTAGGCTGAAATTGAATTGAATTGAATTAGGTAAATGAATTTAGTTATTGAGAGTGGTCTGGTGCAGGACTGGAGTTGGTTTCTCCCTCTGTTAAGAGAACAAAGTTTTCTTGCAATGTTGATCTACTTTTGATAGCAGATTGTGAGTTTCTTTGCCTTCTAAATGATCTGTATTTGCCTTAAAGAAACTTTTATTGTCACTTTGGTTGAGTGAATAAGTATTGTTTCACAGTGACCTACGATCCTATTTGACCAACTGTTTCAAAAAACTTTTGAGGGGAATTCCCTGGCAGTCCAGTTGTTAGGACCTTGTGCTTTTACTGCTGAGGGCCTGGGTTAGATCCCTGGTCAGGGAACTAGGATTCCACAAGTCACACAGCACAGCAAAAAAATAAAAATAAAATTTAAAAATAATAAATAAATACTTATTATCAATATAATAAATTAATAAATAAATTTATTATTTATTATTATATAATAAATACTTTTTATTATACTTGTTATTTAAAAATAACAAATGAAATCTTTTGATAATATTTTTTGACAGACTTCCCAAATATCAAATTCTAATTAAGATTCTTTTGACCTCCAGCTAACTTTGAGTTGCTTCAAAGAGTCCCAGAAACATCTCAAAGAGAGATATAAACAATTTAGATTTATTTGGTACGTTAAATCACATGGGAACCATTTTCAAAGAAGTGGTGATAAAATCTTTGGTTATATTGTTTGGATAAATGTCCAAACAGATATTCCAAAATTTATGTGGAATTCCTAAAAGTCTGTTATGTCCTGGTATAATATTATTAGTCATAATTCTAGTTATTATCTTAAAATGTATGTCACAGAAATAACCAAGTTTCTTGTCAATTGCATTGTAATCAGATATTTAACCATGGTATTTTAAGTCTTTTGTCATTTATAGACAATTACTGTTTTACTCTGATGTTTTTATAAAATTAAGATCTTCAAGAAGATTCATAACAAGGACTTTTTGACAAATATGAGTTTCTGATGATTCTTAGATCATATTACTGAACTGGTAAGAAATTATAAAATTCTAATGGAAAACCTGATGGTTCATCCAGATCAACAGGAATTAATTACATTGGACTGAATGAACTGATCAATATGATTTATTATTTTATGACATTTTTACTGAAAAATACTGGCATTTAATATTTGTTTTCCAGGAAAACTTTCCTCTTATGTTAACTATGACCTACAACAACTTGATAAAGTATATTTTTGTAAACAAAGATGAAACATTTATCTTTTTCTCTCTACCTGATCCCTCCAGAATTTTGTTTCTCCAGCCAGCTCCCCTATGGACTTGATGGCTTATTGCAATCAGGTTACAACTAGTTATACTAAACATTGTTTTAATTTGTTTTCTCTTGTTTTCAAATTAGTTATGCCTTGTGCCTGTCTCTGCTGTACTGTGACTTTATTAATGTTACAGCTGTATTACTTATATCTGGTCTATTTTATAAGATTGTTGTCTCTTGCATTACCCAATGTGTAACCAGGCCTCCAACAAAAGTAATGATGGCTAAATGTCTCGAGGTAATCAATCACATATATAACTCTACATAGAATAATTTTAATAGTGCAACTCTAGATATGGGAAGAAGCAATAAGGGAAGACATTTCCTGAATCATAGTAGACTAGTAAGACAGGTGATCCAGAGAATTTTAGATTATAAACAGGGCCTAATCCAAAAACTAGCACTTGAGGGGTCTATCACCAGAATGTTTGCCTGATCTAGGAATGAGCCTTCTTGGCATAATGGAACAAAATTGGTCATGAAATGCCTCCAAACATTGGTCGAATTTATGACCAAGAGGAGGCACTATGGACCAAGAATGGTACCTGCTGTTTCAGTAAACAAAGGATATCATGGTCATAAAGCCAGCAGCCACTGCAGCCGCCCCCAACAGTGCACACAGAGGGGAATTCAGGATGGAGAAAAAAACAGTATTCTGGCCTTTGATAGTTAACATACATTTCAAAGGAATGATTTCAATAAGACCAGACTCTTGCATCTTCCCATACATAGAAAAGCACTAAAATCATTAACTTGAGACGTCCGTTTTTTTTTTGTGATTGGCAATAATCTTTTAATGTTCGACTACATTTTTTTTTTTTCAGCAAAAACTCCTATATATCCTGGCTCCTCCCTCACCTCTTTGGAACAGTTCCTCAGAGCTACCTGAGAGGCTGTATCCTGGGCTTAAATCCTAAACCCACCAAATAAAAGGTAGTTCTCAAATTTTAGGTTGTGCATTTTTTCAGTTGACAAACCTTGTGGTCTTTATAAGCCCCTGACTCTTTCCATTCCCTGGAACCCTCTTTCGGTTTTACCTGAACCTGTGTCTCCTGAACTGCAATTCTTAAGACCCTGAATAAACTCTTTTCTTATTTGCAGCCTCCTGCATTGTGTTTTGGTTGACAGTATAGAGAAAGAGTTATGGAAGAAACACTTCATAATTTTACCAATCTTAAGGCACAAATATTGTATCAGATCTAACTGGCTTATTTTCTGTAGGTTGTCACATGTGTTGAATTAAGAATTTAGAAAATGGATAATGGAATGAATGTTTACTTTGCTCTAAGATGCAGTTTGATGTGGACATTTTTTGACAAAATCCAGTGTTTAATGATGTATACGAAATAAAGTTTTTCAAGAAAATACCAGTCTAAAACCCCATATGTTTAGTTTTGAAATTAAAAGAACTCTGAAAAATTTATTAATAAATTTGTGGCAAACATTTTTGGCATCAAAACCTCACCAGAGGGCTTCCCTGGTAGCACAGTGGTTGAGAGTCCGCCTGCCGATGCAGGGGTCATGGGTTCATGCCCCGGTCCAGGAAGATCCCACATGCCGCGGAGCGGCTAGGCCTGTGAACCACGGCCGCTGAGCCTGCGCGTCCGGAGCCTGTGCTCTGCAACGGGAGAGGCCACAACAGTGAGAGGCCCGCGTACCGCAAAAAACAAAAAAAAAAAACAAAATAAACCTCACCAGAAATGACACGAAGTTTCACATAGAACTTATTTATCCCACTTAGTGTCAATATTCATATTTCATGGTAGAAATATTAATATTTGATATGGATGCTGCTTCTGTAAAAAATTAATAAACAGAGACCTCAATTAAATAGACTTGAGAAACTGAATGGGGAGCGCTTACACCCTGCAACAATAGCAGAGCCCAACAGGAAGAAGAAAGAGTTTTTCTTTCCTGGCAAGGACTCAGCCAATGAAAAGCTGTGGACTCTGTTTACTATATCCCTCCCAAGTTCCTTTTTCTCTGTGAAAGCATTCTTCCTTCCTTGCCGGGACCTGTAGGTGGTTCACCAGGATTGCAGACCCTGAATTACAATTCATTGTTGATTCTGAATAAACCCATCTTTGCTGGGGAAATATGTGACAGTCTATTTCAGGTCAACATTTCATATGCCATTTGAAGGTGTCATGTGATATAGTACTCTATTACTTTACTAACATGCAAAAAATTTCGAATTCAAAACACATCTGGCCCATAATGTTTCAGGTGAACTATTGTGGACATAGTTTCATCACAGTTAGTTCTTTTTTTTTTTTTTTTTTGCGGTACGCGGGCTTCTCACTGTTGTGGCCTCTCCTGTTGCGGAGCACAGGCTCTGAACGTGCAGGCTCAGCAGCCATGGCTCACGGGCCCAGCCGCTCTGTGGCATGTGGGATCTTCCCGGACCGGGGCATGAACCGATGTCCCCTGCATCGGCAGGTGGATTCTCAACCACTGTGCCACCAGAGAAGCCCTACAGTTAATTCTTGAATGTGGAAAAATTTAGTATAATTTGTAAGACAACATTGGTGTGTGTGTGTGTGTGTGTGTGTGTGTGTGTCCTTTTAAAAACTAATACCAATATTTTTCCTACAACTTTGCAAAACATTGGGAGCATTTCTTCACATGCTCTGTTATCATATGAGATACAGATATATTATCCATCAAATATATCTTTTTTTTCAAGATTCATAATTCTACTACCATAATCACTATACTCAAGTATTAAAGAAAGAACACCTGAATAGATCTTCATCCCAGGATCTTTTGCTTTACCTCCATTCTTATTCCAGTGAACTATCTGGACAACCTAGAAGAAAACTAAGTGTACTTGTAAGTCTCAGCAGTAGAGTGGATCTTGGCAGAAGACACTCCATAGTGTAGCAGAACTGGTTATAGTGGAACTTGATAGAATACACTTTAGTTGTAGAGTACAGCTTTGGAGATGGCAGTTGGAAGTTTGACTCTCATGTCCACCACTCCCTGACGAGACATTGTTCACAGGTAAGCCTCAGTTCAGAGGGCATAATAATCATACCCACTGAGAGGGTGGTTGTGAGGCTTAATGGAAGTAGATACATATCAGATGGTAACCGCTCTGGCAAGAGCCCAGTCTAATCATCCAGTGCCCGGCATTTTATTTATTTATTAAAGATTTATTTAACATTTATTTGTTTGTTTTTGGCTGTGTTGGGTCTTAGTTGCATCAGGCGGGTTTCTCTCTAGTTGTGGCACTCAGGCTTCAGGGAGTGTGGGCTCTGTAGTTTGTGGCATGCAGGCTCTAGTTGAGGCACAGGAGCTCAGTAGTTGTGGTGTACGGGCTTGGTTGCCCTGTGGCATGTGGGATCTTAGTACCCTGACCAGGTATCGAACCTACGTCCCCTGCATTGTAAGGTGGATTCTTTACCACTGGACCACCAGGGAAATCCCCCGGCATTTTGTAAAATTGAGGTATAACTGACATAACATTATGTTAGTTTCCAGTGTACAACACAATCTGATATTTGTACATATTGCAAAATGATTACAACAATAACTAGTTAACAAACATTACCTTTTTTTCTTGTGATGAGAACTTTAACAATTTCTTTTACCACTTTCAAATATACAATACGGTATTATTAACTATAGTCACCATGTTGGACATTACATCTCCATGACTTTTTCATTTTATAACTGGAATTTGGTACCTTTTGACCAACTTTGTCCGTCTAACCCCTCCCCCCCTCACTCCCCACTTCTGGCAGCCACCAGTCTGTTCTCTGTATCTATGATCTTGGTTTTTCCTTTTTTTAGATTCCACATATAAGAGAGATCATACCTTCAGTGCCTGGCATTCTTGGCTCTAAACTGAGCCCTCTCACATGTCCAATATCAATGATGTCCCATATATGACAACTATCCCATACTCAGGGACTACAGGTTTCACTATTCCCCCTCAAACCCATTGTCTCTTATGCTTTATGCTCCAAGGAATCACCTGTTGCCACTTACTCCCAGTCTTTTGCTGTCTGAATGATCCACTTGTTTTGTATTGTCAATTTCAATTCTCTGCTGTGTGTCTTCACCCACTGAGTGGACCTTATCTTCTTTCTCCCTAGTGAGGGTCAAAAGAAGACCTAATAAAGTTTACTGAACAAATTTCAGGAGAAAAATCTTAATACTGCTTTATGATCCAAAATTAAAATTCTCAAATTGCATTGTGTATTCTAAAGTACATTTTAACAAATAGCAAGGCAGAAGTTGCCAGGTTTTTAAAGTACTAAACAGCAACTTATTGTCTTTTGAGAATTCATTTAACTAGCACTTTCCAACAATATATGAAAAATTTGATTTTATTATTAAATTCAGATGCAATTTCATTTAAAATTATGACATTTAAATGTATTGTTTTAAAGTGGCTAAATGCAATTAAATTTCTTACAAACTTTATGGTTTAAGGAAAATAGAGGCAAAAATAAATTTTAATTTCCATGCTTACTGTAAAATCAATTAAACAAATTAAAAAATACCAAAGGAAATCTTGCAGATATTATGCTTCTGCAAATAGAGACCCAAATCCTGCTCTACAGCTGAATGTTTAAACCCTAGTTTCCCTGCTAAATTGTTGTATTAGTAAGAATAAGAGAGGTGTTAATGAATCCATCCATCCGTCCATCCATCATTTTATTCATTCAGTCAGTCACTAGTTAAAACTTAACTAACATTTAAAAAAATTTTTTTAATTAAATTTTATTTTTTTAATAGATCTTTATTGGAGTATAATTGCTTCACAATACTGTGTTAGTTTCTGTTGCACAACAAAGCGAATCAGCCATATCCATACACATGTCCCCATATCCCCTTCTTCTTGAGCCTCCCTCACATCCTCCCTATCCCACCCCTGTAGGTCATCGCAAAGCACCGAGCCTATCTCCCTGTGCTATGCTGCTGCTTCCCACCAGCCAACTATTTTACATACAGTAGTGTATATATGTTGATGCTACTCTCACTTCGCCCCAGCTTTGCCCTCCCACCCCATTTCCCAAGTCCATTTTCTGTGTCTACCTCTTTATTCCTGCCCTGCAACTAGGTTCATCGGTACCTTTTTTTTTTTTTTAGATTCTATATATATGCATTAGCATATGGTATTTGTTTTTCTCTTTCTGATTTATTTCATTCTGTATGACAGACTCTAGGTCCATCCACCTCACTACAAATAACTCAATTTCATTTCTTTTTATGGCTGAGAAATATTCCATTGTATATATGTGCCACATCTTCTTTATCCATTCATCTATCTATGGACACTTAGGTTGATTCCATGTCCTGGCTATTGTACATAGAGCTGCAATGAACATTATGGTACATGTCTCTTTTTGAATTATGGTTTTCTCAGGGTACATGCTCAGTAGTGAGATTGCTGGGTCATATGGTAGTTCTATTTTTAGCTTTTTAAGGAACCTCCATACTATTTTCCATGGTGGTTGTATCAATTTACATTCCCACCAACAGTGCAGGAAGGTTCCCTTTTCACCACACCCTTTCCAGCATTTATTGATTCTAGATTTTTTGATAATGGCCATTCTGACCCAGGTGAGGTGATAGCTCATTGTAGTTTTGATTTGCATTTCTCTAACAATTAGTGATGTTGAGCATCTTTTCATGTGCCTCTTGGCTATCTGTACGTCTGCTTTGGTGAAATGTCTATTTAGGTCTTCCGCCCATATATATATATTTTTTTTTTCACACACACACAATGTATTTTACTTTTAAAAGAGATAAATAAACTGACACCAAGCATTGTAAATGGATGACCACAACAAAACAACAATGATTTCAATTACCAAACATGAAACATACTCATACTATGTCATAATATTGACATTCAGTCCAGTAATCCTCCACTGTAACAGCTCCTTTACTTTGCAGTGAAAATTGATTTGTGTATTTTTTGCCTCTCAGTCCTTGTGGGATTTATTATTATTATTATTCAAACAGAAAGCCACAAAAATTATAATCATCCTCATCAGTTCACTCAGTCCCATGTAATTAATTTTTTATTTTCATCTTGATCTTTTGTTAGGACTTTTATGAATTCATCAGTTTTCCATTAGGGTTCTGAAAATGCTTATTCATTCAGTTCAGCAGTATAGTCAGTTACCAGAAACCTGTACTTGTCAGTCTTTTCCATGAATTCCTTGAAGATGAAACCCTTTTATAGGAACATTTTTGCAAGAGCGTCAGAGTACACCCATAACTGTCTGTAATGACAAAAGACTTAAAAATGACCACGGTTAAAGATTAAAGTTCATAATAATGCAATTGACAAGGAAATTTAGTTACTTCTGAGATATACATTTTAAAGTAATAACTAGAATTATGACTTATGACATTATACCAGAACATATAAGATTTTTAGAAATTTCATGTAATGTCTGAAACATGTATATTAACATATTTCCATAAAAATAACCCAAAGAAAGTTTAATATTAGTTGTTTTTTTGTTTGTTTTTTATACTGCAGGTTCTTATTAATCATCAATTTTATACACATCAGTGTATACATGTCAATTGCAATCCCCAATTCAGCACACCAACATCCCCACCCCACCGCGGTTTTCCCCCCTTGGTGTCCATACGTTTGTTCTCTACATCTGTGTCTCAACTTCTGCCCTGCAAATGAGTTCATGTGTACCATTTTTCTAGGTTTCACATACATGCATTAATGTACGATATTTGTTTTTCTCTTTCTGACTTGCTTCACTCTGTATGATAGTCTTTAGAACCATCCACATCTCAAGAAATGACTCAATTTCATTCCTTTTTATGGCTGAGTAATATGCAATTGTATATACGTACCACAAATTCTTTATCCATTCGTCTGTCGATGGGCATTTAGGTTGCTTCCATGACCTGGCTATTGTAAATAGTGCTGCAATGAACATTGGGGTGCATGTGTCTTTTTGAATTATGGTTTTCTCTGAGCATATGCTCAGTAGTGGGATTGCTGGATCATATGGTAATTCTATTTTTAGTTTTTTAAGGAACCTCCATACTGTTCTCCATAGTGGCTACATCAATTTACATTCCCACCAACAATGCAAGAGGGTTCCCTTTTCTCCACACCCTCTCCAGCATTTGTTATTTGTAGATTTTCTGATGATGCCTATTCTAACTGGTGTGAGGTGATACCTCATTGTAGTTTTGATTTGCATTTCTCCAATAATTAGTGATGTTGAGCAGCTTTTCATGTGCTTCTTGGCCATCTGTATGTCTTCTTTGGAGAAATGTCTATTTAGGTCTTCTGCCCATTTTTGGATTAGGTTGTTTGTTTCTTTAATATTGAGCTGCATGAGCTGTTTATATATTTTGGAGACTAATCTACTGTCCGTTGATTCATTTGCAAATATTTTCTCCCATTCTGAGAGTTGTCTTTTCATCTTGTTTATGGTTTTCTTTGTTGTGCAAAAGCTTTGAAGTTTCATTAGGTCCCATTTGTTTATTTTTGTTTTCATTTCCATTAATCTAGGAGGTGGATCAAAAAGATCTTGCTGTGATTTATGTCAAAGAATGTTCTTCCAAAGTTTTCCTCTAAGAGTTTTATAGAGTCCGGTCTTACATTTAGGTATCAAATCCATTTTGAGTTTATTTTTGTGTACGGTGTTAGGGAGTGTACTAATTTCATTCTTTTACATGTAGCTGTCCAGTTTTCCCAGCACCACTTATGGAAGGGGCTGCCTTTTCTCCATTGTATATCTTTGCCTCCTTTGTCATAGATTACTTGACCTTAGGTGCATGGGTTTATCCCTGGGCTTTCTGTCTTGTTCCATTGATCTATGTTTCTGTTTTTGTGCCAGTACCATATTGTCTTGATTACCGTAGCTTTGTAGTACAGTCCGAATTCAGGGAGTCTGATTCCTCCAGCTCCGTTTTTTTCCTTCAAGACTGCTTTGGCTATTCGGGGTCTTTTGTGTCTCCATACAAATTTTAAGATGATTTGTTCTAGTTCCGTAAAAAATGCCATTGGTAATTTGAAAGGGATTGCATTGAATCTGTAGATTGCTTTGGGTAGTATAATCATTTTCACAATATTGATTCTTCCAATCCAAGAACGTGGTATATCTCTCCATCTGTTGGTATCATCTTTAATTTCTTTCATCAGTGTCTTATAGTTTTCTGCATATGGGTCTTTTGTCTCCCTAGGTAAGTTTTTTCCTAGTATTTTATTCTCTTCGTTGCAATGGTAAATGGGAGTGTTTCCATAATTTCTATTTCAGATTTTTCATCATTAGTGTATAGGAATGCCAGAGATTTCTGTACATTAATTTTGTATCCTGCTATTTTACCAAATTCATTGATTAGCTCTAATAGTTTTCTGGTGGCATTTGTAGGATTATCTACGTATAGTATCATGTCATCTGCAAACAGTGACAGTTTTACTTCTTCTTTTCCAATTTGTATTCCTTTTATTTCTTTTTCTTCTCTGATTGCTGTGGCTAGGACTACCAAAACTATGTTGAATAATAGTGCTGAGAGTGGACATCCTTGTCTCATTCCTGATCTTAGAGGAAATGCTTTCAGTTTTTTACCACTGAGAATGATGTTTGCTGTGGGTTTGTTTTATATGGCCTTTATTATGTTGAGGTAGATTCCCTCTAGGACCACTTTCTGGAGAGTTTTTATCATAAATGGGTGTTGAATTTTGTCAAAAGCTTTTTCTGCATCTGTTGAGATGATCATATGGTTTTTATTCTTCAATTTTTTGGTATGGTGTATCACATTGATTGATGTGCGTATATTGAAGAATCCTTGAATCCCTGGGATAAATCCCACTTGATCATGGTGTATGATCCTTTTAATGTGTTGTTGGATTCTGTTTGCTAGTATTTTGTTGAGGATTTTTCCATCTATGTTCATCAATTATATTGGTCTGTAATTTTCTTTTTTTGTAGTAGCTTTGTCTGGTTTTGGTATCAGGGTGATGATGGTCTCCTAGAATGAGTTTGGTAGTGTTCCTCCCTCTGCAATTTTTTGGAAGAGTATGAGAAGGATGGGTGTTAACTCTTCTCTAAATGCTGGATAGAATTCACCTGTGAAGCCATCTGGTCCTGGACTTTTGTTTGTTGGAAGATTTTTCATCACAGTTTCAATTTCATTACTTGTGATTGGTCTGCTCATATTTTCTGTTTCTTCCTGGTTCAGTCTTGGAAAGTTATTCCTTTCTAAGAATTTGTCCATTTCTTCCAGGTTGTCCATTTTATTGGCATAGAGTTGCTTGTAGTAGTCTCTTAGGATGCTTTCTTATTCTGCTGTGTCTGTTGTAACGTCTCCTTTTTCATTTCTAATTTTATTGATTTGAGTTTTCTCCCACTTTTTCTTGATGAGTCTGGCTAAAGGTTTATCAATTTTGTTTATCTTCTCAAAGAACCAGCTTTTAGTTTTATTGATCTTTGGTATTGTTTTGTTTGTTTCTATTTCATTTATTTCTGCTCTGATCTTTATGATTTCTTTCGTTCTGCTAACTGTGGGTTTTGTTTGTTCTTCTTTCTCTAGTTCCTTTAGGTGTATGGTTAGATTGTTTACTTGAGATTTTTCTTGTTTCTTGAGGTAGGCTTGTATAGCTATAAACTTCCCTCTTAGAACTGCTTTTTCTGCATCCCATAGGTTTTGGATCATCGTGCTTTCATTGTCATTGGTCTCTAGGTATTTTTTGATTTCCTCTTTGATTTATTCAGTGATCTCTTGCTTATTTAGTAACGTATTGTTTAGCCTCCATGTGTTTGTGTTTTTTATGTTTTTTTCCCTGTAATTCATTTCTAATCTCATAGCGTTGTGGTCAGAAAAGATGCTTGGTGTGATTTCAATTTTCTTAAATTTACTGAGGCTTGATTTGTGACCCAAGATGTGATCTATCCTGGAGAATGTTCCGTGTGCACTTGAGAAGAAAGTGTAATCTGCTGTTTTTGGATGGAATGTCCTATAAATATCAATTAAATCTATCTGGTCTATTGTGTCATTTAAAGCTTCTGTTTCCTTATTTATTTTCATTTTGGATGATCTGTCCATTGGTGAAAGTGGGGTGTTAAAGTCCCCTACTATGAATGTGTTACTGTCGATTTCCCCTTTTATGGCTGTTAGTATTTGCCTTGTGTATTGAGGTGCTCCTATGTTGGGTGCATATATATTTATAATTGTTATATCTTCTTCTTGGATTGATCCCTTGATCATTAGGTAGTGTCCTTCTTTGTCTCTTGTAATAGTCTTTGTTTTAAAGTCCATTTTATCTGATATGAGTATAGCTACTCCAGCTTTCTTTTGATTTCCATTTGCATGGAGTATCTTTTTCCATCCCCTCACTTTCAGTCTGTATGTGTCCCTATGTCTGAAGTGGGTCTCTTGTAGACAGCATATATATGGGTCTTGTTTCTGTATCCATTCAGCAAGCCTGTGTCTTTTGGTTGGAGCATTTAATCCATTCACGTTTAAGGTAATTATCGATATGTATGTTCCTGTGACGAATTTTCTTAATTGTTTTGGGTTTGTTTTTGTAGGTCCTTTTCTTCTCTTGTATTTCCCACTTAAATAAGTTCCTTTAACGTTTGTTGTAGAGCTGGGTTGGTGGTGCTGAATTCTCTTAGTTTTTGCTTGTCTGTAAAGCTTTTGATTTCACCATCGAATCTGAATGAGGTCCTGCTGGGTAGAGTAATCTTGGTTTTTGGTTCTTCCCTTTCATCACTTTAAGTATATCGTGCCACTCCCTTCTGCCTTGTAGAGTTCCTGCTGAGAAATCAGCTGTTAACCTTATGGGAGTTCCCTTGTATGTTATTTTTCGTTTTTCCCTTGCTGCTTTCAATAATTTTTCTTTGTCTTTAATTTTTGCTAATTTGATTACTATGTGTCTTAGCATATTTCTCCTTGGGTTTATCCTGCCTGGGACTCTCTGCACTTCCTGGACTTAGGTGGCTGTTTCCTTTCCCATGTTAGGGAAGGTTTTGAATATAATCTCTTCAAATATTTTCTCTGGTCCTTTCTCTCTCTCTTCTCCTTCTGGGACCCCTATAATGCTAATATTGTTGCATTTATTGTTGTCCTGGAGGTCTCTTATGCTGTTTTCATTTCTTTTCATTCTTTTTTCTTTATTCTGTTCCATAGCAGTGAATTCCACCATTCTGTCTTCCAGGTCACTTATCCGTTCTTCTGCCTCAGTTATTCTGCTATTGATTCCTTCTAGTGTAGTTTTCATTTCAGTTATTGTAATGTTCATCTCTGTTCCTTAATTTTTCTAGGTCTTTGTTAAGCATTTCTTGCATGTTCTGGATCTTTGCCTCCATTCTTTTTCCGAGGTCCTGGATCATCTTCACTATCATTATTTTGAATTCTTTTTCCAGAAGGTTGCCTATCTCCACTTCATTTAGTTGTTTTTCTGGGTTTTTATCTTGTTCCTTCAACTGGTACGTAGCCCTCTGCCTTTTCATCTTATCTATCTTTCTGTGAATGTGGTTTTTGTTCCACAGGCTGCATGACTGTAGTTTCTCTTGCTCCTGCTTTCTGCCCTCTGGTGTATGAGGCTATCTAAGAGGCTTGATGGGAGTTACTGGTGTTGGGTAGAGCTGGGTTTGCTCTGGTGGGCAGAGCTCAGTAAAACTTTAATCCACTTGACTGCTGATGGGTAGGGCTAAGTTCCCTCCCTGTTGGTTGTTTGGCATGAGGCAACCCAACACTGGAGCCTACCTGGGCTCTTTGCTGGGGCTAATGGCAGACTCTGGGAGGGCTCCCACCAAGGAGTACTTTCCTGAACTTCTGCTGCCAGTGTCACTGTCCCCACGGTGAGCCACTGACACCCTTCGCCTCTGCAGGAGAGCCTACAACACTGGCACGTAGGTCTGATTCAGTCTCCCTTAGGGTCACTGCTCCTTCCCCTGGATCCCAATGTGAACACTACTTTGTGTGTGCCCTCCAAGTGTGGAGTCTCTGTTTCCCCCAGTCCTGTCAAAGTCCTGCAGTCAATTCCCACTAGGTTTCAACGTCTGACTTTCTTGGAATTCCTCCTCCCGTTGCCAAACCCCCAGGTTGGGAAGCCTGACGTGTGGCTCAGAACCTTCACTCCAGTGGGTGGACTTCTGTGGTATAAGTGTTCTCCAGTCTGTGAGTCACCCACCGACCAATTATGGGATTTGATTTTACTGTTATTCCACCCCTCCTACCATCTTATTGTGGCCTCTCCTTTGTCTTTGGATGTGGGGTATTTTTTTGGTGAGTTCCAGTGTCTTCCTGTCAATGATTGTCCAGTAGCCAGTTGTGATTCTGGTGTTCTCGCAAGAGGGAGTGAGAGCACGTCCTTCTACTCCGCCATCTTGGTTCCTCCTCAAAACTTAACTAACTTTTGAGACTGCTAGATTATAAAGGAATTAACATTATGAGACTATTCTTACAAAGTTTAAGAAAGAAAGCGAGGTATGGTGCAATTGAAGAAGAATAGAATTCTTTGAACTTGGTGGTAGCATTTGGAAAGGTAGAGATCATCTTTAAAGGAAGAAGAAGGACAGAAAAAAAACAGGGGCTTTGAAAGCAGAAGACCTGAGTTAAATCCAGTGCTACTCTTTGCTAGCTATGTGACCCAGGGGAACCTGCTAAAACTTTCCAAGCTTTAATTACCTTGCCTATAAAATGGGAGATATAGTTTTACCTCACAAGTTTGTTCTGAAGATTAATTGAATTAAAATAAGCAAATCACAGTACTTTGCACATAGTAAGTCTCAATAAATTCCATTTCTACCCCACTCAACTGATTTCTTTTAGTTCTGATCTATGTTATTAATATTTAAGTCTCTGGATTATTTCATTTATTCAGTCATTTAAACATTCATTGAATACATACAATACACCTGGCACTGTGATAGGTGCTGGGAATCCAAAGATAAATAATTCAAAATCCCTCCTGCTGGGTATAATCATTTACAAGAGGAGAAATACCAATAAGTAAATTAATACAGTAGAGGATAATAGAAGAATAGAACAGTGCAGGGGTCCAGAAGAGAACACATTGCCCCTGCCTGGAAGGTGAGGGCAGGTATATATCATAGATCTGTGGCTGCCTTGGCAACTGCTACTCCATAAATGTGTCCAAATGGAGACTTTTTTCAACCAAACAGTCCTAGTAATTCTTTAAAGAATTCTCCCATTTTATTAGACACCAGTGAAAAGTGATAAGGAAGTCCCAACCACAGGGGAAGGCAGAATTGCCAAGTCCAAGTGCCTGGGTCAGTATCCGTGTTCCATTCTTTATTAACTGTGTGCCCTTATGCAGGTAATTTAGCCTCTCTGAGCGTGTTTCCTCACCTGGAGATAATAATTACACCTACCTCATTGACTACTAAAAGAAGAAAAAATTATGTGAAACATTGAACTCTGTGGTATTAAGTAGTCAGTATTAGCTGTTGTCTAAGAATTCTCACAAACATTAAAATAGATGGTTTCTTATTTAAAAAACATGTTCCATTTATAACAGCAAAAATAAAAAGGCCCATTCAAGCCTGTTACTCACAAGTTCTCTGGGCTACCTGCTCTCCCTCTGTGTGACACACTGCTACTTTGGGGAAGCAGCAAGAAAAGGAAAAAGCTCTACTGAAAGCTCTACTATTCCCTGTCCTCATAAGTTCACTCACAGAAACAGTTACCCTGCTATAAAGTGGGAAACTGGTCATACTTAGGGAGGTCCTAGGAGCAGAAGCCTCTGTGAAAGTGCCTCTTTGAAGGACATAATTGTGTTTTGATTCAAAGTTTAGTTATGACCATTCTGAACACGATTTCCCACGAGTCTCTACAATATAAGCTCTTTTGAGATTACATTTATTTACTTTTTTGGGGGGGACATGGGCCTCACTGTTGCGGCCTCTCCTGCTGCGGAGCACAGGCTCCGGACGCGCAGGCTCAGCGGCCATGGCTCACGGGCCCAGCCGCTCCGCGGCATGTGGGATCTTCCCGGACTGGGGCACAAACCTGTGTCCCCTGCATCGGCAGGCAGACTCTCAACCACTGCGCCACCAGGGAAGCCCAAATTTATTTACTTTTTATTCTTCCCTACCACCTGGCATGATGCCTGATACATAAAAGATGTTCCCAAATGATGGTTAAACGTAAAAGTAAAGTTATATATATGAATGCAACCTGCACCAAAGCCATGTTCAGGAATAATTTATTAAAAAAAATTTTTTTTTAAATCACTTTTTAAGTTGAAGTATTTAAATGCAAACATGTCATTCTCTGGCACCAGCTGGGTGTTTGGTTCTTTTGGCTTTGTTTTCACATCCCCGGTAACCTGGACATGGACACAGACACACACATACTTGTTCTTTGTTGTTTTAACAGCACATGGCGCTGGTGGTTGAGGTTTGGCTTTGGTTTTCGGTGTCACAAAGTCGGCTCCTGGACTGCAGTACGACTCCGAGCTCAGAGGCAACAGGGACAGATGCCAAAGCCTTAACTTGCGAATAATCTCTGCTTCCTCCTCTCAGGAGCTCACATAATTCATGGATCTGGAGAGGCCTGCCACACCTTTCAGCTGTATTAGGTTGTAATTCATCTTCAGAACCAGAAGATTCCAAATGTAAAGGCCAAACTACTCGGAAGCTGCTCTAACGAAATGATTCTGTGGCCTAGGGCAGCTACCAACCCTCCAGGTGGGCCCGAGCAACTCACAAAACATTTCACCCCCAAAGCATTGTAAATAGTATTACCCATTCTTACAGGCCATCAAATACAGGTTGGGCTTGACTCCACTGTCAAAGGGGAGGGAGGATTTTGGCTCACTGTAATGATTGCATACTACCCGCCCCCCCCCCCGCACCCCCCAACCCTCTAGGCACAGGACCCAGGTCGGTCCCTGACTGCACAGGCTTTTCTTGGCAGAGACAGCAATGGCTTCGGGCCGCTTTCCATTCGTCACTTGCCAGCAGGCTGCAGCCAGTGTGCAGTTCAAGTGCCTGGCTTGAAAGCGTTCCAGCGTAGTGTGCTGTGGGTTTCAGGTTTGCCCTCACTCGTTCTCACTGTGTGTGGGAAGTTCCCCTGGGAAATGAGGTGGTGGCTTGGCATGCCAGACTTTTCAACGATCTTCCGCTGTGGGTCTGAGGCCAGCTCCACCAGCAAGTGGAAAGTGGCCAGGCTCTCTGAGGAGGCCTCTGCCAGTTATTTTCAAATGCAGTTCAGTGTGTGTTCCCTTCTTCCAATTCTCAAGTCTGAATAGGGCAAGTTGTTTGTCTCTTTTTCTTTCTTCCTTCCCTCCTCCCTCCCTCCCTTCTTTGTTTTTTTTTTTTTTTTTTTTTTTTGGCCACAGCATTGTAAGTCCCAGTTTGCATTTCCTGATTATATTCCCTTTGTCAAATTTGCAACATAACAAATTTCAGATCTGGCAGCATCACCTGTTAAAAATCTCCTTACCAGTAAATACTTGTTAAAGGACTCCATTTCCCACTTCCCTCCCTGTTCAGGGTTTTATTTCTAATTAGCATTCGAATATTTCCTTTATGAACATCAGAAATTTAACTATGTATATATTTGAAACCTGAACCCATTAACTCTATAGATCCCTTGAAAATGCTGTTTGCCAGGTGTGCAATCACAGTGAATGTGCAAAAATGTCACACAATTAGTTTTTAAAGTTTACCTTAAAACATGCTGAGGGACTAGCTTTTTAGGTAGAGAAAAATAACTCCCTAGGCATTAGAAGAAACAAGGAAAATGCATGAAATGAGTGAGAAATGAAATTAAGAGGATTATATTCAAAGGAAACGTATTGGGGAGAGGGAGACATTAAAAGGAAGGAAGGAAACAGAGACTTTCCAATGTAAACGTGAGCAGATTCCATTTGTCAAGAAAGGCACTGGTCAGAATGGCCATCATCGAAAAATCTAGAAACAATAAATGCTGGAGAGGGTGTGGAGAAAAGGGAACCCTCTTGCACTGTTGGTGGGAATGTAAATTGATACAGCCACTACGGAGAACAGTATGCAGGTTCCTTAAAAAACTAAAAATAGAACTACCATACGACCCAGCAATCCCACTACTAGGCATATACCCTGAGAAAACCATAATTCAAAAAGAGTCATGTACCACAATGTTCATTGCAGCTCTATTTGCAATAGGCAGGACATGGAAGCAACCAAGTGTCCATCAACAGATGAATGGATAAAGAAGATGTGGCACATATATACAATGGAATATTACTCAGCCATAAAAAGAAATGAAATTGAGTTATTTGTAGTGAGGTGGATGGACCTAGAGTCTGTCATACAGAGTGAAGTAAGTTAGAAAGAGAAAAACAAATACCATATGCTAACACATATATATGGAATCCAAGAAAAAATAAATGGTCATGAAGAACGTAGGGACAAGATGGGAATAAAGACGCAGACTTACTACAGAATGGACTTGAGGACATGGGGAGAGGGAAGGGTAAGCTGGGTTAAAGTGAGAGAGTGGCATGGACATATATACACTACCAGACGTAAAATAGATAGCTAGTGGGAAGCAGCCGCATAGCCCAGGGAGATCAGCTCGGTGGTTTGTGACCACTTAGAGGGGTGGGTTAGGGAGGGTGGGAGGGAGGGAGATGCAAGAGGGAAGAGATATGGGGACATATGTATATGTATAGCTGATTCACTTTGTTATAAAGCAGAAACTAACACACCATTGTAAAGCAATTATACTCCAATAAAGATGTTAAAGAAAAAAAACAAAAGAAAGGCAGCTGCTGCTGGCTCTTCCTCCGCTCTTGTGTTTCCTGGGTCTTGTCTATCCTGATTCAGTCACCCCTCTTCTGCATGTACATAATCACCTCCTCCTTGTGAGTCTGTTTTCTTATGTGTTTAATTTTATGCTTCAATTATCATCATGATTTATTAAGGTTTCTCTCACCAGACTACAAGCTCCTCAGGGGCAGGAATCATGACAATTTCTAGGACTACTGGTATGACTAGGGTTAGTTGTTGGGAGGGTGACAGTGTCAGTGGGTATGACCCCCTTCAAAGGAGGACTTCTATCCTGGCTGCCACAGTGCTGTCAGTCAACAGCTTCAGCGTTCAGCCCATCTGAGACCAAGGTCACATCATTCCTGGGTGGCCGATCTGCAGTGACAGGGGCCACCATCCTGGGTCGGCTTGGGGGAACTCTGAAGGGCCGCTCTAGCTCCAGAGCTTCTCCGTGGGCTTGGCCGAGCTCTCGGGGGCCTGCCTCACCACTCGACTTTTCTCTGTGTCCACTTCTGTTTCCTCCCCTCACTTCCACAGATGTTTGTCCCAAGGGCACTCACCAGTGAAAGAGTCTGTATCATGGAGAACTCCACCTGCAATCACTTTTAGCTGAGGATACAAAATAATTAGGAAGTGGAGGTAGAAATTTTAGGGGGAAGTATTTTAATATCTTACTCCTCTAGTGTGGAGTTCTAGAGGAGTATAAACAAATGTAAAGACCAAGAAAATAGTGCAGTCTGCTGGAAAGAATAATCATCAGGGAGTCTCCAGACTCAGTGCTCATGCTGGCTTTATTAAGAACTGAGTGTGTGCCATTGGGATGGTCACAGCATGCCCTGGGCATCCCTCCTCTTCTTCAAAGGGAAGGAGTTGGAACAGAATATCCCCAAAGTTTCTCCCTTAGAAGAAACAACTTGGCTGTGAGCAAAAGGTTTACAAAGATGACTTCAGAACTGTACATCCAGGTGCAAACCTGAAGGAAAAGAAAATGTACCATTCAGAGTTGGAGGTGGCGATGTAACATCCCTCTGAGACTGTCATTCTGACAACATGCAGATGTGTGTGAAGAGAGATTCCTTTGATGGCTGCTTGTCTAGAGGTAACATGCCTTTCAAGAGGAATGAGGAGAGAGGACAAAGAGGGCATGGGCTGGCAGACAGTGGGGATTAGGATAGAAGCACCATGGGAGAGTAAATCAGATCATAAAAAACATAATCACTGACATTTAAAATGAAGAGATTGACAAAGAGGGACATTTTGTAGTCACTTAAGTAAAACATTGCCAATCAAGAAGTTTGGCCCCAAATGAATGTTGGAATCTTATTCAGTTTATTTAATTTTGGTTTCAGGATTCTCTGGTTTATAGGTTAACTTTGGTCAAAACAATAGTCATTCAGCAAATAATTAAATGCCTGCTTTTATCAGCTAGGCTTCTTTGATGCACTTGATAAAGGAACAAAATAATAGAAGAATTTATGGTCAAGATAGAAGGTGGCTCACAGAATAGAAGGCAAAGCTGAACCAAGCAGGCCTCCAAGACGAGACCCAGGGAAGCTCCAAGGGTCTAACAGCAGGAGCTAGAGAGAGGCTTTCCTGGCATCCATGCTTCCAACCTTTTCACCCTGTGAAGATTTAACTTTCCAGGAAAATGGGAAAATGACAAACTTGAGTCAATTCTCACACCTTGGTGGGAAGGATAGGACCCCTTGACTGACAGTCCTACCACAATTGCATACACTGGGGCCATTCCCCAAAGGAAAGTCAATGTTCTGTAACCAAAAGAAGGCACAAAAGACGGATGCTCGGCCAGCAAAAATTTCAGATGTTCTTTGCCTCTAGGTACGTTCTTCCCCTCTAGGTATGTTCTTCCCCTCTAGGTATTGCTCCAGTAATGGCATATGTTGGTGAGAGGCATGGACATGAGACTTGTTTGCTGGGAGCATATAGTTTAGTAAGAAAGTACAATAAGGGTATGACAGATACTGTTAAATCACTTCTTACAGCCATTCCACGCCTAGCTTTTTTTTTTTGCACAATTCTACAGTTTGGCAAACACTTTCCCAGACTCTCTAGCAGCTAGGAATGGCCAGCTGACATAGTTTTGGCCAGTATGTATGGGCAGAAGTCTGTAAGAGGGTTCAGGGGGAAAAAAAATAACCAAAACCTTTTGCTTTCTCTGATAAAAGGGACAGATGCCTCTGGCACTGTCCTTTCCTCTTTCTTCCTACTTGAGACATGATGTCTGGTGCCACAGCGGCCATTTTGTGTCCATGGGGATGAAACAAACATCAGTTAAAATAGTGGAGGAGAAAGAGTGAGGAAGCCTAGAGTCTTAATAGCATCATTAAGAGGCTTCCTTGTTATTAGTAATTCACTTTTTTTGCTACTTGCAGCTGAATGCATTTCTACCTGATATACAGAGAACCTTATTTAAACTATGGAATCTGGGATGGAATTTCTGAGGAAGTGAATGGGATATAAATAGGTGTTATCTAAGTAGCAGGTGTGAATTGGAAGGAAAAGATGAGCATTCCTGGTGGTCTAGGAGTAGGAACATCTGTGCCCACTTCCTACATAATACATATAGCCTGGACCAGCGCTAACTTTTCTCAGGCCAGTTTCATTCCGCAGAATCTACCTTCTCCTCCTTTACACTAAACTTAGGGAAAATGTGGCCTTTTTTTATTCAAGGAAGATCCCTCCACTGAGGTCTGATGCAATTCTCTCCCAGCTATTCCAGGAAATTATTAATTATTCTTTCTGTTTTTACAATATCTCCCCCTCTACCAGCTCCATCCTCATAGCCTGCCCATATTCTCAAGTCTCACATTAAAAAAAAAAAAAGAGGGCTTCCCTGGTGGCGCAGTGGCTAAGAGTCCGCCTGCCAATGCAGGGGACGTGGGTTCGAGCCCTGGTCCGGGAAGATCCCACATGCCGCGGAGCAACTAAGCCCGTGCGCCACAGCTACTGAGCCTGCACTCTAGAGCCCGCGAGCCACAACTCCTGAAGCCCGTGCGCCTAGAGCCAGTGCTCTGCAACTAGAGAGGCCACCGCGATGAGAAGCCCTTGCACCGCAACGAAGAGCAGCCCCCGCTCGCCGCAACTAGAGAAAGCCCGTGCGCAGCAATGAAGACCCAACGCAGCCAAAAATAAATAAATAAAAATAATAAATAAAATTAAAAAAAAAATAAAAAGAAAAAAAAGAAAGAGCCTCTTCCAGCTACGGCATTGTTTTTCTTTTTCCCTCAAAAAGTGTACTCTGCCTTATATTTACCTCCTCACTTCCCTCTAACTCTGTGCCTATTGCTGTTAGGCAGCTACACTTCACCACTGCATGAAACTGTTCTGACAAAGGTTACTGTCATTAGAAGGTAACTTCTAAGAGGGCAGGGGTCTTCTCTATTTTGTTCCCCACTGTGTGTTCTGTCCCCAGAGTAGTGCCAGGTACATAATACCTGCTCAAGAAATGAATAAATATCTTTCTAATCATCAAAGCAAAGAACTTTGCCTTATTATCTTACTTCTCAGTAGCCTTGTCATTTTTGACTGCTTCCATCTTGAAACTCACTATCTCTTGGTTTTGTAACTTAATTCTTTCTCTTTCTCTTTAAAACTTTTGTTATGGAAAATTTTAATAAATGGATATAAATGTAAGAAAAATAAAATAATGAAGGCCCGGAAGCGTCACCCAGCTTCAACTCACAGCCAATCTTGTTTCATCTAAACCTTCATTTACTCCCTCTGATATTAATTTGAAGCAATTCCAGACATCGTTTCATTTCACCCATGCATATTTCAGCTTGTACTGCCAAAAGAAAATAAATATTTTAAAAAGCATAATCGCAGGACTTTTCCCTGGTGGCACAGTGGTTAAGAATCCACCTGCCAATGCAGGGGACACGGGTTTGAGCCCTGGCCCGGGAAGATCCCACATTCCGCGGAGCAACTAAGCCCGTGCACCACAACTACTGAGCCTGTGCTCTAGAGCCCGTGAGCCACAACTAATGAACCCGCGTGCCACAACTACTGAAGCCTGTGTGCCCAGAGCCCATGCTCTGCAGCAAGAGAAGCCACCAAATGAGAAGCCCACACACCGCAACAAAGAGTAGCCCCCACTTTCAGCAACTAGAGAAAACCTGCGCACAGCAGTGAAAGACCCAAAGCAGTCAAAAATAAATTTAAAAAATAATAATAAAATAAAAAAAATAAAAAGTATAACTGCGGTATCATCATTATACATAAAAATTAACAAGGATTCCTTAGTATCAACAACTTCATTCTTTCCTGATTTTATTTTTAACTCTTTTGATTGTTTTTTTGGTTGGTGGAATATTTTTCTGTTCCTGTTTCTTTTACCTGGACCTTATCTTACAGGTAAATTGGGGAGTTGGAGCCAGGCCTGGTCAGGCTCTTCTGAGATCTTTTGAACAGTATCCAGTTTTCAAGAGTCCTGCACCTCTGCCCTAGTGAGAAGGGAAGCTGTCAGGGCATGCACTGCCTGCAGTTTGTCCACCTCTGCCATGCCTAGGCAGGCAAGTTAAATTCAGGGTGGACTTTTAGGGAGCCCATCTGCTTTGGTCAGTAATCAAGCTGATGCTTTGATCTTCAGCCATCTGACTTTCTGTGCCTGCCTCCCAATCAGTACTGAACTCAGAAGGCAGAATGATGTTAAGCCCCATCAACATAACGTTAGTATTATTTAGAAACATCGTGGTAAATACCAGAAGAAAGAGCTAAGAGTTGAAAGTGATTGCTTCTGAGCAGGGGAGAAGGCATAGAAGGTGGGTGGGTGCCAAAGACTTCTTTTTGACTTAAGCCTGTGATATGTGACTCTTTAAGGTATATACAATGTGTTGATAAGTACAAAAGTTGACGAACACATATCATATCATAACATATTAAAAAAACATATAAAAATTCAAAATCCCCTCCTCATACTTGGCCCTCCTTCTCTTAGGGAGCACTGCCATCCTCCAGAAATCTAGGATTCCTCCTTCTTCTTTTTCTGCTTTTCCTTCCCAGATCTAGGTTGTGACCAGGTCCTTCTTAACGTGTCTTGTACCCATCACTACCCCTGCATCCCCAGGGCTCTTGCCTTGTTCATGCTCCCGTCTATCAGCTGGACCATTGCAGCATACTTTACATAACTTATCTGTTATGGGTTGAATTACATACCCCTGAAATTCCTATGCTGATGTTCCAACCCCCAGTACCTCAGAATGCAACTGTATTTGGAGATGGAGCCTTTAAAGAGGTCATTAAAGTAAAATGAGGTCATATTTATGGGCCGTAATCTCACAAATGACTGAGTCCTTATAAGAAGAGATTAGGACAGAGAAAGACACAAGGGGAAGATTATGTGAAGTCAAAGAGAAGACCATCGTCTACAAGGCATGCAGAGAGGCCTCAAAAGAAACAGCCCTGCTGGCACCTTGTCTCAGACTTCAAACCTCCAGAACTGTGAGAAATTTCTGTCGTTTAAACTGCCCAGTCTGTGGTACTTTGTTATGGCAGCCATGACAAACTAATATATCATCTCCCTGCCTTCCTTGGCCATGATCTGATTCATCTTCCAAAACAATGTTAAAGGAAGCTTCCAATAATGTACATCTAACCATTATTTCCCTACTTAAAATCCTTAAATGACTCCCTATCACGGCTAGTTAAAACCTAGCTCCTTAGCACGAGATGGAAAGTCCTCATTTATCTTCTCTTGCTTGACTCTTCTTTTGCTGAAGCCCCATGCTTAGTGGAGTACTTGTCCTCCCGAAGGTACCACCTTAAGCTTTACTATCTCTGCAGGTGTATCTTCCTTTCCCAGAACACCTTCACCCTTCTCACTCTCCTTCTCACTAAGACTCTCAGGTCAAGCCCATTTCCTCTGGAAAGCCTTCCTCAGCCCCTCCCTCCGGGTAGAATTGACTTCTTCTTTCCCTTATGTCCACTCTGGACCTTATATAGAATTCATCATAGATTTACAGCATTTTTATTGCCGTTATCTTATCTTACTCATCTAGTCCTTAAAAGCAGAGACTATGTTGTAACTATGTGTACAAGACCTAACATAATTCCTGACACATACTAGGTGCTCAAAAATTGTTGACCAAATAAATGCATCTGTAAAATTTAAATAATTATGTTAGTATAGCATACTTCAAGAAGCGATTCTCCTATAATATATGTAGAAATTTAAAACAATTTAATTACAATGTAAGTAATTATTTTTGAACTCTTAAAGATGAATTGAAATTGCAATTTATTACTTAATGGTGAGTTTGAATGTGCACTGATAATGAGTCATTTCCAACCCTTAAAATTAGTTTGGTTCTTCTTAAAACATGGAATCAAGAAAATATATTGCTGGAAAAGGTATTAGAGATGATCTGACCCAAACATTTCATTTTATCTACAAGGAAATTGAGACACAGCCTGTCCGCCGTCACACAGCCCACTGTTACCACAGCCAGGACTTTGATTCTCTGTCTGATGCACTTATCTTGCCTCTGATGAAAACAGAAACACTGCAGTTAAATTGGTTTGAGGAAAAGGGAATTTAAATGTAATTCCATGAAGAAAAAAAGCCACCCAACTTACATTTATAAAAGTAATAGAAAGACTCTTAAGTTGTTTCTAAATAAAATTATAAATAAATAAATAAATTGTGAATGAACTTCATCCAATATTGATATATTCTTTGGCAGTGGGACATTTTTGAGTATTTATTTGTTACTGTGAAAAATTACATTTGAATAATGTATATAACAAGATGTATATCCAAATTGCCTTTGAATAATGTATAACAAGAAAGGTTTTCTTCATACATTTAGTGCCTTTCTTTCAAGGAACTACAAGACAAATGCCTTATGCACTTCAGGTTAAGTGTGGCTTGTTGGATACATGCTTTTTCACTTAATCTTCACATTTTTTATACCACAGCAATGGCTTGAGCCTATAAGAGTAGTACTCAATAACCCAAGGGACAACAGCTTGACAAAGTAACAAATTTACACTATCTACCCATCCATCAGCAAAATTTAGAAGCACCATCTTGGAACTGAAGAATGGGTGAACTTGAAGTTGCTTCTGTTGGTGGAATTCAGATATTTCTGAACTTTTGGGGGAGTCTGTAGGTCCAGTAGTCCATAGGCTTCTGTGCACAGGCCTATTGTGGTGCCCCAGTGACAATGCATGGCCACAAATGAGAATGGTGAGCATTCTCTCCACTGCTTCCAAAACACAATGTCCACCTCAGCAAGGGCTGTGGGGAATGTGCCACAGCTTTACTGCTTTGGAGATTCAGGAGCTTCATCCGTCCTTGGCATAGGCAGAGGGTGGTTATAGTGGTTGTGGGGCTGGCAGCAGTGGTGGGTGGGAGGTGCCCTCAAGAATGATTATGAACAGCAACCATCAGCAGGGCAAAGACCTGAAATGGCTATTCATGAACTCATGGGAGACACTCCTGAAAACTTCTCCAAATTACTGGGAAAGACTTTCAAGGGGTGCAAAATGTCCTATATTGGTACAGTGGGATAGAACTCATTCAATCATGGACAAATCTGGGTTGGGCACTCTTCTTGGGGTTGGAGATGCTGCAGTGAACAAAACAAAGATTTCTATTCTTGTGGAATTTACACAAAGTTTTGGGGGGGTGGAGATGATAAATGCTATGGACTGAACTGTGCTCCCCTAAACTTTACATGTTGAAGCCCTAATCCCACAGTGTGATGGTATTTGACCCTGGAGCTTTGGGGAGGTAACTACATTACACAAAGTCATAAGAGTGGGACCCTCATGATAGTATTAGTGCCCTTTAAGTATAAACACCAGAGAGCTTGCTTCTTCTCTTTCCACAAGTGAGGACACAGTGAGAAGGTAGTGTCTGCAAACTAGGAAAAGGGCTCTCACTTGGAATTCCCAGCCTCCAAAGCAGTGAGAAATAAATTCCCATTGTTCAAGTCACCTAGTCTATAGTATATTTTGTTATGGTAGCCCAAACTGGTTAATACAATAAATAATAAATATAATATTACCTAGTATGTTAGGCAGTGATATGTGCAATAAAATATCTTAAAGAGCAGAATAGTGAGATTATGAGTGTATTTGTGGGGAAAGTAGGTGGTCAGAGTAGGCATCATTAAGAAGGGGATATCTATACAAAGAATTGAAGGAGTGAAGGAATTAGTCAAGCAGGTACCTGAGGGAAATGTGTTCTATGCAGCAGGTATAGCTAGAACAATGGCCCTATGGTGGGAATGTGGTTGGCATATTCTAGCAACTCCAAGGAGGCCAGAGTGGCTGGAGGGGAATAACAAGGGGGAGAGTAGAATGACACGAGGTCAGAAAAATGATCTGGGGCTGGATCACAAGTGCCTTTGTAAGGTCTTGATTTGAGTGAACGGAGAGATACTGTGGAGTTTTGAGTAGAGAATGACAGGATCACATTTATTGATAAGTTTAAAAGGATCTCTTGGGCTGCTGTGCTGAGAATAGTGTCCAATCTAGGAGGCCAGCTAAGGTGATATTGCAGTCGTGTAGATGGAAGCTTGGACCAGTTGGCAGCAGAGGAAGTGGTAAGCAGTGGAAGTCTAAGACTGGTTAGATTCTGGATATATTTTGCAAGTAAAGCTATAAGACAGTTTGTTGTGCTAGAGAGAGGGAGGTGTCAAGGATGGCTGACTTGAACAATAGGAAGGATGGAGTTGCCATCAGATGAGTTAAAAAGATGCAAGTGGTACAGATTTGGGGGATTCAGGAGTTTGGTTTACCCATATTGAGTTTGGAATGTCAAGACCTGATTTTCAGCTAGTGTGAACTCATGAGTACCTCATGTAATTAATCCTGAGGGAATATGGGTTACATTCACAACATGCCCTTAAAATAGCAAGTTTTGAAGGAATATTTGCAGAAGTGGCCGCTGTGACTTGTTATAAGTTGGATGCCTCCATGACACAGTTTGATAAGTGGCTGGATTTTCAGCATTGGGTAATGACATCTCTCTGCAATCTAAAAACTTTGTAAAAAGATCTGACTTCTTCCAAGAAAAAACTATTTTGGACCCACTTATTTTCTTTAATAAAATTGTCTTTTCATGTGTTTGCCTCTCCCTTTTGATGATGAGCTCCTTGAAGGCAGGGACTGTGTTTTCTTTATTCTTGTTTTCCAAGCAATTGGCAATCTAGTGTCTAGAAGCAACCAGTAAATGCTTATTGAATGAACAAATAAATGAATTTTTGTCTACATGAAAATCAATTAATCATTTTGCTTAAGTAAACTATTTTTAAAAATTAAAATCACCTATCTTCCACTTAATGTCCTTAATTAGTTCCAATAAAACAGGGCATAAGGTAAAAAAAAATTAAGCAAAATATTATTACTATATGCAAATGTATTGTGGGTAAACACAGTGTATTATTGTCTCCTACTGAGGTCTGTCTTAAGGGAAAATCTATATGTTATGTGACTGATAAAATGGATGCTCTGCCTTGCTAAATTATTGTCCTCAGACCATTAGCAATGGCATCTAGTGGAAGCTTGTTAGAAATGCACTCTCAGGCTCCAGTGTAGACCTGCTGAATCTGAATCTGCTTTTCAGCGAAATCCCCAGGTGATTCTTATGCCCATTAAAGTTTGAGATGCATTGCTCTAGAGTAGGGGTTGGCAAACTACCACCTGTTTTTGTAAATAAAGTTTTATTGGAACACAGCCATGTCCTTTGGTTAAGCATTGCTTGTGCTGTTAAGGTGCCAGAGCACCAGAGCTGAGTAGACTTAGTTGCAACAAGGACCACATAGCCTGCAAAGCCTAAAATATTTACTATTGAGATTAACATATATACACTAATATGTATAAAATAGATAACTAATGAGAACCTGCTGTATAGCACAGGGAACTCTACTTTACTTCGCTGTATAATAGAAACTAAAACAACATTGTAAAACAACTATGCCCCAATTAAAAAAAAAAAATTTACTATTTCACCTTTTAAGAATTGGTTTGCAGACTCTGCTTTTGGATTGCAGGGTTGTTATGGGAAAACCTCCCTGAGAGATCACATGCCCAGTGTGAATGAAGTGGCCTAAATACAAATGTAAAGATTTATTTATCTTTTAATCTTTTTTATTGGGAAAATTGTTCAATAATTTTTTTTTAATTTATTAACTTATTTATTTATTTTTGGCTGTGTTGGGTCTTCCTTTCTGTGCGAGGGCTTTCTCTAGTTGTGGCGAGCGGGGACCACTCTTCATCGCAGTGTGCCTGCCTCTCACTGTCGCGACCTCTTGTTGTGGAGCACAAGCTCCAGACGCGCAGGCTCAGTAGTTGTGGCTCACGGGCCTAGTTGCTCTGCGGCATGTGGTATCTTCCCAGACCAGGGCTCGAACCCATGTCCCCTGCATTGGCAGGCAGATTCTCAACCACTGCACCACCAGGGAAGCCCCCTGTTCAATGACTTTGAATGCTAATATGAATTCTTCTGAGGTAATACAGGATAATATAAGGTAATTGTAAATACCATTCATGTTCCAAAAAATTTTGTTATAGTTTATCTTTTCCTGATTATAAAAATAATACTTGCTTATTATTGGGATTTTGAAAAACAGAGAAGGGATGAACAAAAGAAATACTGCCTAGGTTTTAACACACATTTTTCACAGAATTAGAACAATACCATTATTTTATATTATATTCTGATTTTTCACTTATCATATTGCAAGTCTTTTCTCAAGACATGAAAAATTATTTTTAAGCATCATGCTTAGCAGTGCCTAATCTTCCATATTGTGGCAATTGTTTAGTTTGGTTTTCTTAACGATTCTCCTATGGTTGGCTATTTAGATCAATAACTATTTAAGAATGAAAATTAGTGCTTATTATAAAAGTGACTAGCAAACGATGTGCTCTGGCCATTCTACTAAAAAGCACAGGCAAGCAACACAGGATGAAACTCCCAATTAATTAGCCCTTTAGTATTGATGTGTCTTTGTATGTATAGGAGAAAGAAATGATTTAGGAGACATAACTGATTGAACATCATGGAAAATAAAGATAAAAGCTGAACCCCTTAATAAAAAACTATGTGATTTGTGAAAAAGAGAAAGTGTAACAAACACAATGCAGTGAGGATAGCTTTGACACAACACAAATGAGAAGACATTATGCCCTGAATTGTAAGACTAAAAAACAAGGCTAGACTACCAACAGGCAATTAAAATATCATTTCCCAAGCAACATGGCATTTACAGGCAAAATAAGCTATTTCTTCCTGTTGACAATATAGCATCTTGTAAGTTAGTGAATCTCCAGGCCGTGGTTTAGTTACTTGACTCAGATAAGTATGCTCACCTCGCTTTGATAGGTGTGAACTTTCTCTGAAATAGCACTGAGGAAAGTGCAAGAAGACCACCTGAGGACATGCTCCTTGGGCCTCCGCAAAGCTGCCTTACCTGCCTTACCTGCCTTACCTGCTCTCAGTGGAGATCTGCTAGATCTATTCCTGCAGGGGGCAGCTGGTCTCTGTCCTAGGAGAAATTGTCATCATCCACTGTGCTCCTTATGTGGATTTACTTATTTGTTTTGAGCCTTAGACTACACTCCATCCTCACCCTCTGGAATGAACTTTTGGTTCATGCCCTTCAGCTTGGATTTTAACCCCAGCTGGCTAACCTCGAATACTTGCTCCCTACTAGCTGCTCGGAACTCTTGACTCTGACCTTAGCATGCTCTTGTGATTTGTAGTGCTCACAAGCCCTTCCTTGGAGAACCACATTTTCTAATGGGATTGTGAATTGTATAGCAGTTAATCTAGAAAGTCCACAGTCCTATGTCCAGCTGAACTAACTGGTAGTGAATGGTTCATGGCTTGCTGACTGACACTGTCAGGATCAGAATGATTTCTGCAGTCTGCTGTGTTACCATTAAATATACAATGGAAGAAGGAAGTCTTCACTCAAAGAGACAGTTGCAGAACTCTCTTGGCTCTGTGGTTCAGCAGTGCTCTAAATTGGAAGTAGGAGGGTCTGGTCCTGCAGTGGTTAGGAAGTGTGTTAGTTTCCTAGGGCGGCTGTAAAAAAGTACCACAATCTGGCTGGCTTTTGACAATAGGAATTTATTCCCTGACAGCACTAGACCAAAATCAAGGTGTTGCCAGGGCCGTGCTCTCTCTGAAGTCTCTGAAGGAGGATCCCTCCTTGCCCCTTCAGCTTCTGGTGGCCCAGATGTTCACTGCCTTGTGTGGCATAAATCCAATCTGCCTCTGTGGTCACATGGCATTCTCTCCTATGTCTCTTTTCCTTCTTTTAAGGGGACTAGTCATATTGTATTAAGGATCCACCCTACTCCAGGATGATCTTATTTTAACTAATTACATCTGCAAGGACCCTATTTATAAATAAGGTTACATTCTGAGGTATAGGGAGTTAGAAGTTCAACATATATTTTGGGGGACAATTCAAACCATAACAAAAAGGTAAAGCAAATGAGTGTGCAAGAAAGTATGCCTTGTTTGCAGACTGAATTTTTAGGAGTATTCTTCACTTCTATGATGAAATAAGATCTATTCCATTTTTCTTGAAACAATCAATTCTCTTGTTCTACTTTTGTTTTTCCTCTATGGGTATAGAGAAATATTTCATTTTCTTTTTATTGCTACCTTTAAAAATATACTATACTATAAAAAATTGCAAGTGCAGTAGTGAATGGCAACTAATCTGGGTCTCCATGTCAGGGAGACATTAGAGTGTAGTGAAGAAGATTTTAGTAAATTTGCGTGTGCATATGTCTTTAAAGAAATAAAGACATATTTAATAAAGCTGAGCTACTCAACTCTTGCAGACTCCTGCTAAAAATAAACATGGGCCCAGTGATGTTCCCTTCTGTAAATGGATTATATATCCTATGCTATGAACTCAGGCATGTGATATGTGTCACTTCCAGGCAGAAGCTTTAAGAACAGTGATGGTTCTGTTATGCTCTTTTTCCTTCCTTTCAAATCATGGGGACATGTTTTGGGATAAAGCCTCTGTCAGTCTCCTTGAGTGGTAAGATAAGCAGAGGCTCTTTCAGCCCACTGAGAACATATAGCATGAGTAAGAAATAAGTGGAATTTTTTCTTTAATGTTGAGTTTATGGTCATTTGTGTCTCAAACTAACCCATCTTGACTGATACAAACCATACATTTTAATTTTTATGTGAAATCTCCTAATATTTACATATTACAACCAATGAAAATTTCTAAAAATGATAGTTATTTTTTTATGAAAATAGCACATACTGGTTAAAAAATCGCATGGTATAGAAAATGTATACTGTAATAAAATAGAGACAGGTCACCCTCTCCCACTCCTGACTTCTCCCTGGAGTGGGTCATGTTCATCATGTCTGTGCACATTTTGCTCCTAGGTTTGCCCTTAGCAGGTCCTGTGTTAGGGCTCCTCTATCCCGGTGCCTCCTCCTCCTGTGTCTGGTTCCCTCATTTGCTCTGTTGAAGTGCCGCTGCTGCTGGCTTCTAAAGAAAGTGTGTGAGAGGGACATTTCTTGTCTTTGCATGTTTGAAGATTTCTACTTTCACATGTATTTAGTAGTTTGGTTGGGTAAAAGAACTTGAGTGTGAAAAATATTTTTTTCACTCAGAGTTTTGAAGGCCACTTGACTGGATTTTAGCATCTTATACTCTTATCGAGGATTCCAAAGTGATTCTGATTTCTGATTCCTGATCCTTTGGGTGGTTTGAGTTTCTCCTCTGTAAAAGCTCTCTATTCTGGTTGTTCTGAAAGTTCACATTTATGTCTGGGGCCTGGGCATCTTTTCATTATTGGTGCTGGGCGCTTGGTTGGCCCTAGGTATAAAAACTCCTGAATGGGAAATTTTCCTGTATTAATTTCTTGATAGTAACCTCCCCACCCCTTTTTGGAATATCTTTTTTTTCTGGAATCGTTGACTGTGGAATCCCCTGGACTGATTCTCTTACTTTCTTATTACCTCTTCCCTGTTGCCTATCCGTGTATCTTTTTGCTCTGCTTTCATGGAGATTTCCTGGCTTTATTTTCCATCTCTTCTATAGATTTTTTAAAAAATTAATTAATTATTTTAGTTTTGGCTGCGTTGGGTCTTTGTTGCTGTGTGTGGGCTTTCTCTAGTTGCGGTGAGCGGGGGCTACTCTTCATTGCAGTGAGCGGGCTTCTCGCTGTGGTGGTTTCTCTTGTGGCAGAGCAGGGGCTCTAGGCATGCAGGCTTCAGTAGTTGTGGCACACAGGTTCAGTAGTTGTGGCTTGCGGGCTCTAGAGCACAGGCTCAGTACTTGTGGCGCATGGGCTTTGTTGCTCCGTAGCCTATAGGATCTTCCTGGACCAGGGCTCAAACCTGTGTCCCTTGCATTGGCAAGCAGATTCTTAACCACTGCGCCACCAGAGAAGTCCCTCTTCTATCGATTTTTAAGAAAAATTTCAGCTTTCAAATTTTAAAATTTCTGATCTCTTTCTTGATCTCTGATTTTTCATTTTTGCAGTTATATATCTCATCCTCTGTTTCTTCTGCTCCTCCCATTGAATTGTTTTTTGGAGTCCTTAATTTTTTAATATTTTTGTTTGTTTTGATCTCTTGAATGTTGTAGGATTTTCTCAAATGTTTTGGTGCTCTTTGATGGTCTATTGATACTTAAAGTGAAACATTGAGAAGCCATTTATAAGTTCTATATGCAAGGGCAGGGTTGACTGGTTGGTGGGTTTGCCATGGGGTTATTGGGCGATACCTGATTTTTCTTTGGAGCTCTTCAATGTTAACATCATTATGTCTTTCCTTTGGGGTGGTTCAGGTTTTCAGAGAAGACTTCCTAGTTGTGTGAGTCTGGCTACTGGTGCTCTAGGACTAAGCAGGAGAAGAGAAGAAGGCTTTGAACTTCTCAATAGTTCTGTATGTAGACTTTCAATTAATCCCCCTGCCTCAGCCCTACACTGAACAGATGTCCCTGAGTCAAGGATGGCTCAGATTCAATTCCCCAAAAGAGTAAACATTTGGTCTTCTCGGTGGGTGAGCGTAAGGGGAATTGCCTAACCACACAGACTGGGAAAGGGGACTTGAGGGTCCAGTTGCTCCTGAAAGAGGCTTTCCACCCATCCCAGTATTAAGACTTCAAGTGCACTTTGAACTCTGTGTTGCTTTTCAGGTCTAAGACCTTATAACTTTCCAAAAAGCATATTGCATGAATACTACTGTTGCCAACTGAAAGCACTTAAGTTTCAGCTTTTTCTTTGCTAAATTTGTTACTACTCCTCAATTCACTTTCTGTCTTCCAAAATTTTGTTGACATCTCTTATACTCTACCACCTCTCTTCCTGTCCTCTTCATCATCAGGGTTCATGCTATTTTTATTACTTTACTATCACTTTAGTGACATTTTATGAGGGAGTGGATGTAAACACATGTGTTTGGTCTGCCATGTTTAACCCTAATTGAAATTAAAAACAAATAAACCAGAACTATACACTGTCTGGGCCTCCTTATCTTGTGGGCTGCCAGTTTGTGATAACAGGTTTAAATTAATATTTTGTTTCTACAGAACTTTATCTCTGATAAACATGACTCTAGGCAAGTAACAAATTAGAGTCTAGAGGTTTCTATATTCTTGAAGTATTTGTTTATATGGGTTGCTTGTCTACTTTCTCCACTGGTTTTATTTTAATGTCTTATATAAATATACCTATCAAGTGAAGAGTCTCCAATCCTGACATCAACATCTTTGGCATTCTGAAACAAATCAACAATGTACAGCATTACTTGAGTGTCTGGTATAATTGGGACCAATTGGATTCTACAGCTATGGATGCTTTTATGTTGAAAATCTCTGTACCCCCGAATGATTAACAAGGCGTAGCTAATGCCTATCTTTTTTTGTTTGTTTGTTTGTTTGTTTTTTTTGCTAATGCCTATCTTGTTTCTGTGTCAGTGGAAGTTCACGGTAATGGAATCTGACTGGTTTAATGTTAATGAATCACACTCCGTGGCTAGGTGCCTGCCTTTTGTCTTAAACACTAAAGTCAGACTTACAGCTCTGTTTGTAATTAAGCAGATGCTTTGCCTCACCACCCATCTTTCAGTTACAGAAAATATGTTTCATTGCAAAATTAAATTGGTATGTTTGTGTAATTAACTGCGAGAATCTGGACAAATTATTTCCCTCTCTTCTCCTTTTATTCCATAATCCTATTCAAAACCAGATCCCAGAAGGAGAGACAGCACGTCCTCACCAGCTCAGCAAGGCTTTTGTGAGGCAGAGCTTCTTTCATTCCAGGCTCTGCTGCTCCAACAAAGAGGCCAGAATGTGAATGGTGACTCCAGTGGCCAAGGGAGTCTGATCTGCTCTCGAATCCTAATGTCCTAACGTGTGAGGCCTGGGGATCCCACTTCATCAGGAATCTGTCTAAGGAGAGGTCTCAGAGCACACTACGCTGTGTGGTATGACCAACCAACCCAGTTTTCCCAGGACTCTGGAACATCTCAGGACATAGGACCTTCAGCGCTAGAACCAGCAGAGGTCAGTCAGCCTGGCTGTCTCAGGCCAAGGATCACATGTGACATTTTTGGCTGAGGACTTACCTGAGTGCCACACTAGGTGGACGAATGCTGGGCAACAACTGGAGAGACTGGCATCGGGAAGCCAAAGACCAAGCTGCCCACTGCCCAGCTGTCTGTCGGATCTGGGCAGGGGGTGGCCTTGGCTTGTTGGGTAACTTCTGCTGTCCCCATGTGGAGAGCTCTGCACTCCAACAGCTCTTGCTCACTTCAGCGTCCCACCACTAGCGCCTGTTCAGTTACAGGATGTAGAATGTGCTGCGGTCATATTTCCTGGAAAGAGGCATATCACCTACATTCAGAGTAAGAGCAAATAACTTTAGATAACCTAGTACTGTGAATTTTTATCCATATGTTTTGATAGATTTGAGCACTCCAAGAACCATGCACTTACTGACTACAGTCAGCAAAAAAGAAACAAACCCAAGAAACAAATGGCAGGGATTTGTTTCCACTCTCCTCTCTACACCTGGCTCCTGTATACCTGGCTCTGTCTGTCTGTCAGGAAAGTCCTTCTTCAGGACGGATGTTGCTCACTACCAATGTCACATCATTGACCACCTGGGCTCCCGTTTTCAGGAGCTGTTCTGGCCCAGGAGAAGTCCCAGTGAGGTGTCGGGGCTCAGAGTGCCCTCCAAGGGAGCACCCCTGCTTGGGGCCAGGTCTGCACTGCATGGACTTCCTGCTTCTCTCCATCAGAGCATGGAGTCACTTCCCATGTGGTGGTTTTGCTTTCATTAAATTAGCTTCTCCTAAGGCTCATTCAGAGACAGGGACTTAATTATTATTGGCTCAATTACACTATCTTACCTAGGAATTAAAACACTTTTATGACCAGGTAATGCTAACAAGTTCCAAACGCTGTCTGATTCACTCCAATAATCCAAAACATAATAATTAGAATATAATGAATATGAATCTCATTCTTTCTTACCCCACAGTGTGATAATCACAAACAGAACTTAATAAATCATCTATATAGAGATAAATGCTAGACTCTTCCCTGTATTATTGTCATGAATGCATTTTTAATTATTTGATCTGCTCTATGAATTAAAAGGGGAAACAGAACAAACATTTATTGAGCACCCATTACATGTCAAGCACTATTACTTAAGCAATAGGACTGTCATATCCCCATCTTGTATGAGTAGTTGAGTGATTCACCTAAGACCACACACCTAGTAATATAAGAGCAATGCTCCACCTCTCACAGGCCTACCACAGAGCTCACCTACAGCATGCTGAGTGGTGCTAGCCCTCCTTCTTGCTCTGTTTTTGGGTGGCCCTAACACAAGGTATGTGAGGAGGTCAGGGTACTTCTCCAACAGGAGTATGAGAGAAAGGGGGAAGGCAGTGGAAGGAAGATGGCAGCTGGGAAGGTCAATTCTGAGTGTCAACTTGTCTGGGCTAAAGGATACCTAGATAGCTGGTAAACATTATTTTTGGGTGTGTCTGTGAGGTTGTCTCTAGAACAGGTTAGCAATTCAGTCAGTAGATGTGAGTGGGCATCATCTAATTCACAGAGGGCCTGAATAGAACCAAAAGGCAGTTTCTCTTGAATTCACTTGAGTTGGGACATCCATCTTCTCCTGCCCTTGGACATCAGCACTTCAGATTCCTGCACTTTGGACTCAGACCCGGACTTCTACCATTAGTCTCCTAATTCTCAGGTCTTTGAACTGAACTACACTATATATATATATATATATGTATATACATATATACATACATGTATTTTTCTCCCTATTCCCCTGTATCTCTCTCTTTCCATATGTATGTGTATATGTACATATATATGCACACACACACATATATAAAGAATGATTGCTGTATTAATTGGGGTTCTCCAGAGAAATAGAACCAATAAGGATATCTTTCTCTCTTTTTCTGATGTCTGAGTCCTTCTCTGTATCATTCAAAGTCAAGTTTTCCAGCTTGATATGAATCCTGAACTAGACCATAAATATTCATCTCCTTTAATTCCTTAACATTTGTCTAATCCTTTCTCTTGTTCGTCTTGTGCTTTGCAGTTTGCCCATTTTACACTATGTTCCTAGTGGGTCCAGGGAATTTTGGTTTTCCCTAGAATCCCTAAGAAACTCTCTGATCCCTTCTTTGTTGATTTTTTTGTTTGTTTGTTTACATATCAATTAGTATTTTAAGTCGTCACCTCATTTAACTGTAAATTCTACCCAGACTCAGATTCAAGAATACCCTGTACCTGCCTGGGACACTACCAGTGCATCCTGATATGATCATGGGGTCCTTTTCAATATTTTTTTTCTGAGTCCTTGAAATTTAAAGCAGTCCAATGGTTACCCTTTTGTATTTAAGATTTTTATCTAATTTGGCCTTTGGTATTGTGCAGTTCTCATTTTGCTATTTTCTTTTTGCCATTAAAATATGTTAATTCATGGGCTTATGATTCGGTTACTTTGTTATTTGGATTTATATAACTGCCATTTATAATTTTTTCTTCTGCCTTTCTCAGGCGTTTGCATATTCTCCCAGTTTATTATCATCTAAATGTTTCATCAGGTGTGTTATATGCTCCTTTTCCATTAGTAGTGTTCAATGTTTATGGATCTTTGAGAGGCTCAAGGTCTGGAAATCCCAGGGGAAAACATAATACATGTGCTCAGTACAATCTGTTGAAAATGATTCCAGGTTAGTAAAATAGTTTTTTAAAAAGTTTTGCCACTTCCTTTTTTGGTATTGCTCCCTTATCCCTGTTGTCAAGGAAACATATCAAAACTTATTTCATTTTAAGATCTTTGGCCATTTCTGAGTACATGTGTAGCAAGCGTCGGTGTCTCTCATTTCAAGAGACAACTTCCTCAATATATTTGGGAAAGAAATTATTTATCATGTATTTGTCTGTGAGTTGTCCACTTGGCAGCTAATCCTCCGAATTGCAAGTTCTTCTGAAACTGCTCTGCAGTGAACACCACTCTCTTTGTTCTTGGCCACTGCCTGGACTTGCAGGACCATGTCTTCCTCAGTGCAGTGTTGCCACTGCTTTGCTTTTATACCCAATAGACTAAGCTCTGTGAGGCAGGGCTGAGTTCTTATTGAATATTTTCTGATCATCACATTCTCAGTACTCAGCATAATTTCCATCCCATAGTCAATTCGTAAGAGATCTATTTTGGGTGAATAAGTTTGTTAATTGTCTGCTATTTGTCAAGCACAGTGATGCTGGGCACTGAGGATCCAGTGGTTATCAAAAAGTCCATGCTTCTCATAGCCTGTAGTTTCACAGGGAAGATAAAGAATTAAATAGACAATTAGGATAATATATGATAAGTGATATGTCAGGTTGGTGAGGCAGAAGGAAAATGGGGAAGGAAGATACAGGTAAGTGTTGAAGCAAGGGTCTAAGGATTGTAGGTGGGTAGGGAAGATGTGAAGATAGAGCATGGTCATAGAGAGGAGAGGGGTCTATGACCTGGAGGAAGTGTTAAATGAAACAACTGGGAAGATTGATACTGTACTCAGAGAATGGGGTATTGGGTTCGTTATTTCAAAAGTACAGAAGATCCAGGCAAAATCTATGCTCATGGTGTGCTGTGGGAAAGGATAGCCTGGAGGAGAAAGTTACTATCCAGGAATAGGTCAAAGAACTGCCAGGTCAGAGAACTCGTATCACCCAGTCCATTTTGCATGGCACCCACAGCCATGCAAAATGTGATCCAAAGCGTGTTGGCTGAAAGCGGGGAAAGCGTGTTACACAGGGAAATTGAGGTATAGTTATCTAAAGAAAAATAAGTGGATTCTGGGTGGTAGTAACAACAGTTATTTCTCTTATGAGACCAAGAGGTACCAGCAACAACTTCAAGAAGTTCAGGAGCTGGATCTTGTTTGTTCTTCAGAGTCATCACTTAGATGTTTTTGAGTGAAGATCACTTGCCTTTGTTCCTGATGAGGTGGTCGATTTGACTTCCTGGAATCTCAGGGTAGCTGAAATGCAGAGTTTGGAGGTTGCTGGCTGTGGGTCACACACCTCATCCTTCCAGCAGCCCCTTTGAGCTATGGTGGTAGGAGCACTGTGGCTACCATAGGCAGCCTCCTTTCTGGAAATCCCCTTGAGACACACAGATGGAGACTTGACAGAGACTTCCTATTGAACTTAGACCTGCAAGGCTTCCAGCCTCACTGCTGAAAACAACTATCTTGGAGGTGAAAGAAGGATAAAGGCACAGGGAGTTGGGGAGGGATTTGTGTGTAGAAGTGAAACTGAAATCTGTAGGTGAAGAGGAAGGTCCACAGTAAATTTCAGGATGATAGGAAAAAGAGAAGTTTTCCCTGGTCAGTGTTAACGTCTTGGAAGCCGGAGGCTAAATCTGCTCATGGCACTTAGCCATGTGTAGTGATCTAATAATTAGAATCCTTTACAAAATGTAAAAAGTCTCATTAGTAGGGAAAGTAACAAAATCTATTTTAGAAGAACTTAAGCAAATCTGAGAAGGGAAAAAAATAAAGTGATGGACAAGTTATTATATGGAACAGACATGAGCACATTATCTTAATCTCCTGGCCAGTATTCTCCCAGGCTTTGAGCCATTTTAATTCTCTTCCAACTTACAAATTACTTTAACATTTCTAAGGGACACTGATGTGTCTTAAATTGATAAGTGGAGTGTCAAACATCACTTCCAGTAACAGGAAAAGAATCCACAGTCTTTAATTTTTATGTCTAATTGACTTCAGTAGTCAAATGTATATTATTTCTTAATTTGACACCTTCCATTTAAGAGGTCTTTTTTATATGCACCAGAGTCACAGGTGTGTAATTAGTCACTGGGAAGGCTAACTGTTCCAGATTCTTTTGACCTTATGGCTGGAAGAAATTGAATTGTAACCTCATAAAAAGAAAAGAATTCTGGTCACTAGGGAAGGTGATTACATGGTCATTGACAATGTGAACTTGAATGGCTACACTAGCTCTTTAATTATAACTAATCAAGAAGAAATGTTCAGGGTCAGAGAGCAGGCACTTGATAGGGGATAATGACCAGTACATAGGCAACTGGTATCAACACGGACAGGACGAAGAGGCTGGAGCTTCCGGCCAGCTTGAGATTTCAGCCAGGAGGAAGTACAAAACCTACTGAAGATTCAGCATCTGTCATTAAAACTACCATGTAAAGCAACACATTTCTCTTCACTAAATCTCAAGGTGAAGTTTTCCTTTGTTAGGATGGTGGTTCTGTTGTCTTTTCCCTCTTGAATTTTTCATGCTAATTTAGTGTTAATTCCTTTAAATGTGAAGGGGAGGAGGGAAGGAAAAAAAATAGCTGACAGCAGCATGTCAAAATCTTCCAGTAACCAAATTTTCTTGAATTTTCTTTATATAGGTCTCAGTGGAAAAAAAAAAAGTTTTTGTTTGTTTTTTCATTCTTAGCTGTGGCTTCAACATCCATCAGCTCAAAGCACCCAGGGCAGTTGTCAATGCAAGACTAGATGAATAAATTAGTGATTGAACTAATGGATGATTATGGGGACGTGAATGTTGTGAAGGACAAATGAAAGAAACTAAAAACTGAATTAAGGAAACAGCTTTAATAGGAGATCTCAGTTTATATACCTTTTGTAACACTGAAAATAGATGTATTTCTTGGAATTCTTTAAAGAAAGTCTGTTGAGAATACTTGTGAGATAATCCTTTTCAGTCAGTGATTACTTAATAAAGGTAAGAATATATAAACAGCTTTTGCCACCCACAGGCAAAGTACTGTTGTTTGTCAGGGTAATGAAACTGGTTTCTGTTTATAGAAAACTAGGCAGTCCTCACTGGAGCTCCTGCTTCTCAACAATGAAAAAAAGTTCCAATAAAAAAATATGTGTGTTTTTTTAGAATATGAGGACAATATTTCTTCCTCAGTTCTAATGCTTCCTTCTGTGTGCATAGAACTTCTACTACAATAACATCTCTCTCCTTCCCGTGTTCCTTCTCTCCAGTTCACGAGACTTTATTTGGTATGTCAGTCTGGGAGAAGAAACTGACCCTCACCCTTATTTCCAGAGCTACTCTGCCCACAAGAAGCCTCTAGGTCAATGGTTTGCAAAGTGTGTCCTTGAACCAGCAGCATTAGGATCCCCCCGAGACAGGTTGTATAAATGAGCTAAAGATGACCTTTGTATATTGGTTCTATGTTGTTTACTTTTTCACAGCAGCCTGGGACCAGTTAACATAAAAGTACACTGGCACCCAGCTCCATTTTTACATATCCATTTTTTTCTTCCAGGTTTATTGAGATCTAATTGTTATACAGCACTGTATACATTTAAAGTCTACAGCGTAATGATTTGATTTGCATACATCATTGATTATCACAAGTTTAGTAAGCACTCATCTAGATATAAAATTAAAGAAATAGAAAAATTTATTTTTCTTGTGATAAGAACTCTTAGGATTTGCTCTCTTTACAACTTTCATATGTAATGTACAGCAGGGTTAATTCATTACATCCCTAGTACTTATTTATCTTATAGTTGGAAGTTTTTACATTTTGAATGCTTTCATCCAGTTATGCTCCCTGCCCTTACCCCCACCTCTGGCAGCACAAATCTGATCTTTTTTTATGACTTTGTTTGTTTTTGAAGTATAATTGACCTACAACACTATGTTAGTTTCTGTTACACAACCTAGTGATTCAATATTTCTACACATTTCAAACTGATCATCAGGATAAATCTAGTTACGATATGTCACCATACAAAGATATGACATAGTTATTGACTATATTCCCCACACTGTACATTTCATACCCTGGACCCATTTATTTTTATGCAGCTGGAAGTTTGTACCCCTCAATCTCCCTCATCTATTTCTTCCCTCCCCCTCATTTCTCTTCCCCTCTGGCAAGCACATGTTTGTTCTCTGTATCTATGACTTTGTTTCTGTTTTGTTTGTTCATTTGTTTTGTTTTGTTTTTTAGATTCCACATATAAGTGAAATCATATGGTATTTGTCTTTCTCTGTCTGACTTATTTCACTTAGCATAATACCAAGTGGGTCCATCCATGTTGTCACAAATGGCAAGATTTCATTCTTCCTTATGGCTGAGTAATGTTCCATCGTGTGTGTGTATGAATATACACACACACACATATATATATACACACCACACTTTCTTTATCATGTCCATTTTTTAAAGTACAGCCTTAATAAGCAGAGTTTTAACCATATAGATCCTGCCTGCTTTGTTTATCCCATGAAATTACACCCTTCTGCTAACGACAGAAAAGATAAGGTAAATCCTGCAACTATAAATAAGGCTCCAAGCTTCTGGTGACCTTCAGAGCTCTGTGACCCAGAGACTCTCTGTTGGGTAGCTAAGCAACAACAGATAGACACACGATCCCCTTTCTGGGTGGTAGCCTCTGGATTGACTTATGCCGTGAGGGACTTTTCCAACATGCAAACATGTCAAAGTGTCACTCAAATAAAGCTTGATGATCTTATGGTCACATCTGTTTCCTTGATCAGATCCCTGGAACTCACCACAGAATTGCAAATATTCAGGCCCTGCCTCAGATCCACTGAATCAGAAACTCTTGGTTGGGGACCAGAAATCTGTGTTTTGATAATCCCTTCAGTTGATTGTGTTGCATGCTGAAGTTTTACTACTGCCTAAGTTTTACAGGGCAGGAAGCCCTCCGTGAGGCCTACAGTTCTCCAGCTCTTTTGCTATGACCTGGTAAGTAAGTTTCTGTATTATTAATCTGTTGCAGTGTAACAAATTACCCTCAGAATTTAGTGGCTTAAAACAGTAAACATTTTTATCTCACAGTTTCTGTGGGTCAAGAATTCGGAAGCAGCTTAGCTGGGTGGTTCTGGCTGAGGGTTTCCCATGTGGTTACAGTCAGGATGATGGTTGAGTGTCAGTCAGCTAGGGGCTCGACTGGGAGTGTCTCTCCCAGGATGGCTCACTCCCATGGCTGCTGGCAAGAGGCCCCAGTTCCTCACCATGTGAGTCTCTCTGTCAGGCTGCTTGGGTAACCTTGTGACATGTCCCCCAGAGTGAGAGATCCAAAAGAGAGCAGGATAGAAGTTGCTACGTCTTTTATAACCTAGCCTCAGAAGTCATATTTGCCATTTTCACAGTATCTTATTGGTCACGCAAGTCAGCCCTGTTCAGTGTGGGAGAAGGCTTCACAAGGACACGCATACCAGGTGGCAGGGATCTTTAGGGGCCATCCTGGAGACTGACGACCATATTCTCTCTAAATCAGGAAGGAAACATTGGCAACATAAGTTTCCCAAATGTCAACCTAAATAAAGAGTTAAACTGAGGCAAGATGAAATTATGAGAAATTGAGTTTATTAGGGAACAGCTGAGGAATTGCAATTCTGGAAACGCATGCTGTAGCAAGTTACAGGCAAGTCCTTTGAGGGTTGGGGGTGGGCTATATTTATGGAGTGCAAAGTGGAGGATGTACAGCCAGAGCACGAGCAGTAAGTTCATTGACTTGGAGATGGGGAGAGCTTCTTGGCAGATGTTCATTGGTCAGGAGATAAACCTCAGTCTTCCATAAATCAAGCATTTAAAGGAAATCAGTCCTTCCATTCTTAAATTCTGTTCTTCTGGGGGTACATGTATGAGATTCTCTATTTCATATCCTCTGGTTCCATTTTAGATTGAAATCCTTTCACATGAGCATGGCATGTATCTATAATCAAAGGGGATATTTTTTCTGTCTGTTCATGCCCCTGTAATTGACCTCTCAAAACCCAAGATATAAAAAACTGATGATAATTCCTCTTTTGTGTTTTTTCTAGTTAACTGCCTACTATATGCATCTCTGCCAGGATGTCCCACAGCACCTCAAGCTCAAAATTAAATTCCTGATATACCCCGCTAAACCTATTTAAAACAAAATTTTCTTCTCATAGTCAAAAGCACCACCATCCATCCAGCTGCCCAAGTCAGGAACCTGGGAACCTCTCTGAACTCCTGCCTCCCGAGTCCTGTTACTCAGCAAATCCTGCTTACTTTATCCCCTGAATAGCTCTCAAACTGTTCCACCTCCCTATTTCACGACCACCATCTTTTTATCTCAACGCAACTGATGTTGCAGCCATCAGCTGGTCTCCCGTCTTTCCCTAGTTTAGAAGTGGGACAGAGTCGGGGCAGGGAGGCCAGCTGGAGGTTGTGGTGTCATTCCTATTGAAAGAGAAAGGTTGTGATGGTGAAGAAGCAAAATGACTAATGTGAGAGCTACTCAGGAGATAAAATAATCAGGACTTCGTGATTTTTCTAAAGTGTTATTTTCTTTAAACCCTTAGATAGTTCACTTTTGTCCTTAAAGTCCCAATTCACAGTATGCACGCAACACCTTCTTGACCCCCAGTGGATTTTATCTCCACTTCTTCTCTCGCACACTACACTCAGCAAGTCTAAGCTTACTTCAGACCCATGATTGCCAATTCCTACTCACACCAAACCTTTTTGCTTTTCCTCCTCCATCTGAAATGCCCTTGGCCTCATCCTATTCATTTACAGAGTTTTTGTGTGTTCTCTGGGGCTTGGTTTAGGTGTTCCCTTCTCTCTTAGGTCTTTTCTGACTCCCAAGTTTGGGGTAGAAGATTTTCTGTGGTTTCCCTCAGCACCCCTGGTTAACTAAGCATAACATTTACCAGTACTGAGATGACGTTACTTGCAGCTCTCCTCCACTAAACTCTACATTGCCCAAGGCCAGGACCATGTCTTACTAAGCATTGTGTGCCCAGCCCCTGACACAGGTTCAGCATTTTATACAGTTTGTTGAATAAATGACTACTTTCATATTATCATTTAATATGTTATTATGCTTCTATTCTCAGTGAGAGGTTTTCTCCTTTGATCAACGGCTTATTGTTTCCCTTTGTATTCTCTGCCCTCCCTCTCTCCCTTCTGCCCCGTACCTCCTCCCCTCTTTCCCACTTCCTTTCTTCCCTTCATCATTTCCCAAACCTTTATTGATCTCCTACTGTACTCCAGTAAGTGCTCTTCTGACTTCTACTATTTCTTCACACTTTCTGCCCTAGATTTCTCCAGTTGCTATTTTCTATTTTAACCAAGAATATGGATAATTTTCAAGATCATTCTAACATATATCTAACCTTATAATAAGTATAGTAGACAAAAGGCTTTGTGTTGAATCACAGATGTGATGCCTTTGACTCATGGTGATGCACGTCTTGTTTTATTTTCTTTCTTAAACATATAAACATACCTGGGTGAACAGGTGGAGAGAGTTCCTTCTAGAGGACTATGCTTGTGAGGAAAAGCGTACTAAGGCTATCTGCAGAACTTCACAGTGTGTGAGTAGAAGTTAATGTGGCTGTGTCCAAAATCACAAATCATGGAGATTTATGTGACAGCAGTGTGCTGGTAAACTGATTCTCTGAAAAAAGAATCCCTGATTTATAGCATTTGCCAGTTTTCATGGTATAAATACTCCTACCATAGTTGATTTCGAGCTACCAGTATGACATCATTGAACATGGAGTTGGGAAGTGAGGGTAGAATCAGTTCTCACCAACTGGTACAAGCTGGTCCAACACATCACTGCTGTATCAGGGGTCATAGGCTTCCAGGAAGGGAGCGCTGGTTGCTATTATTAGTTTTCTCAACACCTTGCTCTCTTTTCTGTTTTTTTTTTTAATTTTATTTACATATAGTTGATTTACAATGTTGTGCTTGCTCTCTCTTTTTTTTCCTGTGGTACGCGGACCTCTCACTGCGGTGACCTCTCCTGTTGCGGACCACAGGCTCTGGATGCGCAGGCTCAGCGGCCATGGCTCACGGGCCCAGCCGCTCTGCAGCATGTGGGATCTTCCCGGACCGGGGCATAAACCCGTGTCCCCTGCATCGGCAGGCGGACTCTCAACCACTGGGCCACTAGGGAAGCCCTGCTTTCTTTTCTGAAACTTGCCCTACCCACTGAAGAATTGTCAGCCAGATTTTTCTGATTGGATCAGGGATGCTCCACTCAAGTTGGGCTGAGCAAAGTACTTTTTAGAAAACTTGGATTTGGAATTATTCTGGCTGATTTCATGAACAGAGGTATAAATCAGGGGTTAGTTACAGTGACCGTTTCCTTCACATGCACTTAGGATAGAATAAACCCCATCTGCAGCAAAAGAGACATAGCAACAGGATACGGAGAGAAGGGAAAGGCTGTGTTTCCATAGGTCTTTAGCATCTGAGCATGAGGAATGTTCCTCCCTGTCGATGGATGGGAGAGACTCCTTCTTTCTACCTTACCTTTGCTTAAGCTAGTCCCATGTTATTTGAAAATAGATTTGCTAATAGCAAAAAGGATCTGGATGAAAAACAACAATTTATCATGCCTTTCTTTCTTGCATTCATCCTCCCAACTATTTATCCAGATATTAACTTCTGAAATCATAAATTATTGATTAAAGATTTAAGAGAAGGAATGGTTCTTAGAGAGGATTTCTTTCATTATATCAACTTCCAATGGACTGGTGGTTTTCAAAGCATCTTTCCTGAGAGCCTAGCATTTCTCTGAACTGCCTCAGGGTCTGGAAGGACAAGTACAGTGGGCAGAGGTCCAGACTTCAATTGTAGCATCAATCAGAACAGCTCTGGGCTTATCTCTTGTAAATGTTTTTTGTTCTATTTATGATTTCATTTACGTAAGTGTTTGCCCTGCTGAAGCCTTAGGTAAAATTGTGGGGAGATCAGAACCCTTAGTGCTCCTTCCTGCTCCTGCTCTCCTCTCAGGTATCTGTGTCCTCTCACACTCCTCATTAGATCTGTTCACCACTGCAGCTCTCAGTAAAGGGATAGATAACTTAGAATATGCAAGTATATAAGACTTGAGGTGTTACCTTTCTAAGCCTACCTGCATCACAGAGGAGGACAACTGGAAACCAAGAGAAGCAGCTATAATACTAATACTAATAACAATAATAAAAATGTCATCCAAAGGATTTCCCTGGTGGTGCAGTGGTTAAGAATCCACCTGCCAATGCAGGGGACACGGGTTTGACCCCTGGTCCGGGAAGATCCCACATGCCACAGAGCAACCAAGCCCGTGTGCCACAACTACTAAGCCTGCGTGCCACAACTACTGAAGCCCGTGCACCTAGAGCCTGTGCTCCGCAGCAAGAGAAGCCACTGCAGTGAGAAGCCCGTGCACTGCAACGAAGAGTAGCCCCCACTCACCACAACTAGAGAAAGCCCGTGTGCAGCAATGAAGAGCAAACCCAGCCACCCCCCCACCAAAGAAAAAAAAATATACATATCATTCAAGATGTGGAGAAAGTACATTTTTGGTAGATGTGGGTTTGTGATGTAGTTGAGTTGGGGATGATTTTCCAGAACCTTTGGAATTTACCAGGTAGGTGAATAACTCTTCTGGGAAGTCATAAGATCTGTTCTGAAGTCAAGGGCGTGATTCCCCATCCTCATCCGGAAATTGAACTTGAGATGAACTGACATCTCCAGTTTTTACGCTGGTTTTTGTTAGACAAAGTACTCGAATTATTAATACTAACATTTTCTTTTTTTAAAGTTTCATTTTTCAATAGAAAACATGAATGTATGTGCTGAGCTGTGGTACATCTCTAATGGCTTTTTTGAGACAACAGTCCTTAATGATGTTTAACTAGCTCTTACTTTTCTTTCTTGGCTCAAGATTTGAGAACGCTTTCTAATAGACCTCACAGGTCTCTAGGTGGTGGTAACTCATCAAAGTTACAGCATTAGTAAGATAATCAGCAGGAAGATGGGCATGTGAATCTGACACAAAACAAACCAGAACCAAAACTAGAGTACAGTCTTGAGCATAGACACTTAAGGCACCGCACTCATTGTGGAGGGGAGACAAAGGAGGGGAGTACACACAGGCTGAGGGGTTCTAACATGCCTCAGGCTTCCCATGGAATAAAATACACTCCTCAGAAACCTCCAGGAGAGGAGATAGTATGACATTTTCCACATGTGTAAAGTGTGGCAATTATCTTCATTCCCATGGGCTTTCTTTCTGGCCTTAGAAATGTAATCACATATAATAGAATTTTGTGTTGAGCCCATCAACTTTGAATGTGTTCTCTGTAGCCCCTGGATTTTATTGTGTATAACCTAATTAACAAAATATTGAATAGATGTAATAGTACATTAAGGGCAATTACTAGTTGAATGCTCAAAAGTTTTAGGAAGAAATAGAAAAGATGATTTTATTGCTAAGTAAATATGTAATATAATATAAAATATCTTGCACTTTCTTGTTTTGTTTTGTTTTTGATTTGCCATGAGTATTTTAGCTCTGACATCTTGCTGTAGGTTTTGTTTGTGGGGACTGTTACTCAGTTGGACAATTTATGTATGACTTTAATTTTAATAAAAATTTCTCTCTGAGAATGATATCTTGTTTGCCTATCTTAAATATATAGGCTAAATTTTGCTCAATTAACAATCATTGTTTCCTTTTCCTTACTTTTCCCTTAGGTAAGGTTCTTTTTCAGATTTTCTTTTATAGTTATTTTAATGTCACTGCTTTACTAGAGTGCCTATTATCTGGTGCTATGATTTGATCTTTTCCTATGAACTTTTTTGCAGTGATGGGACTTTTTCTAACATCAGTTTGTTTTCATCATTCCCTCTTTCCCTGCCCCTGGGTGCAATTTGATTGTACATGGACAACTATATTTTTTAGAACTTGACATCTCTTTTCATATGATTTTGGAAGGCTACAAGAGCTAAGATTGCTTAACATATAAAATCTTTGCCATGGTCAGAGCTTTCTTTAAGTTCAACAAACATGTTGACTAAGTATTTGCTACCCTTCTTCCCCATACCCCTGGGATGAAAACAGTTACCAACATAAGCTGGAACTGAACATTTACTGAGTATCTACTTAGTGGTAACTACTAAGAAACACATCTGCCATTTCCTTTACTCTTTATGACAAACCCATATTTGAAGTAGTAATATCCTCAGTTCACCCATGAGACAACTTTAGTATGTATCAAGTGAATCATACAAATTGCACGGGGCTGGGCATTTCCTACATGTTTCTCTATATAGTTTAAGACTATCATAGGAAGATGTGTGCTTTAAGAGTATCAAACACCATTTCTGACATCCTGATGTCCTTGCCCTTGCACTCTTTCTGAAATTCCCTCTAAATATTGGTGGTGCCTTTGATTTATTCTTTTCTCTTTGTGAAAAGAGGCTGAAATGAATCCAATTAAGAGGGATTTTTATAGATACCTGTTACTTCTTCGTATTTTCACAACTAATTTTTTTTAATAGTAGAGACTTCTAGAACTCAATATTGAGGATCCATTGGGGTTGACTTGTTTACAGGAGGGCAAAACCATTTATTAATTTAGTAAGTGTTTACAGAGAACTGAGTGTTTGTGCATGTAAAGTTATTTGTTATTTCTAATTCTTTGCTGTCTCTAAGGAGACTGGAAAAGCCAGAGACAGGCAAATTTTTCTGAAAAGAAAAGGGACATAGAAAGATGGGGGCATACGGATGAAGCTGGTAAGATGGAGGTTGGAGGGGTGCATGAGAATCTGCATTTTAACAAGGTCCATAGGTGATTCATAGGGCCATAATAGTTTGAGAAGCATTGCCTAAGGCAATTTTAGGCTCTCAGGTGGATTAAAAATACCAAAGACCGCCTTTACTGGTTTGAGCTTGCTTGTAATCGCGATGAGCTGAAAGCACATGAACTGGCAATTAACCAAAGGCGGTAAGAGTTCAGCTGTAAGCCAGTGGTACCAACAGAAAGGCTGTTAAGTGTTGGGAGGAAAGAGCAATCACAGCCAATTAGGTCCACCGGGAAGACTTCAAGCTGGCCGCCTTCAGGCATTTTAAGTTCTTTGAACTTGCACTTGCACTGACCCCTGCTGCCATAGGGGGCAGTGTGGGATAGTAAAATCCAGATTGGGTCTCCTCCCATTGTTCCTTTCAGTAGCCCCGTGACCTTGAGAAATCAGTGACTCATCTCCCTGAGCCTCAGTTTCCTCCTGGGAGACTAAAATAAAACAACTCCTTCCTCACAGATTTGTGGTAAGGATTGAAAGCAAAGTAAGTAAAACATCTAACACATATTAGGTACTCAGTTTCTTCACTCAGCGCTCTCTCTAATTCACAGTTACCTAATTCATACTAGCAATGAAGAAAACTATACTTTTATTGGCGCTCAAAGATTGTTAACATGTTATGTTGAAGCAGGTAAGTTTTGGAAGAAGTTGTGAGCAGCGGCTAGCTTTACTGACAGCGAAGTTTTCCAGAGGGTGGTGCTCTTAGTGGTTTCTCCCGCTGGGAGTTCAGCAGCGAGAGAGAGGTTCAGCCCCGTGCTTATAGCGACTGCAGGAACTCAGAAGCTGGCTTCAGCGTCCTGTGATTTTCTTGCCTTTCCAGGCAGGGATAAGCCCAAAAGCATGTTGCAGCATGGCAACCCCTGAGGCTCAGCTTTCCAGAGGTGGTTCTCCAGCTTTGTCGGCAGAGTAGAATCACCCAGGGGTTTGTAAGAAGCACCGGTTCCCAGGGCCCACCTGAGGGCAGCTGAAAAGAATGTCTGGGGTGGTATTTTAAGAAAGCACTCCAGGTGATTTTAAGGTGTTGCCAAGGTTGAGAACCACGATGAACTGTGCTTTACAGACTTAGCACCACTGTGAACCATTCATTACAGGCTTAGTACTTAAGTGCTGGTAAGTGAGGACTTCGTGCCAAGGCTGTGGCTCCTCTGGCTGTCAACACGCTCCCGTGGGTCTCCCGGCTCCTAAGAGAGATTTCAGTTTAATCTGTTTTGGAGTGTGACAGCTGAAAAACAAAACAAAACTGAAATAAAAGCTGAGTTTTACATATTCAGATGTTATACTCTTTTTTTCTCCCAGTTTTAAGTGGGATGTTTGGATCCTGGCTGGTTTCATTCTGTATACTCTGCAACATTTGAAATACTTGGTAATAAAGAGTTTATTTGCTTAGAAATTTGCTTGCATTTCTATTTCCTATTTATCTCCTTGTAATAGAGAAATCGCTCATTCTCAGCCTGCTGGGGGAGATGTTGATTCTTTTACCCAATGTGTTTTCTAAATTTTTGTTGATCTTGATCGGCTATTTTTACCAAAATTAATCAGCAAAGACACTTAAGATCAAAGCACGTTTAACTAAGGCAGGTTACACGCACTGTTTGATGTCAGTGTGGCTTCAAGCTCCTTCTAAAACCTAAAGCTGGGGCAACAAAAAACATGTTTGAATTCATGTATAGTGAATGGGGATAATTAAGAGTAACTTCCTCTCAGGGTTAAACCAGTTAATATTTACAAGTGTTACGAGCAGTGTTGGTGCCTAGTAAGCATTGGCTTATTTTATTATTGTAGGAAGCGGGGTCAGAGAGAAACAAATGTGTTGGGAAATAGGGGCACAGGTTAGTTGGCTGTGGTAGTGAAAGTCTTTGCTTTTTAATCTATGAAAATTTGAAACTTAGGGAACAAGTAAAATAATAGCACATTTTACAGTTTATACAGATGATCGAAAGTGTTTGTGATATTCTGACATGTTTCTGATAGTTGTATGTTTTTTCCCCCAGGAAGAAGTTGTGTGACTTAGAGTGGCCTGGGCAGTACTGTCAGTGCTATGAATAATAAGGAGGTTTTTATTTTTTAATGTCTGTAGAACTTTATGAAGACAGAGAAATCAGTTGAAATAACTGAAGCATCCTTAGAGAATGAGAATTGTATACATTTTTGATCTGTTACTGTTTTATGTAATTTTCTCTGACATAATTTTATCTTCAGAACAGACCTTCAATCTCCTCACTTTGTTTCTGACACTGCTACAATCCTAGTTCTACCCTCTACTTCTCTTCAACTCTACTATTATCACAGTAATTTCTTGTTTCTACTATTCACCAAATAACAAAGTAATCTTTTACAGCACAAATTGAATCATGTGGCTTCTACACTTAAACTCATTCCATTTCTTCCTATTGATCTTTGAGAAAAAGAATCAGACCTCCTTAGCATGGCCTTCAAGGCCCTGCATGATCTGGTTTCAGCCTCCTTTTTTTCAGTCCTACTTTTGACATTCTCAGCATTCCACCATTCTGTTCCTCAGTTCTTAGATGCCAAACCTCTTCTCCAGGCCTTGGTAGGTGCACTTCTCTTGGCCTGGAATCTTCCTTCCTCTTGCCTCCAACTCCTTGCCTGTCCCACTCTTCAAATGGGGCCCTTTCTCCTCTTTCAGATCTGACTTTGCATGCCTTCTCTTCAGAGAGGCTCTTCCCGGTCAACCTGTGGAAGGATCCAACCTATTCTAAACACCTGTTCACTGTTATTTTCCACTCCTGCATCATGTTTCTTTTCTTTTTAAAAAAATTAATTTATTTTTGTTAAAGTATAGTTGATTTACAATGTTGTGTTAGTTTCAGGTGTACAGCAAAGTGATTCAGTTGTACATACATATATATCTATTTTTTTTCAGATTCTTTTCCCTTATAGGTTATTACAAAATATTAAGTATAGTTCCCTGTGCTATTCAGTAGGTCCTTGTTGGTTATCTATTTTATATATGGTAGTTTGTATATGTAAATCCCAAACTCCTAATTTATCCCTCCCCCAACTTTCCACTTTGGTAACCATAAATATATTTTCTATGTCTGTGGGTCTGTTTCTGTTTTGTAAATAATTTCATTTGTATCATTTTTTTTTTAGATTCTGCATGTAAGCGATATCAGATGATATTTGGCTTTCTCTGTCTGGCTTACTTCACTTGGTATGATAATCTCTAGGTCCATCCATCTTGCTGCAAATGGCATTATTTCATTCTTTTTTATGGCTGAGTAATATTCCGTTGTATAAATATGCCATATCTTCTTTATACATTCATCTGTCAATGGACATTTAGGTTGCTTCCATGTCTTGGCTATTGTAAATAGTGCTGCAATGAACATTGGGGTGCACATATCTTTTTGAATTATGGTTTTCTCTGGATATATGCCCAGGAGTGGGATTGCTGTGTCATATGGTAATTCTATTTTTAGTTTTTCAAGGAACCTCCATCCCATTCTCCCTAGTGGCTGCATCAATTTACATTCCCACCAACAGTGTAGGAGGGTTCCCTTTCCTCCACACCCTCTCCAACATTTATTATTTGTAAACTTTATGATGATGGTCATTCTGACCGGTGCGAGGTGATATACCTTATTGTAGTTTTGATTTGCATTTCTCTGATAATTAACAATGTGGAACATCTTTTCATGTGATTTTTGTCCATCTGTATGTCTTCTTTGGATAAATGTCTATTTAAATCTTCTGCACATTGATTAGGTTATTTGCTTTTTTGATATTGAGCTGTATCAGCTGTTTGTATATTTTGGCGATTAATCCCTTGTTGGTTACATTGTTTGCAAATATTTTCTCCCATTCTGTGGGTTGTCTTTTTGTTTCATTTATGGTTTCCTTTGCTGTGCAAAAGCTTTCAAGTTTAATTAGGTCCCATTTCTTTATTTTTGTTTTTTTCTATTACTCTAGGAGAGGAATCCAAAAAGATATTGCTGCAATTTATGTCACAGAGTGTTCTGGGTATGTTTTCCTCTAGGAGTTTTCTAGTATCTGGTCATACATTTAGGTCTTTAATCCATTTTGAGTTTATTTTTGTGTGTGGTGTTAGAGAATGTTCTAATTTCATTCTTTTACATGTAGCTCTCCAGTTTTCTCAGGACCACTTATTGAAAAGACTGTCTTTTCTCCATTGTATATTCTTGCCTCCTTTATAAAAAATAAGGTGACCATATGTGCGTGGGTTTATCTCTGGGCTTTCTATCCTGTTCCATGGATCTATATTTCAGTTTTTGTGCCAGTACCATACTGTCTTGATTACTGTCCCAGCTTTGTAGTATAGTCTGAAGTCTGGGAACCTGATTCCTCCAGCTCTGTTTTTCTTTCTCAAGATTGCTTTGGCTATTCAGGGTCTTTGTGTTTCCATACAAATTGTGAAATTTTTTGTTCTAGTTCTGGGAAAATGCCAGGGGTAGTTTGATAGGGATTGCATTGAATCTGTAGATTGCTTTGGGTAGTAGAGTCATTTTCACAATGTTGATTCTTCCAATCCAAGAACATGGTATATCTCTCCATCTATTTGTATCATCTTTAATTTCTTTCATCAGTGTCCTGTAATTTTCTGCGTACAGCTCTTTTGTCTCCCTAGGTAAGTTTATTCCTAGGTATTTTATTCTTTTTGTTGCAATGGTAAATGGGAGTGTTTCCATAATTTCTCTTTCAGATTTTTCATCATTAGTGTATAGGAATGCAAGAGATTTCTGTGCATTAATTTTGTATCCTGCTACTTTACCAAATTCATTGATTAGCTCTAGTAGTTTTCTGGTGGCATCTTTAGGATTCTCTATGTATAGTATCATGTCATCTGCAAACAGTGACAGTTTTACTTCTTCTTTTCCAATTTGTATTCCTTTTATTTCTTTTTCTTCTCTGATTGCTGTGGCTAGGACTTCCAAAACTATGTTGAATAATAGTGGTGAGAGTGGACATCCTTGTCTCATTCCTGATCTTAGAGGAAATCCTTTCAGTTTTTCACCACTGAGAATGATGTTTGCTGTAGGTTTGTGGTATGTGGCCTTTATTATGTTGAGGTAGGTTCCCTCTAGGACCACTTTCTGGAGAGTTTTTATCATAAATGGGTGTTGAATATTGTCAAAAGCTTTTCCTGCATCTATTGAGATGATCATATGGTTTTTATTCTTCAGTTTTTTCATATGGTGTATCACATTGATTGATGTGCATATATTGAAGAATCCTTGCATCCGTGGGATAAATCCCACTTGATCATGGTGTATGATCCTTTTAATGTGTTGTTGGATTCTGTTTGCTAGTATTTTGTTGAGGATTTTTTTTTTTTTTTGCGGTATGCAGGCCTCTCACTTTTGTGGCCTCTCCCATTGCAGAGCACAGGCTCCGGAAGCACAGGCTCAGTGACCATGGCTCACGGGCCTAGTGCTCTGTGGCATGTGGGATCTTCTCGGACCGGGGCACGAACCCGTGTGCCCTACATCGGCAGGCAGACTCTCAACCACTGCGCCACCAGGGAAGCCCTTGTTGAGGATTTTTGCATCTATATTCATCAGTGATATTGGTCTGTAATTTTATTTTTTTGTAGTATCTTTTTCTGGTTTTGGTATCAGGGTTATGGTGCCCTCATAGAATGAGTTTGGGAGTGTTCCTTCCTCTGCTATATTTTGGAAGAGTTTGAGAAGGTTAGGTGTTAGCTCTTGTCTAAATGTTTGATAGAATTCACCTGTGAAGCCATCTGGTCCTGGACTTTTATTTGTTGGAAGATTTTTAATCACAGTCTAAATTTCAGTGCTTGTGATTGGTCTCTTTATATTTTCTATTTCTTCCTGGTTCAGTCTCAGAAGGTTGTGCTTTTCTAAGAATTTGTCCATTTCTTCCAGGTTGTCCAGTTTATTGGCATATAGTTGCTTGTAGAAATCTCTCATGATCCTTTGTGTTTTTGCAGTGTCAGTTTTTACTTCTCCTTTTTCATTTCTAATTCTAATGATTTGAGTCTTTTCCCTTTTATTCCTGATGAGTCTGGCTAATGGCTTATAAATTTTGTTTATCTTCTCAAAGAACCAGCTTTTAGTTTTATTGATCTTTGCTATCATTTCCTTCATTTCTTTTTCATTTATTTCTGATCTGATCTTTATGATTTCTTTCCTTGTGCTAACTTTGGGGGTTTTTGATTCTTCTTTTTCTATTTGCTTTAGGTGTAAGGTTAGGTTGTTTATTTGAGATGTTTCTTGTTTCTTAAGGTAGGATTGTATTGCAATAAACTTCCCTGTTAGAACTGGTTTTGCTGCATCCCATAGGTTTTGGGTCATTGTGTTTTCATTGTCATTTGTTTCTAGGTAGTTTTTGATTTCCTCTTTGATTTCTTCAGTGATCCCTTGGTTATTAAATAGAGTATTGTTTAGCCTCCATGTGTTTGTATTTTTTATAGATTTTTTCCTGTAATTGATATCTAGTCTAATAGCATTGTGGTTGGAAAAGATACTTGATACAATTTCACTTTTCTTAAATTTACCAAGGCTTGATTTGTGAACCAAGATTTGGTCTATCCTGGAGAATGTTCCATGAGCCCTTGAGAAGAAATTGTGTTCTGTTGTTTTTGGATGGAATGTCCTATAAATATCAATTAAGTCCATCTTGTTTAGTGTATCATTTAAAGCTTGTGTTTCCGTAGTTATTTTCATTTTGGATGATCTGTCCATTGGTGAAAGTGGGGTGTTAAAGTCCCCTACTATGATTGTGTTACTGTCGATTTCCCCTTTTATGGCTGTTAGTACTTCCCTTATGTATTGAGGTGCTCCTATGTTGGGCGCATAAATATTTAAATTGTTATATCTTCTTCTTGGATTGATCCCTTGATCATTATGTAGTGTCCTTCTTTGTCTCTTCTAATAGTCACTGTTTTAAAGTCTATTTTGTCTGATATGAGAATTGCTACTACAGATTTCTTTTGCTTTTCATTTGCATGGAATATTTTTTTCCATCCCCTCACTTTCAGTCTGTATGTGTCCCTAGGTCTGAAGTGGGTCTCTTGTAGACAGCATATATACAGGTCTTGTTTTTGTATTCATTCAGCCAGTCTATGTCCTTTGGTTGCAGCATTTAATCCATTTACATTTAAGGTAATTATCGATATGTATGATCCTATTACCATTTTCTTAATTGTTTTGGGTTTGTTATTGTAGATCTTTTCCTTGTCTTGTGTTTCCTGCCTAGAGAAGTTCCTTTAGCATTTGTTGTAAAGATGGTTTGGTTGTGCTGGATTCCCTTAGGTTTTGCTTGTCTGTAAAGGTTTTAATTCCTCCATCAAATCTGAATGAGATCCTTGCTGGGTAGAGTAATCTTCATTGTAGGTTTTTCTCTTTCATTACTTTAAATATGTCCTGCCACTCCCTTCTGGCTTGCAGAGTTTCTGCTGAAAGATCATCTGTTAACCTTACTGAGTTTCCCTTGTATGCTTTTTCTTGTTTTTCCTTTGCTGCTTTTAATATTTTTTCTTTGTATTTAATTTTTGATAGTTTGATTAATATGTGTCTTGGTCTGTTTCTCCTTGGATTTATCCTGTATGGGACTCTCTGCACTTCCTGCACTTGATTACCTATTTCCTTTCCCATATTAGTGAAGTTTTCAACTATAATCTCTTCAAATATATTCTCAGTCCCTTTACTTTTCTCTTCTTCTTCTGGGACCCCTATAATTCGAATGTTGGTGCGTTTAATGTTGTCCCAGATGTCTCTGAGACTGTCCTCAATTCTTTTCATTCTTTTTTCTTTATTCTGGTCTGCAGTAGTTATTTCCACTATTTTATCTTCCAGGTCACTTATCCGTTCTTCTGCTTCAGTTATTCTGCTATTGTTCCCTTCTAGAGAAGTTTTAATTTCATTTATTGTGTTGTTCATCATTGTTTGTTTGCTCTTTAGTTCTTCTAGGTCCTTGTTAAATGTTTCTTTGTTTTCTCCATTCTATTTCCAAGATTTTGGATCATCTTTACTATCATTATTCTGAATTCTTTTTCAGGGAGACTGCCTATTTCCTTTTCATTTTTTAGGTCTGGTGGGTTTTTACCTTGCTCCTTCATCTGCTGTGTGTTTCTTTGTCTTCTCATTTTTCTTATGTTACTGTGTTTGGGGTCTTCTTTTCTCAGGCTGCAGGTTTGTAGTTCCCGTTGTTTTTGGTGTTTGCTGCCAGTGGCTAAGGTTGGTTCAGTGGGTTGTGTAGGCTTCCTGGTGGAGGGGACTAGTGCCTGTGTTCTCTTGGATGAGGCTGGATCTTGTCTTTATGCTGGGCAAGTCCACATCTGGTGGTGTGTTTTGGGGTGTCTGTGACCTTATTATGATTTTAGGCAGCCTCTCTGGTAATGGGTGGGGTTGTTTTCCTGTCTTGCTAGTTGTTTAGCATAAGGTGTCCAGAACTGTAGCTTGCTGGTTGTTGAGTGGAGCTGGGTCTTGGTGTTGAGATGGAGATCTCTGGGAGATTTTCACTGTTTGATATTACACACTCACAAAAAGTGAAATAGAGAAAAAAAAATATATATCATTGCTCCCAAAGTCCACCTCCTTAATTTGGGATGATTCGTGGTCTATTCAGGTATTTCAGAGATGCAGTGTACATCAAGGTGACTGTGGAGATTTAATCCAGTGCTCCTGAGGAGGCTGGGGGAGATTTCCCTTTATCTTCTTTATGTTCACAACTCCTGGGATTCAGGTTTTGATTTGGCCCCGCCTCTGTGTGTAGGTCGCCTGAGGGCGTCTTTTCTTTGCTTAGACAGGACGGGGTTAAAGGAACAGCTTATTTGGGGCCTCTGGCTCACTCAGGCTGGGGGCATGTAGGGGTACGGAGTGAGGGGCGAGCCTGCAGTGGCAGAGGCAGACGTGACGTTGCACCAGCCTGAGGCATGCCGTGTGTTCTCCTGGGGAAGTTGTCTCTGGATCACGGGACCCTGGCAGTGGTGGGCTGCACAGGCTCCCTGGGGAGAGGTGTGGATAGTGACCTTACTTGCACACAGGCTTCTTGGTGGCTGCAGCAGCAGCCTTAGCGTCTCATGCCCATCTCTGGGGTCTGTGCTGATAGCCATGGCTTGCGCCCGTTTCTGGAGCTCGTTTAAGTGATGCTCTTAATCCCCTCTCCTCGCGCACTGCAAAACAAAGAGGCAAGAAAAAGTCTCTTGCCTCTTCGGCAGTTCCAGACTTTTTCCCAGACTCTCTCCTGGCTAACTCTGGTGCACCAGCCTCCTTCAGGCTGTGTTCATGCAGCCAACCCCATTCCCCTCCCTGGGATCTCACCAAAGCCGGAGCCTCAGCTCCCAGCACCCACCTGTCCCAGCGGGTGGGGAGACAAGCCTCTCGGGCTGGTGAGTGCTGGTCGGCACCGATCCTCTGTGCGGGAATCTCTCTGCTTTGCCCTCCTCACCCCTGTTGCTGCGCTCTCCTCTGTGGCTCCGAATCTTGCCCCCCTCTGCCACCTGCAGTTACAGCCCACGAAGGGACTTCCTTTTGTGTGGAAACCTTTCCTCCTTCACAGCTCCCTTCCACTGGTGCAAGTCCCATCCCTATTCTTTTGTCACTGTTTTTTCTTTTTTCTTTTGCCCTACCGAGGTACATGGGGAGTTTCTTGCCTTTTGGGAGGTCTGAGGTCTTCTGCCAGTGTTCAGCTGGTGTTCTGTAGGAGTTGTTCCACATGTAGTTGTATTTCTTACTTATTTGTGGGAAGGAAGGTGATCTCTACGTCTTACTCTTCCACCATCTTGAAGCTATTCTGTTTAATGAAGTCAAATCTCTCATGGCACTCCATCATCACCAATACAACCAGAAAGTTCAAATGAAAATGACTGGTATTATCAAGTTTGGCAAGAATGTGTATAATCCTTGAATCTCATTCACTGCTGCTGAGGATGAAAATTCATACAAATGTTTTGAAAATATTTAGAAGTATGTGGCTGTAGGTAGGAGGCCTCCGTTCCTTGACACATGGATCTCTCCTTAGGGCTGCTTGAGTGTTCTCATGACATGGCAGCTGGCTTACCCCAGGATGAGAGATCCGGCCCACGGTCCCCAGGACTGTCACGGCTTTAAGTTGCTGGGGCCCCTCTTGAGCCAGCAGCCTCAGTGAGGCCGCCCTCCCCTTGGGCTCTGGGGCAGTTCAGTGACAGCGGAGGGAAGAGACCCTGAGCCAGGAGTTCCCATCTTCCTTTTATTACCCAAGTGGTAAATGGTGTCAAACACAAGCTACTTGACAAGGTACTAAAATGATAATAATTCTTTAGATCTTTTGGGTATTTTACAAAGGGTGAATTTTTTCCATTTCATTTTATTTTTTAAAATTTGATTTTTACTAAGTTTATACTGAAATCTGAGCTAGTTTTATTAAGTACCATAGAAAGTACTGTCAAAATACAAAGTACATGTTTTCAGATAGCTTCCATTTTTATTTTATTTTAGAGAAATAGGTCATACACACAAAGAAATATTTAACATGTTTGTATACCTTTAAAATAGCAAAATGAACAATGAGATTCATTAGTAAATAAAACAAAACATTAATTTTGAATACCCTTGTATGTCCTCTATAATTTCATCCCTTTCCTCTCCCCTCCAAAAGGGAACTTCAATTCAGAATTTTGTTTACTGTTTGCTTATTTTTTAAAATGTTTTTTATCACACAGGTATGTTTATCTAAGTAATAGATTGTTTAATTTTGTTTTTGACCTTTATATATATGGAATCATACTGTGTATATTCTTATGTGTCTAGTTCTTTTCACTCAACAGAACTCTTGACATTCATGTCTTGATAAATGTCATATAGTTCATCCAATTTTACTGTGGTACAGTATTCCATCACATGACTACAACACCTGATTTTTTTTTTTTTTTTTCATTTTACTCTACTTGGACAATTGGGTTGTTTTCAGTTTTTTGATTTTATAATAAAATATTTGATAATATTGCTATATTTTTAGGTATATCTCTTGGTAGACATATGTGAATTTCCCTAAGATGTATACTCATATAGAATTGAAGAGTCATAAAAAATGCATATATTCAACTTTACAAGAGAATGCCTGATTATTTTGCAAGTTGTACCAATTTAAACTCACTAATGATGTCTCAGATTATATTTTTGTTTTACATCTTAGTCAATACTTTTAAATTTTTATAAATCTCATGAGAAATAAAATGATATATCACTGTGCTTTTACTTTGCTTTCTCTTGATTAATATTGTTTGAATATCTTTTCATATGTTTAATGGCCTCTCGTGTTTCCTTTTCTGTAAAATTCCTGTTGATATATTCTGACCATTTTTATAAAGGATTATTTATCTTTTTCTTATTGTTTTGTAGGACTTACTAATATATTCTGGATTCAAACCTTTTAGCAGTTATATATGTTGCTAATATCTTCTTGGAAAGTGTGGCTTTTTACTACCTTTATTGTTTGTGTGTGTGTGTGTGTGTGTGTGTGTGCATTTGTGTATGTATGTATGTATGTGAGATTTCATGAATAAAAGTCTTTAAGTGTAGTTGAATTCATCTTTTTCTTTATAATTTTTACTTTTTGAGTTATTTAAAAGAAATTCTTTCTTATACTGAAGTCATCAAGTTATTCCCTGATATTTTTTCCTGAAAATTGTACATTTCTTAGTCCTTGGTCCATCTGGAATTGATTTTTGTGAATGGTGAAGTGGGTATTTCAATCCATTTTTCCCATAAGAGTAACAATTTTCCCAGCTTTCCTGTTCAGTCCATTCTTTGCCTAATTAGTTATAATGATAGCTCTATGTTATATTAAGTTTTTATGTATGCATGGTCTATTTCTGGGTTCTCTACTATATTCAATGGTTTGTCTATCCTTGTGTCAGTACTTTGGTGCCTAAATTACTCTATAATTAAGCCAATACCCAGAAGAACAAATACCTCTGATCTTATTTTTCCTCTGCCTCAGGAGTGTTTTAGTTATTCTTAGACCATTGGTCTTCCACATAAATTTCAGAATCAGGTTGGCAAGTTCCACAAAATATACTATTAGGATTTTTATTGCAATTGCATTGAACCTACAGAACATTTTGGAAAGAATGATAGCTTTACAATATTGTTTATTTCTGTCCATTAACATGATATATCTCTCTATTTAAGTCTTTAATATTTTAAAGAGTTTTTATGGTTTTCTAAATAAAGGTCTTACACAACTTTTGTTAGATTTATTACTAAGCATCTCACTTTTTTGTTGCAATTTTAAATGACATTGCTTTAAAAGCAGATTTTTCTAACTTCTACTGATTTACTGAGATACAATAGGATTTTACGTGATGATTTTATATCCATCAATCTTGTTAAACTCTCTTAGTATTTCCCATATGTTATCTGTACATTCTTTGGAGTTTACATGCAGGCAGTCATCTGGTACTGAGTTTTGTTTCTTCCTTTACAAGCTTTGTTTTAATTTCCTTCTGTTTCTATTTTGCTTGCTAGGAGGGTGTTGTTTAGTTGTTAGGAGCAGAGATTCTGGAGTCAGTTTGTCTGTGTCAACCCACCTCTGCTATTAACTTGCTATCTAACCTTGGACAAGCTATAAAACCTGAGTTTTCTCATCTGCAAAAGTGGATGAAGGTACATCTATCTCATAGAATGTTGTGTGGATTAAATAAATTAATTCCTGTAAGGTGCTTAAATCAGTGCCTTGTATGATAATGTTCTAATAAATGTTCAATGTAATTATTAGACCTTCTGATATGATGTTGAAATAGCATGTACTGGGTTTTGTTTTTATTTAATCCAGTTTGAAAATATTTGTCTTTTAACTGTAGAGTTTTTTCAAAGTTTTAAAAAACTCTGTGAAGTGAGGAAGTTATATATTGCATTTCTCTTAGTGAGTTCACTAACGATTTTAAAGTTCCTTTGTAACTTAGCCAAGTCTAAAGTTAATATCATTATTTTTCTCCTAGGAAGCATTCGTGTTAATAGCTTGCTAGTGTTATGCCATTGAGGTATGCTAGTTTTACTTTGCTTTTATAAAAACCTTAAAAATTAAACATTTTCCTGATTATTGTATGGTCGATATTTATGTTTACCTCATGTTTATCATTTTCTAGGCTCACGATTTCTTTTTGCATTTTAGATCTTCCTTCTGAAATAATTTTTCTTCTTTCTGTTCTTCCTTCTTTGGAAATTTCTTTGGAGTTTCTGTTGACACTAAACACTCAGTTTTTTTTTTTTTAACACAGTTTTCTTGTTCTCATAATTCTTTATTATTTTCTTTTAGCATTTTGAAATGCTAAAGCATTTCCTCTGGCTTCCATTGCGACTATTAAGTTCTCTTTCATTCTTTTGTAATTTCTATTTATGCCATTGGTCTCTTTTTTTTCCTGCTGTTTTTTAAGATAGTCTCTTGGTCCCTGGTGTTCCGCAGTTACAATATAACATGCATTTATTTCCACTTATTTTTATTTAAGATATGTTGTTTCTGAATCTGAGGACAAGTCTTACCAATTCTGGAAAAATTCAGTCATTTTCGCCTTGAATATTCTCTTTAGTCTATTCTTTTCGTTCTTTCCACTTGAAATTCTGTACTTTCTGCATCTTTGATTGTGTTAAATTCTGGGCAGTTTCTTCAGATCTATGTTCTCGTTCATTATATCACTTTTATGCTGTGTCCTATCTGCTGTTTAATCTATAATTTAATTTTTAATTTAATGTTAGATTTTTATGTCTAGTGGTCAAATTTGTGTCTTAGTGCTTCTGAAGTGCTTTGTTCCATTGACATACTTTTAATAACTTCTTTTATTTTTAAAATGTATTAAACTAATTATAACAAACTTATAGCTTTGTGAATCTTATTCTGTAGTCTGTTGTTATGATTGACTTTTGCTCATGTTACCTTGGTCCTCACATGTTTATGAATTTTGTTTCTTATCTCTATAAAATCTTTGAAGTGTGGGTTTTAAGTACCTTTTCTCTTGTAGGATTGTGTTTGTTTCAAGTGCTAGATAATACTACCAACCTGAGTCCATTTTCAAATAATTTTAGCTTGGGATATAACTTCTAGTTTTAAATGTGTGTGATATGGGCTCTATTCAGACCTAAGCAAGTATCTTCCCCATCTCAATTTGTCCAAAGGGACTTTCTCTAGATTACTCACTGATATTGCCTTGTGAAAACCCTAGCTTCATCTGATTATCTCTGATACAAACTTTTGCATTCTTCAAACCCCAGGCTTTGTCTCCTGTCCCCTCAGTCATGGGATCCTTTACAACTTGAGATCAAAACCACCAGAGATTGTCATATGCTCTCAAAGTAACGCCTGCTCCAGAGTTTGCTTACCTCTTAGGAAACACACTTTGTACTTTTTTCCTGGCATCTGTAGATTTCCCTTAGCTTGCCATTAGCTCAGCCATGTAGTTAAAATGTGGGATAAAGATTTTTAAAAAATATTTTCAGGTGGTCTGTACTAGAAGGGCTTTCTGGACATCTAGTCTGATATATTCACAGCACATTCCCAATCTCAACATTTTAACTACTTCACAGAAGTATGTTTTTAAATTAAAATAATAGTAGCTAATATTCATTTATTTTACTTAAGTATCAAGATTCTGCTAAGTGACTTACATGTGTGATCTAATTTAATGCTTACCACAATCCATCCTAGTATATACAATGGTAGTCTTTATTTTAGAGATGAGAAAACTGAGGTCTAGAAAGGTTAATATAATAGCTTCTCCCAGTTCATACTGCCTGACTGTTTGGAGCCGGACCTCAACCCAGGGTGATCTGACTCCATTGAAGTTTTTGTTCTCCTTTTCTCCCACTTTTTATAATGAAATGTTTCAAACACTGAGAAAAGTTGAAATAATACAATTAACTTATACCTTCAACATTCCAATGTTGTAAACATTTTGTCGTATTTGTTTTCTCTTTCTCTATGTACATACATATTTTTTGCTGTGCCATTTGAAGGTAAGTTTTAGATATCATGACATTTCACTTCTCAGTATTGAGATTTCATCTGCAAAGTGACCTTTTAGCTATCTTCAAAGTGGTCCCTTTGGTGAATTCTTATTGCTTTCCTGGCAATGAGGAAAATTTTTTACTTAAGAGGAAGGAATCTTTTTTCTTTGAAATTCAAGGTTTAGTAAAGTGCCTGGCGCTTAGGGGAATCAATGAATTTACCTAGGTGGATAGGAGCAGAGGTAAAAATTATCTAAGATAAAAAACATGTTCCAATTTAAATGGCAGGAAAAAGAAATACATTGAAGAGGCTAGTTACCTATCCTTGAGAATTATGCTATAGCATTTCACCCTGACAAGGAATGCAGAGAAAACTTCCATGTGTATCTATGTGGAAACAGTTATTCCCCTGTCATGCACTATTTTGTCCTCTATCTAGATGGTGATCCCCTGGGGTAGGAGCTCTGTCTTCTGTTCCTGGTATAATTGAATCAATGAATCCATACCAATGTACAATTTATAGTAGATGTAATTTCTACCTTATTATTGCCACTGTTCCTGATACTGAAAACCAATTCTACTGATATTGTTACTGCTACTGAAACTATTACTATTTCTATCATCAATATCTTTCTGAGGAAGACAGAGCCAACCAAGGGATTTTATTCCCATTTTATAGCTAAGGAAGAATTGAAGTGAATTAGCTCAAACTTGAATCTAGATATTCTGTCTCCAAGTCTAATGTTTCCTCTGTGCCATTCCTTTTGATTTACCATTTGTTGAACTCTCACTATGTACCAGGAACTATTCTGCAGGTTAAAGTAGCCAAGAAACTAAGAGCAGAAACAGTGTGTTTGCAGAACTGCTGATTTCACTAATACCTGACATCCATGAAAGGGCATGACTGGTATCAGCTCCTTTTTAAAACGAAGCTATATAAGTGATTATGCACATATTAAGAGAATATGAAAATATACTTTTAGATGAATATATATTTAGATATTTATATGTATCACCTATGAAGCATAAGTATTATTTATAAAATGTAATATATATATTACATATATACATACGTGTGTGTATATATATTTATTTATTTATATTCGTGTGTCTCTGTGTATACTGCACTGGCTTGTGCCTAACTCTGTCTGGGAATGGGTGGGAAAATCAAGAGGTAAGGAAGCTGACGAATCAGGGAGGTCCTGGGGTTCCTGGGGCTGCTGATGAGAGATAAGGGCTAAGGAAGAGTGGGTTCATTGCCTTGAGTGTCAGCTGGAGTCAAGCTCTGAGTGTTGGGGTCAGTAGGTACCCGGTTTATGAGTTGATTGTCTGAGAATATAGAACTAGGGGGTTGTTTGCACACTTTTTTTTTTTTTTTTTTTGCAGTACGTGGGCCTCTCACTGCTGTGGCCTCTCCCGTTGCGGAGCACAGGCTCCGGACGCGCAGGCTCAGCGGCCATGGCTCACGGGTCCAGCTGCTCCACGGCATGTGGGATCCTCCCGGACCAGGGCACGAACCCGTGTCCCCTGCATCGGCAGGCGGACTCTCAACCACTGCACCACCAGGGAAGCCCTGTTTGCACACTTTTTACCTTGATCAGCTACCAGGGTCCTGCTCATATTGTGGCATGTGGAACATTTGCTAGAGATGGTACACGAAGTAGCAGGGAGTCAGTGAGCATCTGGGCTGATTGCCTTTAATAAGCTTCTGTGTTCGATTCCTGAATCTATTCCTACGTTTATACTATTTCTGCCTTTTAGGAGCCTCCTGCTAATGCACCAACTACTACTAGATTGTTCCACTCTGACCTCTGGATTGATGTTCAACTTTTTAAAGAAAAGCAAACACTGCTAATTTCATAGTGAATTTCTTGTGTGACAAATTGGTGCTTGATGGTGGTGATCTGGTACATTGGTTCAACATGCTCCCCCAGAGAGGAAGGTGGAAGATTTGTCCTGTTCTTAGATCTTTATAGTCATATTTGGACAAGAATTTTTTATCTTTCTGGTCTTCAGGAACACTTTGTCTGATGTTTATCTCCCTTATCATCATCACCCACACATCTATTACATAGTAGCAAAGGAATACGTATTCAATAAGAGGTATCAAGTGTAGAAACACTACATAACTGTGGAAAATCAACTGCAAATTGGCAGTTTTATTTTATGCAACATTCGACCTTTGGGCAATAGCCATCTCTACATAATCTCCAGACTCTCCTCATTGTAAAGTGATTTCCTAGCAAAAATATAGTAGATAATATAAATGCAATATTATCTATAATATTAATGCAATCTGAAAAAAAAAACTTGGTAATGTCTATAATCCTTTGTATTAGACCTCAAACTTGTTAGAGGAATCTAAAATATTGGTGTAGCAAGAAGTGCATTCTTTTTTACAAATTTTATTGAAGTAGAGTTGATTTACCATGTTGTGAAGAAGTGTATCCTTAATGGCATCCTTATTTCATTTTTAGGCAGAATGGAAGGAAGCAAAATGGCTCAAGCTCAGACCTTAAATGTATTAACATAGAAATACCACAGGGCATTCTAGATCCTGTACAAACAAGTCAAGCAGTAAAACATCATCATAGAAGAGTGAGGAAATGAGAAGGATTGAGAAATCTTTTATTGGGACTTTATTCGTTAGGAATCTATGGACTCCATGGAGGGTAAGAATAATTGCATACTCTTTAAGAGATGGATCAGGTGGCCATCCAATGAAAGCGGCTTCTTGGGACCCGAGGTTACCAGGTCATAGAGTGAGACCAGACAACAGGCCCATCCTCGTGCTACTTTTTATAACCGTCTGTCCTGTGGAAGGGAGTTAAGATGTAAGGAGGATTCACACCAAGGCTTTGGTTCTCACTGAATGCAGAGCAGAGGAGACAGGATGCTGGAGAGTGAGGGAGAGAAAATCAAACAAATAACTGTTATTTAGTGTTTGAATGTTTGAAGTCTAAGTTGGGAGCTGAGAGAGGCTAGGAATGTGGGGCTTAATGAGGAGAACTTCACATGACTCTGTGTTGCTCCTTCCCCAAGAACTGACTGACTATTTCACACCATAGAAGTGAAGGCACAAAGCTCAATTTTGAATATTTGCTGTCACTTAATATTGAATAGCTCTGTGATATTGGAGGATTTCGTGAACCTCAGTTTTCTTACCAAAAAACGGGGCTACTGATATCTACCGTAGAGTTGCTTTGAAGGTTAATACATGGCCAAAAGTCTACCAGTGTCTGACAAAGGCCAGGTACACGATACCAGTAGCTATGTTGTATTTGCAATTCTTAGTGTGTTTTGTCTCTAATATGATGAGTCCTCCTGTCAAAATCACCCTTGGCTGCTGCACAGCGAGAACAGGACAGTGTCTTACAGAAGCTCACGAACAGCCCTCCTGTGTCCCTTCCCTCCAGCTACCCAGGTGAAGTCCTCTGGGCGCAGCTGTCAGTGGAGTCCCAGGGTGACCCCAGCAGTGACGGCTGTGTCTGGGGTGCTGTCTGTGTTGCTCAGAGCGCTGCATGCCCTGGCCAGCTTACTACATCACCACCATGCCAGTTCCCCACGGAAGGGGTCCAAGGCCCCCTCTGTCACCCTGAATCTCCCTCTTACCTGGCACCCAAGCACAGCCATTCATGTTGCTAAGAAGCTAAGTTTCTTAGCTTCTGTCTTCAGTCCCTTCCTCTGCAGGTGCAGTGGTGAGTCTGTGGCTATAGCAGGAAACACACACTTCTCTGTCTCCCATGTTCATTTTCTCCCTCAGGTGCCTGGGGGAAAGCTCATGCTCACAGACCCCTTCCCAAGGGAAGTCAGCTCTCGCGAAAAGGCCCCCTGCCTGCCAAGGCTTGAATTTCAGGGTGGAAACAACTTAGGCTAGGCTCTCAATCCTAACACCTTGTTTTCTTCATTGTTCTCTCCTTGATCAAAATGACCTCATTTGTTAGTGTTCTGCTTATTTCCTTTCTCTGCATCTATTCTGTAAGCACCTTGAATGAAAGGACCACTTTTTAAAATTGTTTTTTTTTAAATCTCTCCACTATTATGTTCCTAAGATCAAGCACAGTGTCGAATATATGAAAGTTTGGGTGAACAAAGGAGCAAATCTTTCCTATCATCTGTGCCTCGGTTGGGTCACTTCCTTTTCCAGCCCAGAGGAGCTGTGCTCCCCGCGGAGCACAGGTCACACAGGCCACAGTCCCACCTCAGCTCTGACGAATCTCCTGCACCTGTGCTTGTGTGTCTCCTGTGCGTGTCACATGCTCAGCGCCGCTGTAGGTGGGGGAAGGGGTGTGTGGGGTGAAGGAAGGCCCCAGGCTGAGCCGTGGAGGTTATCTTCCCTCCGTGGGAAAAGGGTAGCTAGCTTGCTCCAGTGGCTTCTCTCATCTTGGCAAAGGAATGGAATCAGCTATTTCTAGAATCAATTCTAGCACCAATCTCCACGTCTGTATTAAAAGGTTAATTGCTTTTCACCTGCACATCCCCAGTCTGGCTTCTCCAAGAAAGCAAAACTGTGTGATGAGAGCCGCCTTTCTATTCTAATATCACTTGCTGCATCAAGTGCTCAGAATCTCTTTGTCTGAAGCCAAGTGCACATTCCCATTTGAGAGACAGTTGTTACCCGCAGCACAGCAAATAGTGGCGGCTGGACGACTGCTTGTTTGGAAACGCTTGAGGATATTGCTCGGTCTCTCATTTACTGTTGGCTGGTGGAGGCGACTCCATGTTTTCTAAGGGCAGTCTTTAATGAGCGCTGGGTGGCTTCTGATGTTGCCCTCCCACACACTGTGGGTAAAGACAGTGCTGGGAGCCGTACATTTTCATCTGTGGAAGTATTTTGTATTGAGCCCTGTCAAAAACAACACTGCCTTTGGGACACAGAAAATCCAATTTGATAGCAGTGTTCCTGCTTTTTTCACTTGGACACATTGTATCAGTTAGGGTGTAGTCTTTGGACCTCAGTTATTTTTCAACCGGAAAGTAATTTGGGACCTGGCTCTGTGCTGTTAGTGATGACTTGAAAAACTATACTTACAAGTAGTCCTGTCCTAAAATGACCCGAATTAATACCTAGCATTGTAAAGGGTGGGGAGAAGAAAGGAGGAAAGTAATCAGCCCATATGCTTTCCTTGGGAACTCTCCATGTGCATAAAGCACTCAGGAATTTCATGAGGATGCTAGTCCCTCAACTGCTCCCTGCCCAAAACATCCTTCAAGAAAGAGAAAGAAAGATTTGGGGCTGACAAGGGAGGTTCAGGGACCAGGAATTTCAACCCTCTAAACTGGAAATGAGTGTTGGGTGGGGGATTGTTTTCCCAGATCAACAGAGCTCTCATCCTGCGTTTTGCAAATAGTCATTCAGATGATTTGTTCATTAACTAGTCAACATGTATTTAAGGGTCTACTGTGTGTGTCAGGCAGTGCTGAAAAGAGAACACTTGGATCTTGTCCTCAGAATCTTACAGGGGATAGAGATATGTAAGTAAACAAATACAATAAAGCATTATAGGACTGAAATTCAGTTATGTGCAGATACAATGTCAGCTTGGGACAATATTTCTCAACCTTGTTTTTTTTCCATTATCATCCCCCTAAAAGAGCCTTTTAAAAGACAGTTTTTCCCTAATCACTTTTTCTGATATTAAATTTTTATACCAAACATATATTATATATCTGTTTATGTACCTCATAAAAGTCTCTACTTTATACAGAAAAGACTTTGGCTCTCCAAAATCAATGTTTGCGTACTTGGATGTGATGTCACCCCCACTGAGAATGTACGGCCTAAAGAAAGGAGAACTCATTTCTCACTTGAGAGTCCAGGAGGACCTTATAGAAGAGAAATGTGTTACCTAAAGTATTAAAATATGCGTAGCATTCTATCAGATAGAAAAAAGAGGGACAGCAGTGTGAGAAGAGGGGGCAACATGTGCAAAAGTACAGAGGAATGAAGGGGACTGTTTAGCATGTGGCATGCACAAGCAGAAATAAACCTCTTTGAGGCTGAATTCTGTTCAAGGAGCTGCTCTACCTGATTTTCCCATCATGTGCACAAAGATGTTGGTTATAAGAGACAGGTTCTGCCTAGTTTAAGAAAGTATCTATAACAATATCTGAAAATATTCTCATTCATGTGACTTTTTTTGGACAATAAAGAATTTGTCAAGGATGTTTGAGCTCAAAATCTAGAGTAACAATTATCGTTCTTACATAAAATTCATAGAAGCGGGGGTGAGAGTGAGAGATAAATAGAGCATATAGCATGTTTAGGGCAGTGACACTATTCTGTACAATACCAAATTAATGGATACATGTCATTATACATTTGTCTAAATCCATAGACTGTGCAAAACCAAGAGTTAACCCTAATGTAAACTGTATACTCTGGGTGATAATGACTTGTCAACGTAAGTTCATCGACTGAAACAAATGTACCCCTCCAATGGGGGATGTTGATAATGGGGGGGTATATGGGAAATCTCTGTACCTGTAGATCAATTTTGTTATGAACCTAAGACTGACCCCCCACCAAAAAAAAAAGGTCTAGGAGGAATGGCCAAGATGGTGGAGTAGGAAGACCCTGAACTCAACTCTTCCCATGGACACACAAAAATTACAAATACTTGCAGAGCAACCACTGATGAGAAAGATGGAAAGACTAGCAGTAAAGGTCTATAACTAAAGATATAAAGAAGGAACCACAGCAAGATGGGTATGAGGTGTGGGGAAGTGGTATAGTCAATGTATACCCTGGGTGGGTGATCCATAAATGGGAGGATAATTACAATTGCAGAGGTTCTCCCTGAGGAGCTAGGGGTCTGAGCCTCACATTGGGCATTGCAACCTGGAGGGTCCTGCAACAGGAAGATGAGCCCCCAGAAAGTCTGGCTTTGAAGGCAAGGGGGACTTCCCAGAAGGCTGTGGGAAAAAGAGACTCCACTCTTAAAGCACACATACAAATCTCACAGGCTCTCACAAAATCTCAGGGACCCAGGGCAGAAGCAGTAATTTTAAAGGAACACACCTGCTTATCTTGGAGAGCCTCCTGGAGTGGCAAGAGGCAACTGAAGCTCACCATGGGGTCATAGACACTGCTGGCAACCATTTCTGGAAGCTCATTTTACTACAAGGACACTGGTCCTGGCAAGCACCATTTTTGAATCCTCCCTCTAGCTTATTAGGACTGGGACCTGGCCTTACCCCCCAGCCTGTCAGCACCAGTACTGGGACACTTGAGACCAAGCAGCTACCCAAGTAGGGACACAGCCCCACACACTAGCCCTGACCCTTTGCGACCAAGCTGCCTGGGAACTAGCCTTGTCCACCAGAGGGCCCAGGACCTGTCCCTGCATACCAGTGTGCCCACCAGTAGGCCAATACCAACTCTGGGAACCCCATCCCCTACAGGACCAGTGGGCCAGCATGAACTCTGGTACCAGCTTCACCCACCAATGGGCAGATTCCAGCCCCAAGACTCCCTGGGCCTTGGCCCCATCCACTAGTGGGCTGACACACAAACTGTGGAAACCCTAGGGCCCTGCAGCCAGAGACCCTAGGGCCCAGTTGCACCCACCAGTGGACTGGCAGTAGCCTCAGGACCACCTGGGCCTCTACCCTACCTGACACTAGTTTTGGGACCCCCCAGGCCCTGCAGCCAGAGAACTTAGGACATGGCTCTGCCTACCAGTGGGCCAGCACTAGCCCCAGGACCTGGCCTCAACCACCAGTGGGTGGCACCAACCTTGGGATCCCCTGGGCCCCAGCCCCCCCCACCAGCAGGACAGCACACCAGTTCTGGGACACTTTGGTCTCCTCATCCAGCCACTTCAGGATCTGGGACCATGCACCAGCATGTTGAGAACAGCTTCAGGACACCCTGAACCCTACAGCCACTCATGTCAGGAACTGGACCCACCTACCAGAGCAGAAATAAATAAAATAAAGAGTAAAAAAAAATAGAAAAACATCAATGAAACTAAGAGCTGGTTCTTTGAAATGATAAATGAAATTGATAAACCTTTAGCCAGACTCATAAAGACAAAAAGATAGAGGGCCCAAATAATCAGAAATGAAAAAGGAGAAGTTATAACTGACACCACAGAAATACAAAGTAGCATAACAGATTATGAACAATTATAGGCAAATAAAATGGAAAACCTAGAAGAAATGGACAAATTCCTAGATATATACAATCTTCCAAGACTAAATCAGGAAGAAACAGAAAATATGAAAAGACCAATTACCAGTAATGAAATTGAATCAGTAATAAAATACTCCCAACAAATAAAAGTCCAGGACCAGGTGGCTTCACAGATGAATTCTACCAAATACTTAGAGAAGACTTAACACTTATCCTCCTCAAACTATTCCCAAAAATTGCAGAGGAAGGAATGCTTCCAAACTCATTCTATGAGGCCAGCCTCACCCTGATACCAAAACCAGACAAAGGTATCACAAAAAAAGAAAATTACAGGCCAATATCACGGTGAACATAGATGCAAAAATCCTCAACAAAACGTTAGCAAGCCAAATTCAAAAATACTTAAAAGGATCACACACCATGATTAAATGGAATTTATCCCAGGGATGTAAGGATTTTTCTATATCCACAAATCAATCAATGTGATACACCACATTAACAAATTGAAGAATAAAAATCATATAATGGTCTCAATAAAGGCAGAAAAAGCTTTTGACAAAATTCAACATCAATTTATGATAAAAACCCTCAACAAAGTGGATATAGAGAGGACATACCTCAACATAATAAAAGCCATATATGACAAGGCCACAGCTAACATCATACTCAATGGTGAAAAGCTGAAAGCATTTCCTCTAAGATAATGAACAAGACAAAGATGCCCACTCTCACCACTTTTATTTAACATATTATTGGAATTCCTAGCCACAGTAATCAGAGAAGGGAAAGAAATAAAAGGAATCCAAATTGGAAAGGAAGAAGTAAAACTGTCACTGTTTGCAAATGGTATGGTACTATACATAGAAAATCCTAAAGACAGCACCAAAAAACAACTAGAACTAATCTATAAATTTGTAAAGTTGAAGGATAATTAATATATAGACATTAATTATACAGAAATAATATATAGAAAATTAATATATATAAATCTGTTACATTCTATACACTAACAATAAACTATCAGAGGAGAAATGGAGAAAACAATTCCATTACAATCACATCAAAAGAATAAAATATTTTGGAATAAATCTAACTAAGGAGATAAAAGACCTGTACTTGAAACACTATAAAACACTGATGAAAGAATTTGAAGATAAAAACAGATGGAAAGATATATGGAGTTGGTGGATTGGAGGAATTAATATTGTTAAAATGACCATACTACCCAAGGCAATCTACAGATTCAATGCAATACCTATCAAAATACCAATGACATTTTTCACAGAACTAGAACAAGTAATTCTAAAATTTGTATGGAAACACATAAACCCTGAATAGCCAAAGCAGTCTTGAGAAAGAATAAAGTTGGAGGTACCAAGCTCCCTGATTCAAACTATACTATAAAGCTACAGTAATCAAAATAGTATGGTACTGGCACAAAACAGACAATAGATCAACGGAACAGAATAGAGAGCACAAAAATAAACCCATGCACCTATGGTCAATTAATATATGACAAAGGAGGGAAGAATATACAATGTGGAAAAGACATCCTTTTCAATAGTGTTGGGAAAACTAGACAGCTATATGTAAAGGAATCAAGCTGGATTATTCTCTCACATCATGCACAAAAATAAACTAAATATGGATGAAACAATTAAATGTAAGACCTAAAATTATAAAACTTCTAGAAGAAAATGTAGGTAGTATCCTACTTGACTTCAGTCTCGGTAATATTCTTTTGGATTTGTCTCCCTAGGCAAGGGAAAAAAAAATAAAAATTAAAAGAATGGGACTACATCAAACTAAAAAGTTTTTGTAAAGAGAAGGAAACTATCAACAAAAAGAAAAGGCCACTGACTGAATGGAAAAATATATCTTCAAATGGTATATCTGATAAGGGGTTAATATTCAAAATATATAAAGAACTCATACAACTTATCATCAAAAGAAAAACACAACAAAACCCAAACAACCCTATTGAAAAATGGGCAGAGGATCTAAATAGACATTTTTACAAGGAAGATATACAGATGACCAACAGGCACATGAAACAATACTCATCATCAATAATCATTAGAGAAATGCAAATCAAAATCACAATGAGATATCACCTCACACCTGTCAGAAGGGCTGTTATCAAAAAGACAACAAAAAAGTGTTGGCGAGGATGTGGAGAAAAGAGAACACTTGTTCTCTATTGGTGGGGGTGTAAGCTGGTGGAGCCACTATGGAAAACATTATGGAGATTTCTCAAAAAATTAAAAATAGAACTATCCTATGATCAAGCAAATCTACTCCTGGGTATTTATCTGAGGAAAATCAAAGCACCAATTAGAAAAGTTATATATAAAAAAAAGGAAAAGTTATATGAGCCCCTATGTTCATTGCAGCATTATTTACAATAGCCAAAATATGGAAACAACTTAAGTGCTCATCAATAGATGAATGGATAAAGATGTGAATATATGTATAGTGGAATATATATATATATATATATATATGAAAAAATATATATATTTTTACATAATGGAATATTACTCAGCCATAAAAATGAATGAAACCTTGCCTTTTGGGAAAACATGGGTGGACCTAGAAGGTATTATGCTAAGTATAATAAGTCAGACAGAGAAAGACAAATACTATATGATTTCACTTATATCTGGACTCTAAAAAACAAAAAAAATGAACAAACATAACAAAATGGAGACAGAGTCATAGATATAGAGAACAAGCAGGTGGTGGCCGGAGGGGAGGGAGTTGTGGGGAGGAAAGAAATAGATGAGGGAGGTTAAGAGGTACAAACGTCCAGTTGCAAAACAAATGAGTCATGGGTATAAAATGTACAGTGTGGGGAATATAGCCAATAATTACATCATATCTTTGTATGGTGACATATTGTAACTAGACTTATGGTGATCATTTTGAAAGGTATAGAAATATTGAATGACTATATTGTATAACAGGAGCTTACATGGTATTGTAGGTCAGTTATATTCAATACTTTAAAAATAACAAACCAAACAAACTCATGGCAAAAGAGCTCAGATTTGTGGTTTTCCAAGGCAGGGGTTTGGAAGAGGGGGAATTAGATGAAGGTAGTCAAAAGGTACAAACTTCCAATTATAAGATAAATAAGTACTAGGGATGTAATGTACAACATGATAAATATAATGAACACTGTTATATGTTATAATGAAAGTTATTAAAAGATTAAATTCCAAGAGTTCTCACCACAAGGGAAAATATTTTTTCTATTTCTTTAATGTTCTATCTACATGAGATAATGGATGTTCACTAAACTTATTGTGATAATCATCATGATGTATATAAATCAAATCAGTATGCTGTACATTTATATAGTGCTGTATATCAATTACATCTCAATAAAACTGGAAAAAAAACTTTATTAAAAAATCCTTAAAAAGTGTAAGTGGAGTAAACCCATAATTTTGTGTGGCTAAGAGTCTAATTATGAGAAGCATGAGTTTGGGCTCTAATAGAGTTAAGTTTAGATTCTGAATCCATCAATTAATTGAATGACCTTGAGTACATAGCATCCTTCAATTTCCTTATGTGTAAAATGAGGGAAAATATCTATATCACAGATATAGTATGAAGACATGCTCACCCAACTATTAAAAATACCACTTGGGAGAGGGTAGTCCAGAAAGCTTTCCATTTACCAAGGCATTAAGAGTACATTAGTGAGGGTTGAACAAGTGTCTTTGAAAAGCTTTGTTGTAGGTCTCTTTGTATATCAGAAAGAACAGTGGGAAAATTGCCACTGAAATAACTCCCTGTATTTGGTTGGGATAATAGGAATTCCAGAAGTACATTTAGAAGTCAAGGGGGACAATGGTGATCTAATGGGAATAATGGGCAGGGGTCAGATGTTGGTCAGGTGGTCAGATAAGGCAAAGTGGGTATGGTTACTACAGTGAACAACAGAGCTAAAATAGTAAGAGAATGGTTTGACCATATATATTTTTGGCATTGGCTAATTAATCATACTGTCTATAGGGCTGAAATAGATGGGCAAGCTACTTGATTTGTATTTTACTTGATTTGAGTAAGTGGAAGAGCTCTAGATCTTACAAACTAGTCTGACTTTAGGCACCACAAAAGAGTGTTGCAGCCCATCAATTCTTTCCCAGATTGAGCCAGTTTATAGATCTAGCCCCTTAAATGAAGGCAAGACTGGGTCCCTTTGAGGAAGAATCCTGCTACAATGCCAAAAATTATACTGTAAATCTTTTTCCTAGCCTTTCTTAAAGGGATTGTGGTTCCTTACCTCTTGTCTGTGCACTGGGAAAGGAGATCTTACTAGACTTCATGGCTCTGAACTGACACTAATTCTTGGGTATTCAAAACACCTTCATGGGGCTTCCCTGGTGGCGCAGTGGTTGAGGGTCCACCTGCCAATGCAGGGGACACGGGTTTGTGCCCCGGTCCGGGAAGATCCCACATGCCGCGGAGCGGCTGGGCCCGTGAGCCATGGCCGCTGGGCCTGCGCGTCCAGAGCCTGTGCTCCACAGCGGGAGGGGCCACAGCAGTGAGAGGCCCGCGTACCGCAAAAAAACCCCAACAAAACAAAACAAAATAAAAAACACCTCCATGGTCCACCTATTAGATTAAGGGCTTAAGGAGTTCATATAATTAATGGAAGTTTGGCTTGTGTCCATCTCAAAGTGGCCTCGTTGGTCCCCCAACTTAGCACATGATATTTCCTCAAGTCTGGAATGTATAGTTGGAGGAGACATACTTAGCCACTGGAAGAATCCCTACACTTGTTCCCTGACTTATGGAGAGAAGGCTGTTATGGTAGGAATGTTTACATGGAAATCACTCGAATGGTTTCTACCTTCCCAAATAGCAAACTAAAAGCTAACCTGCATTCCTGGAGGAATTGCAGAGATTTGTGCCATGATCTGAGGACTTGAAGAATGCAGGTGATTCCTACCACATCCTAATACAACTTACCTATTTGGCCTTTGCAGAGGACAGATAGATCTTGGATCTTAGAGAATGACAGAGAAATTTTATAAACTTAATCAACTGATAAGTCAAATTGTAACTGCTGTTCCAGATATGGCTTCATTACTGGAGAAAATCTTCTGGCATCTGGTTTGCAACTTGGGTGGGCTGTGAAACTTGGTAGGCCTACACCTTCTAATGTAGGTATTGCTGTAAAGGTATTTTGTAGGTGTGATTAAAGTCCAGAACCAGTTGATTTTAAATACAGGAGATTGTTCTAGATAAACTGGGTAGGCCTGATTCAATTAGTTGGAAGGTCTTAAGAACATAACTGAGGCTTCTCTGTTGAAGAAAAATTCTTCCTGTGACAGCAGCCTGGGAGTTCTAGTCTGCCCTTCCCTACAGCCTGCCCTATGGACAACAGACTTGCCTAGCCAGCCTCTATACTCATATAAGACAAAGCTTTCCATCAGTATCTTATTACATATCTCCTACTGGTTCTGTTTCTCTGGTTCAATTCTGACTGATACAGAAATTAATGTTGTGAATCCATTACATGTGTTAATAAATATTATCAGAAGCCGTTTGCTTTCAATAGTCAAAAACAGCAATACTCCTTCAGTGTATTTCCTCATGGTTAAAATTCTTCTCCAATTCTCTGTTATAATCCTGTCCACAGGGACCCACTTCTTCATTCCACAAGACACCATGGAGCTCCACTAATTTGATGATATCATGCTAATTGGACTAGTAAGCAGAAAGTAACAACTACTCTAGACATCTTGGTAGAACATTCAAAACAGAGTGGGAAATAACTCCCCCAGCCCCCATTCAAAACAGAGAGTAGGAAATAACTGCCCCACAGCCCAAATGTAGAGGCTTATGAGAGTTCTAGACATCTCATGGTACATTGACATATCCCTCCCAAACTGAAGGGTAAGTTGATAGGGACATACCACAAAGATAGGGACATAGCACCTAGTGAGTCTCTTTGGATTTTGGAGGCAACATATACCTATACCTCATTTTGGCATGCTGTTCAGACTCATTGATCAAATAATCTGAAAAGCTATTAGTTTTGTGGAGCTCCAGACCAAGAGAAATTCTGCAGCTGCCACTTAGGCTTTATGATCTAATAGATCCATTTGATGGTGCTTGAAGTAAATGTGGCAGATAGGAATGTTCTGTGGAGCCTTTGATAGGATACTACAGGTGACTCACAACATAGGCTTTTAGAATTTCGGATCAAAGCTGTGCAACCTCCTGCAGATAACTATTTTCCTTTTGAGAAACAACTTCTAGCTTGCTACTGGTCCCTACACTTGGCTATGGGTCACCAAGATAATCATAATAAACAGCTTGCTGTCTGACTCCAGAAGGGATAACACTGGATGTGTTCGGCAGGATTCTATTATCCATTGTAGGTGATTGATAGCTGAAGTAGTTGGTGAGGACAGAGTTCATATAGTAGTAGAGGAAGGACACTATAAACACTGATATGACTATGGGACTGGTTATAGAACTTGTAGAGTTATGTATTTTCTTATTTTTACATGAATATATTTATATATACAATTAAATAATTTCTTCCCTTCTACTTGGTGATTGATTACTGTAGCAACTTCTTCTTCTACTCCTATTAACTAATGTAAGATTTTCCTACTAACTAATATAAGATTAATAGTGGTTACTTTTATATCTCATTATTTAACTTACAAGATACCAAAGTGAGAGTGTGACTCAGGTGGAAGAGAAATGAGTTTTACCTGAAGATGGATTAAGTATATGTATTCTCTCTGGGGAAGAGGGTTAGCAGTTTTTGGTTGTGCAATAGTTGCCTTGTATTAAGCAGAAGCATCATTTGGCCATTATCTTTATTTGAAAGTTAAGCATGGTTAAAAGTGGTATATGTGGATGCTGAGTTGAAAAGGCTGAAAAGTCCTGGATTGTGTTCTTATCAATTTAGGAGCCACATTTTCTAGAATCCCTTGTATGGCTAGATTAGAAGTGGCCAAAAGAGGAACTTGCACAAGATTTAGTAGGCAGGAGTGAATGAGAGACCATTACAGTTGGAAGGCTGTAGTGCTCAGATACTGTGATGCTCAGATGTGGAGGTGCCTGCTGGGTCTTAGCTGGTCTTCACTCTCCTCTGTTCCACATCCAGCTTGTCTTCCTAACTGCTGGCCCTGCTGACCAACAATGGCCCCAGGCCAACTACCAGATGCTTGGCTCCGAACCCACACAGGTGGTAGTGACACAGAAACATTCACTTCCCATAGATCTCTTCATGGGCTCCTTTGTGGTTTTAATTTGGCAGGGGGAATGCTTGCCTTCTTGGATTCCCCTGCAAGCTCCAAATTATCCACCCATACCAGCTAAGCAGGCTGACTAGTAACTCTTGCTTTGGTCCTGCAAATTTCCCTTAGCACCTTCTACATAAGTGTAACTTCTAATTTCTATAGCAAATTCTTTATTCCCATATTAGTCATCATGTCTCTGCTTCACTGACTGAATCCTGAATGATTCTCTTCGAGGACATTGGCATTGCAATTGCCCCCTCTCTCTTCGGCATCAAAAACTATCTCCTCTTTAGAAGACCATTTCGACCAGACAAGCAAAGTAGTTTTCTTCCATTTCTTCCATTTAACAAACAGTCTTAATTCCACACCGTTTTCGGCCACAACCATATTTATTTGCTCCCAGTTATTAGCGAAACTCCTTAAGACATTTTGTCTATCATCAAATGTGTCCAATTCCTATCCTTTCTTTTCTTTGGAATTCATTTTAGTCCGGTTTCTCCCCAACATCTTCCACTGAAATTGATCTTCTCAAGTTCCCCAATGACTCCCCCATTGCTAATTTCAACAGGAAATTATAATCCCTCATATTACTTTACCCATTGATTTATCATTTGTTCCTTCTTGCAACCCTTTCTTCATTTGGCCAAGGTCTCTCTGTCTCTATCTCTCTTTGTCTAAAACATAGACTGTTTCTTTCCATCTGGTTTTCTGTTCCTTATCTTTCCAGATTTTATTGGTGGGGTGTCCCTGGGTTCAGTTGTTGAATTCTTTCAGTCCTTTTTACCCCCACTTCTTAGGTGAGTACATCTAGTCTAATGGCTTTCTTTACTTTCTGTGTGCTTATGTTGCCAAAGTTTAATCCTCCAGCTCAGGCCTCAACTCTCCAGAATCCTTTCTCTAGGAGGTCGCTTGACATCTTAATTTGAATGTCTGACAAGGGCTTAAACTTTTGTCCAAAACCAAATTTCTCATCTTTCCTCCCATCCCCTAAACTGTTCCTTCCACAGCCTTTTCCTTTTCAGACTTTCAGATGCTTAGCCCCAAAATATGGAGTTGTCTTTGTCTTTGTTCCTTTGCATTTCATCCCAAAGGCATTGGCAAATTCTGTTGGCTTTACCTTCAAAATACATGCAGAAGCCAAGCTCTTCTCACCACTGGTCCCAAATTGGTCTAAATGGTCACCATATCTTGCCTCGGAAATTTCCATCAGCT